>NW_027150097.1:0-1200000 GCF_031143425.1 Pleurodeles waltl | reverse complement strand
AATATCTCTGGACCCACATGGAAAATACCCTCTTTTAGCCCTTTTTTATTTTTGTTTTGGTGGGAGGGACATTTGTTGTGGGTGGAGAGGCTATAATAGGGAATTATGACCAGGGTTGGGACTAGTTTGGACACTTAGGCCCTCATTATGACATTGCTGGTACGTCCCGCTTACCGCCATGCCGACCGCCGCCAACAAACCACCAGCGCGGCGGATTACCGCTACCCATATTATGACATACACATAGAAATCCGTCACTGTACAGACACACACACACAAGTCCGCCAGCCCAAAGGTCAGTGATGAACTTACGGTACCAAAACCCACACCGTTACGCCAACAGAACTACACCCACAGCATTCTGACCCACGAATCACTGCGGCGGGCATTCAACCGCGGTAAACCATTGGCAGTACATACCGCTGCACTCAAAATACACATACTCAAACAAAACAACACTACATTGGATAATTCAAACTGCACACACCTAACACACATACACACACTACACCCACACACCCACACCACTATAAAACACACACCCACACTACCCATAACCCCTTACGACTCAAAAATATTGCCAACTGAGAGAGACAGAACAAGAGCACCCACAGAACCAGAGCCACAAAACACCATCACCCATCCACCATCCACGCACCTTACAGCACACACCCCAACACATCACACCACACGCCCTCACACACACCACTCACACTACACCCATGGCACCACAAAGACACCCCAGGTTCTCAGAGGAGGAGCTAAGGGTCATGCTGGAGGAAATCATCCGGGTAGAGCCACAGCTATTCAGATCACAGGTGCAGCAGACATCCATTGCTAGGAAGAAGGAGCTATGGCGGAGAATCGTGGACAGGGTCAACGCCGTAGGACAACACCCTAGAACAAGGGATGACATCAGGTAGAGGTGGAACGACCTACGGGGGAAGGTACATTCCGTGGTAGCAAGACACCAGATAGCAGTACAAAGAACTGGCGGTGGACCCCATCCCCTCCTCCCCCACAACTAACAACATGGGAGGAGCAAGTCTTGGCAATCATGCATCCTGAGAGCCTGGCAGGAGTAGCAGGAGGACTGGACTCTGGTAAGTCATATCTTTACTACTATCACCCCCCTACCTGCATGCCATCACATACCCCCACCCTCACCCTCACTCCCATCACTCCACCACCTCCCACACACCCCACCATCATAACCCACCCCTTCCAATACCAAACCCTGCGTGTAACACCAATGCACAGACCCCCATCACAGACCTGCATGGACACCCATCACTAAAGCATGCACACTTGAGACAATCACCTAGCCCACCAAATCACTACTCACCCAAGGCTAAGCTGCCAGGGCAATAACAACCATAGAGGGCAACACACCCATGCACAAGATGGCACACACAGAAACAATAACACTGCATTTACATCCCCAAAGGGCCCCCATCCAATGTCACTGGAGAGGAGGTACCAGCAACATCCACCCCCCCCCCACCCAGAAGAGGCCCACAGTGATAACAGCAGCTCTGGACGCCTGGATATGGATGATCAACCTGGCCCATCAAGGACCTCCGGACAGTCGGTTACCCAGGCATAGTCCCATACCACCACAGAGCCTCCCCCCTCAGGAAACACCACCTCAGCACCCACCCAGGGGGCCCATACCACTGTCCCCAGGACATGTCAATCAGGGACCCCAGGACACCCCACAAACATAGGACAATCAGGGACCTAGGGTCAGTTGCAGTGGGCACACGGTTCAGGGGACAGAGGCACAGGACAACAGGGAAGCTAAGAGGATTGCTGGACAGAGGACAGGCCCAGGGAACCGACTCTCCAGGAGGCACTCACCAACATCCTGGGAGCATATCACCATTCCCAGGAGACGATGGGCCAGATACTGGCCAAGTTGCAGGAGATCCAGTGGCTGCAGGAGGGACAGTACCTAGGGATCAGGGAGGACCTGAGGGACATCCACATCACCCTGGCCACCATTGCAGGGGTGCTGGCAGACATGGCCAACACCATGAGGGAGGCAGTGGCACACCAACGGGCCCCTGACACCAGCCACACCGATGAACAGCCCTCCACCTCCACTGCCTCTAGTGGACAGGAGGCCCCGCCACAGGAACAACAGGCCCGCCACAGGAACAACAGGTCACCAGCACCCCTCCCCCTGCAGAAGGAGAACCACCCTGCAAACTGTCCCTGCGATCCAGGCAGAAGCCAGAGAACATTGGCAAGACCCCCGCCAGGAAATAAGACTCTCCTGAATGTCACCCTTGTGTCCTACTCTGTCATCCTGTCCACCTTGAACTGCCATTGCTCCACTTCCTATGCCCCCTTGGACAATACACCTGTGATACAAATAGACTGGAACTATACCCTGGACTTTCCTCCACCATCACCCCAGCCCATTGCAATACCCCCTCCACTTAACCCCTTCACTGCCAGGCCTTTTCCCCCTCCTGTGCCGAGCCTTTTTTTGGCTATTTGGGGCAGTTCGCGCTTAGGCCCTCATAACTTTTTGTTCACATATGCTACCAATGCCAAATTTGCGTCCTGTTTTCCCAACATCCTAGGGATTCTAGAGGTACCCAGACTTTGTGCGTACCCCTGAAGGAGACCAAGAAATTAGCCAAAATACAGTGAAAATGTTTTTTTTTTTTTTTTAAATGGGAAAAATGGGAAAAAAGGGCTGCAGAAGGCAGCTCGTGGTTTTTCCCCTGAAAATAGCACCAACAAAGGGTTTACGGTGGCAAGATCACCATCTTCCCAGCTTTCAGGAACAGGCAGACTTGCATTGGAAAACCCAATTTTTCAATACAATTTTGACATTTTACTGGGACATACCCCATTTTTACTATTTTTTGTGCTTTCAGCCTGCTTCCAGTTAGTGACCAAAATGGGTGAAAAACCAATGCTGGATCCCAGAACGCTAAACATTTCTGAAAAGTAGACACAATTCTGAATTCAGCAAGGGGTCATTTGTGTAGATCCTACAAGTGTTTCCTACAGAAAATAGCAGCAAAAATAAAAAAATATTGAAATTGAGTTGAAAAAAACAGCAATTTTTCTCCACGTTTTACTCTGTAACTTTTTCCTGCAATGTCAGATTTTTTAAAGCAATATACCGTTACATCAGCTGGACTCTTCTGGTTGTGGGGATATATAGGGCTTGTAGGTTCATCAAGAACTCTAGGTACCCAGAGCCAATAAATGAGCTGCACCTTGCAATGGGTTTTTATTCTATACCGGGTATACAGCAATTCATTTGCTGAAATATAAAAAGTGAAAAATAGGTATCAAGAAAATCTTTGTATTTCCAAAATGGCCACAAGATAAGGTGTTGAGAAGCAGTGGTTATTTGCACATCTCTGAATTCCGCGGTGCCCATACTAGCATGTGAATTACAGGGCATTTCTCAAATAGACGTCTTTTTTACACACTGCCTTACATTTGGAAGCAAAAATGTAGAGAAAGATAAGGGGCAATAACACTTGTTTTGCGATTCTGTGTTCCCCCAAGTCTCTCGATAAAAATGGTACCTCACTTGTGTGGGTAGGCCTAGCGCCCACAAACGGAAATGGCCCAAAACACAACGTGGACACATCACATTTTTTCACAGAAAACAGAGGTGTTTTTTGCAAAGTGCCTACCTGTGGATTTTGGCCTCTAGCTCAGTCAGCACCTGGGGAAACCTAGCAAACCAGCACATTTTTGAAAACTAGACACCTAGGGGAATCCAAGATGGGGTGACTTGTGGGGATCTGACTAGGTTCTGTTACCCAGAATCCTTTGCAAACCTCACAATTTGACCCAAAAAACACTTTTTCCTCTCATTTCGGTGACAGAAAGTTCTGAAATCTGAGAGGAGCCACAAATTTCCTTCCACCCAGCATTCCCCCAAGTCTCCCGATAAAAATGGTACCTCACTTGTGTGGGTAGGCCTAGCGCCCACGAAAGGACATGGCCCAAAACACAAAGTGGACACATCACATTTTTTCACAGAAAACAGAGGTGTTTTTTTACAAAGTGCCTACCTGTGGATTTTGGCCTTTAGGTCAGCTGGCACCTGGGGAAACCTAGAAAACCAGCACATTTTTGAAAACTAGACACCTAGGGGAATCCAAGATGGGGTGACTTGTGGGGCTCTGACCAGATTCTGTTATCCAGAATCCTTTGCAAACCTCAAAATCTGACCAAAAAAACACTTTTTCTTCTCATTTCGGTGACAGAAAGTTCTGGAATCTGAGAGGAGCCACAAATTTCATTCCACCCAGTGTTCCCCCAAGTCTCCCGATAAAAATGGTACCTCACTTGTGTGGGTAGGCCTAGCGCCCAATAAAGGAAATGGCCCAAAACACAATGTGGACACATCACATTTTTTCACAGAAAACAGAGGTGTTTTTTACAAAGTGCCTTACTGTGGATTTTGGCCTCTAGATCATCTGGCCCCAGGGGGGGCAGAAATGGCCTAAAATAAATTGCCCCCCGAGCCCCCCCGGGGAGTGACCCTTGCCTACTGGGTTGGTCCACTTGCGTGACATTGGCGCAAAAAAAAAAACGGTGCCTAGTTGTTTCTGCCCAGATTGACCTAAAATCCACCAATCTAAATACAATTTGTCCCCCTGGGGAGTGACCCTTGCCTAATGGGTCGCTCCCCATCTCTAAAAAACAAACGAAAAAAAAAACACAAAACAAAAATTGGCCCTGGCGCCTAGAGGTTTCTGCCCCCCCCGGGGGCAGATTGGCCTAATAACAATAGGCCGATCTGCCCCCAGGGGGGGCAGAAATGGCCTAAAATAAGGGGTCACTCCCCTTGCGTGAAATTTGCAGACAAAAAAAAAAAAACTCCCTGGTGTCTAGTGGTTTCTGTCCCCCTTGGGGGCAGATTGGCTTCATAAAAATAGGCCAATCTGCCCCCAAGGGGGGCAGAAATGGCCTAAATATAATTTGCCCACTAGGGGAGCGACCCTTGCCTAAGGGGTCACTCCCCACCTCAAAAATACAACCCCCCCCCCCAAAAAAAGATCCCTGGTGCCTAGAGGTTTCTGCCCCCCCTGGGAGCGTCTCTTGCCCAAGGGGTTGCTCCCCTTGCGTGAAATTTGTGGGGAAAAAAAAACTCCCTGGTGTCTAGTGGTTTCTGTCCCCCTTGGGGGCAGATTGGCCTCATAAAAATAGGCAGAATGGCCTAAATATAATTTGCCCCCTATGGGAGCGACCCTTGCCTAAGGGGTCGCTCCCCACCTCAAAAATATAAAACAAAACAAAAACAAAAAAACAAAAAAAAAAATACTCCCTGGTGCCTAGAGGTTTCTGCCCCCCCTGGGGGCAGATCAGCCTAATTATAGGCCGATCTGCCCCGGGGGGGGAAGAAAAGGCCTTTAAAAAAATGCCCCCCCCTGGGAGCGACCCTTGCCCAAGGGGTCGCTCCCTCATGCCAATTTCATTTGAAAATAAACATCCCTGGTGTCTAGTGGGCGTTTTGACAGCCGGATTGCAGCAATCCGGCTGCCAAAACGCTGAGAAAGACTTCAAAGGGAAGGAAATAACTTTCCTTCCCTTTGAAGTCTCTCGGTCTGCTCAACATGATCGGAAGAGAAATGCTTTTGCATTTCTCTTCCGATCGCGCTGGAAGCTCAAGATGGGAGGAGGCCTTGTGATAATCAGCGCACGCTGATGTCACAGGGGGGTGTGGGGGGTCGGGGGTGGAAGAGGAAGGGCTTCCCCTTCCATCCCTGCCTTGGGGGTGTGGGGGGGAAACCCCACAGAGGGAGCGCTCCCTCTGCGCTCTGTGCCCAGGACATAATGGTTACGTAACCATTACGTCCTGGGCACAGAAGGGGTTATTAGCACCTAAATAAACACCCTTGGAAAAAATAAAAGTATGGAGTCTGTCAATTGATTGAACTATGTATTCTTTTTACAAGCTGTAAACATTGCAATTCAACTGTACAGTAATGTATACATAGGTATGACCTGTAGTTGGCTGCAGTCAACACACCAGGAGCCAGAGTGGGGCAGAGATATCTGAAAATAGAGATGCCAAAGGGTACAGTAAATGGCTATAGTAGTGGGAAAATCAGCCTGCCATGTACAATGTCCAACACAAAAATGTCAATGGAAGGTGAAGTTACAGTGTCTTACCTGTTTGTCACTGGAAGTACTGTCGTATGATTGCTGTTGTGTTGTCCTCATCCTCATCCTCTGCCTCCTCTTCGTCACTGTCCACAGAGTTCACTGCTGCCACACGCCCATCTCCAGCCTCATCTTCCTGCAGGAAAGGCGCTTGGCGTCTCAAGGCAAGGTTATGCAACATACAGCATGCCATGATGATCTGGCAGACCTTCTTGGGTGAGTAGCACAGGGAACCACCTGTTAGATGGAGGCACTGAAACCTGGCCTTCAGGAGGCCGAATGTCCCCTCAATTATTCTTCTTGTTCGCCCGTGTGCCTCATTGTAACGTTCCTCTGCCCTTGTCCTGGGAGTCCTCACACCTCACAGGGGTCAGTAGCCATGAGAGGTTGGGGTAACCCGAGTCACCTGCAAATATCGATGGATGCCTGTTAGCCAAACACTAACCCTTAGGGCCAACACCATACCCATACACTAACATCACCTATTAGCCACACCCTGTGCCTCTGGAGTTGAGCCATCACATGTGGGATGCTGCTATTCCTCAGGATAAAGGCATCATGCACAGACCCAGGATACTTTGCATTGACATGGGAGATGTACTGGTCTGCCAGGCACACTATCTGCACATTCATTGAGTGAAAGCTCTTTCGATTTCTGAACACCTGTTCATTTCTCCGGGGGTGTGGGGGACAAATGCAATATGTGTACCATCAATAGCCCCAATAATGTTGACGGTATGTCCCATTGCATAGAAGTCAGCTTTCACCTTGACCAAATCCTCAACCTGGGGGAAAACAATGTAGCTGTACTTGTGTTTCGTCAGGGCAGATAACACTATGGTCAGCACTATTGAGAACATCGGCTGAGACATTCCTGCTGCCAAGCCCACTGTCACTTGGAAAGCACCAGTTGCCAAGAAATGGAGCACAGATAGCACCTGCACAAGAGGGGGGATCCCAGTGGGGTGATGGATACCAGATATCAGGTCTGGCTCTGATTGGGCACACAGCTCTGTGATTGTGGCCCTGTCAAGTCTGTGCCTGTCCTCCATTGTTGCCAAGTCCACCAGGGGTCTGTACACGGGGGATGTCTCCATCTCCTATTCATCTGCAGCGGTTGTAATCTAGGTGGCAAAACGGGGAGCAGCTGGTCAGTATTCCACATTTCCAAACTGTACACTGCATTCATGTTGTGACTGAAACAGTATGTTGTTGGATAGGTCCAAATGGTGCCTATGTGTACCGTGACGCAGTTAGGTGACATGGCCTGCCCCACCCTGAAATGGCGTCCTCCTGTCCTGTGTGGATGGACATGTGAAAATGAGGTAATTCCGCTGACTTTGGGCGCAGTTGCGGGAGGTGGTCGAGTACCGCTGTGCAACTCCTCATTGGTTGTCATTGGGCCCTATGGGTTACATTGGCCAATGGTGATGTACGCCGGCAGGGACGGTACGCACCGCCGTGGAAGTGACTGCCATTTTCTATCCGTTTTCTCACTTGCTACCTGACCTTCAACAGGAGAGGACCTAAACTGCAAGTGCTGCTGTGACCTGTGTCTGGAACCGACCAGGGCTCAAGTCACTGGGGAAAGGGCCCCTGCCTTCATGGCTGCGGAGTTGAAGAGACTGGTGGATGGGGTCCTACCCCAGTATCGAATGTTGTATGGGCCTCCAGACCAACAGGTGAGTACACTGTGAGCACAATGCATGGGGCATGAATGCATGGAGTGCTGTGTGTGAGGGCCTTGTGTAATGGGGGGGTTGGTGGAATGTTCCTGGGCAGCGTGCTGCATGTATGGTGGGCAATGTCTGTCCGTAAGGGGATGTGAGGGCTATGGTGGGCCATGAGTGTAACAGGCCGGACGGTATGGCTGATACTTTTTTCTATGTTTATTTGTCTGCAGGTCAGCGCCCATCAGAAAAAGGGTATATGGTGTCCCATCGCCAAGGACGTGCGGACCCTGGGGGTCTACGGCAGGCAGAGCACCCACTGTCGCAAACAGTGGGAGGACCTGAGACGCTGGGTACGGAAGATGGCGGAGGCCCAGCTGGGGATGGCCTCTCAGTGAGGAAGGGATGCCCATCAAACCCTGACCCCTCTGATGTTCCGCAAACTGGTGGTGGCCTATCCGGAGCTGGATGGGCACTTGAGGGTATCACAGAAGCCACAAGTGGGCGAGTACAGTTTGCAAATCTATTACTTGCGCGTGGTAAGGTGGTCTCCGGGTGGGGGAATGTGGACCTGTGGGTGCCCCTAGGCCAGGCCAGACATTGCAGGGTAGGTTCCATGTTGGGCAGGGGCTGATGAACACCACCTCCTACAAAGCTAGTAGGCATCAACTACTGGGCAAGGGTATGTGGGTGTTAGGTATGCTTCTATTGGCGTTAGGTATTCCTGTCCTTGGGCTGGTGACTAGCATTGTGACTGGTAGTGCACTGCATAGTGCATAGGCCTGTTCCCTGTGTGAGGATGCTGTGTACGCCAACAGTGGTGTTGGTGCAGCCATTGACCAAGTCTCCCCCCCCTTTTTGTTTTGTCACCCTGTCCTTCTGTGCATTAGCATCATCTGGCAGAGGAGCAGAGGCACCAGCGACGGAGGGAGCTGCATTCCACATGGCCCATGAGGCCGAACCCACCAACAGTGAGGGCACCAGTATACCGAAGGCGAGGGGAGCACCACGGCGGAGACAGGAGGGGACAGTTCGGACAGTGATACCTCCTCCGATGGAAGCTCCCCTCTGTGCCCACCCCAACTACAGGTACAGCCGCCACCCGCATACCAGCACCGCCCTCCCAGCAGCCCCTCAGCGAGCTTCCATGCCCGCTCACCTAGGAGGTTGGGCATCTCCTTCGTCCCAGGTACCTCAGGCCCTGCCCCAGTTAGCCCTGGGGCCCTGAGTGAGGAGGCTATTGACCTCCTGAAATCCATCCCTGTTGGGCAGTCAACCATTTTGAATGCCATCCAGGGGCTGGCAGCCCATTTGCAACAAACAAATGCATTCCTGGAGGGCATTCACTCAGGCATAGCAGCCCAACAGAGATCAATCCAGGCTCTGGCCTCCTCCCTGATGGCAGCCATTGTCCCTGTCTCTAGCCTCCCCCCTTCAACTACATCTACCCCCAGCCCAATTCCCTTCAACCCCAAGCTATCCCAAGCACACATTCAGACCAGCATGCACCCAAGACAACACACAGGAGTGGCTCAGGCAAACACAAGCACCACACATCATCTCACTGGCACTCACACAAACACCATCCAGATGCAGATACACCAACATCCACTGCCTTCACTTTGTCCCCCTCCTCCTCGTCATCCACCACCCTCCCAGTAGCGTCTCCACTCACACCTGCATGCACTACATCCTCATCCACTACTGCCATCACCATCACGCCTACCACTACACACCCCTCTCTGGCAGTCACCATCCCCACATCCATGCACACGACCCCTGTATCCTCTCCCACTGTGTCTGTGCCCCCTCCTCCCAAAGTACCCAAACGCAGGCACTCAGACACCCAACAGCCATCCACCTCACAACAGCATCCAGCCCATGCACCTGCACCCAAACACAGCAGACTGACACCTCCTACAACTACTCCCTCTTCCTCCACTCCCAAAGCTTCACCCTCTTCCTGCCCCAATGTCCCTAAGAAGCTTTTCCTCTCTGCCGTTGACCTCTTCCCTACCCCTCTGCCCCGTCCTTCACATCGGGCCAGGGTGAGCAGAACCCAGGCGAGCACCTCAGCCACCCAGTCCACAGCCATAGTAGTGTCAGCAGCTACTGCAGGTGGGAGAGGTTCCAGGGAACCTGCCATCAGCACTGACAGTGTACCTGCACCAGATGCCAAAGGGAAGGGCAAGGAGGCACCACCAGCTGCCAAGGTGAAGGGCAAGGAGGCACCACCAGCTGGGAAGGGCAAGGGCCCTGCCCCTGCAGGCAGGAAGGACAGGAGGCCTGGTGCTGGGACTGATTCTGAGCCCTCAACACCAACCATGGCGGTTCAGCCGTTCGAGGCTGCAGGGGAAGGGCTGGAGCCTCCCCCAACCACTGGCATTCCCAACAACAGCACTGCCACCAGCACCGCCACCAGCACCATTGCCTGCAGCAGCAGCCACAGTGGGCAGCCATCCGAGGCTGCAGGGGAAGGGCTGGAGCCTCCCCCCACCACTGCCAGCACCGCCAGCAGCACCAGTGGGCAGCCATCCGAGGCTGCAGGGGACGGGCTAGAGCCTCCTCCCACCACTGCCAGCACCAACACCAGCCCCACCACTGCCACCACTGAGCGGCCGTCACCGCCGGCAAGCAGAGTGTAGTCCTGCATCCATGGACTGTATCCTGGACCCTGCAAATCCTGTGGGTGTGACACCCAGGTGAGAGACTGTGACCTTGCACTCCCCAAGTACTGCATCACAGGGCACAAAGCCCCCTCCAGAACCAGTGGAAGAAGCCATCCACTCACCCCCTCCTTGCTAGGACGAAGCACACTGGGCACAAAGCCCCCTCCAGAACCAGTGGAAGAAGCCATCCACTCACCGCATCCTTGCCAGGATGAAGCACACTGGGCATAAAGCCCCCTCCAGAACCAGTGGAAGAAGCTATCTACCAGAGAGACTGTGGCTTTGCACTCCCCAGGACAAAGCAGCGAGCAGACCACCCACTAGAGAGACTGTGGCTTTGCACTCCCCAGGACCAAGCAGCGGGCAGACCACCCCCTTGAGAGACTGTGGCTTTGCACTCCCCAGGACCAAGCAGTGGGCAGACCACCCAATAGAGAGACTGTGGCTTTGCACTCCCCAGGACCAAGCAGTGGGCAGACCACCCACTAGAGAGACTGTGGCTTTGCACTCCACAGGACCAAGCAGTGAGAAGACCACCCACTAGAGAGACTGTGGCTTTGCACTCCCCAGGATCAAGCAGTGGACAGACCACCCACTAGAGAGACTGCGGCTTTGCACTTCCTAGCACCAAGCAGTGGGCAGACCACCCACTTGAGAGACTGTGGCCTTGCACTCCCCAGGACAGATTGATGGGCATGTTGCCCCCTCCAGAACCAGTGGTGTTGTACCATCTTCCGGCTGAGGTGCCCCTGTTCCCTGTCCCCCTGAGGTGCCTGTGTATTTTCGACCTGATGCCCCTGCGGTGTTCTCTCCGTGTTGTTGCAGGAGTCAAGTGGAGCCTTGGTCTATGTGATGTGGCCCTGCGGGCCACGGACATTGTGGACTGGGCTGTGTTCCTCCATTTCTATATATGTATATACTGTTTTGATTTTGAAGCACAATGTTAAACATTTTTATCTTATTACACTCACTTTAATCCTTTCCTTTATTCCTGAAGGGCACGGGGTAAATATGTTTTATTGCTGCATCAGTTTATGTGTATGGTATTGGGGGTGGGGGTGTTGTGTGTTGCGTGTGTGTGTAACTCTCTTTTTCCTCCCTCCTCCCATGTGTGCTAGGCGGCAGTACTCATGCAGTCATCTTCGCCGGCGTTGGTGCTCATTGTGAAGAAGGAGATAGACGATCATGGGGAACACCTGCAACTCGGGGTCCATGGCGGCGTGGTTCTTCCTTGTGTCTCCAGGGGTGAGTCGTTTTCCTTCTGTGTACTGTTTCTACCGTGCTTTTGATGTTGTTGGTACCGCCTCGGAAAAGGTGGCAGATAGGCCTGTTGTAATAGTGTGGGCAGTAGATTGTCTTCCGCCTGGCTGTTGGCGGTTACTGCTGTGGTGCTTGTTGCTACCACCGTGGTGGTAGGTGTGTTAAAGTGGCTGTCTGTGTGACTGGTGTCCGCCATGGTGATAATTCCATTTTTGTTACCGCCGGCCTGTTGGCGGTATTACCGCCGCTTTATCACCAACCACCAGGGTTGTAATGAGGGCCTTTAAACTTTGTTTGGACATTGGTTGGGGACGGGTTGATTTGTTTTTTATGCCTCTTTATCTTGGTGTTTTACTTTGCACTGCTGTCTCTTCTTATAGCCTGGAGAAGGACAGAGGAATATAAACGTCATGAGGAGGAAGGCATTGTCTCCAATGCCCTCAAGGGAATGTGGAGGCGTCTTCACTGCACACTAGTCCAACTCCAATGTGGTCATAAGTGTGACTAAAAGTGGTGGGGAAACATAAATCAGACAAAAACATAAGGCTCCATTACTTTTATATATATACATTTTGCCTAGTGGCAGTCGCCACTAGGTAGTTATAGTTAGGACCTAGTTTCTATAGAAAAAGCATTTTTTGTTTTGCTAATAACTTTCATGCCATTAGATGAGTCTTCACCAAATTTTTAAAAAAAACAATGGTGAACAAGTCAGTTGCTGTCTGGAAAGTTTCAGGGTGATCCGTCAAGCAAGGGCCAAGAAAAAGGGGTGTCCCAAAACACGTTTTCCCCATTAATTGTTCCATAGGGATTTTGAACAGCGATAGGGCCAAAACCGCTGGACGGAATTACACCAAATTTGGCAGAAAGGTAGCTCACAGTCCAAAAAGAAGCCCTTTTGGTTTTTGGTGTAAATCCGTTCGGTAGTTTTAGAGAAGTTAAAGAAAATCCAAATTTGTATATATAGGGCTGCAAAGGATTTGCAACCCCTTCCGATCTTATGCTGAGATCTCATTGGCTGCCAACACTTCTACAAGGAAGCATTGGCAGCCATGTTGGGACTCTGCTTAAACTGAGTCCCAGAAAAAAGGATGAAAGTAATGGAAAGGGGCCATGGTATGGACACCCTGACCCCTTAGCACTAGTGGTCGGGTCCCAGAGGGACCCTCCCAGGGTTAAAAAGCTATTTTTTTAAATTTCGCCCGTGATTTGCAGCAGATCCAGGTATCTGGCGACATTTGTTTTTTAAACAAAGTGTGGGCTCCTGCGGGTGGGCCAAGTCCCAGTGGCATTTTTAATTTTAATGCCACGTGGCCCTCCTGCAGCCCTGGGGACCACCACTTCCCTGGGTCTTTCATCAATTAAAAGGGGGGCAGTCTGGGGCGGCCATCTTCACAGGACTTTAAACAGAACTATTGCGGGGGGCTACCCAGGGACCACCACCACACTAAAAAATAGAAAGATCGCTGGTTTGCCCTCCTGCAGCCCTGGAAGGCACCAACTCCCTGGGGCTCTTTTTATTGGAGGGGAGCCATGCGGCCCCCTCTTGAGGAGCCACCGATGGCCCTGGTTCCTGCTTTGTCCCTCACTACGCTTGTTTAAATGCAGGGTTGGTTAGGTCCTGGGGGCACTGACATTTTGAATGCAGGTGGGTCAGGTCCCGGGGGCAATGACATTTTAAATGTGGGTGTGGGCATCCGGCCCCTCTGCAGCCCCACGGCTGCCACCTCCCCGGGGCTTTAAAAAAATTGAAAGTTGGGGGGGCACCTGCCCCTCCCCAGCAGCCACTGGGACTGCCACATACCCAAGGCCATTGAAATTATGAGTGTGGGGGGGGGCACCTAGCCCAACCTCAGCCCTGGGGACTACCACCTCTCTGGGGCTCTAAGCAAATTGTAAGTTGGGGGCCATGCAGCCTCCCGCAGCCCTGGGGACCACCATCTTCCTGAGGCCATTGAAATTATGAGTGCGGGGGGCCGCCTAGTCCCACTGCAGCCTGTGGGGGGCTGTATGCCCCCCTGCAAAAAAACGGATTGTTTGCTAAAGGGAGGTGGCAGTCCCTAGGGTTGGAGGTCCACAGTGAACCCAACTCATTGAAGGTGAAGGATTAGGCTCTCATCCAAGGCACGCAATTCTGTATTTTCGTTCACACCTGTGACTGCCAACCTTTCAGACAACTTCTTTAGCTGGTCCTGTAGCAGATGCACAATGGGATAGCTTGGCCCATTGTACTATCCTCCTTGCTGACTTCCCGTGTGAAAACCTCAAAAAGAAGTAGCATCTGTCATGCATTTGACTACCCCCATTTGTCCGCATCCTTAGTCATAGCTTTCCCAATTGTATCCCCTTGTCTTTGAATGTCATAGCCATTGATGTGTCTGTGCTGCTCAAACAGATGTTACAACATGTAACAGGTCAAGTTCCAACGTGTTGGCACCTCCTTTATGAGGGCTTTAACTGGTACTGTATCAGCATGCCGAATAATCCTCAGCTGTTTCCAGGCTTTAAAAGAATAGCTGAAATAAGTGCAGATTCTTCTGCAGGTGGTCAGTGTGTTGCTGACTATGTTTATTTTTTTGAGAAACTCCTACACAATCAGATTGATGCAACGCGCACAGGATACTGAAATAGCCACCATCTAACATGGCCTTCACTATATTATTGCCAATGTCTGTGGCAACAAATCCATACTGAGATCTCTGGGTTCCAGCCATTCAAAAACCAAGCTATTAAATGTGTCATCTGTATGGGTTTTCTCCATGGCGAACATGGCTACTGTTGCATGCCACCGATTGCCCTTCAAAGCATTTTCAGCACTGAGACCTTTAGATATCTGTTGCCTAAACCCCGTAAAAGAAATACAGTGTGCAATTATACACAGGTAATCAGTTGCTTGACAACTAGTCTATATGTCTGTCGTCAAGTGGACAAGTGGATAGTGTGAACAGCAATTTGCTAGAAATACCACTCCTTTCACAAAAGAAAAAGAGAGGATGTCCAGCGCTAACATAATAGCCAACTTCCCATTGTTGAAACGGGCCATTGGGTGGTTCCAGTCATATGGCCCCTCCTGCCTTAACAATCCCATAATAGTAGCCTGGATATTCTTCTTTTCTGGGACTACTGACCTAGGCAATTTCTGAGAAGTAAGAGGTGGTCGATTCAATGTGTGTCTTGGGGTAGTCACTGTATCCGTGGTGTCTCCATCTGACTCTGAGTCTTGTGCCATTTTGAGGTAACTGAGTTTGGTGATGCTGATGCACTGCAGGGGAGAGGGCTGCTTTGTGTACAGATGTCACCTTCTTGTTACTCATGACCTTCCTCAGTGAATGGAGCTGTTGTTTCCCGGCTCTCCTCCCCTTTGCCACCACCATGTTGAGCAATGTTTAAGGTGCTCTTCTCACCAGATTGCAGGATGTTTTTTCATATGGGTAATTTGGCCTCCATTACCACAGTGTGAACCAGGCATACCTCTACGGACACTTGTGTGGCAAATAGAGTGTATTGCAATTATCTCCTCCTGTTTGATAAGCGTAAAAAAGTCCAAAACTAGGGAGGAGTATTTTCTCAGCGTGCCAGTGCCACTGCCTGAAGAAGAACTGGAGGTAGGTGGGTGTGTCGTTGATTGCCTCACTGAGGTGCATACTTCTACTGAGGTAGGGGTTAGTGCAGGTCTCAGCTGGGGCAGTGTGGAACCTGTGCCACATCCCTTGGAGCAGGTTGAATAGGAGGAATAATGTCAGACTCTGTGCCAGCTTAAATAACAATCACTGACTGGTTGTCATCCTCCTCCTCATCCCCTCCCATAATTCTAAGGTGTTCAGGAACTTTTCTTTTCCCTTACCTCTGCAGTCCCTTGCCTCTCCTGGTGTCTCCTGGGCTCTGCCAAGGTCCAATCAATGCTGAGATCATCATCATCAGAAGTGGTGCTTGAAGAAACATAATGGGATACCCTTTGTTTTTCTTGCTGGAGATATGGGAGCCTAGGACTATATAAAAGGAAGGCTCTTGTTCGGCAGGACGCCCTTGCTGCTGTTCTGGTTCATCTTCAGGAAGGCCTACTATTGCTGACTGTGGCTGCTGTCCACTTTGCTTTGTTTCCTGAAACAATTGGGTTCTACTTTGAGAAAGGGACAAATCTAATTAAACATCACTGCTCATCTGTGTTGCCATGATTGCAGTGGCTGTCTTGCTGACAGGCATTGTCTTGGGCTTAGGTTAAGGTGGTGTAGTAGATGCTGCTCACAGGTTCCTCCCCGGAGGCCAGTGTGGCAGGCACACGTCTTCTCAAAAAGATTGTGGTCGGCACATCAGTGGTGGAAAGCTGCTTCTTCTCACAGGGCACTTTCTGGGCAGCACCCTTCTTTGGGGCAATCTTAAAGCTGTCAGCTGGAAGTGGCACTGAGCTGCACAAGCAGAAGAGATAGGAGGACTAACATTGTGTTGTGCAATGTAGTCACGTGTTTTGGACAGGCCTTCAATTTGGCAGTACTGTGGGTGATGTCTCTTATCTGATCTGAACAAAGAACACATTAAACCTATGGCAAAAGCACACTTGTGTCAAGATATTAGGGGTGATACCCTGAAACCAGTCCCAGGATGCTTGTTTCCAGTCCAGGAAGAACCTGACCCGGCAGTTCAGACTGGACTGTTCCCAAGGGGAGCAGGGTCAAGGCTGATTTGTATATGGCTAAGTCCAAACTAGAATGGCATGGGTAGCAAACAAACAATGGATTTAGGCCCAGATCTATGTTCTGGAGGTGAATGTTTGACATTGTTCAACATTTCGTCCATCACTTGTGCTTTTTTGCATTTGTTGCCTTATGTGGGATGGATATGCCTAGATGTGGGTCCCAGGCTCCTCATGCGACTAGAGTCAAGCTAGTCTGTCTGATGAGGGTGATACCCTGAAACCAGTCCTAGGGTGCTTGTTTACAGTCCAGGGATGACCTGACCTGGCAGTTCGTGGCTGGACTGCTTCCATGGGGTACAGGGTCAAGACTGATTTGTATATGAATGGGTCCAAAACTGGAATGGTATGGGTAGCAAAAAACAATTGATTTAGGCCCAGATCTCTGTACTGGGGGAGAATGTTTGACATTGTTCAGCATTCCCTCCATCACTTGTTCTTTTTGCAATTCACACTGGCTAACCGCCCAAAATGGCCGCCAGCCACATGGTCAAACAACAACAGCGAGCATGGAGGCATGGAGAACTAAGAATACATGCAAGTCTATGGCAAAAGCACACTGGCTGGCTGCACAAAATGGCCAACAGCCACATGGGCAAACAACAACAGCGAGCAAGGAGGTGATGGAGAATTTCCCTTAAACGGTATGCTTTGAACAGGGTGGACTAACCTTTTCACCCTGCTGGAGCTAAGAGATAAGGGCATCACAATCAATAAAACATTTAGCATTAACAGTATAACCTATGTGGCCACACAAAAAAACCCAAGCCAAAATAAAGTTAAAGGGTTTTATTGCAAACTAATGCATAGGTTAATGTAAACAAGTTTGAAGGCCAAACTATAAAGATACAAAATCACCATTGGGAGTACCAGGCAAAGAAAAAAGCTAAGCTTAATCAACATTAAACTAAACATACTAAGCACTATATTAGTGTCACACAAAATAACTAAAGAGCTACTTGATGGTCAGAAAACAACCACTGTCCAGACACCTTATCATGTAGACAAAGTACATCAAGGTTAATAAAAATAACCACTGGAAATTCCTACAAGGACAAGCCACTAACTGACATATGCTGGGCTAACAAATTTGAGGACAAAATGTAAAAAGGAAAAATAGAACAAAAAGAATTTGGGAAAGTGATATCTGGGCCAAATAGAGGCTAACTAAGGCTGGAAAAAAGTAAGTAGATCTAGAAAGGGTCAGCATTTAGAAGCTTGATCAAGAGTCTTCTCAATCAGGGTCAAAAATCGAAATCTTCTCTAACAACATATTAAGAAATGTGAGGAGTAAGGGCATCGAAATTAGAAATTCCAAGCAGAAGTCACCAACAATAGTAACAAGGGGCAAGAGGCTCAGCAAAGTTTCTGGTCAAGCAGGAAACGGAAGGTGCATGAAAAAGTCAAAAGTGGGACTGACTCAAATCTATCAGTTAATGGTAAATTAAAGTCTGCAACAATTTCTGATTTATCAAATAGTCCATAGCCAGGTAACTGAAAGATCCCATTATCCAATCAAAGTTCATCACTTGTTGCGCATCGGCAACGTTACCTACATGGCAAAGGCATCCATCTTCCTCTCCAAATTCGAAACAATTATAGATATCCAATGTCCACAGTTTCTCCATGTTCTGGGTTTAAGGTTAATTTCTCAGGCTCTAAATGTGTACAGACAATAGAACATCTATATCGAAGCTAACAATTTCGTGGGAATGGATTCTGAAAGAAATGACATGCTAGCAAAAGAAAGACATCTTTCTCATGTTTCTGCAAAGTCAGAGACCTAGCAAATCACTATAAGTAAGCTAAACAAACAGAGTTAAATGGCACACTTTATTTAAATTCAATTAAAACACATAAACATAAAACTTACACTCTTCTCATTAATAATTCTCACTCATGATTCATATTACTGTTGTTTAGCACAGAAAAATAACGTGTTAAATCATAACAGTAAGGGTAACCAAGAACTGCGTTAATCAATCATTAGCATATACCATTCATCATAAATTGCAATAAATTCATTATCGTTTTAGTAAAATCTGTTTCTTAACATCTTAAAATATCATATAGAATCAAAGCAAATTATTATACTAAAATTAAAGTTGCTGTACCGCATCAGGTTCACAGTGAATGTATACCAATATAGGCTTTTCAGTGCACCACTTTACAGTGAAACTGTTAGACATTAATACATTATAAATGAAATTACATTAATATATTACAAATGAAAGTGTGACCACTCTTAGACCACTAGTAGCCTTATCTCTTCTGCATCAGAGGCATGGAGAACAGAGAACACATGCAATCCTATTGAAAAAGCACACTTGCTGACTGCACAAAACGGCTGCCAGTCACATGGTCAAATAACAACAACAAGCAAGGAGGCATGTAGAACAAAGTTTACATATAAGCATATAAGCAGGAGCACACTGAGTGACTACACAAAATGGCAGTCAGGCACATGTTCAAACAACAACAGCGACCAAGAAGACATGGAGAACAAAGAACTCATGCAAGCCTACAGCAAAAGCACATGCCAGCCATATGGTCAAACAACAGCGAGCAAGGAGGTATTGAGAACCACATGCAAGCACATGGCAAAATCACACTGGCTGAGTACACAAAATGGCCTCTGGGCACATGGTCAAACCAACAACAGCAAGCAAGGGCAAATGGAGAGTAAACAACACTTGCAACCCTATGGCAAAAGCACACTAACTGAGTACACAAAATGGCTCCTGTTGAAAAACAAAGACAAATGGTGGCCTATGGCAAACACACTCACTCACACACTAGCCAGAAAAAGGAGGCATGCTAACACTGAAGAAAACACTACCATTAATTTAGCAGTGCTAAACAGGAAAATTAACTGAGCTAAAAATGTTTTAAATATTGCACCACATATACAATTTTTGCAGAAACAAACATGAAATTCAAACAATAACCAACATTTTTAATTTGATTCAATGCGATCCCTGCCCTAAATGATTTTTTAATTAAAACAATGTACAGTTCTTTCATGCACTGATGACTATTACTGGGCCTATTGGCTGGATGGTAAAATACACAAATATTGCAAATGTAGCAAGCACAGAGAAAAAGTAGTAAACTGTGCAAATGTTTTCCTTAACAAAAGGTGAAAATTAAATGCAAAACAATATCTAGGCCCTAATTGAAACTCCAGGCCACCCACCACAATGAAATTTAAAATTCAAATAGAAGTAGAAAAAATACTGGTACATGCCCAAGAAAACAAACACTACCATTAATTTAGCAGTGCTAAACAGGAAATTAACTGAGCTAAAAATGTTTTAAATATTGCACCACTGTTCGTGAGGCAGCAGGAGCACGGACTGACTTTACACCACATGAAGTGCGAGTTCTTGAAGAGGGACATTTGTTTTTTTGGGTACAAGTTCTCGGAGCAAGGTATCGGCCCAGACCATGCCAAAGTGGAAGACATTCAAGAGGCAACCACCCTGACCTCGACTTCTGGGGTTAGAAACTTCCTGGGTATGGTTACGTACTGTGGCCATTTCATGAGGTGCTTATTGGAGGTCACCGGCCCACTGCGGGATCTGACCATGACCAACCACCCCTAGGTGTGGGGTAACAAACAAGATTGTGCTTTCGCAAACACAAAAAAACACAAAAATTTCCCTGTCAGCCGATACAACTCTGGCATATTTCGTTCCTCAATGTGAATCCCAGCTAGCCGTTGATTCCAGCCCCCTGGCCTGGGTGCGGTACTAGCCCAGAGACAAAACTGTGGGGAAGGGGCCCCCATTGCATTTGCCAGCCGAATGCTGACACCTACTGGGCAGCGTACTCCCAGATAGATCGGGAGGCCATTGCCATCTACTAGGGGTGTCGGCACTTTCACCTCTATCTGTATGGCAAGGCATTCACGGTGGTGACTCTCTTCAAAGGGTTGTTGTCCAAGCCCCCGCCAAGGATCAAAAAGTGGAAACTACAACTACAAGAGTTCAACTTTGTTGCAAAGTATCAACCAGGCACCCAGAACCCTCCTGACTTCCTATCACGCCATGCACATTCAGCTACCCCCCAGGTGTAGGAAAGTAGCCTCTTTTTAGCTTGGTTACCCCTACTTTTGGCCTGTTTGTCAGTGTGTTTGACTGTGTCTACTGGGATCTTGATAGCCAGGACCCCAGTAGTTATGCTCTCTCCCTCAAATGTGGTTGTTGGTTACTGTCAGCACAGTATTTCACCCACAATTGGCATACTGGTGCCCCCTTATAAGTCCCTAGTATCTAGTACTTAGATACCCAGGGCGTTGGGGTTCCAGGGGATCCCTAAGGGCTGCAGTATATATTTTGCCACCCAATAGGGAGACCATGCAAAAGCTTCTGCAGGACTGCCATTGCAGCCTGCGTGAAAAGGTGCAAGCATACTTTCACTGCTATTTTCACTACACAAGGTTACTTATAAGTCACCCCTAGGGCAGGGTGCAAAGTACCTGTGTTAGGGCACCCCTGCACTAGCAGAGGTGCCCCCACGAACTTTAAGAAGAGTACGTCAGGCTTGTGGTGGACCGGGCCAGACCATTACCCATACCTCTTGCAGAAGTAGTGGAAGTCACTAGTCAAGATGACTGCTTACAGATGGCCATGGAAGCCATTCGATCCGGTGACTGGTGCCCTCTGCAACACCCCGCGACGTTCCTTACCACGGAAGGCAAAACCACGCTACAAGCCTTCTTTCACGTCCTCTATGAACTCTCGGTGAGTGAAGAAGGGTGCCTACTGCGAGGCTTCCGCCTGTGCTGCCTGCCTGTTTGAGACCACGGGCGGTCCTCCTAGTGCATGGAGCCCACCAGGGTATTGTGAAATGAAAGAACCGGCTCTGGAGTAAAGTCTGATTCCCCAGACTGGACCAACAAGTGGACGATGTGGTTAAAGAGTGTATTGTCTGTAAGACAGAAGCGTGCCTGACCCCCCAGGGCCAGTCATCACCGAGGATGGCTCCACAGCCTCTTGGCAGAGGGGCAGCACCGACTTTGGGAGTCTTTCCCAACGGCTCTTAATTGCTAATAGTGGTAGATGACTACTCCGGATACCCTGAGGTGGAGCTCATGCCAACTACGTCGGCATCAGTGGTCATCCCAAAGATTGAGAAAATGATGGCCACCCGCGGCCTCTTTGGTGAGATCCTCACAGAGAACGGATCCCCCTTTAACAGTTGTGAGTGGTCTGATTTCCTCATATCCAGGAACACCAAGCACCGTTGGATCATACCCAGGTGGCCCCAGGCGAATGGGGAAGCGGACAGATTTGTGAAGACACTGTCAAAAATGACCTGCATCCCCATAGCGGGGACGCAAAATGTGGAGATGGCCTTATACACTTTTCTCCATGAATACAGGGTTACGCCCCATACCACCACCAGAGTCACCCCAAGTCAGCTGTGTTTTGGGAGAGTGGTAACTGATGCCATCCCACACCACCCTCTGGGGACCACCCAGGTGAACCCCTAGAACAGATCTGTGGAATGGAGGTCCCGCAACAATGACTATGCTTCGCTGAAGTGGAGGAACCAGAATAACACCATCCGTGTGGGAGACACTGTGCTGGTCAAATACCATCACCTAGGGGGCTAATTCCGGCTACCCCTCGAGGTTGAAATGGACTGTGACCGCTGTCAAAGGGACCATGATAACAGCCGGGAGAGGGGTGATAGCGTTACAAGGAATGTGTCCCAGTTGAAGTGTTTCTCTTCTTCCTCACCCTCTGGTGATGGAAGGGATAGCTCTCTGAGCGATGGCTCTCACAGTGACCCTGAGATTGCTGTTTTTTCACCGGAGTCCTCGATCCGAGGGGGACCCACGCTAGAGGACAGCGGAACAACTCGGCGGCCGACTCCGCTGGAACATTCACCGTCGGCAGATGCTGGAGCCCCGCTCCCCGCAGGAGAAGTTTTGTCCCCTTGGGTGCCTGTACTTCTAGTGTTCTGACTGTTGTGACGAGTAAAGGCAAAAATTGGTTTCCTTGGATGATTTCACACTTCAGCCGATAAACAGATATCCCAGGATCAAGACCCTCTCCTGCTCTTGTGCACCAATAAGTGTCTCAGTCAAGGAGGGGGCTGTGTAGTGTTTGCCTGAGTCGGGTGAACCTACTGTGCGGTCCCCAGAGAAAGGGGGATTTATAGTCACCCCCCCCCCGGGACCTAATGGTTGAGCCGGAGTGAGGTGGGCAGAAGGGACAAATATGAAAGAAAGAGCGGGAGCCAGGTAGTGGCAGCATAGAGGAGTTTGAATAAAGCGAGCTTTCCTGTTGTCCGCACACCAGTCTCAGGCCGACTCTACAGGGGGGTCACAGGTCACCCCTGGACGGAGAGTGTCAGGATTTAGGGACAAATGCTTCTGCAGCACTGGCCCGGCCCCTCCGAGCTACCTGTCAGTCCTGCCAGTTCCATCAGGTCAAAGGGTCAATGTCGGCTTCTGGCCGGATGCAGTGGACATTTTGCTATTTGATTTTACATCCGGGTGGTTTGCAAACCTCTGAAACACTATTATCTCCTGATTCTACAGCGCTCGTGGTCTAGCGGTTAGGATTCCTGGTTTTCACCCAGGCGGCCCGGGTTCGACTCCCGGTATGGGAAGGACACATTTTTATTGTATCCGGACATTTTCTTCCTCCTTAATTCCACCGCAGCTCGTGCAGAGGTCACATATTTCTCCTGCTTCTTCCGTCTCTTCACCGAGAGGAGTTCACCGACCCCTCCAGGTCTCACCTGCCCCTCGCTGCGGGGCTTCTGAGTAACTTCACAAGAGGAACCGGACGATTCTGTTCAAACCCGCGCTTTATTCTCCTGTAAAATGTGCACATTACATGTTCTGCTCGCTCCACATGGGGAGAGAGCGGGGGTTTTACTGAAGCTTGTGAAGGAAAGGGCCCGTTTCATTCCTTTCACAAGACGCTTCATAAGGCTTCTAAGCGCTAGAAGTGTGGGGCAAATTAAAGGATCTGAGTCAGCGAACGTGACTTCTATGCGCCCTTTAACAACAATCCAGGCTGCAGCTCTGGGAGTTTGTGTATTTCCTTGTTAAAGATCACTTTTTACATATACCTCGAGATTTGTATTAAATGTAAAAGTAGAAGGACTTGTAGTGAAAGAAAAAACAAATAGGTCGCTACAGCTCACCCCACCCACCCCCAGTCTTGTCACTCGCAGTGTCATCCGGTTCCATGGTGTAATGGTTAGCACTCTGGACTCTGAATCCAACCATCTGAGTTCAAATCTCGGTGGGACCTGAAAGTTTTGCCCACTTTACAAACTGTAATAATTTGTCACAGTTATTAACAGGATGGTGAATTAAAGTGCCCACGTTCCCTTCTCCTATTTTATAATCGCAGAGACACAGAAGAGATGATCTGTGCATTAGAAGAAGGCCCCAGACACCTTCACCAGCTCCCACAACAGCAGTGAAGATATTCACTACTGATACATCCTCTGCAGGGAGGAGTCACAAACCCGCTGACAATCTTTCTGAACACAAAACACTTCAATTCAGTGACCTGCGCCGTACTCACACGACGGTGATAAGACGCCTTTTTGTGGTTACCGCCGCTTTGTAAATATGGATCCTTCACACATCACAGCGTGAAAGGGGCGTGAAAAAGGTGTTGCTGTGGATTTTCTACACCAAGACCCATTGCATTTTGACGCTGCACAGATTTACCAGAAATCTTAAAACTGACGCAGCGCCAAAAACTAACCCCACCCCAGGGATGGCGTTAGAATGGCGCAACATGAAGAAATACTTGTATTTCTCCTCATTTTTGCTTGTCCTTTGTGTGCTGGATTCTGCGGCACACATAGAGCAAAATGCCATCAGTGATTGTTTATGTGCAGGAAGGGACACCTTTCTGCACATAAACCATCATTCCCTGCAACGCAGGCGCCCTTACCCTCTGTTGCAAGCATGCGTGCGTTGGCGATAGGCAGCAACTTTTAGCACCACACTAGGGGAACCACAGGAGTGCCCGCATTTTCGTAAATATGTCTCATCCCTGCGTTTCTGAAGTGGTGCAGTGCTGCCAATTTTGGTGCACAGACGCACTGCACCACTTTCTTGTCAATGAGTCCCTAAGTGAGCAAAAACACAGGGCGTCATTCACAAGTGGCCTGCGCCACCTGTGCGTCATGTTTTTTGATTCACTGGCAGGCCAGGCTGCAGGGTCATATCTTCAAGGCCGTGCAAAGCCACTTTGCATGGCTTTACATGGCCTTGTAGATACGGGCCCCTTTCACGCATTACTCTACGTGAAAGGAGCGCTCCATGGGTGTTGCTGCGGGTGTTCCCATGCAACACCAATGGAATCTGACGCGTTCCCAGATTTGCAAGTCTGAGAATGCATCAGAATCCTACGCCACCTCAGGGTTGGCATAAGGGTGGTGCAACGGGGAGAAATAACATTATTTCACCCTGTTTCTTCCTCTTTCTATGTGTGCTGCATCCTGAAGCACACATTGAATGAAGGAAAATGTCTCACATGATTGTTTTTGTGCAGGAAGGTGTCCACTCCTGCAGAAAAACAATCATCCCACAATGCAGGTACCCTTGCACCATGGTGCGAGGATGCTGCGTTGGCGCATGGCAGCAATTTGTGCGCCAGCTCTGTCGACAAGGACAGGAATGCGCTATATCTTGTAGATACAACGCATTCCTGCCCTTTTGTTGTGATGCAGGACAGCACAGCAAAATGCTTGCGACGCTGCCCTGTGCCAAAACTTTGTAAATGAGGCCCACAGTATTTTGTAAAATAACCAACATTTTTCAATACATTTAAAGAAGAGGAACAGCGTGATTGTGTGTGTGTAAAATTCCTGGTGAAATCCTCACTACACTCGACTGAAGGCACCTGCACCCAACTATTTATCAGAAAAGAAATTTATTAGACTGGTGTAACACCCAAAACATCATCCTTTAATCTACACCCCTGAGTAACTTCACTATTTGTTCTCCGACCACGTCTGGATGCTGACTGCAATTTGATGCAAATTGTATAAGATACATTTATTAGTCAAGGACAACATAAATGAGCTGCAGGGTTTAGAAGAGCCTCCAGCATCTTGGTGATGTCACTGTGCGTCATAGCTCTACTTATCAGCTGGGACCAGGGCCATAACCATGGAGAGGAAGAGGCAGCCCTTGTATTGTCTAAAACACACACAACATAAGTTATTTGTTAATGGCAGAGTCTTGTGAAAACAGCCTTAATTTAAATCAACTGTATTCACCTTGGATTGCATATAAAGCACACACAAAGGCGAGACAAGGACAGCCCATCGCTGTAGTGTGGGTTTCCCCCTTTTAAAAGGTTTGCTATGTTGCAGGTCTAGACTGTTATACCTAACAGCCTTAGGGGTGGTCACCCCCCAACTTTTTGCCTGCCTCCCTCCCTTTTTCTGACACTGTTTTTGCTGGCTTTAGGACTCTGTGCACTTTACCACTGCTAACCAGTGCATACGTGTATGTGCTCTCTCCCCCACACATAGTAACATTGGTTCCTATGAGACCAGGAAGCAGTGTCTCCAGTCATGGCCCGAGCGCAGAGGAAAGAAGGGAGTAGAGAGCATTCTAGCGAGATTAAAATTAGATGCAAAGGAGAGGAGAGCTGAGGCTGAAAGAGCCTTGGCTGAAATGTGGAGGGAGATGACATTGATAAGTGTTTTTTTGTTTATGAAGTTGCACTGAGGGCACATGGGTTCCTGAAGAGCACTGGTGGGTGGGCCTGTGGAAACTGACTGATCACAGGAAGCTTTCTGGGGAGGCGGATCTCTAAGCTAGCACCAGAGTGTCCAAAAAGGTGTCGGGGTGGGTGCACCCACAAAGGTGGTCAGGGTTCCCAACAGAAGCAAGAGGGGGAAAAAAACTTAAAAATAAGGAGTTCTCTAAAGGCCCCCGAAATAATTACCAAGGCAATAGTGGTAACCAGTCCCAGTCTGATCCTAAGAAGAAAGGGTTCTTTGATCATAAGACAGGGAGGTGGGTACCCCAATGTGCAGGGGGCTCCAAGTATGTCCACTCAAAGGGTGACTCTAAATGTACAAAGAGGGCACAGCCCCCAATGGTGGGCAGACACATGGGTTGGTTAGTGTAGCGCCCAGGGAGGAGGTAGTCCCAGTTAGCTTTGGGGAGCAGGCAGAGGTAGCCCTAGTGTCCCTAGGAGATACAGAAATAGTGCCAAATGCCCACATGCCTGCCAATACTCCTAAGTATAGTCAGTGGGTCACCATTAATGGCCAGCAGGTGGAAGCTCTGCATGACACAGGAGCCAGCATGACCACTGTCAGGGGTCAGCTGCTGTCAGCAGAGCAGATCCTACTGAAAAAATTCCACTAAGTCAAAGTCGCCATCAATCGCGAGAGCCATCCACAGGTAGCTCTGGTTCCCTTTCAGTGGTGGGGGTCACTGGTACTCGGAAAGTAGCTGTAAGTCCTGCCTTGCCTGTAGATTGTCTGTTAGGCAATGACCTAGAGTACACTGCCTGGAGGGACGTAGAACTCAAGTCTCACTTGGAGATGATGGGATTGCCTGAGTGGTTCTGCATGACCACACAGTCCATGGCTGCCTGGGAAGGGAGTCAAAGGTGTCTGGAGCCTAGAAGAATGGCCCAGACAGCTGCAAAGGAGAGGGTCAGGGGGCATGGGAAACCAGCCCCTGAGGTTCCCACAGTGATGTTTATGGGGTCCCTGAGGAAGAGGCCCCTCAGCCAGCTGGGGGAAACATTGCCACCCTTGGTGACTTGCCTGAGCTTGCTGGTTGGCAAGTTGAGGGTGGGCCCACCAGGGAGAAATTCAGCAAAACGCCAAAGGAGTGTCCCACTCTTGAGGGATTGAGGCGACAGCCCTTAGCCATGCAGCAGGTGAAGCCTTTGGGGCTCACCTAATATATTGGAAGAAAGATCTCCTATATAGTGAGCCTAAGGCTCTGGGTACTAGGCAGTACATGTGCTGCTGGTTCCCCAGTGTTACCAGGCATTTCTACTTAGTTTGGTTCAAGATATACCCCTGGTAGGACATCTAGGGCAAGACAAGACCTTTGCCAGTCTTGTCACCCACTTTTATTGGCCCTGAATTAAGACAGCCTCAGATACATTATGTAGGTCCTGTCCCACCTGCCAGGCCAGTGGGAAGTCAGGGAAAAAGCTGAAGGCCCCCCTATCCCACTTTCTTTAGTTCGCACTCCCTTTGAAAGGGTGGGCATCAATGTCATTGGTCCATTGGACCCCAAGACAGCCTAGGTAACAGGTTCTTCCTGGTCTTGGTGGACCATGCCACACACTACCCAGAGGGAATTTCTCTGAGGATAGTGACTGCACCTTTGGTGACCAGAGCTTTGATGGGGACCTTTACCCGTGTAGGGTTCCCCAAAGAGATACTGTATGTGTCTGACAAAGGCACTAACTTCATGTCTGCATACATGAAGACCATGTGGGATGCGTGTGGTGTAACTTATAAGTTCACCACACATTATCAACCTCAATCCAATGATCTAGTTGAGAGATTCAACAAGACCTTGAAGGGCATGATTACAGGACTACCTGAGGCCATGAGGCACAAGTGGGATGTCCTCTTGCCATGCTTTCTCTTTGTTTACAAAGAGGTGCCCCAGAAAGGGGTGGGGTTCAGTCCCTTTGAAGTTCTCTATGGCTACCCTGTTAGTGGGCCCCTAAGCATTGTCAGGGAGGGGTGGGAGAAAGCTCCCAGGAAACCCCCCCCCCAGGGGGTGGAGTTACATGTTGGCCTTCCACAACCAGATGAACTGCTTCTGGAAAAAGGCAAAAGCAACCTTGAGGCCAGTCAAGTGGTAATGAAATGCTGATATGACCAGAAGGCCACTCTGGTGGAGTTTAAACCTGGTGACAAGATATGGGTCATGGAACCAGTAGAGCCCAGGACTCTCCAGGATCGCTGGACTGGCCCATACAAAGTAAAGGAGCATAAGGGGGAAGGCCACTTACCTAGTGGACCTCCAGACCCCTAGAAGCCCCCTAAGGGTGTTCCATGTAAACAGACTAAAGGCTCACTTTGAGAGGTCTGAAGTCAGCAGCCTCCTTGTGACAGATGAGGGTGTGCAGGAGGAGAGTGAACTCCCTGACCTCCTCTCTGCACAAGAAAGTGATAGGTCAGTGGAGGGTGTCAACCTCTCTGACTCCCTAACCCTAGACCAGCGGGGTGACTGTTTACCAATTACTGGAACAGTTCTCCTCTCTGTTTTCTCTCACCCCTGGACTCACCCATCTATGTTTCCATGATGTTGACACAGGAGACAGTACCACTGTAAAGAACAATATTTACAGATTTTCAGACAAGTTGAAAGCCAGCATCAAGGAGGAAGTTGCCAAGATGCTAGCCTTAGGGATGATTGAAACCTCTAATAATCTGTAGCCCAGCTCCGTGGTGCTGGTACCTAAGGCTAACAGATCGGGCACCAAACCAGAACTTTAGTTCTGTGTTGACTACTGAGGTCTCAACTCCGTCACTAAGACTGATGCACATCCCATCCCCAGAGCTGATGAGCTTATTGACAGGCTAGGTGCTGTCAAATTCCTCAGTACATTTGATTTAACATCAGGGTACTGGCAGATCACCTTGACTGAGGGGCAAAAGAGAGGTCACCATTCTCAACCCCTGAGGGACATTACCTATTCTGGGTGATGCACTTTGGCTTAAAGAATGCCCCTGCTATCTTCCAACAGTTGGTCAACAGGGTCCTGGCTGATAAGGAAGCATTATGTGCCGCTTACCTTGATGACATTGCTGTCTACAGTGCCAGCTGGGAGGAACACCTGCTTCACCTCCAAGAGGTGCTCCAAGCCCTGCAACAGGCAGGACTGACAATTAAGCCCAGTAAGTACCAGATTCGGCAGGGTTCCATGGTTTACTTGGGGCACCTTGTAGATGGTTGCAAGGTGCAGCCCCTCCAGCTCAAGATTGATACAATTTTGGCCTGACAACCACCTAAAACTCAACTGAAGTGAGGGCCTTCCTAGTTCTCACTGGTTACTACCACAACTTTGTTAAGGGATATAGCACCGTGTGGCCTCCTTAACTGAGCTGACTTCCAAAAAGCAGTCCAGGTTGGCGATCTGGACAGAGCTTGTCAGAAAGCCTTTGATTCTCTGAAGGAAGCCATGTCCACAGTACCTGTGCTCATGGCCCCTGATTACTCCAAGGAATTCATAGTGCAGATGGATGCTTCAGAGCATGGCATAGGGTCAGTTTTAGCACAGCTGAATGGGGAGGGCCTAGACCAACCACTAGCCTTAATTAGTAGGAGGTTACTTCCTTTGTTACAGAGGTGGAGTGCCATTGAAAGAAAAGCATTTGCTGTGGTCTGGGCACTGAAGAAGCTGAAACAATACCTGCCTGGGACTCACTTCCGGGTTCAGACAGACCACAGGCCCCTGAAATGGCTCATGCAGATAGGGGGTGAAAATCCTAAATGCTTGAGGTGGTCTATCTCCCTACAGGGAATGAACTTTACGGTGGAGCATCACCCGGGGACTGACCACACCAATGCTGATGGTCTCTCCAGATTCTTCTGCCTTAGTGATGAGATCTCCCAAGGGGTTGGGTAGCTCTCCCCACTTTCAGCTTGGGGGACATTTGTTAGACCTGACAGCCTTAGGGTGGCTATCCCCCATCTTTTTGCCTGCCTCCCTCCACTTTTCTGACACTGTTTTTGCTGGCTTTAGGACTCTGCACACTTTACCACTGGTAACTAGAGCTAAAGTGCATGTGCTCTCTCCCCTAAACATGGTAACATTACTTCCTACTCAATTGGCATATTTAATTTACTTGTAAGGCCCTAGTAAAGTGCCCTACATGTGCTTAGGGCCTGTAAATTAAAGGCTACTAGAGGGCATGCCGCACTGCTTCTGCCACCCACATAAGTAGCCCCTTAACCATGTCTCAGGCCGGCCATTTCAAGGTCTGTGTGTGCAGTTTTACTGTCACTTTGACTTGGCATTTAAAACTACTTGCCAAGCCTTAAACCCCCCTTTTTCTACATATAAGTCACCCTTAAGGTAGGTGCTTGCTAACCCATAAACAGGTTGTTATGCAAGTAAAAAGCAGGACATGTACCTATGTGTTTTACATGTCCTGATAGGGGAGAACTCGCAAAGCCGTTTTCCACTATTGTGAGGCTTACTCCTCTCACAGAGAAGCATTAGAACTGCCCTCATATACTTTTCAGTGGTAGATTCTAATCTGGAAGGAGTGGCCAGGTCATATTTGTATGGCCAGAATGGTAATAGAAAATCCTGCTTACTAGTGAGGTTGGATTTAATTTTACTATTTTGGAAATGGCACTTTTAGGAAGTGGGGATTTCTCTGCACGTACTGCCACCTGTGCCTTACCGCCTGTCCCCAATCCATGTCTGGTCTGTGCTGGGTGACAGCTCCCCCTGTGCATTCCACCCAGACAACCACAAACACAGGACACTCAGTCACATCTTCATTCATCTGCATACTAAATTGGTCTTCCTGGGCACGAAGGGTGGAGGGGATCACACTTTAATTTCAAAGGCCAGTGGCCTGCCCTCACACAAAGGACTGACAACCACCCCCCCCCCCCCAAGGGACCCTGGCAGACAAGAATGGGCTGAAAGGGGAATTTGTGTAATTCATCACCACTCTTTGCAGTTTCCCCCACTTCAAAGGCATGTTTGGGTATATAAACTGGGTCTCTGACCCCACCAAACAAGACACTTCTGGATCTACTCCTGAACTCTGTCAGAAAACCTGCCTGACTGCCCAAAGGACTCATTTGGACTGATTTGCTGAGAAGGACTGCTGCCCTGCTGCCTGCTGACCTCTGACTGTTCTGGAAGGACTCTGCCTTCCGCAAAAGTGCTCTCTAAGGGCTTTGATTAAGCTTGCCTTCTGTTCTGAAGTCTCAAGGACAGCAAAGACATCATCTACTGGCTTTTAGCTAGCTTTCCAACTTCAGCGACGCCTGGAACGACTTCAGCGACACCAGCACCAATGCCGTAGCCTACTCCCACTCCATGGACATCGCTGCATGCAACAACTGCGGCCTTCAACGCAAGTCTGATGTTTCTGAGACACCGCTGACATCACTCAAGGTCATCGCCACACTACGAAGTCAACACTTCACTTCTTGACCAACTGGATTCACCAACCCCGCCGGGTCACAAGGATTCAACACATCGCCACTGACGCTGCACCACCTCCCCCTTCCTCCTGTGGAACCGACACCTAGCCTCCAGCTGCCTCGCAGTGCGGAACCAATGCCTCATCTCCCCGGATGCCTTAAAGGACTGACACTGCAGCGGCCCCAGCAACACCTCAACTCCCCAACTCCATGCAACGTCTTTGTTTGTTTGTTTTCAAAAGGTACTCTACCTGGGGGTCAATGTGATTCCATGACCGGCACCTGTGGCATCAGATTATTGTGAGCGACTCAGTAAACGATGCCATGATAGCCCCAGTTGGAGCTATTGTGTTTCTAAGCACTTTAGTTGTATTTATTCTGTAAAACGTCATAACTTTGCTGGTATGTATTGGATTTTCATAGTTTCAGAAGTATTTTATTCAGATAAATATTGTCTATTTTTCGAAACCTGTGTGGTGTATTTTTGTGGTGTTTTCACTGTGTTATTGGATAAGTTCTGAACAAATACTTTACACATTGCCTTCTAAGTTAAGCCTGACTGCCCAGTGCCGAGGTACCGGAGGGTGAGCACAGGATAATTTGCACTGTGTGCGATTTACCCTGACTAGGATTGTGGTCCCTATTTGGACAAGGGTGTATACCTATGTCAATTGGAGAGACCATTTCTAACATAGACCATAATCCTTTCATCTCTGCTGCATTTCTTACGGTTTATAGGCAGCAGGATCTGTGAAGACCTCTGATGTGCAAGTGAGAACACACATTTGTCCGGAGAAAACAAAAAGAAGGGAGATGGGGGCATTGTTTAGAATAAAGAACATTCACACAACCATATGGTTGCATTGTTTGGTCCTTAATAAATCACATTATCGCATTATCCCCATCTATATTAATTCTTAGATCCAAAAGAAAAAAATCAAGACTGGAATACAAACTGGATGGAGCGGGTTCCTCTTCGACAGGTTCAGAGTGCAGAGTGTCCCCTTCAGTCTCCTCTTCTGCCTCCTACAGACATTCCTTCTGCTGGAGACAGCAGTGTCTGTGGGGTCTGAGCCCAGACTCAGCTCTACACGTGCTGTAAAGGCCTGGCCGTGCCAGTCCCAGTTCCATCCCCCAGACAGTAAGAGCACAGAGTGGGGTAGATTTGCTGTCTGGAACTAGTACTTCCGGGCCCGGTAATCCTGTGAAACTCCAACCGATATTTGTAATGAAAGCCACAGAGTTCTGACAATGAGGCTGTTATGAATAACTTTATACATAAATGAAGCATTTACATTACTTCCTACAAGTATCAGTTATAAACACCAAGGACTGCACAGTTTTGGCTTCTTCACCCTCCTTACATTCCTGCAGAGGTGTGACACCCACTGATGGGAGCTGAGGAAAGCACCTTTTGTTTGGTTGATGCCCTCATTCCGACACCATACCTTGCCCTCTAAGTGGCAAGGGTATGCCCAGACGTGGGTCCCGTGCTCACTGTGCCACCACACTGGGAAAGGAGTGTCCACTCATATCTGGGCCAAAAACAGTAGGCCCTTTTTTATGGGTGTCGGCGTACGGCAGCGCCGCAAGTCTTCTTGCTGTGCTGCCCTGCACCAATGTGAAAGGGCAGGAATGCATCATATTTATGAAATCTGGTGCATTCCTGTCCTTTCCCACTGCTGTGGCACACAATTGGCTGCCTAGTGCCAGCACAGACACCGTTGCACCATGGCACAAGGGTGTCTGCATTGCATGCAGGATTGTTTTGTGCAGGAAGGGGCACCTTCCTGCACAAAAACAGTCCAGAAAAAGAGGAAAAAACAAGGAGAAATGAAAATATTTCTGCACATTACGAATGCTCTGCGGAGGTGTAAGATTTTAGCGCCACCCGGTTTTATATTTTGGCGTCAAAATCCATGAGTGTTGCATGGGAAAACCCACTGCAACGCCCATGGAACGCCTCCCTGGTTCATCCTGCATTACTTTGTCTTACTTCATATCTATGAGGCCAAGCAAAGCGGGTGTGCGTGGCTTCATAGATATGTTTGAGAGGCTCGTGCAACCGCAGCGTCCAAAAATGTGCAGCTCCGCAGAGCAAGCCTCTCATAAATATGCCCCTGAAAGCTTCTGCACTGAAGCCTTCTCCGTGCACATCCTGGGAGGGTGTGAATTCAGTCATGGATTTCAGTACTTGGAAGCTTCCTCATACAAGATGGAAACCGGCCCTCAGTGTTTCAAAACTGGAACTGGGAGCAACTTTAGGCACCAGACACCGCTTCAGCCGCATCTTCCGCTCTCAATGGATGTGGAGCGGCCACTTTTTTGTGCGGCTTTTTTTTTTTGCAGCCAGGCCATGCATGCCAATGACCCCGATTCAAGCGGGAGACACAGTTTTTGAAGCCAAAAATGGCTTTATTTTGTCAGTCTCCCACCTGAAATTGTTTCTGCTTCAATGGATGTCAATAAGGGACATACTTTGCCTCGATTATTGTTTTAAAAATCTCCCACTTAAGTTAGCCCCCTGACATTATAGCGCTTTACATGAGGAGCAGGTTACATTTCAATTTTTTGTGGCAAACGGTTTTGTCATCACCATTCATGTGTTGGGTAGTTACCAACAAAGTACAGAAATAAAACAAATACATGTTTTTATTTTTTCTCCATTAACACTTTATTAAAGGCTTTCTTTGACACAATACTTTTCTGTCAGTTTTGTCTCCTTGTGAATTATCCACGTGGAGTCAGGTCCATCCACACTCTGCATGTTACAGAGAGGTGTCTGGACAGACACAGGAAGTATACAACACCTGTGTGTAGCATCACGTGCCCCCAGCACCTCCTATAGAATAATGTATAGATTTCCCCGGGCCTCAGAGACCACAAGAAGAGACCGGTCATCTGAGAGATATAAATGGCTTCACTGCTCAATGACCAGAATAACTTAAAACATATCATTAAGTAGATGTCCTACCGAGATTTGAATTCGGATCGCTGGAATCACAGTGCTAATCATAACACCATGGGACCATCAGACCTAGTCTTAGATGCTCTCTCATCTTGTAAGGCGTATGATGCAGTGTATGTAGACACATCTTTTTTTTTCTTGTCAGTGTATTTTATAACACACAGTAAACACAGCCAGTGCTTGAAATTAAAAAAAGAAAGTGCAGGTGCTCTGTGCCAGAGTGCCTGCTTGTGTCTGAGATGTGCCGGTGCTCTCCCTCTCAAAATGAAGAAGTGCCGGTACTCGGTACAAGACAGTACCAGCTCATTTAAAGCACCGAACACAGCACAAATAGAGAGATGTACTTTATAAATAAAGTTTTTTGAACACACAATGAACCTACGACATTTGATGCTTTAAAATGTCCCTTTAGCACATTTCTTTAACTAGGCTCAAGAAATGGTGCAATAATGAGAAACTGTGGACACAGCAAACAGCAGCTGCATCCTACTAATGAGATAAAACACAAACTTGGTAAGTCCTAAACTTGTAGCAAGCAAGACAGCAGGTGATTATTGTACTAAAACACACACTGAAACTGCACCATACAAGCACGGGCTGTCAGGCCACAGTAAACTGGCGCTTTCGTTTTAACACCCCGAGTTACTTTTGTCATCTGTACTCTTTGTTATGTAATAAAAGACAAACAAGGAATAACCCTTCATAGTATTAATATGATTTATGTAATTAATATTACAGCTGTGCAGCAAGGGCTGGGGCAGAAACTGGGGTCTTTGTAAACCTCAAAGGGCATTAAATGGAAGCGGAGCGAAAGAAAGTGAGACTCATTCGGACTTTACCTGCATTTAGGTTTGTAGAAAAAAAGAGAGTTTAAAATCCTGGAAAAGTAAAACTATAAGAATTTCCCATACCGGGAGTCGAACCCAGGCCGCCTGAGTAAAAATCAAGAATCCCTACCACTTGACCATGTAGGAAGCCTTTCACACCGCGGCCTATGTGAGGTGTCTGCCTTGTTATACTCCATTCTGAACACTTCGAGTCACATTGCCGCTCTCAATATCTGACAATCACTGGATAACAGACACCTCACTTCTGAAAAACCAGAAGGAATGACCAGAATCCATGATTTCTGCATCAACCTGCTCAGGTCTCATTATTTACAAACTTAGAACTTCTCCACATAGACCGAACCCAGGACCCTGAGGACAGCAGCAGTCCCAGCACTGCTCCTTACTAACCCCCCTGGAGCCAGACAACGTTGCGCCCCTCCTCCCAGGACACCCCTTGACTCCTACATGTCTCCTCACCAGGCTGATGTCCCCTGTAGTGTTGGGGGACCTAGGCCCTCATGCTACTAAATGAGGTGACACGGATACATAGTTGTAGGTTCTAGTATCTGGCCTCAGGGCACGTGCATGCGGCCCTTTTTACTAGCAGGGTCAGCTGACTGGTGACACCTGTGATCGATGGGTGTGGGGTGAGTGTGGGAGCCAGCCCTCAGCAGAATGCCTTTTGGGAACATTAGAACATGTCCAGCAGGACACTACACCCCTCCCAAACTTTATTGAGGAACAAACAATCAAGTCCAACCTGTGGGCGAGAAAACTTAAACTATAAACAATCCCTCAGTCTATTCAGGCGGTCCGCCTGACAGGTGGTATGGAACTGGCACAGCTGGGCACTCAGCATCACGGCACGCCACCGTTGTTTAACCAGACGGCGCTGGACACAAACAGCAGTGCAGGTGACGTCCAGATACTTCAGTCACCTGTCCACGACCTCACAGTTCGCTGGTGATTGTCGGTTTGATCCCTCTTGGGCTCACGTTGACAAAGTCATATATACAACGTTCGATGCGGGTGCATCTGGAGCAGTGGGGAGTCCACTGTACACAGTTCTGGAAGGCATTCCGGCTCTGGGGGTAGTACACCTCCGAAGACTGCGGAGGACATGAAGGCTGGGTGCTACTGGTTGTCCAACGGCAGAGCAGCGGCAGGCTTCCCTCTCGTGCCAGGACTCCATCGAGCAGGGGTCTCCTCGAGGCCCTTTGGCTGGCTGCCACAGGACTGTGTGGACTGTGTCGGGCCTATTGCAGGCCAAGCGAAAGCGTAGCTGAGGAACGGCCTACAGGACCACATCCTAATCACGCTTGGAGCCACAAGGTGGTTGTCAGAGGGTCAGCATGCTCGGGCCATCAGGAGTCAGGTGCTCTGGCCATAGTACAGTAGTCTTTGGGTGACCAGTCTCTGTATGTGACCTCCGTGCTTCCTGATGCCTGTCGTGGAGCTGTCTCAGACTCATCTCTCGTGGCGGGATTTCTCTCTCACAGGAATTTCCAAGAGGACCTTGACCCTGGATTGCCACACAACTGCGCGGGCTGTGCAGGCCAACGTAGGCTGCGCCAAAGGAGTTGCACTGAACCATTTGAACCCAACAGGGCCACTTCCAAATCTTGTGCAACCCCAAGGGTAAATGGTACAAATGGTCTGGCCTCCTCTCACTGGCAGATGTCCGGTTCACGGGACGCATGGCAGGTGTTCAGGTGGTAGAAGTAAGAAAAAAAAAGATCTTCCCATACCGGAAGTCAAACCCAGGAATCCTAATTGCTAGACCACATTGGAGGCTGTCTCAATGCTGCACAGCTCAGTGTATGTGAGGTGTCTGTCCTGTCAGACTCCATTTTTCACACTGGGGTAACGGACACATCACTTCTGACAAACCAGAAGGAATGACCAGAACTCATGATTTCTGCCACAACCTGCTCAGGTCTCATTATTTACAACCTTAGAACTTCTACACATACACAGAGCCCAGGACAAGGAGGACAGCAGCAGTCCCTGCATTGACTATTACTGACCCCTCCCCTTGAGCCAGACAAAGCCACGCCCCTCCCCCAGGACACCCCTTGACTCCTGGGTTTCCTCACCAGGCTGATGGCCCCACAAACCCCTCTCCAGTTATCTTCCAGCTGCTTCCTTGACGGCACTCCCCTGCAGCTCTCACAGGCTCCAGGCTGCCCTCCTGGGGCTCCAGTTACACTCCCTCTCTATCTTCTAACAGCACCGACTCCAGTCCTGACACTGGATTGGTTCACACAGAGAAGAAGCAGCTCAGAAGTAGTTTGGGTTGTTCCCAGGTACCTGCATCTTCACAGAGTGACTGCCAGGGGGCAGCACAGCCAAAGCACTCACAGCCCACAAGGCTACGAATCATCAATTGGATGTCAGCAGCCTTGTCAGAGGCGCAGAGACTAGTAATTCCACACTATTTTGGGACAGCAGAGGAAGAAGCAAGTGCTGAGCTGAAGTGGTAACTGCAGTTTTGTCACAACACCAGACATATGTTCTTAAAAGCATGTAAGCGCACATTTCTAGGCATTCTTGGTCGTCTTCTCTCTTTCTGACATTATACCAATTGTATACACCCGAATGGAGAAAAGTTAAAATATAAGGTACTAGGAATATGCGCCAAAGGTAGGCAAATTAAACATTTCATGTACAAATATTACCATATTTATTGATGTAAAATGTAAACAAGTTAGACTGAAAATATGTGTGTGTGTTTACAAAGGATGTCTGAAGTGTATGCTGTGAGGTCAGGTTGCAGTTCACTACTTGCACTTGTGCCTTTCACAAGTGTGAGTACCCAGTTACACTAATGTCTGCTCTGACTTGTTATTCTGAGAGTCATGTGCTAAAGGGGGGCTTCCACCCTAGTTTGAGGGACCAGAGTACGAATGCCCCAGGGCACAGGAAGTACACAGTCCTCATTGATACAACTGTGGTCCAGTAACTTCTGACTGCCCTTTGACCCCACAGACTGGCACATATATGTCATCAGACTATAGCACCGTGGTACATATGCACACATGTGCATGTACACGTCAGCCAGTTTTTTATTCATTTATGTGCTACTATTGTTCAGCATCAGGATGTGATGTCGAAGGAGACTGGTGGAGAGCGCCGAAGTCTCTGGTATTTCAATACAAAACTAGAGACCTTTTCACACTCATATACTGCTCCAGGCAGATCTTCCACTGCAAATGCAAGTTATATGAGTCCAGCTGAAAACTGTTTATTTTTGGGTACTTGCTTTAGTCAAAGGTTACCATTTGCAACTCACAAAAAAAAAGCAAAGGGCAATTTCATACATTAACACTTTGGTAAAGTCGTTCTTTCACACCGTACATTTCCGTAAGTTTCTCTCTCCTTGTAAGTTTTCAGGTGTGAAGGCCAAGTGGAGTCAGGTCCACACTGTGCATCTTACTGTTGTGTAGCCAGAGTAGAGAGGTGTCCACACAGACACAGGACGTAGACAACACCTGTGTGTAGCATCACGTGCCCCCAGCAACACCTATAGAATAATGTATAGATGCCCCCAAACCGCAGAAACCACAAGGGGAATGAAAAGAGGAAGAGACGGGTTATGTCAGAGATACAAATGGTTTCCTGCTCAAGACCTGCAATAAATTAAAACAAAAGTATTATTACAAACATTCCAGGTCCTACCGATATTGGAACTCAGATTGCTGGATTCAGAGTCCAGAGTGCTAATCATTACACAATGGAACCAACGTCCACGATCCTCAACCCTAGGAGTCCTGAAGCAGTGTCAGTCGCCACCTACTGTCTATCGCTTGAATTCGTTCACACTGTAAATCTAACATGACAAATCCAACAGCACAACTAAAATGTCTATTTCACAAGTAATAACATAAAAACAGAAATATACTTTTGCTGATGCAGAAACAATGAAAACGTCTCGTATGATGCTTCGAAATCTCCATTTAGCATGGCCCCTTAACTAACCACCAAGAGTCTTTGCACGGCTGGGAACCTTTGTAAAAGAGTCAGTGGGTCACTGTGAATGCAGCAGATCTTCACCCCTGTATTTCTTACAAACAAGCAGAGTTTTATTCCAGGTACAGGAGGCATCTCTGGTGTCTGATACTACCGGTAGTGTTCAGCCTACCCTCTCTGAGAGAGCAGCAGTGAGGGTACAAAGCACACTGGTTGCAAAATGTGGACACTGCAAACAGCAGCTGCAATATCACAGATGATATAAAACACATAAAGTACTCAAGTCTTATACTAGATACAACACAGCAGGGAAATCATGTCATAAAACAAATGATGAACCCACAGTATGGACGGGGCAGGTAATAAAATGCAAATTTCCCATGGTGGGACCACAGTCAATTGCTGCCTTCTTCTCTGTGCCCCGGTCTCTTTATATAATCTGTACTTTTTGTTGTGCAATAAAAGAAAAACAAGGAATAACCCTTCATAGTATTAATGTACAGGTCAAGGGCTGGGGAGAGAGGGCAGTAGATTTGGGGGTCGGTGTAAACCTCTGACGGCATTAGATGGAAGCAGAAGACAAAGCAAGTGACATTTATTAAGACTTTAGGTGCATTTGTGTTTATAGAAAAAAACTGAGAAAGATTAAAATGTCTGAGTAGTGAAAAAAAATATATAGATTTCCCATACCGGGAGTCGAACCCGGGTGAAAACCAGGAATCCTAACCGCTAGACCATATGAGAAATGTAAACTCATCATACAGCTCAGTGTATGTGAGGTGTCTCCCAAGGTCACACTGCATTCTGTACACTGAGAGTTATATTGTTCTTCTCAGTAGTACACAATCAATTGGAGTAACAGACACCTCACTTCTGACAAAAGAGAAGGAATGACCAGAAGTCATAATTTCTGCCACAACCTGTCAGGTCTCATTATTTACAACCTTAGAACTTCTACACATACACAGAGTCCAGGACACGGAGGACAGCAGCAGTCCCTGCATTCACTATTACTAACCCCTCCCCTTGAACCAGACAAAGCCACGCCCCTCCCGTAGGACACTCCTGGGTTTCCTCACTAGACTGATGGCCCCACAGACCCCTATCCAGTTATCTTCCAGCTGCTTCCTTGACGACACTCCTCTGCATCTGTCACAGGTTCCAGGCTGCCCTCCTGGGGCTCGAGTTATACTCCTTCTCTATCTACTAACAGCACCGACTCCAGTCCTGACACTGGATTGGTTCACACAGAGAAGAAACAGCTCAGAAGTAGTCTGGGTTGTTCCCAGGTACCTGCATCTTCACAGAGTGACCGCCAGGGGGCAGCACAGCCAAAGCACTCACAGCCCACAAGGCTACGAATCATCAATTGGATGTCAGCAGCCTTGTCAGAGGCGCAGAGACTAGTAATTCCACAAAATTGTGGGACAGCAGAGGAAGAAGCAAGTGCTGAGCTAAAGTGGTCACTGCTGTTTTGTCACAACACCAGACATATGTTCTTAAAAGCATGTAAGCGCACATTCTTAGGCATTCTCGGTCGTCTTCTCCCTTTCTGACATTATACCAATTGTATACACCCGAATGGAGAAAAGTTAAATTTTAAGGTACTAGGAATATGCGCCAAAGGTAGGCAAATTAAACATTTCAAGTACAAATATTACCATATTTATTTGATGTAAAATGTAAACAAGTTAGACTGAAAATATGTGTGTGTGTTTACAAAGGATGTCTAAAGTGTATGCTGTGAGGTCAGGTTGCAGTTCACTACTTGCACTTGTGCCTTTCACAAGTGTGAGTACCCAGTTACACTAATGTCTGCTCTGACTTGTTATTCTGAGAGTCATGTGCTAAAGGGGGGCTTCCACCCTAGTTTGAGGGACCAGAGTACGAATGCCCCAGGGCACAGGAAGTACACAGTCCTCATTGATACAACTGTGGCCCAGTAACTTCTGACTGCCCTTTGACCCCACATACTGGCACATATATGTCATCAGACTATAGCACCGTGGTACATATGCACACATGTGCATGTACACGTCAGCCAGTTTTTTATTCATTTATGTGCTAATACTGTTCAGCATCAGGATGTGATGTCGAAGGAGACTGGTGGAGAGCGCCGAAGTCTCTGGTATTTCAAGACAAAACTAGAGACCTTTTCACACTCATATACTGCTCCAGGCAGATCTTCCATTACAAATGCAAGTTATATGAGTCCAGCTGAAAACTGTTTATTTTTGGGTACTTGCTTTAGTCAAAGGTTACCATTTGCAACTCACAAAAAAAAAGCAAAGGGCAATTTCATACATTAACACTTTGGTAAAGTCGTTCTTTCACACCGTACATTTCCGTAAGTTTCTCTCTCCTTGTAAGTTATCCGGTGTGAAGGCCAAGTGGAGTCAGGTCCACACTGTGCATTTTACTGTTGTGTAGCCAGAGTAGAGAGGTGTCCACACAGACACAGGACGTAGACAACACCTGTGTGTAGCATCACGTGCCCCCAGCAACGCCTATAGAATAATGTATAGATGCCCCCAAACCGCAGAAACCACGAGGGGAATGAAAAGAGGAAGAGACGGGTTATGTCAGAGATACAAATGGTTTCCTGCTCAAGACCTGCAATAAATTAAAACAAAAGTATTATTACAAACATTCCAGGTCCTACCGATATTGGAACTCAGATTGCTGGATTCAGAGTCCAGACTGCTAATCATTACACAATGGAACCAACGTCCACGATCCTCAACCCTAGGAGTCCTGAAGCAGTGTCAGTCGCCACCTACTGTCTATCGCTTGAATTCGTTCACACTGTAAATCAAACATGACAAATTCAACAGGACAACTAAAATGTGTATTTCACAAGTAATAACATAAAAACAGAAATATACTTTTGCTGATGCAGAAACAAAGAAAACTTCTCGTCTGATGCTTCGAAATCTCCATTTAGCATTGCCCCTTTACTAACCACCAAGAGTCTTTGCACGGCTGGGAACCATTGTAAAAGAGTCAGTGGGTCACTGTGAATGTAGCAGATCTTCACCCCTGTATTTCTTACAAAGAGCAGAGTTTTATTCCAGGTACAGGAGGCATCTCTGGTGTCTGATCCTACCAGTAGTGTTCAGCTTACCCTCTCTGGGAGAGCAGCAGTGAGGGTACAAAGCACACTGGTTGCAAAATGTGGACACTGCAAACAGCAGCTGCAATATCACAGATGATATAAAACACATAAAGTACTCAAGTCTTATACTAGATACAACACAGCAGGGAAATCATGTCATAAAACAAATGATGAACCCACAGTATGGACGGGGCAGGTAATAAAATGAGAATTTCCCATGGTGGGACCACAGTCAATTGCTGCCTTCTTCTCTGTGCCCCGGTCTCTTTATATAATGTGTACTTTTTGTTGTGCAATAAAAGAAAAACAAGGAATAACCCTTCATAGTATTAATGTACAGGTCAAGGGCTGGGGAGAGAGGGAAGTAGATTTGGGGGTCGGTGTAAACCTCTGACGGCATTAGATGGAAGCAGAAGACAAAGCAAGTGACATTTATTAAGACTTTAGGTGCATTTAGGTTTATAGAAAAAAACTGAGAAAGATTAAAATGTCTGAGTAGTGAAAAAAAAAAAATGGATTTCCCATACCAGGAGTCGAACCCAGGCCGCCTGGGTGAAAAACCAGGATTCTTAACCACTAGACCATATGGGAACTGTGAATGCATCACACATCTCAGTGTATGTGAGGTGTCTCCCAAGGTCACACTGCATTCTGTACACTGAGAGTTATATTGTTCTTCTCAGTAGTACACAATCAATTGGGGTAACAGACACCTCACTTCAGACAAAAGAGAAGGAATGACCAGAAGTCATAATTTCTGCCACAACCTGTCAGGTCTCATTATTTACAACCTTAGAACTTCTACACATACACAGAGCCCAGGACACAGAGGACAGCAGCAGTCCCTGCATTCACTATTACTAACCCCTCCCCTTGAGCCAGACAAAGCCACGCCCCTCCCGTAGGACACTCCTGGGTTTCCTCACCAGACTGATGGCCCCACAGACCCCTCGCCAGTTATCTTCCAGCTGCTTCCTTGACGACACTCCCCTGCACCTGTCACAGGCTCCAGGCTGCCCTCCTGGGGCTCGAGTTATACTCCTTCTCTATCTACTAACAGCACCGACTCCAGTCCTGACACTGGATTGGTTCACACAGAGAAGAAACAGCTCAGAAGTAGTCTGGGTTGTTCCCAGGTACCTGCATCTTCACAGAGTGACTGCCAGGGGGCAGCACAGCCAAAGCACTCACAGCCCACAAGGCTACAAATCATCAATTGGATGTCAGCAGCCTTGTCAGAGGCGCAGAGACTAGTAATTCCACAATATTTTGGGACAGCAGAGGAAGAAGCAAGTGCTGAGCTGAAGTGGTCACTGCTGTTTTGTCACAACACCAGACATATGTTCTTAAAAGCATGTAAGCGCACATTCTTAGGAATTCTCGGTCGTCTTCTCCCTTTCTGACATTATACCAATTGTATACACCCGAATGGAGAAAATTTAAAATATAAGGTACTAGGAATATGCGCCAAAGGTAGGCAAATTAAACATTTCAAGTACAAATATTACCATATTTATTGATGTAAAATGTAAACAAGTTAGACTGAAAATATGTGTGTGTGTTTACAAAGGATGTCTAAAGTGTATGCTGTGAGGTCAGGTTGCAGTTCACTACTTGCACTTGTGCCTTTCACAAGTGTGAGTACCCAGTTACACTAATGTCTGCTCTGACTTGTTATTCTGAGAGTCATGTGCTAAAGGGGGGCTTCCACCCTAGTTTGAGGGACCAGAGTACGAATGCCCCAGGGCACAGGAAGTACACAGTCCTCATTGATACAACTGTGGCCCAGTAACTTCTGACTGCCCTTTGGCCCCACAGACTGGCACATATATGTCATCAGACTATAGCACCGTGGTACATATGCACACATGTGCATGTACACGTCAGCCAGTTTTTTATTCATTTATGTGCTAATACTGTTCAGCATCAGGATGTGATGTCGAAGGAGACTGGTGGAGAGCGCCGAAGTCTCTGGTATTTCAAGACAAAACTAGAGACCTTTTCACACTCATATACTGCTCCAGGCAGATCTTCCACTGCAAATGCAAGTTATATGTGTCCAGCTGAAAACTGTTTATTTTTGGGTACTTGCTTTAGTCAAAGGTTACCATTTGCAACTCACAAAAAAAAGCAAAGGGCAATTTCATACATTAACACTTTGGTAAAGTCGTTCTTTCACACCGTACATTTCCGTAAGTTTCTCTCTCCTTGTAAGTTATCCGGTGTGAAGGGCAAGTGGAGTCAGGTCCACACTGTGCATCTTACAGTTGTGTAGCCAGAGTAGAGAGGTGTCCACACAGACACAGGACGTAGACAACACCTGTGTGTAGCATCAAGTGTCCCAGCAACGCCTATAGAATAATGTATAGATGCCCCCAAACCGCAGAAACCACGAGGAGAATGAAAAGAGGAAGAGACGGGTTATGTCAGAGATACAAATGGTTTCCTGCTCAAGACCTGCAATAAATTAAAACAAAAGTAATATTACAAACATCCCAGGTCCTACCGATATTGGAACTCAGATTGCTGGATTCAGATTCCAGAGTGCTAATCATTACACGATGGAACCAACGTCCACGATCCTCAACCCTAGGAGTCCTGAAGCAGTGTCAGTCGCCACCTACTGTCTATCGCTTGAATTCGTTCACACTGTAAATCAAACATGACAAATCCAACAGCACAACTAAAATGTGTATTTTACAAGTAATAACATAAAAACAGAAATATACTTTTGCTGATGCAGAAACAAAGAAAATGTCTCGTCTGATGCTTCGAAATCTCCATTTAGCATGGCCCCTTAACTAACCACCAAGAGTCTTTGCACGGCTGGGAACCTTTGTAAAAGGGTCAGTGGGTCACTGTGAATGCAGCAGGTCTTCACCCCTGTATTTCTTACAAAGAAGCAGAGTTTTATTCCAGGTACAGGAGGCATCTCTGGTGTCTGATACTACCGGTAGTGTTCAGCCTACCCTCTCTGAGAGAGCAGCAGTCAGGGTACAAAGCACACTGGTTGCAAAATGTGGACACTGCAAACAACAGCTGCAATATCACAGATGATATAAAACACATAAAGTACTCAAGTCTTATACTAGAAACAACACAGCAGGGGAATCATGTCATAAAACAAATGATGAACCCACAGTATGGACGGGGCAGGTAATAAAATGCGAATTTCCCATGGTGGGACCACAGTCAATTGCTGCCTTCTTCTCTGTGCCCCGGTCTCTTTATATAATCTGTACTTTTTGTTGTGCAATAAAAGAAAAACAAGGAATAACCCTTCATAGTATTAATGTACAGGTCAAGGGCTGGGGAGAGAGGGCAGTAGATTTGGGGGTCGGTGTAAACCTCTGACGGCATTAGATGGAAGCAGAAGACAAAGCAAGTGACATTTATTAAGACTTTAGGTGCATTTAGGTTTATAGAAAAAAACTGAGAAAGATTAAAATGTCTGAGTAGTGAAAAAAAAAACCATGGATTTCCCATACCGGGAGTCGAACCCCGGCCGCCTGGGTGAAAACCAGGAATCCTAACCGCTGGACCATATGGGAACTGTGAACTTTTTATACAGCTTAGTGTATGTGAGGTGTCTCCCAAGGTCACACTGCATTCCGTACACTGACAGTTATATTGTTCTTCTCAGTAGTACACAATCAATTGGGGTAACAGACACCTCACTTCTGACAAAAGAGAAGGAATGACCAGAAGTCATCATTTCTGCCACAACCTGTCAGGTCTCATTATTTACAACCTTAGAGCTTCTACACATACACAGAGCCCAGGACACGGAGGACAGCAGCAGTCCCTGCATTCATTATTACTAACCCCTCCCCTTGAGCCAGACAAAGCCACGCCCCTCCCGTAGGACACTCCTGGGTTTCCTCACCAGACTGATGGCCCCACAGACCCCTCTCCAGTTATCTTCCAGCTGCTTCCTTGACGACACTCCCCTGCACCTGTCACAGGCTCCAGGATGCCCTCCTGGGGCTCGAGTTATACTCCTTCTCTATCTACTAACAGCACCGACTCCAGTCCTGACACTGGATTGGTTCACACAGAGAAGAAACAGCTCAGAAGTAGTCTGGGTTGTTCCCAGGTACCTGCATCTTCACAGAATGACTGCCAGGGGGCAGCACAGCCAAAGCACTCACAGCCCACAAGGCTACAAATCATCAATTGGATGTCAGCAGCCTTGTCAGAGGCGCAGAGACTAGTAATTCCACAATATTTTGGGACAGCAGAGGAAGAAGCAAGTGCTGAGCTGAAGTGGTCACTGCTGTTTTGTCACAACACCAGACATATGTTCTTAAAAGCATGTAAGCGCACATTCTTAGGCATTCTCGGTCATCTTCTCCCTTTCTGACATTATACCAATTGTATACACCCGAATGGAGAAAAGTTAAAATATAAGGTACTAGGAATATGCGCCAAAGGTAGGCAAATTAAACATTTCAAGTACAAATATTACCATATTTATTGATGTAAAATGTAAACAAGTTAGACTGAAAATATGTGTGTGTGTTTACAAAGGATGTCTAAAGTGTATGCTGTGAGGTCAGGTTGCAGTTCACTACTTGCACTTGTGCCTTTCACAAGTGTGAGTACCCAGTTACACTAATGTCTGCTCTGACTTGTTATTCTGAGAGTCATGTGCTAAAGGGGGGCTTCCACCCTAGTTTGAGGGACCAGAGTACGAATGCCCCAGGGCACAGGAAGTACACAGTCCTCATTGATACAACTGTGGCCCAGTAACTTCTGACTGCCCGTTGACCTCACAGACTGGCACATATATGTCATCAGACTATAGCACCGTGGTACATATGCACACATGTGCATGTACACGTCAGCCAGTTTTTTATTCTTTTATGTGCTAATACTGTTCAGCATCAGGATGTGATGTCGAAGGAGACTGGTGGAGAGCGCCGAAGCCTCTGGTATTTCAAGACAAAACTAGAGACCTTTTCACACTCATATACTGCTCCAGGCAGATCTTTTACTGCAAATGCAAGTTATATGAGTCCAGCTGAAAACTGTTTATTTTTGGGTACTTGCTTTAGTCAAAGGTTACCATTTGCAACTCACAAAAAAAAAGCAAAGGGCAATTTCATACATTAACACTTTGGTAAAGTCGTTCTTTCACACCGTACATTTCCGTAAGTTTCTCTCTCCTTGTAAGTTATCCGGTGTGAAGGCCAAGTGGAGTCAGGTCCACACTGTGCATCTTACAGTTGTGTAGCCAGAGTAGAGAGGTGTCCACACAGACACAGGACGTAGACAACACCTGTGTGTAGCATCAAGTGTCCCCATCAACGCCTATAGAATAATGTATAGATGCCCCCAAACCGCAGAAACCACGAGGGGAATGAAAAGAGGAAGAGACGGGTTATGTCAGAGATACAAATGGTTTCCTGCTCAAGAACTGCAATAAATTAAAACAAAAGTATTATTACAAACATTCCAGGTCCTACCGATATTGGAACTCAGATTGCTGGATTCAGAGTCCACAGTGCTAATCATTACACGATGGAACCAACGTCCACGATCCTCAACCCTAGGAGTCCTGAAGCAGTGTCAGTCACCACCTACTGTCTATCGCTTGAATTTGTTCACACTGTAAATCAAACATGACAAATCCAACAGCACAACTAAAATGTGTATTTCACAAGTAATAACATAAAAACAGAAATATACTTTTGCTGATGCAGAAACAAAGAAAACGTCTCGTCTGATGCTTCGAAATCTCCATTTAGCATGGCCCCTTAACTAACCACCAAGAGTCTTTGCACGGCTGGGAACCTTTGTAAAAGGGTCAGTGGGTCACTGTGAATGCAGCAGATCTTCACCCCTGTATTTCTTACAAACAAGCAGAGTTTTATTCCAGGTACAGGAGGCATCTCTGGTGTCTGATACTACCAGTAGTGTTCAGCCTACCCTCTCTGAGAGAGCAGCAGTGAGGGTACAAAGCACACTGGTTGCAAAATGTGGACACTGCAAACAACAGCTGCAATATCACAGATGATATAAAACACATAAAGTACTCAAGTCTTATACTAGAAACAACACAGCAGGGGAATCATGTCATAAAACAAATGATGAACCCACAGTATGGACGGGCAGGTAATAAAATGCGAATTTCCCATGGTGGGACCACAGTCAATTGCTGCCTTCTTCTCTGTGCCCCGGTCTCTTTATATAATCTGTACTTTTTGTTGTGCAATAAAAGAAAAACAAGGAATAACCCTTCATAGTATTAATGTACAGGTCAAGGGCTGGGGAGAGAGGGCAGTAGATTTGGGGGTCGGTGTAAACCTCTGACGGCATTAGATGGAAGCAGAAGACAAAGCAAGTGACATTTATTAAGACTTTAGGTGCATTTAGGTTTATAGAAAAAAACTGAGAAAGATTAAAATGTCTGAGTAGTGAAAAAAAAAAATAAGGATTTCCCATACCGGGAGTCGAACCCGGGCCGCCTGGGTGAAAACCAGGAATCCTAACCGCTAGACAATATGGGAACTGTGAACTTTTTATACAGCTTAGTGTATTTGAGGTGTCTCCCAAGGTCACACTGCATTCCGTACACTGAGAGTTATATTGTTCTTCTCAGTAGTACACAATCAATTGGGGTAACAGACACTTCACTTCTGACAAAAGAGAAGGAATGACCAGAAGTCATCATTTCTGCCACAACCTGTCAGGTCTCATTATTTACAACCTTAGAGCTTCTACACATACACAGAGCCCAGGACACGGAGGACAGCAGCAGTCCCTGCATTCACTATTACTAACCCCTCCCCTTGAGCCAGACAAAGCCACGCCCCTCCCGTAGGACACTCCTGGGTTTCCTCACCAGACTGATGGCCCCACAGACCCCTCTCCAGTTATCTTCCAGCTGCTTCCTTGACGACACTCCCCTGCACCTGTCACAGGCTCCAGGCTGCCCTCCTGGGGCTCGAGTTATACTCCTTCTCTATCTACTAACAGCACCGACTCCAGTCCTGACACTGGATTGGTTCACACAGAGAAGAAACAGCTCAGAAGTAGTCTGGGTTGTTCCCAGGTACCTGCATCTTCACAGAGTGACTGCCAGGGGGCAGCACAGCCAAAGCACTCACAGCCCACAAGGCTACAAATCATCAATTGGATGTCAGCAGCCTTGTCAGAGGCGCAGAGACTAGTAATTCCACAATATTTTGGGACAGCAGAGGAAGAAGCAAGTGCTGAGCTGAAGTGGTCACTGCTGTTTTGTCACAACACCAGACATATGTTCTTAAAAGCACGTAAGCGCACATTCTTAGGAATTCTCGGTCGTCTTCTCCCTTTCTGACATTATACCAATTGTATACACCCGAATGGAGAAAAGTTAAAATATAAGGTACTAGGAATATGCGCCAAAGGAAGGCAAATTAAACATTTCAAGTACAAATATTACCATATTTATTGATGTAAAATGTAAACAAGTTAGACTGAAAATATGTGTGTGTGTTTACAAAGGATGTCTAAAGTGTATGCTGTGAGGTCAGGTTGCAGCTCACTACTTGCACTTGTGCCTTTCACAAGTGTGAGTACCCAGTTACACTAATGTCTGCTCTGACTTGTTATTCTGAGAGTCATGTGCTAAAGGGGGGCTTCCACCCTAGTTTGAGGGACCAGAGTACGAATGCCCCAGGGCACAGGAAGTACACAGTCCTCATTGATACAACTGTGGCCCAGTAACTTCTGACTGCCCTTTGACCCCACAGACTGGCACATATATGTCATCAGACTATAGCACCGTGGTACATATGCACACATGTGCATGTACACGTCAGCCAGTTTTTTATTCATTTATGTGCTAATACTGTTCAGCATCAGGATGTGATGTCGAAGGAGACTGGTGGAGAGCGCCGAAGTCTCTGGTATTTCAAGACAAAACTAGAGACCTTTTCACACTCATATACTGCTCCAGGCAGATCTTTTACTGCAAATGCAAGTTATATGAGTCCAGCTGAAAACTGTTTATTTTTGGGTACTTTCTTTAGTCAAAAGTTACCATTTGCAACTCACAAAAAAAAAGTAAAGGGCAATTTCATACATTAACACTTTGGTAAAGTCGTTCTTTCACACCGTACATTTCCGTAAGTTTCTCTCTCCTTGTAAGTTATCCGGTGTGAAGGCCAAGTGGAGTCAGGTCCACACTGTGCATCTTACAGTTGTGTAGCCAGAGTAGAGAGGTGTCCACACAGACACAGAACGTAGACAACACCTGTGTGTAGCATCAAGTGTCCCCAGCAACGCCTATAGAATAATGTATAGATGCCCCCAAACCACAGAAACCACGAGGGGAATGAAAAGAGGAAGAGACGGGTTATGTCAGAGATACAAATGGTTTCCTGCTCAAGACCTGCAATAAATTAAAACAAAAGTATTATTACAAACATTCCAGGTCCTACCGATATTGGAACTCAGATTGCTGGATTCAGAGTCCAGAGTGCTAATCATTACACGATGGAACCAACGTCCACGATCCTCAACCCTAGGAGTCCTGAAGCAGTGTCAGTCGCCACCTACTGTCTATCGCTTGAATTCGTTCACACTGTAAATCAAACATGACAAATCCAACAGCACAACTAAAATGTGTATTTCACAAGTAATAACATAAAAACAGAAATATACTTTTGCTGATGCAGAAACAAAGAAAACGTCTTGTCTGATGCTTTGAAATCTCCATTTAACATGGCCCCTTAACTAACCACCAAGAGTCTTTGCACGGCTGGGAACCTTTGTAAAAGGGTCAGTGGGTCACTGTGAATGCAGCAGATCTTCACCCCTGTATTTCTTACAAAGAAGCAGAGTTTTATTCCAGGTACAGGAGGCATCTCTGGTGTCTGATACTACCGGTAGTGTTCAGCCTACCCTCTCTGAGAGAGCAGCAGTGAGGGTACAAAGCACACTGGTTGCAAAATGTGGACACTGCAAACAACAGCTGCAATATCACAGATGATATAAAACACATAAAGTACTCAAGTCTTATACTAGAAACAACACAGCAGGGGAATCATGTCATAAAACAAATGATGAACCCACAATATGGACGGGGCAGGTAATAAATTGCGAATTTCCCATGGTGGGACCACAGTCAATTGCTGCCTTCTTCTCTGTGCCCCGGTCTCTTTATATAATCTGTACTTTTTGTTGTGCAATAAAAGAAAAACAAGGAATAACCCTTCATAGTATTAATGTACAGGTCAAGGGCTGGGGAGAGAGGGCAGTAGATTTGGGGGTCGGTGTAAACCTCTGACGGCATTAGATGGAAGCAGAAGACAAAGCAAGTGACATTTATTAAGACTTTAGGTGCATTTAGGTTTATAGAAAAAAACTGAGAAAGATTAAAATGTCTGAGTAGTGAAAAAAAAAAATGTGGATTTCCCATACCGGGAGTCAAACCCGGGCCACCTGGGTGAAAACCAGGAATCCTAACCGCTAGACCATATGGGAACTGAGAACTTTTTATACAGCTTAGTGTATGTGAGGTGTCTCCCAAGGTCACACTGAATTCCGTACACTGACAGTTATATTGTTCTTCTCAGTAGTACACAATCAATTGGGGTAACAGACACCTCACTTCTGACAAAAGAGAAGGAATGACCAGAAGTCATCATTTCTGCCAAAACCTGTCAGGTCTCATTATTTACAACCTTAGAGCTTCTACACATACACAGAGCCCAGGACACGGAGGACAGCAGCAGTCCCTGCATTCACTATTACTAACCCCTCCCCTTGAGCCAGACAAAGCCACGCCCCTCCCGTAGGACACTCCTGGGTTTCCTCACCAGACTGATGGCCCCACAGACCCCTCTCCAGTTATCTTCCAGCTGCTTCCTTGACGACACTCCCCTGCACCTGTCACAGGCTCCAGGCTGCCCTCCTGTGGCTCGAGTTATACTCCTTCTCTATCTACTAACAGCACCGACTCCAGTCCTGACACTGGATTGGTTCACACAGAGAAGAAACAGCTCAGAAGTAGTCTGGGTTGTTCCCAGGTACCTGCATCTTCACAGAGTGACTGCCAGGGGGCAGCACAGCCAAAGCACTCACAGCCCACAAGGCTACAAATCATCAATTGGATGTCAGCAGCCTTGTCAGAGGCGCAGAGACTAGTAATTCCACAATATTTTGGGACAGCAGAGGAAGAAGCAAGTGCTGAGCTGAAGTGGTCACTGCTGTTTTGTCAAAGCACCAGACATATGTTCTTAAAAGCAGGTAAGCACACATTCTTAGGAATTCTCGGTCGTCTTCTCCCTTTCTGACATTATACCAATTGTATACACCCGAATGGAGAAAAGTTAAAATATAAGGTACTAGGAATATGCGCCAAAGGTAGGCAAATTAAACATTTCAAGTACAAATATTACCATATTTATTGATGTAAAATGTAAACAAGTTAGACTGAAAATATGTGTGTGTGTTTACAAAGGATGTCTAGAGTGTATGCTGTGAGGTCAGGTTGCAGTTCACTACTTGCACTTGTGCCTTTCACAAGTGTGAGTACCCAGTTACACTAATGTCTGCTCTGACTTGTTATTCTGAGAGTCATGTGCTAAAGGGGGGCTTCCACCCTAGTTTGAGGGACCAGAGTACGAATGCCCCAGGGCACAGGAAGTACACAGTCCTCATTGATACAACTGTGGCCCAGTAACTTCTGACTGCCCTTTGACCCCACAGACTGGCACATATATGTCATCAGACTATAGCACCGTGGTACATATGCACACATGTGCATGTACACGTCAGCCAGTTTTTTATTCATTTATCTGCTAATACTGTTCAGCATCAGGATGTGATGTCGAAGGAGACTGGTGGAGAGCGCCGAAGTCTCTGGTATTTCAAGACAAAACTAGAGACCTTTTCACACTCATATACTGCTCCAGGCAGATCTTCCACTGCAAATGCAAGTTATATGAGTCCAGCTGAAAACTGTTTATTTTTGGGTACTTGCTTTAGTCAAAGGTTACCATTTGCAACTCACAAAAAAAAAGCAAAGGGCAATTTCATACATTAACACTTTGGTAAAGTCGTTCTTTCACACCGTACATTTCCGTAAGTTTCTCTCTCCTTGTAAGTTATGCGGTGTGAAGGCCAAGTGGAGGCAGGTCCACACTGTGCATCTTACAGTAGTGTAGCCAGAGTAGAGAGGTGTCCACACAGACACAGGACGTAGACAACACCTGTGTGTAGCATCAAGTGTCCCCATCAACGCCTATAGAATAATGTATAGATGCCCCCAAACCGCAGAAACCACGAGGGGAATGAAAAGAGGAAGAGACGGGTTATGTCAGAGATACAAATGGTTTCCTGCTCAAGACCTGCAATAAATTAAAACAAAAGTATTATTACAAACATTCCAGGTCCTACCGATATTGGAACTCAGATTGCTAGATTCAGAGTCCAGAGTGCTAATCATTACACGATGGAACCAACGTCCACGATCCTCAACCCTAGGAGTCCTGAAGCAGTGTCAGTCGCCACCTACTGTCTATCGCTTGAATTCGTTCACACTGTAAATCAAACATGACAAATCCAACAGCACAACTAAAATGTGTATTTCACAAGTAATAACATAAAAACAGAAATATACTTTTGCTGATGCAGAAACAAAGAAAACGTCTCGTCTGATGCTTTGAAATCTCCATTTAGTATGGCCCCTTAACTAACCACCAAGAGTCTTTGCACGGCTGGGAACCTTCGTAAAAGGGTCAGTGGGTCACTGTGAATGCAGCAGATCTTCACCCCTGTATTTCTTACAAAGAAGCAATGTTTTATTCCAGGTACAGGAGGCATCTCTGGTGTCTGATACTACCGGTAGTGTTCAGCCTACCCTCTCTGAGAGAGCAGCAGTGAGGGTACAAAGCACACTGGTTGCAAAATGTGGACACTGCAAACAACAGTTGCAATATCACAGATGATATAAAACCCATAAAGTACTCAAGTCTTATACTAGAAACAACACAGCAGGGGAATCATGTCATAAAACAAATGATGAACCCACAATATGGACGGGGCAGGTAATAAATTGCGAATTTCCCATGGTGGGACCACAGTCAATTGCTGCCTTCTTCTCTGTGCCCCGGTCTCTTTATATAATCTGTACTTTTTGTTGTGCAATAAAAGAAAAACAAGGAATAACCCTTCATTGTATTAATGTACAGGTCAAGGGCTGGGGAGAGAGGGCAGTAGATTTGGGGGTCGGTGTAAACCTCTGACGGCATTAGATGGAAGCAGAAGACAAAGCAAGTGACATTTATTAAGACTTTAGGTGCATTTAGGTTTATAGAAAAAAACTGAGAAAGATTAAAATGTCTGAGTAGTGAAAAAAAAAAATGTGGATTTCCCATACCGGGAGTCAAACCCGGGCCACCTGGGTGAAAACCAGGAATCCTAACCGCTAGACCATATGGGAACTGAGAACTTTTTATACAGCTTAGTGTATGTGAGGTGTCTCCCAAGGTCACACTGAATTCCGTACACTGACAGTTATATTGTTCTTCTCAGTAGTACACAATCAATTGGGGTAACAGACACCTCACTTCTGACAAAAGAGAAGGAATGACCAGAAGTCATCATTTCTGCCAAAACCTGTCAGGTCTCATTATTTACAACCTTAGAGCTTCTACACATACACAGAGCCCAGGACACGGAGGACAGCAGCAGTCCCTGCATTCACTATTACTAACCCCTCCCCTTGAGCCAGACAAAGCCACGCCCCTCCCGTAGGACACTCCTGGGTTTCCTCACCAGACTGATGGCCCCACAGACCCCTCTCCAGTTATCTTCCAGCTGCTTCCTTGACGACACTCCCCTGCACCTGTCACAGGCTCCAGGCTGCCCTCCTGTGGCTCGAGTTATACTCCTTCTCTATCTACTAACAGCACCGACTCCAGTCCTGACACTGGATTGGTTCACACAGAGAAGAAACAGCTCAGAAGTAGTCTGGGTTGTTCCCAGGTACCTGCATCTTCACAGAGTGACTGCCAGGGGGCAGCACAGCCAAAGCACTCACAGCCCACAAGGCTACAAATCATCAATTGGATGTCAGCAGCCTTGTCAGAGGCGCAGAGACTAGTAATTCCACAATATTTTGGGACAGCAGAGGAAGAAGCAAGTGCTGAGCTGAAGTGGTCACTGCTGTTTTGTCAAAGCACCAGACATATGTTCTTAAAAGCAGGTAAGCACACATTCTTAGGAATTCTCGGTCGTCTTCTCCCTTTCTGACATTATACCAATTGTATACACCCGAATGGAGAAAAGTTAAAATATAAGGTACTAGGAATATGCGCCAAAGGTAGGCAAATTAAACATTTCAAGTACAAATATTACCATATTTATTGATGTAAAATGTAAACAAGTTAGACTGAAAATATGTGTGTGTGTTTACAAAGGATGTCTAGAGTGTATGCTGTGAGGTCAGGTTGCAGTTCACTACTTGCACTTGTGCCTTTCACAAGTGTGAGTACCCAGTTACACTAATGTCTGCTCTGACTTGTTATTCTGAGAGTCATGTGCTAAAGGGGGGCTTCCACCCTAGTTTGAGGGACCAGAGTACGAATGCCCCAGGGCACAGGAAGTACACAGTCCTCATTGATACAACTGTGGCCCAGTAACTTCTGACTGCCCTTTGACCCCACAGACTGGCACATATATGTCATCAGACTATAGCACCGTGGTACATATGCACACATGTGCATGTACACGTCAGCCAGTTTTTTATTCATTTATCTGCTAATACTGTTCAGCATCAGGATGTGATGTCGAAGGAGACTGGTGGAGAGCGCCGAAGTCTCTGGTATTTCAAGACAAAACTAGAGACCTTTTCACACTCATATACTGCTCCAGGCAGATCTTCCACTGCAAATGCAAGTTATATGAGTCCAGCTGAAAACTGTTTATTTTTGGGTACTTGCTTTAGTCAAAGGTTACCATTTGCAACTCACAAAAAAAAAGCAAAGGGCAATTTCATACATTAACACTTTGGTAAAGTCGTTCTTTCACACCGTACATTTCCGTAAGTTTCTCTCTCCTTGTAAGTTATGCGGTGTGAAGGCCAAGTGGAGGCAGGTCCACACTGTGCATCTTACAGTAGTGTAGCCAGAGTAGAGAGGTGTCCACACAGACACAGGACGTAGACAACACCTGTGTGTAGCATCAAGTGTCCCCATCAACGCCTATAGAATAATGTATAGATGCCCCCAAACCGCAGAAACCACGAGGGGAATGAAAAGAGGAAGAGACGGGTTATGTCAGAGATACAAATGGTTTCCTGCTCAAGACCTGCAATAAATTAAAACAAAAGTATTATTACAAACATTCCAGGTCCTACCGATATTGGAACTCAGATTGCTAGATTCAGAGTCCAGAGTGCTAATCATTACACGATGGAACCAACGTCCACGATCCTCAACCCTAGGAGTCCTGAAGCAGTGTCAGTCGCCACCTACTGTCTATCGCTTGAATTCGTTCACACTGTAAATCAAACATGACAAATCCAACAGCACAACTAAAATGTGTATTTCACAAGTAATAACATAAAAACAGAAATATACTTTTGCTGATGCAGAAACAAAGAAAACGTCTCGTCTGATGCTTTGAAATCTCCATTTAGTATGGCCCCTTAACTAACCACCAAGAGTCTTTGCACGGCTGGGAACCTTCGTAAAAGGGTCAGTGGGTCACTGTGAATGCAGCAGATCTTCACCCCTGTATTTCTTACAAAGAAGCAATGTTTTATTCCAGGTACAGGAGGCATCTCTGGTGTCTGATACTACCGGTAGTGTTCAGCCTACCCTCTCTGAGAGAGCAGCAGTGAGGGTACAAAGCACACTGGTTGCAAAATGTGGACACTGCAAACAACAGTTGCAATATCACAGATGATATAAAACCCATAAAGTACTCAAGTCTTATACTAGAAACAACACAGCAGGGGAATCATGTCATAAAACAAATGATGAACCCACAATATGGACGGGGCAGGTAATAAATTGCGAATTTCCCATGGTGGGACCACAGTCAATTGCTGCCTTCTTCTCTGTGCCCCGGTCTCTTTATATAATCTGTACTTTTTGTTGTGCAATAAAAGAAAAACAAGGAATAACCCTTCATTGTATTAATGTACAGGTCAAGGGCTGGGGAGAGAGGGCAGTAGATTTGGGGGTCGGTGTAAACCTCTGACGGCATTAGATGGAAGCAGAAGACAAAGCAAGTGACATTTATTAAGACTTTAGGTGCATTTAGGTTTATAGAAAAAAACTGAGAAAGATTAAAATGTCTGAGTAGTGAAAAAAAAAATATGGATTTCCCATACCAGGAGTCGAACCCGGGACACCTGGGTGAAAACCAGGAATCCTAAGCGCTAGACTATATGGGAACTGTGAACTTTTTATACAGCTTAGTGTATGTGAGGTGTCTCCCAAGGCCCACTGCATTCCGTACACTGAGAGTGATATTGTTCTTCTCAGTAGTACACAATCAATTGGGGTAAAAGACACCTCACTTCTGACAAAAGAGAAGGAATGACCAGAAGTCATCATTTCTGCCACAACCTGTCAGGTTTCATTATTTACAACCTTAGAGCTTCTACAGATACACAGAGCCCCGGACACGGAGGACAGCAGCAGTCCCTGCATTCACTATTACTAACCCCTCCCCTTGAGCCAGACAAAGCCACGCCCCTCCCGTAGGACACTCCTGGGTTTCCTCACCAGACTGATGGCCCCACAGACCCCTCGCCAGTTATCTTCCAGCTGCTTCCTTGACGACACTCCCCTGCACCTGTCACAGGCTCCAGGCTGCCCTCCTGGGGCTCGAGTTATACTCCTTCTCTATCTACTAACAGCACCGACTCCATTCCTGACACTGGATTGGTTCACACAGAGAAGAAACAGCTCAGAAGTAGTCTGGGTTGTTCCCAGGTACCTGCATCTTCACAGAGTGACTGCCAGGGGGCAGCACAGCCAAAGCACTCACAGCCCACAAGGCTACAAATCATCAATTGGATGTCAGCAGCCTTGTCAGAGGCGCAGAGACTAGTAATTCCACAATATTTTGGGACAGCAGAGGAAGAAGCAAGTGCTGAGCTGAAGTGGTCACTGCTGTTTTGTCACAACACCAGACATATGTTCTTAAAAGCATGTAAGCGCACATTCTTAGGAATTCTCGGTCGTCTTCTCCCTTTCTGACATTATACCAATTGTATACACCCGAATGGAGAAAATTTAAAATATAAGGTACTAGGAATATGCGCCAAAGGTAGGCAAATTAAACATTTCAAGTACAAATATTACCATATTTATTGATGTAAAATGTAAACAAGTTAGACTGAAAATATGTGTGTGTGTTTACAAAGGATGTCTAAAGTGTATGCTGTGAGGTCAGGTTGCAGTTCACTACTTGCACTTGTGCCTTTCACAAGTGTGAGTACCCAGTTACACTAATGTCTGCTCTGACTTGTTATTCTGAGAGTCATGTGCTAAAGGGGGGGTTCCACCCTAGTTTGAGGGACCAGAGTACGAATGCCCCAGGGCACAGGAAGTACACAGTCCTCATTGATACAACTGTGGCCCAGTAACTTCTGACTGCCCTTTGGCCCCACAGACTGGCACATATATGTCATCAGACTATAGCACCGTGGTACATATGCACACATGTGCATGTACACGTCAGCCAGTTTTTTATTCATTTATGTGCTAATACTGTTCAGCATCAGGATGTGATGTCGAAGGAGACTGGTGGAGAGCGCCGAAGTCTCTGGTATTTCAAGACAAAACTAGAGACCTTTTCACACTCATATACTGCTCCAGGCAGATCTTCCACTGCAAATGCAAGTTATATGTGTCCAGCTGAAAACTGTTTATTTTTGGGTACTTGCTTTAGTCAAAGGTTACCATTTGCAACTCACAAAAAAAAGCAAAGGGCAATTTCATACATTAACACTTTGGTAAAGTCGTTCTTTCACACCGTACATTTCCGTAAGTTTCTCTCTCCTTGTAAGTTATCCGGTGTGAAGGGCAAGTGGAGTCAGGTCCACACTGTGCATCTTACAGTTGTGTAGCCAGAGTAGAGAGGTGTCCACACAGACACAGGACGTAGACAACACCTGTGTGTAGCATCAAGTGTCCCAGCAACGCCTATAGAATAATGTATAGATGCCCCCAAACCGCAGAAACCACGAGGAGAATGAAAAGAGGAAGAGACGGGTTATGTCAGAGATACAAATGGTTTCCTGCTCAAGACCTGCAATAAATTAAAACAAAAGTATTATTACAAACATCCCAGGTCCTACCGATATTGGAACTCAGATTGCTGGATTCAGAGTCCAGAGTGCTAATCATTACACGATGGAACCAACGTCCACGATCCTCAACCCTAGGAGTCCTGAAGCAGTGTCAGTCGCCACCTACTGTCTATCGCTTGAATTCGTTCACACTGTAAATCAAACATGACAAATCCAACAGCACAACTAAAATGTGTATTTTACAAGTAATAACATAAAAACAGAAATATACTTTTGCTGATGCAGAAACAAAGAAAATGTCTCGTCTGATGCTTCGAAATCTCCATTTAGCATGGCCCCTTAACTAACCACCAAGAGTCTTTGCACGGCTGGGAACCTTTGTAAAAGGGTCAGTGGGTCACTGTGAATGCAGCAGGTCTTCACCCCTGTATTTCTTACAAAGAAGCAGAGTTTTATTCCAGGTACAGGAGGCATCTCTGGTGTCTGATACTACCGGTAGTGTTCAGCCTACCCTCTCTGAGAGAGCAGCAGTCAGGGTACAAAGCACACTGGTTGCAAAATGTGGACACTGCAAACAACAGCTGCAATATCACAGATGATATAAAACACATAAAGTACTCAAGTCTTATACTAGAAACAACACAGCAGGGGAATCATGTCATAAAACAAATGATGAACCCACAGTATGGACGGGGCAGGTAATAAAATGCGAATTTCCCATGGTGGGACCACAGTCAATTGCTGCCTTCTTCTCTGTGCCCCGGTCTCTTTATATAATCTGTACTTTTTGTTGTGCAATAAAAGAAAAACAAGGAATAACCCTTCATAGTATTAATGTACAGGTCAAGGGCTGGGGAGAGAGGGCAGTAGATTTGGGGGTCGGTGTGAACCTCTGACGGCATTAGATGGAAGCAGAAGACAAAGCAAGTGACATTTATTAAGACTTTAGGTGCATTTAGGTTTATAGAAAAAAACTGAGAAAGATTAAAATGTCTGAGTAGTGAAAAAAAAAACCATGGATTTCCCATACCGGGAGTCGAACCCCGGCCGCCTGGGTGAAAACCAGGAATCCTAACCGCTGGACCATATGGGAACTGTGAACTTTTTATACAGCTTAGTGTATGTGAGGTGTCTCCCAAGGTCACACTGCATTCCGTACACTGACAGTTATATTGTTCTTCTCAGTAGTACACAATCAATTGGGGTAACAGACACCTCACTTCTGACAAAAGAGAAGGAATGACCAGAAGTCATCATTTCTGCCACAACCTGTCAGGTCTCATTATTTACAACCTTAGAGCTTCTACACATACACAGAGCCCAGGACACGGAGGACAGCAGCAGTCCCTGCATTCATTATTACTAACCCCTCCCCTTGAGCCAGACAAAGCCACGCCCCTCCCGTAGGACACTCCTGGGTTTCCTCACCAGACTGATGGCCCCACAGACCCCTCTCCAGTTATCTTCCAGCTGCTTCCTTGACGACACTCCCCTGCACCTGTCACAGGCTCCAGGATGCCCTCCTGGGGCTCGAGTTATACTCCTTCTCTATCTACTAACAGCACCGACTCCAGTCCTGACACTGGATTGGTTCACACAGAGAAGAAACAGCTCAGAAGTAGTCTGGGTTGTTCCCAGGTACCTGCATCTTCACAGAATGACTGCCAGGGGGCAGCACAGCCAAAGCACTCACAGCCCACAAGGCTACAAATCATCAATTGGATGTCAGCAGCCTTGTCAGAGGCGCAGAGACTAGTAATTCCACAATATTTTGGGACAGCAGAGGAAGAAGCAAGTGCTGAGCTGAAGTGGTCACTGCTGTTTTGTCACAACACCAGACATATGTTCTTAAAAGCATGTAAGCGCACATTCTTAGGCATTCTCGGTCATCTTCTCCCTTTCTGACATTATACCAATTGTATACACCCGAATGGAGAAAAGTTAAAATATAAGGTACTAGGAATATGCGCCAAAGGTAGGCAAATTAAACATTTCAAGTACAAATATTACCATATTTATTGATGTAAAATGTAAACAAGTTAGACTGAAAATATGTGTGTGTGTTTACAAAGGATGTCTAAAGTGTATGCTGTGAGGTCAGGTTGCAGTTCACTACTTGCACTTGTGCCTTTCACAAGTGTGAGTACCCAGTTACACTAATGTCTGCTCTGACTTGTTATTCTGAGAGTCATGTGCTAAAGGGGGGCTTCCACCCTAGTTTGAGGGACCAGAGTACGAATGCCCCAGGGCACAGGAAGTACACAGTCCTCATTGATACAACTGTGGCCCAGTAACTTCTGACTGCCCTTTGGCCCCACAGACTGGCACATATATGTCATCAGACTATAGCACCGTGGTACATATGCACACATGTGCATGTACACGTCAGCCAGTTTTTTATTCATTTATGTGCTAATACTGTTCAGCATCAGGATGTGATGTCGAAGGAGACTGGTGGAGAGCGCCGAAGTCTCTGGTATTTCAAGACAAAACTAGAGACCTTTTCACACTCATATACTGCTCCAGGCAGATCTTCCACTGCAAATGCAAGTTATATGTGTCCAGCTGAAAACTGTTTATTTTTGGGTACTTGCTTTAGTCAAAGGTTACCATTTGCAACTCACAAAAAAAAGCAAAGGGCAATTTCATACATTAACACTTTGGTAAAGTCGTTCTTTCACACCGTACATTTCCGTAAGTTTCTCTCTCCTTGTAAGTTATCCGGTGTGAAGGGCAAGTGGAGTCAGGTCCACACTGTGCATCTTACAGTTGTGTAGCCAGAGTAGAGAGGTGTCCACACAGACACAGGACGTAGACAACACCTGTGTGTAGCATCAAGTGTCCCAGCAACGCCTATAGAATAATGTATAGATGCCCCCAAACCGCAGAAACCACGAGGAGAATGAAAAGAGGAAGAGACGGGTTATGTCAGAGATACAAATGGTTTCCTGCTCAAGACCTGCAATAAATTAAAACAAAAGTATTATTACAAACATCCCAGGTCCTACCGATATTGGAACTCAGATTGCTGGATTCAGAGTCCAGAGTGCTAATCATTACACGATGGAACCAACGTCCACGATCCTCAACCCTAGGAGTCCTGAAGCAGTGTCAGTCGCCACCTACTGTCTATCGCTTGAATTCGTTCACACTGTAAATCAAACATGACAAATCCAACAGCACAACTAAAATGTGTATTTTACAAGTAATAACATAAAAACAGAAATATACTTTTGCTGATGCAGAAACAAAGAAAATGTCTCGTCTGATGCTTCGAAATCTCCATTTAGCATGGCCCCTTAACTAACCACCAAGAGTCTTTGCACGGCTGGGAACCTTTGTAAAAGGGTCAGTGGGTCACTGTGAATGCAGCAGGTCTTCACCCCTGTATTTCTTACAAAGAAGCAGAGTTTTATTCCAGGTACAGGAGGCATCTCTGGTGTCTGATACTACCGGTAGTGTTCAGCCTACCCTCTCTGAGAGAGCAGCAGTCAGGGTACAAAGCACACTGGTTGCAAAATGTGGACACTGCAAACAACAGCTGCAATATCACAGATGATATAAAACACATAAAGTACTCAAGTCTTATACTAGAAACAACACAGCAGGGGAATCATGTCATAAAACAAATGATGAACCCACAGTATGGACGGGGCAGGTAATAAAATGCGAATTTCCCATGGTGGGACCACAGTCAATTGCTGCCTTCTTCTCTGTGCCCCGGTCTCTTTATATAATCTGTACTTTTTGTTGTGCAATAAAAGAAAAACAAGGAATAACCCTTCATAGTATTAATGTACAGGTCAAGGGCTGGGGAGAGAGGGCAGTAGATTTGGGGGTCGGTGTGAACCTCTGACGGCATTAGATGGAAGCAGAAGACAAAGCAAGTGACATTTATTAAGACTTTAGGTGCATTTAGGTTTATAGAAAAAAACTGAGAAAGATTAAAATGTCTGAGTAGTGAAAAAAAAAACCATGGATTTCCCATACCGGGAGTCGAACCCCGGCCGCCTGGGTGAAAACCAGGAATCCTAACCGCTGGACCATATGGGAACTGTGAACTTTTTATACAGCTTAGTGTATGTGAGGTGTCTCCCAAGGTCACACTGCATTCCGTACACTGACAGTTATATTGTTCTTCTCAGTAGTACACAATCAATTGGGGTAACAGACACCTCACTTCTGACAAAAGAGAAGGAATGACCAGAAGTCATCATTTCTGCCACAACCTGTCAGGTCTCATTATTTACAACCTTAGAGCTTCTACACATACACAGAGCCCAGGACACGGAGGACAGCAGCAGTCCCTGCATTCATTATTACTAACCCCTCCCCTTGAGCCAGACAAAGCCACGCCCCTCCCGTAGGACACTCCTGGGTTTCCTCACCAGACTGATGGCCCCACAGACCCCTCTCCAGTTATCTTCCAGCTGCTTCCTTGACGACACTCCCCTGCACCTGTCACAGGCTCCAGGATGCCCTCCTGGGGCTCGAGTTATACTCCTTCTCTATCTACTAACAGCACCGACTCCAGTCCTGACACTGGATTGGTTCACACAGAGAAGAAACAGCTCAGAAGTAGTCTGGGTTGTTCCCAGGTACCTGCATCTTCACAGAATGACTGCCAGGGGGCAGCACAGCCAAAGCACTCACAGCCCACAAGGCTACAAATCATCAATTGGATGTCAGCAGCCTTGTCAGAGGCGCAGAGACTAGTAATTCCACAATATTTTGGGACAGCAGAGGAAGAAGCAAGTGCTGAGCTGAAGTGGTCACTGCTGTTTTGTCACAACACCAGACATATGTTCTTAAAAGCATGTAAGCGCACATTCTTAGGCATTCTCGGTCATCTTCTCCCTTTCTGACATTATACCAATTGTATACACCCGAATGGAGAAAAGTTAAAATATAAGGTACTAGGAATATGCGCCAAAGGTAGGCAAATTAAACATTTCAAGTACAAATATTACCATATTTATTGATGTAAAATGTAAACAAGTTAGACTGAAAATATGTGTGTGTGTTTACAAAGGATGTCTAAAGTGTATGCTGTGAGGTCAGGTTGCAGTTCACTACTTGCACTTGTGCCTTTCACAAGTGTGAGTACCCAGTTACACTAATGTCTGCTCTGACTTGTTATTCTGAGAGTCATGTGCTAAAGGGGGGCTTCCACCCTAGTTTGAGGGACCAGAGTACGAATGCCCCAGGGCACAGGAAGTACACAGTCCTTATTGATACAACTGTGGCCCAGTAACTTCTGACTGCCCGTTGACCTCACAGACTGGCACATATATGTCATCAGACTATAGCACCGTGGTACATATGCACACATGTGCATGTACACGTCAGCCAGTTTTTTATTCTTTTATGTGCTAATACTGTTCAGCATCAGGATGTGATGTCGAAGGAGACTGGTGGAGAGCGCCGAAGCCTCTGGTATTTCAAGACAAAACTAGAGACCTTTTCACACTCATATACTGCTCCAGGCAGATCTTTTACTGCAAATGCAAGTTATATGAGTCCAGCTGAAAACTGTTTATTTTTGGGTACTTGCTTTAGTCAAAGGTTACCATTTGCAACTCACAAAAAAAAAGCAAAGGGCAATTTCATACATTAACACTTTGGTAAAGTCGTTCTTTCACACCGTACATTTCCGTAAGTTTCTCTCTCCTTGTAAGTTATCCGGTGTGAAGGCCAAGTGGAGTCAGGTCCACACTGTGCATCTTACAGTTGTGTAGCCAGAGTAGAGAGGTGTCCACACAGACACAGGACGTAGACAACACCTGTGTGTAGCATCAAGTGTCCCCATCAACGCCTATAGAATAATGTATAGATGCCCCCAAACCGCAGAAACCACGAGGGGAATGAAAAGAGGAAGAGACGGGTTATGTCAGAGATACAAATGGTTTCCTGCTCAAGACCTGCAATAAATTAAAACAAAAGTATTATTACAAACATTCCAGGTCCTACCGATATTGGAACTCAGATTGCTGGATTCAGAGTCCACAGTGCTAATCATTACACGATGGAACCAACGTCCACGATCCTCAACCCTAGGAGTCCTGAAGCAGTGTCAGTCACCACCTACTGTCTATCGCTTGAATTTGTTCACACTGTAAATCAAACATGACAAATCCAACAGCACAACTAAAATGTGTATTTCACAAGTAATAACATAAAAACAGAAATATACTTTTGCTGATGCAGAAACAAAGAAAACGTCTCGTCTGATGCTTCGAAATCTCCATTTAGCATGGCCCCTTAACTAACCACCAAGAGTCTTTGCACGGCTGGGAACCTTTGTAAAAGGGTCAGTGGGTCACTGTGAATGCAGCAGATCTTCACCCCTGTATTTCTTACAAACAAGCAGAGTTTTATTCCAGGTACAGGAGGCATCTCTGGTGTCTGATACTACCAGTAGTGTTCAGCCTACCCTCTCTGAGAGAGCAGCAGTGAGGGTACAAAGCACACTGGTTGCAAAATGTGGACACTGCAAACAACAGCTGCAATATCACAGATGATATAAAACACATAAAGTACTCAAGTCTTATACTAGAAACAACACAGCAGGGGAATCATGTCATAAAACAAATGATGAACCCACAGTATGGACGGGCAGGTAATAAAATGCGAATTTCCCATGGTGGGACCACAGTCAATTGCTGCCTTCTTCTCTGTGCCCCGGTCTCTTTATATAATCTGTACTTTTTGTTGTGCAATAAAAGAAAAACAAGGAATAACCCTTCATAGTATTAATGTACAGGTCAAGGGCTGGGGAGAGAGGGCAGTAGATTTGGGGGTCGGTGTAAACCTCTGACGGCATTAGATGGAAGCAGAAGACAAAGCAAGTGACATTTATTAAGACTTTAGGTGCATTTAGGTTTATAGAAAAAAACTGAGAAAGATTAAAATGTCTGAGTAGTGAAAAAAAAAAATAAGGATTTCCCATACCGGGAGTCGAACCCGGGCCGCCTGGGTGAAAACCAGGAATCCTAACCGCTAGACAATATGGGAACTGTGAACTTTTTATACAGCTTAGTGTATTTGAGGTGTCTCCCAAGGTCACACTGCATTCCGTACACTGAGAGTTATATTGTTCTTCTCAGTAGTACACAATCAATTGGGGTAACAGACACTTCACTTCTGACAAAAGAGAAGGAATGACCAGAAGTCATCATTTCTGCCACAACCTGTCAGGTCTCATTATTTACAACCTTAGAGCTTCTACACATACACAGAGCCCAGGACACGGAGAACAGCAGCAGTCCCTGCATTCACTATTACTAACCCCTCCCCTTGAGCCAGACAAAGCCACGCCCCTCCCGTAGGACACTCCTGGGTTTCCTCACCAGACTGATGGCCCCACAGACCCCTCTCCAGTTATCTTCCAGCTGCTTCCTTGACGACACTCCCCTGCACCTGTCACAGGCTCCAGGCTGCCCTCCTGGGGCTCGAGTTATACTCCTTCTCTATCTACTAACAGCACCGACTCCAGTCCTGACACTGGATTGGTTCACACAGAGAAGAAACAGCTCAGAAGTAGTCTGGGTTGTTCCCAGGTACCTGCATCTTCACAGAGTGACTGCCAGGGGGCAGCACAGCCAAAGCACTCACAGCCCACAAGGCTACAAATCATCAATTGGACGTCAGCAGCCTTGTCAGAGGCGCAGAGACTAGTAATTCCACAATATTTTGGGACAGCAGAGGAAGAAGCAAGTGCTGAGCTGAAGTGGTCACTGCTGTTTTGTCACAACACCAGACATATGTTCTTAAAACCACGTAAGCGCACATTCTTAGGAATTCTCGGTCGTCTTCTCCCTTTCTGACATTATACCAATTGTATACACCCGAATGGAGAAAAGTTAAAATATAAGGTACTAGGAATATGCGCCAAAGGTAGGCAAATTAAACATTTCAAGTACAAATATTACCATATTTATTGATGTAAAATGTAAACAAGTTAGACTGAAAATATGTGTGTGTGTTTACAAAGGATGTCTAAAGTGTATGCTGTGAGGTCAGGTTGCAGTTCACTACTTGCACTTGTGCCTTTCACAAGTGTGAGTACCCAGTTACACTAATGTCTGCTCTGACTTGTTATTCTGAGAGTCATGTGCTAAAGGGGGGCTTCCACCCTAGTTTGAGGGACCAGAGTACGAATGCCCCAGGGCACAGGAAGTACACAGTCCTCATTGATACAACTGTGGCCCAGTAACTTCTGACTGCCCTTTGACCCCACAGACTGGCACATATATGTCATCAGACTATAGCACCGTGGTACATATGCACACATGTGCATGTACACGTCAGCCAGTTTTTTATTCATTTATGTGCTAATACTGTTCAGCATCAGGATGTGATGTCGAAGGAGACTGGTGGAGAGCGCCGAAGTCTCTGGTATTTCAAGACAAAACTAGAGACCTTTTCACACTCATATACTGCTCCAGGCAGATCTTCCACTGCAAATGCAAGTTATATGAGTCCAGCTGAAAACTGTTTATTTTTGGGTACTTGCTTTAGTCAAAGGTTACCATTTGCAACTCACAAAAAAAAAGCAAAGGGCAATTTCATACATTAACACTTTGGTAAAGTCGTTCTTTCACACCGTACATTTCCGTAAGTTTCTCTCTCCTTGTAAGTTATCCGGTGTGAAGGCCAAGTGGAGTCAGGTCCACACTGTGCATCTTACAGTTGTGTAGCCAGAGTAGAGAGGTGTCCACACAGACACAGGACGTAGACAACACCTGTGTGTAGCATCAAGTGTCCCCAGCAACGCCTATAGAATAATGTATAGATGCCCCCAAACCGCAGAAACCACGAGGGGAATGAAAAGAGGAAGAGACGGGTTATGTCAGAGATACAAATGGTTTCCTGCTCAAGACCTGCAATAAATTAAAACAAAAGTATTATTACAAGCATTCCAGGTCCTACCGATATTGGAACTCAGATTGCTGGATTCAGAGTCCAGAGTGCTAATCATTACACGATGGAACCAACGTCCACGATCCTCAACCCTAGGAGTCCTGAAGCACTGTCAGTCGCCACCTACTGTCTATCGCTTGAATTCGTTCACACTGTAAATCAAACATGACAAATCCAACAGCACAACTAAAATGTGTATTTCACAAGTAATAACATAAAAACAGAAATATACTTTTGCTGATGCAGAAACAAAGAAAACGTCTCGTCTGATGCTTCGAAATCTCCATTTAGCATGGCCCCTTAACTAACCACCAAGAGTCTTTGCATGGCTGGGAACCTTTGTAAAAGGGTCAGTGGGTCACTGTGAATGCAGCAGATCTTCACCCCTGTATTTCTTACAAACAAGCAGAGTTTTATTCCAGGTACAGGAGGCATCTCTGGTGTCTGATACTACCGGTAGTGTTCAGCCTACCCTCTCTGAGAGAGCAGCAGTGAGGGTACAAAGCACACTGGTTGCAAAATGTGGACACTGCAAACAACAGCTGCAATATCACAGATGATATAAAACACATAAAGTACTCAAGTCTTATACTAGAAACAACACAGCAGGGGAATCATGTCATAAAACAAATGATGAACCCACAGTATGGACTGGGCAGGTAATAAAATGCGAATTTCCCATGGTGGGACCACAGTCAATTGCTGCCTTCTTCTCTGTGCCCCGGTCTCTTTATATAATGTGTACTTTTTGTTGTGCAATAAAAGAAAAACAAGGAATAACCCTTCATAGTATTAATGTACAGGTCAAGGGCTGGGGAGAGAGGGCAGTAGATTTGGGGGTCGGTGTAAACCTCTGACGGCATTAGATGGAAGCAGAAGACAAAGCAAGTGACATTTATTAAGACTTTAGGTGCATTTAGGTTTATAGAAAAAAACTGAGAAAGATTAAAATGTCTGAGTAGTGAAAAAAAAAAAATATGGATGTCCCATACCAGGAGTCGAACCCAGGGCGCCTGGGTGAAAACAAGGAATTCTAACCGCTAGACCATATGGGAACTGTGAACTTTTTATACAGCTTAGTGTATGTGAGGTGTCTCCCAAGGTCACACTGCATTCTGTACACTGAGAGTTATATTGTTCTTCTCAGTAGTACACAATCAATTGGGGTAACAGACACCTCACTTCTGACAAAAGAGAAGGAATCACCAGAAGTCATCATTTCTGCCACAACCTGTCAGGTCTCATTATTTACAACCTTAGAGCTTCTACACATACACAGAGCCCAAGACACGGAGGACAGCAGCAGTCCCTGCATTCACTATTACTAACCCCTCCCCTTGAGCCAGACAAAGCCACGCCCCTCCCGTAGGACACTCCTGGGTTTCCTCACCAGACTGATGGCCCCACAGACCCCTCTCCAGTTATCTTCCAGCTGCTTCCTTGACGACACTCCCCTGCACCTGTCACAGGCTCCAGGCTGCCCTCCTGGGGCTCGAGTTATACTCCTTCTCTATCTACTAACAGCACCGACTCCAGTCCTGACACTGGATTGGTTCACACAGAGAAGAAACAGCTCAGAAGTAGTCTGGGTTGTTCCCAGGTACCTGCATCTTCACAGAGTGACTGCCAGGGGGCAGCACAGCCAAAGCACTCACAGCCCACAAGGCTACAAATCATCAATTGGATGTCAGCAGCCTTGTCAGAGGCGCAGAGACTAGTAATTCCACAATATTTTGGGACAGCAGAGGAAGAAGCAAGTGCTGAGCTGAAGTGGTCACTGCTGTTTTGTCAAAGCACCAGACATATGTTCTTAAAAGCAGGTAAGCACACATTCTTAGGAATTCTCGGTCGTCTTCTCCCTTTCTGACATTATACCAATTGTATACACCCGAATGGAGAAAAGTTAAAATATAAGGTACTAGGAATATGCGCCAAAGGTAGGCAAATTAAACATTTCAAGTACAAATATTACCATATTTATTGATGTAAAATGTAAACAAGTTAGACTGAAAATATGTGTGTGTGTTTACAAAGGATGTCTAGAGTGTATGCTGTGAGGTCAGGTTGCAGTTCACTACTTGCACTTGTGCCTTTCACAAGTGTGAGTACCCAGTTACACTAATGTCTGCTCTGACTTGTTATTCTGAGAGTCATGTGCTAAAGGGGGGCTTCCACCCTAGTTTGAGGGACCAGAGTACGAATGCCCCAGGGCACAGGAAGTACACAGTCCTCATTGATACAACTGTGGCCCAGTAACTTCTGACTGCCCTTTGACCCCACAGACTGGCACATATATGTCATCAGACTATAGCACCGTGGTACATATGCACACATGTGCATGTACACGTCAGCCAGTTTTTTATTCATTTATCTGCTAATACTGTTCAGCATCAGGATGTGATGTCGAAGGAGACTGGTGGAGAGCGCCGAAGTCTCTGGTATTTCAAGACAAAACTAGAGACCTTTTCACACTCATATACTGCTCCAGGCAGATCTTCCACTGCAAATGCAAGTTATATGAGTCCAGCTGAAAACTGTTTATTTTTGGGTACTTGCTTTAGTCAAAGGTTACCATTTGCAACTCACAAAAAAAAAGCAAAGGGCAATTTCATACATTAACACTTTGGTAAAGTCGTTCTTTCACACCGTACATTTCCGTAAGTTTCTCTCTCCTTGTAAGTTATGCGGTGTGAAGGCCAAGTGGAGGCAGGTCCACACTGTGCATCTTACAGTAGTGTAGCCAGAGTAGAGAGGTGTCCACACAGACACAGGACGTAGACAACACCTGTGTGTAGCATCAAGTGTCCCCATCAACGCCTATAGAATAATGTATAGATGCCCCCAAACCGCAGAAACCACGAGGGGAATGAAAAGAGGAAGAGACGGGTTATGTCAGAGATACAAATGGTTTCCTGCTCAAGACCTGCAATAAATTAAAACAAAAGTATTATTACAAACATTCCAGGTCCTACCGATATTGGAACTCAGATTGCTAGATTCAGAGTCCAGAGTGCTAATCATTACACGATGGAACCAACGTCCACGATCCTCAACCCTAGGAGTCCTGAAGCAGTGTCAGTCGCCACCTACTGTCTATCGCTTGAATTCGTTCACACTGTAAATCAAACATGACAAATCCAACAGCACAACTAAAATGTGTATTTCACAAGTAATAACATAAAAACAGAAATATACTTTTGCTGATGCAGAAACAAAGAAAACGTCTCGTCTGATGCTTTGAAATCTCCATTTAGTATGGCCCCTTAACTAACCACCAAGAGTCTTTGCACGGCTGGGAACCTTCGTAAAAGGGTCAGTGGGTCACTGTGAATGCAGCAGATCTTCACCCCTGTATTTCTTACAAAGAAGCAATGTTTTATTAAAGGTACAGGAGGCATCTCTGGTGTCTGATACTACCGGTAGTGTTCAGCCTACCCTCTCTGAGAGAGCAGCAGTGAGGGTACAAAGCACACTGGTTGCAAAATGTGGACACTGCAAACAACAGTTGCAATATCACAGATGATATAAAACCCATAAAGTACTCAAGTCTTATACTAGAAACAACACAGCAGGGGAATCATGTCATAAAACAAATGATGAACCCACAATATGGACGGGGCAGGTAATAAATTGCGAATTTCCCATGGTGGGACCACAGTCAATTGCTGCCTTCTTCTCTGTGCCCCGGTCTCTTTATATAATCTGTACTTTTTGTTGTGCAATAAAAGAAAAACAAGGAATAACCCTTCATTGTATTAATGTACAGGTCAAGGGCTGGGGAGAGAGGGCAGTAGATTTGGGGGTCGGTGTAAACCTCTGACGGCATTAGATGGAAGCAGAAGACAAAGCAAGTGACATTTATTAAGACTTTAGGTGCATTTAGGTTTATAGAAAAAAACTGAGAAAGATTAAAATGTCTGAGTAGTGAAAAAAAAAATATGGATTTCCCATACCAGGAGTCGAACCCGGGACACCTGGGTGAAAACCAGGAATCCTAAGCGCTAGACTATATGGGAACTGTGAACTTTTTATACAGCTTAGTGTATGTGAGGTGTCTCCCAAGGCCCACTGCATTCCGTACACTGAGAGTGATATTGTTCTTCTCAGTAGTACACAATCAATTGGGGTAAAAGACACCTCACTTCTGACAAAAGAGAAGGAATGACCAGAAGTCATCATTTCTGCCACAACCTGTCAGGTTTCATTATTTACAACCTTAGAGCTTCTACAGATACACAGAGCCCCGGACACGGAGGACAGCAGCAGTCCCTGCATTCACTATTACTAACCCCTCCCCTTGAGCCAGACAAAGCCACGCCCCTCCCGTAGGACACTCCTGGGTTTCCTCACCAGACTGATGGCCCCACAGACCCCTCGCCAGTTATCTTCCAGCTGCTTCCTTGACGACACTCCCCTGCACCTGTCACAGGCTCCAGGCTGCCCTCCTGGGGCTCGAGTTATACTCCTTCTCTATCTACTAACAGCACCGACTCCAGTCCTGACACTGGATTGGTTCACACAGAGAAGAAACAGCTCAGAAGTAGTCTGGGTTGTTCCCAGGTACCTGCATCTTCACAGAGTGACTGCCAGGGGGCAGCACAGCCAAAGCACTCACAGCCCACAAGGCTACAAATCATCAATTGGATGTCAGCAGCCTTGTCAGAGGCGCAGAGACTAGTAATTCCACAATATTTTGGGACAGCAGAGGAAGAAGCAAGTGCTGAGCTGAAGTGGTCACTGCTGTTTTGTCACAACACCAGACATATGTTCTTAAAAGCATGTAAGCGCACATTCTTAGGAATTCTCGGTCGTCTTCTCCCTTTCTGACATTATACCAATTGTATACAACCGAATGGAGAAAATTTAAAATATAAGGTACTAGGAATATGCGCCAAAGGTAGGCAAATTAAACATTTCAAGTACAAATATTACCATATTTATTGATGTAAAATGTAAACAAGTTAGACTGAAAATATGTGTGTGTGTTTACAAAGGATGTCTAAAGTGTATGCTGTGAGGTCAGGTTGCAGTTCACTACTTGCACTTGTGCCTTTCACAAGTGTGAGTACCCAGTTACACTAATGTCTGCTCTGACTTGTTATTCTGAGAGTCATGTGCTAAAGGGGGGCTTCCACCCTAGTTTGAGGGACCAGAGTACGAATGCCCCAGGGCACAGGAAGTACACAGTCCTCATTGATACAACTGTGGCCCAGTAACTTCTGACTGCCCTTTGGCCCCACAGACTGGCACATATATGTCATCAGACTATAGCACCGTGGTACATATGCACACATGTGCATGTACACGTCAGCCAGTTTTTTATTCATTTATGTGCTAATACTGTTCAGCATCAGGATGTGATGTCGAAGGAGACTGGTGGAGAGCGCCGAAGTCTCTGGTATTTCAAGACAAAACTAGAGACCTTTTCACACTCATATACTGCTCCAGGCAGATCTTCCACTGCAAATGCAAGTTATATGTGTCCAGCTGAAAACTGTTTATTTTTGGGTACTTGCTTTAGTCAAAGGTTACCATTTGCAACTCACAAAAAAAAGCAAAGGGCAATTTCATACATTAACACTTTGGTAAAGTCGTTCTTTCACACCGTACATTTCCGTAAGTTTCTCTCTCCTTGTAAGTTATCCGGTGTGAAGGGCAAGTGGAGTCAGGTCCACACTGTGCATCTTACAGTTGTGTAGCCAGAGTAGAGAGGTGTCCACACAGACACAGGACGTAGACAACACCTGTGTGTAGCATCAAGTGTCCCAGCAACGCCTATAGAATAATGTATAGATGCCCCCAAACCGCAGAAACCACGAGGAGAATGAAAAGAGGAAGAGACGGGTTATGTCAGAGATACAAATGGTTTCCTGCTCAAGACCTGCAATAAATTAAAACAAAAGTATTATTACAAACATCCCAGGTCCTACCGATATTGGAACTCAGATTGCTGGATTCAGAGTCCAGAGTGCTAATCATTACACGATGGAACCAACGTCCACGATCCTCAACCCTAGGAGTCCTGAAGCAGTGTCAGTCGCCACCTACTGTCTATCGCTTGAATTCGTTCACACTGTAAATCAAACATGACAAATCCAACAGCACAACTAAAATGTGTATTTTACAAGTAATAACATAAAAACAGAAATATACTTTTGCTGATGCAGAAACAAAGAAAATGTCTCGTCTGATGCTTCGAAATCTCCATTTAGCATGGCCCCTTAACTAACCACCAAGAGTCTTTGCACGGCTGGGAACCTTTGTAAAAGGGTCAGTGGGTCACTGTGAATGCAGCAGGTCTTCACCCCTGTATTTCTTACAAAGAAGCAGAGTTTTATTCCAGGTACAGGAGGCATCTCTGGTGTCTGATACTACCGGTAGTGTTCAGCCTACCCTCTCTGAGAGAGCAGCAGTCAGGGTACAAAGCACACTGGTTGCAAAATGTGGACACTGCAAACAACAGCTGCAATATCACAGATGATATAAAACACATAAAGTACTCAAGTCTTATACTAGAAACAACACAGCAGGGGAATCATGACATAAAACAAATGATGAACCCACAGTATGGACGGGGCAGGTAATAAAATGCGAATTTCCCATGGTGGGACCACAGTCAATTGCTGCCTTCTTCTCTGTGCCCCGGTCTCTTTATATAATCTGTACTTTTTGTTGTGCAATAAAAGAAAAACAAGGAATAACCCTTCATAGTATTAATGTACAGGTCAAGGGCTGGGGAGAGAGGGCAGTAGATTTGGGGGTCGGTGTAAACCTCTGACGGCATTAGATGGAAGCAGAAGACAAAGCAAGTGACATTTATTAAGACTTTAGGTGCATTTAGGTTTATAGAAAAAAACTGAGAAAGATTAAAATGTCTGAGTAGTGAAAAAAAAAAACATGGATTTCCCATACCGGGAGTCGAACCCCGGCCGCCTGGGTGAAAACCAGGAATCCTAACCGCTGGACCATATGGGAACTGTGAACTTTTTATACAGCTTAGTGTATGTGAGGTGTCTCCCAAGGTCACACTGCATTCCGTACACTGACAGTTATATTGTTCTTCTCAGTAGTACACAATCAATTGGGGTAACAGACACCTCACTTCTGACAAAAGAGAAGGAATGACCAGAAGTCATCATTTCTGCCACAACCTGTCAGGTCTCATTATTTACAACCTTAGAGCTTCTACACATACACAGAGCCCAGGACACGGAGGACAGCAGCAGTCCCTGCATTCATTATTACTAACCCCTCCCCTGGAGCCAGACAAAGCCACGCCCCTCCCGTAGGACACTCCTGGGTTTCCTCACCAGACTGATGGCCCCACAGACCCCTCTCCAGTTATCTTCCAGCTGCTTCCTTGACGACACTCCCCTGCACCTGTCACAGGCTCCAGGATGCCCTCCTGGGGCTCGAGTTATACTCCTTCTCTATCTACTAACAGCACCGACTCCAGTCCTGACACTGGATTGGTTCACACAGAGAAGAAACAGCTCAGAAGTAGTCTGGGTTGTTCCCAGGTACCTGCATCTTCACAGAATGACTGCCAGGGGGCAGCACAGCCAAAGCACTCACAGCCCACAAGGCTACAAATCATCAATTGGATGTCAGCAGCCTTGTCAGAGGCGCAGAGACTAGTAATTCCACAATATTTTGGGACAGCAGAGGAAGAAGCAAGTGCTGAGCTGAAGTGGTCACTGCTGTTTTGTCACAACACCAGACATATGTTCTTAAAAGCATGTAAGCGCACATTCTTAGGCATTCTCGGTCATCTTCTCCCTTTCTGACATTATACCAATTGAATACACCCGAATGGAGAAAAGTTAAAATATAAGGTACTAGGAATATGCGCCAAAGGTAGGCAAATTAAACATTTCAAGTACAAATATTACCATATTTATTGATGTAAAATGTAAACAAGTTAGACTGAAAATATGTGTGTGTGTTTACAAAGGATGTCTAAAGTGTATGCTGTGAGGTCAGGTTGCAGTTCACTACTTGCACTTGTGCCTTTCACAAGTGTGAGTACCCAGTTACACTAATGTCTGCTCTGACTTGTTATTCTGAGAGTCATGTGCTAAAGGGGGGCTTCCACCCTAGTTTGAGGGACCAGAGTACGAATGCCCCAGGGCACAGGAAGTACACAGTCCTCATTGATACAACTGTGGCCCAGTAACTTCTGACTGCCCGTTGACCTCACAGACTGGCACATATATGTCATCAGACTATAGCACCGTGGTACATATGCACACATGTGCATGTACACGTCAGCCAGTTTTTTATTCTTTTATGTGCTAATACTGTTCTTCATCAGGATGTGATGTCGAAGGAGACTGGTGGAGAGCGCCGAAGCCTCTGGTATTTCAAGACAAAACTAGAGACCTTTTCACACTCATATACTGCTCCAGGCAGATCTTTTACTGCAAATGCAAGTTATATGAGTCCAGCTGAAAACTGTTTATTTTTGGGTACTTGCTTTAGTCAAAGGTTACCATTTGCAACTCACAAAAAAAAAGCAAAGGGCAATTTCATACATTAACACTTTGGTAAAGTCGTTCTTTCACACCGTACATTTCCGTAAGTTTCTCTCTCCTTGTAAGTTATCCGGTGTGAAGGCCAAGTGGAGTCAGGTCCACACTGTGCATCTTACAGTTGTGTAGCCAGAGTAGAGAGGTGTCCACACAGACACAGGACGTAGACAACACCTGTGTGTAGCATCAAGTGTCCCCATCAACGCCTATAGAATAATGTATAGATGCCCCCAAACCGCAGAAACCACGAGGGGAATGAAAAGAGGAAGAGACGGGTTATGTCAGAGATACAAATGGTTTCCTGCTCAAGACCTGCAATAAATTAAAACAAAAGTATTATTACAAACATTCCAGGTCCTACCGATATTGGAACTCAGATTGCTGGATTCAGAGTCCACAGTGCTAATCATTACACGATGGAACCAACGTCCACGATCCTCAACCCTAGGAGTCCTGAAGCAGTGTCAGTCACCACCTACTGTCTATCGCTTGAATTTGTTCACACTGTAAATCAAACATGACAAATCCAACAGCACAACTAAAATGTGTATTTCACAAGTAATAACATAAAAACAGAAATATACTTTTGCTGATGCAGAAACAAAGAAAACGTCTCGTCTGATGCTTCGAAATCTCCATTTAGCATGGCCCCTTAACTAACCACCAAGAGTCTTTGCACGGCTGGGAACCTTTGTAAAAGGGTCAGTGGGTCACTGTGAATGCAGCAGATCTTCACCCCTGTATTTCTTACAAACAAGCAGAGTTTTATTCCAGGTACAGGAGGCATCTCTGGTGTCTGATACTACCAGTAGTGTTCAGCCTACCCTCTCTGAGAGAGCAGCAGTGAGGGTACAAAGCACACTGGTTGCAAAATGTGGACACTGCAAACAACAGCTGCAATATCACAGATGATATAAAACACATAAAGTACTCAAGTCTTATACTAGAAACAACACAGCAGGGGAATCATGTCATAAAACAAATGATGAACCCACAGTATGGACGGGCAGGTAATAAAATGCGAATTTCCCATGGTGGGACCACAGTCAATTGCTGCCTTCTTCTCTGTGCCCCGGTCTCTTTATATAATCTGTACTTTTTGTTGTGCAATAAAAGAAAAACAAGGAATAACCCTTCATAGTATTAATGTACAGGTCAAGGGCTGGGGAGAGAGGGCAGTAGATTTGGGGGTCGGTGTAAACCTCTGACGGCATTAGATGGAAGCAGAAGACAAAGCAAGTGACATTTATTAAGACTTTAGGTGCATTTAGGTTTATAGAAAAAAACTGAGAAAGATTAAAATGTCTGAGTAGTGAAAAAAAAAAATAAGGATTTCCCATACCGGGAGTCGAACCCGGGCCGCCTGGGTGAAAACCAGGAATCCTAACCGCTAGACAATATGGGAACTGTGAACTTTTTATACAGCTTAGTGTATTTGAGGTGTCTCCCAAGGTCACACTGCATTCCGTACACTGAGAGTTATATTGTTCTTCTCAGTAGTACACAATCAATTGGGGTAACAGACACTTCACTTCTGACAAAAGAGAAGGAATGACCAGAAGTCATCATTTCTGCCACAACCTGTCAGGTCTCATTATTTACAACCTTAGAGCTTCTACACATACACAGAGCCCAGGACACGGAGGACAGCAGCAGTCCCTGCATTCACTGTTACTAACCCCTCCCCTTGAGCCAGACAAAGCCACGCCCCTCCCGTAGGACACTCCTGGGTTTCCTCACCAGACTGATGGCCCCACAGACCCCTCTCCAGTTATCTTCCAGCTGCTTCCTTGACGACACTCCCCTGCACCTGTCACAGGCTCCAGGCTGCCCTCCTGGGGCTCGAGTTATACTCCTTCTCTATCTACTAACAGCACCGACTCCAGTCCTGACACTGGATTGGTTCACACAGAGAAGAAACAGCTCAGAAGTAGTCTGGGTTGTTCCCAGGTACCTGCATCTTCACAGAGTGACTGCCAGGGGGCAGCACAGCCAAAGCACTCACAGCCCACAAGGCTTCAAATCATCAATTGGATGTCAGCAGCCTTGTCAGAGGCGCAGAGACTAGTAATTCCACAATATTTTGGGACAGCAGAGGAAGAAGCAAGTGCTGAGCTGAAGTGGTCACTGCTGTTTTGTCACAGCACCAGACATATGTTCTTAAAAGCAGGTAAGCACACATTCTTAGGAATTCTCGGTCGTCTTCTCCCTTTCTGACATTATACCAATTGTATACACCCGAATGGAGAAAAGTTAAAATATAAGGTACTAGGAATATGCGCCAAAGGTTGGCAAATTAAACATTTCAAGTACAAATATTACCATATTTATTGATGTAAAATGTAAACAAGTTAGACTGAAAATATGTGTGTGTGTTTACAAAGGATGTCTAGAGTGTATGCTGTGAGGTCAGGTTGCAGTTCACTACTTGCACTTGTGCCTTTCACAAGTGTGAGTACCCAGTTACACTAATGTCTGCTCTGACTTGTTATTCTGAGAGTCATGTGCTAAAGGGGGGCTTCCACCCTAGTTTGAGGGACCAGAGTACGAATGCCCCAGGGCACAGGAAGTACACAGTCCTCATTGATACAACTGTGGCCCAGTAACTTCTGACTGCCCTTTGACCCCACAGACTGGCACATATATGTCATCAGACTATAGCACCGTGGTACATATGCACACATGTGCATGTACACGTCAGCCAGTTTTTTATTCATTTATCTGCTAATACTGTTCAGCATCAGGATGTGATGTCGAAGGAGACTGGTGGAGAGCGCCGAAGTCTCTGGTATTTCAAGACAAAACTAGAGACCTTTTCACACTCATATACTGCTCCAGGCAGATCTTCCACTGCAAATGCAAGTTATATGAGTCCAGCTGAAAACTGTTTATTTTTGGGTACTTGCTTTAGTCAAAGGTTACCATTTGCAACTCACAAAAAAAAAGCAAAGGGCAATTTCATACATTAACACTTTGGTAAAGTCGTTCTTTCACACCGTACATTTCCGTAAGTTTCTCTCTCCTTGTAAGTTATGCGGTGTGAAGGCCAAGTGGAGGCAGGTCCACACTGTGCATCTTACAGTAGTGTAGCCAGAGTAGAGAGGTGTCCACACAGACACAGGACGTAGACAACACCTGTGTGTAGCATCAAGTGTCCCCATCAACGCCTATAGAATAATGTATAGATGCCCCCAAACCGCAGAAACCACGAGGGGAATGAAAAGAGGAAGAGACGGGTTAAGTCAGAGATACAAATGGTTTCCTGCTCAAGACCTGCAATAAATTAAAACAAAAGTATTATTACAAACATTCCAGGTCCTACCGATATTGGAACTCAGATTGCTAGATTCAGAGTCCAGAGTGCTAATCATTACACGATGGAACCAACGTCCACGATCCTCAACCCTAGGAGTCCTGAAGCAGTGTCAGTCGCCACCTACTGTCTATCGCTTGAATTCGTTCACACTGTAAATCAAACATGACAAATCCAACAGCACAACTAAAATGTGTATTTCACAAGTAATAACATAAAAACAGAAATATTCTTTTGCTGATGCAGAAACAAAGAAAACGTCTCGTCTGATGCTTTGAAATCTCCATTTAGTATGGCCCCTTAACTAACCACCAAGAGTCTTTGCACGGCTGGGAACCTTCGTAAAAGGGTCAGTGGGTCACTGTGAATGCAGCAGATCTTCACCCCTGTATTTCTTACAAAGAAGCAATGTTTTATTCCAGGTACAGGAGGCATCTCTGGTGTCTGATACTACCGGTAGTGTTCAGCCTACCCTCTCTGAGAGAGCAGCAGTGAGGGTACAAAGCACACTGGTTGCAAAATGTGGACACTGCAAACAACAGTTGCAATATCACAGATGATATAAAACCCATAAAGTACTCAAGTCTTATACTAGAAACAACACAGCAGGGGAATCATGTCATAAAACAAATGATGAACCCACAATATGGACGGGGCAGGTAATAAATTGCGAATTTCCCATGGTGGGACCACAGTCAATTGCTGCCTTCTTCTCTGTGCCCCGGTCTCTTTATATAATCTGTACTTTTTGTTGTGCAATAAAAGAAAAACAAGGAATAACCCTTCATAGTATTAATGTACAGGTCAAGGGCTGGGGAGAGAGGGCAGTAGATTTGGGGGTCGGTGTAAACCTCTGACAGCATTAGATGGAAGCAGAAGACAAAGCAAGTGACATTTATTAAGACTTTAGGTGCATTTAGGTTTATAGAAAAAAACTGAGAAAGATTAAAATGTCTGAGTAGTTAAAAAAAAAATATGGATTTCCCATACCAGGAGTCGAACCCGGGACACCTGGGTGAAAACCAGGAATCCTAAGCGCTAGACTATATGGGAACTGTGAACTTTTTATACAGCTTAGTGTATGTGAGGTGTCTCCCAAGGCCCACTGCATTCCGTACACTGAGAGTGATATTGTTCTTCTCAGTAGTACACAATCAATTGGGGTAAAAGACACCTCACTTCTGACAAAAGAGAAGGAATGACCAGAAGTCATCATTTCTGCCACAACCTGTCAGGTTTCATTATTTACAACCTTAGAGCTTCTACAGATACACAGAGCTCGGACACGGAGGACAGCAGCAGTCCCTGCATTCACTATTACTGACCCCTCCCCTTGAGCCAGACAAAGCCACGCCCCTCCCGTAGGACACTCCTGGGTTTCCTCACCAGACTGATGGCCCCACAGACCCCTCGCCAGTTATCTTCCAGCTGCTTCCTTGACGACACTCCCCTGCACCTGTCACAGGCTCCAGGCTGCCCTCCTGGGGCTCGAGTTATACTCCTTCTCTATCTACTAACAGCACCGACTCCAGTCCTGACACTGGATTGGTTCACACAGAGAAGAAACAGCTCAGAAGTAGTCTGGGTTGTTCCCAGGTACCTGCATCTTCACAGAGTGACTGCCAGGGGTCAGCACAGCCAAAGCACTCACAGCCCACAAGGCTACAAATCATCAATTGGATGTCAGCAGCCTTGTCAGAGGCGCAGAGACTAGTAATTCCACAATATTTTGGGACAGCAGAGGAAGAAGCAAGTGCTGAGCTGAAGTGGTCACTGCTGTTTTGTCACAACACCAGACATATGTTCTTAAAAGCATGTAAGCGCACATTCTTAGGAATTCTCGGTCGTCTTCTCCCTTTCTGACATTATACCAATTGTATACACCCGAATGGAGAAAATTTAAAATATAAGGTACTAGGAATATGCGCCAAAGGTAGGCAAATTAAACATTTCAAGTACAAATATTACCATATTTATTGATGTAAAATGTAAACAAGTTAGACTGAAAATATGTGTGTGTGTTTACAAAGGATGTCTAAAGTGTATGCTGTGAGGTCAGGTTGCAGTTCACTACTTGCACTTATGCCTTTCACAAGTGTGAGTACCCAGTTACACTAATGTCTGCTCTGACTTGTTATTCTGAGAGTCATGTGCTAAAGGGGGGCTTCCACCCTAGTTTGAGGGACCAGAGTACGAATGCCCCAGGGCACAGGAAGTACACAGTCCTCATTGATACAACTGTGGCCCAGTAACTTCTGACTGCCCTTTGGCCCCACAGACTGGCACATATATGTCATCAGACTATAGCACCGTGGTACATATGCACACATGTGCATGTACACGTCAGCCAGTTTTTTATTCATTTATGTGCTAATACTGTTCAGCATCAGGATGTGATGTCGAAGGAGACTGGTGGAGAGCGCCGAAGTCTCTGGTATTTCAAGACAAAACTAGAGACCTTTTCACACTCATATACTGCTCCAGGCAGATCTTCCACTGCAAATGCAAGTTATGTGTGTCCAGCTGAAAACTGTTTATTTTTGGGTACTTGCTTTAGTCAAAGGTTACCATTTGCAACTCACAAAAAAAAAGCAAAGGGCAATTTCATACATTAACACTTTGGTAAAGTCGTTCTTTCACACCGTACATTTCCGTAAGTTTCTCTCTCCTTGTAAGTTATCCGGTGTGAAGGGCAAGTGGAGTCAGGTCCACACTGTGCATCTTACAGTTGTGTAGCCAGAGTAGAGAGGTGTCCACACAGACACAGGACGTAGACAACACCTGTGTGTAGCATCAAGTGTCCCAGCAACGCCTATAGAATAATGTATAGATGCCCCCAAACCGCAGAAACCACGAGGAGAATGAAAAGAGGAAGAGACGGGTTATGTCAGAGATACAAATGGTTTCCTGCTCAAGACCTGCAATAAATTAAAACAAAAGTATTATTACAAACATCCCAGGTCCTACCGATATTGGAACTCAGATTGCTGGATTCAGAGTCCAGAGTGCTAATCATTACACGATGGAACCAACGTCCACGATCCTCAACCCTAGGAGTCCTGAAGCAGTGTCAGTCGCCACCTACTGTCTATCGCTTGAATTCGTTCACACTGTAAATCAAACATGACAAATCCAACAGCACAACTAAAATGTGTATTTTACAAGTAATAACATAAAAACAGAAATATACTTTTGCTGATGCAGAAACAAAGAAAATGTCTCGTCTGATGCTTCGAAATCTCCATTTAGCATGGCCCCTTAACTAACCACCAAGAGTCTTTGCACGGCTGGGAACCTTTGTAAAAGGGTCAGTGGGTCACTGTGAATGCAGCAGGTCTTCACCCCTGTATTTCTTACAAAGAAGCAGAGTTTTATTCCAGGTACAGGAGGCATCTCTGGTGTCTGATACTACCGGTAGTGTTCAGCCTACCCTCTCTGAGAGAGCAGCAGTCAGGGTACAAAGCACACTGGTTGCAAAATGTGGACACTGCAAACAACAGCTGCAATATCACAGATGATATAAAACACATAAAGTACTCAAGTCTTATACTAGAAACAACACAGCAGGGGAATCATGTCATAAAACAAATGATGAACCCACAGTATGGACGGGGCAGGTAATAAAATGCGAATTTCCCATGGTGGGACCACAGTCAATTGCTGCCTTCTTCTCTGTGCCCCGGTCTCTTTATATAATCTGTACTTTTTGTTGTGCAATAAAAGAAAAACAAGGAATAACCCTTCATAGTATTAATGTACAGGTCAAGGGCTGGGGAGAGAGGGCAGTAGATTTGGGGGTCGGTGTAAACCTCTGACGGCATTAGATGGAAGCAGAAGACAAAGCAAGTGACATTTATTAAGACTTTAGGTGCATTTAGGTTTATAGAAAAAAACTGAGAAAGATTAAAATGTCTGAGTAGTGAAAAAAAAAATATGGATTTCCCATACCAGGAGTCGAACCCGGGACACCTGGGTGAAAACCAGGAATCCTAAGCGCTAGACTATATGGGAACTGTGAACTTTTTATACAGCTTAGTGTATGTGAGGTGTCTCCCAAGGCCCACTGCATTCCGTACACTGAGAGTGATATTGTTCTTCTCAGTAGTACACAATCAATTGGGGTAAAAGACACCTCACTTCTGACAAAAGAGAAGGAATGACCAGAAGTCATAATTTCTGCCACAACCTGTCAGGTCTCATTATTTACAACCTTAGAGCTTCTACACATACACAGAGCCCCGGACACGGAGGACAGCAGCAGTCCCTGCATTCACTATTACTGACCCCTCCCCTTGAGCCAGACAAAGCCACGCCCCTCCCGTAGGACACTCCTGGGTTTCCTCACCAGACTGATGGCCCCACAGACCCCTCGCCAGTTATCTTCCAGCTGCTTCCTTGACGACACTCCCCTGCACCTGTCACAGGCTCCAGGCTGCCCTCCTGGGGCTCGAGTTATACTCCTTCTCTATCTACTAACAGCACCGACTCCAGTCCTGACACTGGATTGGTTCACACAGAGAAGAAACAGCTCAGAAGTAGTCTGGGTTGTTCCCAGGTACCTGCATCTTCACAGAGTGACTGCCAGGGGGCAGCACAGCCAAAGCACTCACAGCCCACAAGGCTACAAATCATCAATTGGATGTCAGCAGCCTTGTCAGAGGCGCAGAGACTAGTAATTCCACAATATTTTGGGACAGCAGAGGAAGAAGCAAGTGCTGAGCTGAAGTGGTCACTGCTGTTTTGTCACAACACCAGACATATGTTCTTAAAAGCATGTAAGCGCACATTCTTAGGCATTCTCGGTCATCTTCTCCCTTTCTGACATTATACCAATTGTATACACCCGAATGGAGAAAAGTTAAAATATAAGGTACTAGGAATATGCGCCAAAGGTAGGCAAATTAAACATTTCAAGTACAAATATTACCATATTTATTGATGTAAAATGTAAACAAGTTAGACTGAAAATATGTGTGTGTGTTTACAAAGGATGTCTAAAGTGTATGCTGTGAGGTCAGGTTGCAGTTCACTACTTGCACTTGTGCCTTTCACAAGTGTGAGTACCCAGTTACACTAATGTCTGCTCTGACTTATTATTCTGAGAGTCATGTGCTAAAGGGGGGCTTCCACCCTAGTTTGAGGGACCAGAGTACGAATGCCCCAGGGCACAGGAAGTACACAGTCCTCATTGATACAACTGTGGCCCAGTAACTTCTGACTGCCCGTTGACCTCACAGACTGGCACATATATGTCATCAGACTATAGCACCGTGGTACATATGCACACATGTGCATGTACACGTCAGCCAGTTTTTTATTCTTTTATGTGCTAATACTGTTCAGCATCAGGATGTGATGTCGAAGGAGACTGGTGGAGAGCGCCGAAGCCTCTGGTATTTCAAGACAAAACTAGAGACCTTTTCACACTCATATACTGCTCCAGGCAGATCTTTTACTGCAAATGCAAGTTATATGAGTCCAGCTGAAAACTGTTTATTTTTGGGTACTTGCTTTAGTCAAAGGTTACCATTTGCAACTCACAAAAAAAAAGCAAAGGGCAATTTCATACATTAACACTTTGGTAAAGTCGTTCTTTCACACCGTACATTTCCGTAAGTTTCTCTCTCCTTGTAAGTTATCCGGTGTGAAGGCCAAGTGGAGTCAGGTCCACACTGTGCATCTTACAGTTGTGTAGCCAGAGTAGAGAGGTGTCCACACAGACACAGGACGTAGACAACACCTGTGTGTAGCATCAAGTGTCCCCATCAACGCCTATAGAATAATGTATAGATGCCCCCAAACCGCAGAAACCACGAGGGGAATGAAAAGAGGAAGAGACGGGTTATGTCAGAGATACAAATGGTTTCCTGCTCAAGACCTGCAATAAATTAAAACAAAAGTATTATTACAAACATTCCAGGTCCTACCGATATTGGAACTCAGATTGCTGGATTCAGAGTCCACAGTGCTAATCATTACACGATGGAACCAACGTCCACGATCCTCAACCCTAGGAGTCCTGAAGCAGTGTCAGTCACCACCTACTGTCTATCGCTTGAATTTGTTCACACTGTAAATCAAACATGACAAATCCAACAGCACAACTAAAATGTGTATTTCACAAGTAATAACATAAAAACAGAAATATACTTTTGCTGATGCAGAAACAAAGAAAACGTCTCGTCTGATGCTTCGAAATCTCCATTTAGCATGGCCCCTTAACTAACCACCAAGAGTCTTTGCACGGCTGGGAACCTTTGTAAAAGGGTCAGTGGGTCACTGTGAATGCAGCAGATCTTCACCCCTGTATTTCTTACAAACAAGCAGAGTTTTATTCCAGGTACAGGAGGCATCTCTGGTGTCTGATACTACCAGTAGTGTTCAGCCTACCCTCTCTGAGAGAGCAGCAGTGAGGGTACAAAGCACACTGGTTGCAAAATGTGGACACTGCAAACAACAGCTGCAATATCACAGATGATATAAAACACATAAAGTACTCAAGTCTTATACTAGAAACAACACAGCAGGGGAATCATGTCATAAAACAAATGATGAACCCACAGTATGGACGGGGCAGGTAATAAAATGCGAATTTCCCATGGTGGGACCACAGTCAATTGCTGCCTTCTTCTCTGTGCCCCGGTCTCTTTATATAATCTGTACTTTTTGTTGTGCAATAAAAGAAAAACAAGGAATAACCCTTCATAGTATTAATGTACAGGTCAAGGGCTGGGGAGAGAGGGCAGTAGATTTGGGGGTCGGTGTAAACCTCTGACGGCATTAGATGGAAGCAGAAGACAAAGCAAGTGACATTTATTAAGACTTTAGGTGCATTTAGGTTTATAGAAAAAAACTGAGAAAGATTAAAATGTCTGAGTAGTGAAAAAAAAAAATAAGGATTTCCCATACCGGGAGTCGAACCCGGGCCGCCTGGGTGAAAACCAGGAATCCTAACCGCTAGACAATATGGGAACTGTGAACTTTTTATACAGCTTAGTGTATTTGAGGTGTCTCCCAAGGTCACACTGCATTCCGTACACTGAGAGTTATATTGTTCTTCTCAGTAGTACTCAATCAATTGGGGTAACAGACACTTCACTTCTGACAAAAGAGAAGGAATGACCAGAAGTCATCATTTCTGCCACAACCTGTCAGGTCTCATTATTTACAACCTTAGAGCTTCTACACATACACAGAGCCCAGGACACGGAGGACAGCAGCAGTCCCTGCATTCACTATTACTAACCCCTCCCCTTGAGCCAGACAAAGCCACGTCCCTCCCGTAGGACACTCCTGGGTTTCCTCACCAGACTGATGGCCCCACAGACCCCTCTCCAGTTATCTTCCAGCTGCTTCCTTGACGACACTCCCCTGCACCTGTCACAGGCTCCAGGCTGCCCTCCTGGGGCTCGAGTTATACTCCTTCTCTATCTACTAACAGCACCGACTCCAGTCCTGACACTGGATTGGTTCACACAGAGAAGAAACAGCTCAGAAGTAGTCTGGGTTGTTCCCAGGTACCTGCATCTTCACAGAGTGACTGCCAAGGGGCAGCACAGCCAAAGCACTCACAGCCCACAAGGCTACAAATCATCAATTGGATGTCAGCAGCCTTGTCAGAGGCGCAGAGACTAGTAATTCCACAATATTTTGGGACAGCAGAGGAAGAAGCAAGTGCTGAGCTGAAGTGGTCACTGCTGTTTTGTCACAGCACCAGACATATGTTCTTAAAAGCAGGTAAGCGCACATTCTTAGGAATTCTCGGTCGTCTTCTCCCTTTCTGACATTATACCAATTGTATACACCCGAATGGAGAAAAGTTAAAATATAAGGTACTAGGAATATGCGCCAAAGGTTGGCAAATTAAACATTTCAAGTACAAATATTACCATATTTATTGATGTAAAATGTAAACAAGTTAGACTGAAAATATGTGTGTGTGTTTACAAAGGATGTCTAGAGTGTATGCTGTGAGGTCAGGTTGCAGTTCACTACTTGCACTTGTGCCTTTCACAAGTGTGAGTACCCAGTTACACTAATGTCTGCTCTGACTTGTTATTCTGAGAGTCATGTGCTAAAGGGGGGCTTCCACCCTAGTTTGAGGGACCAGAGTACGAATGCCCCAGGGCACAGGAAGTACACAGTCCTCATTGATACAACTGTGGCCCAGTAACTTCTGACTGCCCTTTGACCCCACAGACTGGCACATATATGTCATCAGACTATAGCACCGTGGTACATATGCACACATGTGCATGTACACGTCAGCCAGTTTTTTATTCATTTATCTGCTAATACTGTTCAGCATCAGGATGTGATGTCGAAGGAGACTGGTGGAGAGCGCCGAAGTCTCTGGTATTTCAAGACAAAACTAGAGACCTTTTCACACTCATATACTGCTCCAGGCAGATCTTCCACTGCAAATGCAAGTTATATGAGTCCAGCTGAAAACTGTTTATTTTTGGGTACTTGCTTTAGTCAAAGGTTACCATTTGCAACTCACAAAAAAAAAGCAAAGGGCAATTTCATACATTAACACTTTGGTAAAGTCGTTCTTTCACACCGTACATTTCCGTAAGTTTCTCTCTCCTTGTAAGTTATGCGGTGTGAAGGCCAAGTGGAGGCAGGTCCACACTGTGCATCTTACAGTAGTGTAGCCAGAGTAGAGAGGTGTCCACACAGACACAGGACGTAGACAACACCTGTGTGTAGCATCAAGTGTCCCCATCAACGCCTATAGAATAATGTATAGATGCCCCCAAACCGCAGAAACCACGAGGGGAATGAAAAGAGGAAGAGACGGGTTATGTCAGAGATACAAATGGTTTCCTGCTCAAGACCTGCAATAAATTAAAACAAAAGTATTATTACAAACATTCCAGGTCCTACCGATATTGGAACTCAGATTGCTAGATTCAGAGTCCAGAGTGCTAATCATTACACGATGGAACCAACGTCCACGATCCTCAACCCTAGGAGTCCTGAAGCAGTGTCAGTCGCAACCTACTGTCTATCGCTTGAATTCGTTCACACTGTAAATCAAACTTGACAAATCCAACAGCACAACTAAAATGTGTATTTCACAAGTAATAACATAAAAACAGAAATATACTTTTGCTGATGCAGAAACAAAGAAAACGTCTCGTCTGATGCTTTGAAATCTCCATTTAGTATGGCCCCTTAACTAACCACCAAGAGTCTTTGCACGGCTGGGAACCTTCGTAAAAGGGTCAGTGGGTCACTGTGAATGCAGCAGATCTTCACCCCTGTATTTCTTACAAAGAAGCAATGTTTTATTCCAGGTACAGGAGGCATCTCTGGTGTCTGATACTACCGGTAGTGTTCAGCCTACCCTCTCTGAGAGAGCAGCAGTGAGGGTACAAAGCACACTGGTTGCAAAATGTGGACACTGCAAACAACAGTTGCAATATCACAGATGATATAAAACCCATAAAGTACTCAAGTCTTATACTAGAAACAACACAGCAGGGGAATCATGTCATAAAACAAATGATGAACCCACAATATGGACGGGGCAGGTAATAAATTGCGAATTTCCCATGGTGGGACCACAGTCAATTGCTGCCTTCTTCTCTGTGCCCCGGTCTCTTTATATAATCTGTACTTTTTGTTGTGCAATAAAAGAAAAACAAGGAATAACCCTTCATAGTATTAATGTACAGGTCAAGGGCTGGGGAGAGAGGGCAGTAGATTTGGGGGTCGGTGTAAACCTCTGACGGCATTAGATGGAAGCAGAAGACAAAGCAAGTGACATTTATTAAGACTTTAGGTGCATTTAGGTTTATAGAAAAAAACTGAGAAAGATTAAAATGTCTGAGTAGTGAAAAAAAAAATATGGATTTCCCATACCAGGAGTCGAACCCGGGACACCTGGGTGAAAACCAGGAATCCTAAGCTCTAGACTATATGGGAACTGTGAACTTTTTATACAGCTTAGTGTATGTGAGGTGTCTCCCAAGGCCCACTGCATTCCGTACACTGAGAGAGATATTGTTCTTCTCAGTAGTACACAATCAATTGGGGTAAAAGACACCTCACTTCTGACAAAAGAGAAGGAATGACCAGAAGTCATCATTTCTGCCACAACCTGTCAGGTCTCATTATTTACAACCTTAGAGCTTCTACACATACACAGAGCCCCGGACACGGAGGACAGCAGCAGTCCCTGCATTCACTATTACTGACCCCTCCCCTTGAGCCAGACAAAGCCACGCCCCTCCCGTAGGACACTCCTGGGTTTCCTCACCAGACTGATGGCCCCACAGACCCCTCGCCAGTTATCTTCCAGCTGCTTCCTTGACGACACTCCCCTGCACCTGTCACAGGCTCCAGGCTGCCCTCCTGGGGCTCGAGTTATACTCCTTCTCTATCTACTAACAGCACCGACTCCAGTCCTGACACTGGATTGGTTCACACAGAGAAGAAACAGCTCAGAAGTAGTCTGGGTTGTTCCCAGGTACCTGCATCTTCACAGAGTGACTGCCAGGGGGCAGCACAGCCAAAGCACTCACAGCCCACAAGGCTACAAATCATCAATTGGATGTCAGCAGCCTTGTCAGAGGCGCAGAGACTAGTAATTCCACAATATTTTGGGACAGCAGAGGAAGAAGCAAGTGCTGAGCTGAAGTGGTCACTGCTGTTTTGTCACAACACCAGACATATGTTCTTAAAAGCATGTAAGCGCACATTCTTAGGAATTCTCGGTCGTCTTCTCCCTTTCTGACATTATACCAATTGTATACACCCGAATGGAGAAAATTTAAAATATAAGGTACTAGGAATATGCGCCAAAGGTAGGCAAATTAAACATTTCAAGTACAAATATTACCATATTTATTGATGTAAAATGTAAACAAGTTAGACTGAAAATATGTGTGTGTGTTTACAAAGGATGTCTAAAGTGTATGCTGTGAGGTCAGGTTGCAGTTCACTACTTGCACTTGTGCCTTTCACAAGTGTGAGTACCCAGTTACACTAATGTCTGCTCTGACTTGTTATTCTGAGAGTCATGTGCTAAAGGGGGGCTTCCACCCTAGTTTGAGGGACCAGAGTACGAATGCCCCAGGGCACAGGAAGTACACAGTCCTCATTGATACAACTGTGGCCCAGTAACTTCTGACTGCCCTTTGGCCCCACAGACTGGCACATATATGTCATCAGACTATAGCACCGTGGTACATATGCACACATGTGCATGTACACGTCAGCCAGTTTTTTATTCATTTATGTGCTAATACTGTTCAGCATCAGGATGTGATGTCGAAGGAGACTGGTGGAGAGCGCCGAAGTCTCTGGTATTTCAAGACAAAACTAGAGACCTTTTCACACTCATATACTGCTCCAGGCAGATCTTCCACTGCAAATGCAAGTTATGTGTGTCCAGCTGAAAACTGTTTATTTTTGGGTACTTGCTTTAGTCAAAGGTTACCATTTGCAACTCACAAAAAAAAAGCAAAGGGCAATTTCATACATTAACACTTTGGTAAAGTCGTTCTTTCACACCGTACATTTCCGTAAGTTTCTCTCTCCTTGTAAGTTATCCGGTGTGAAGGGCAAGTGGAGTCAGGTCCACACTGTGCATCTTACAGTTGTGTAGCCAGAGTAGAGAGGTGTCCACACAGACACAGGACGTAGACAACACCTGTGTGTAGCATCAAGTGTCCCAGCAACGCCTATAGAATAATGTATAGATGCCCCCAAACCGCAGAAACCACGAGGAGAATGAAAAGAGGAAGAGACGGGTTATGTCAGAGATACAAATGGTTTCCTGCTCAAGACCTGCAATAAATTAAAACAAAAGTATTATTACAAACATCCCAGGTCCTACCGATATTGGAACTCAGATTGCTGGATTCAGAGTCCAGAGTGCTAATCATTACACGATGGAACCAACGTCCACGATCCTCAACCCTAGGAGTCCTGAAGCAGTGTCAGTCGCCACCTACTGTCTATCGCTTGAATTCGTTCACACTGTAAATCAAACATGACAAATCCAACAGCACAACTAAAATGTGTATTTCACAAGTAATAACATAAAAACAGAAATATACATTTGCTGATGCAGAAACAAAGAAAACGTCTTGTCTGATGCTTCGAAATCTCCATTTAGCATGGCCCCTTAACTAACCACCAAGAGTCTTTGCACGGCTGGGAACCTTTGTAAAAGGGTCAGTGGGTCACTGTGAATGCAGCAGGTCTTCACACCTGTATTTCTTACAAAGAAGCAGAGTTTTATTCCAGGTACAGGAGGCATCTCTGGTGTCTGATACTACCGGTAGTGTTCAGCCTACCCTCTCTGAGAGAGCAGCAGTCAGGGTACAAAGCACACTGGTTGCAAAATGTGGACACTGCAAACAACAGCTGCAATATCACAGATGATATAAAACACATAAAGTACTCAAGTCTTATACTAGAAACAACACAGCAGGGGAATCATGTCATAAAACAAATGATGAACCCACAGTATGGACGGGGCAGGTAATAAAATGCGAATTTCCCATGGTGGGACCACAGTCAATTGCTGCCTTCTTCTCTGTGCCCCGGTCTCTTTATATAATCTGTACTTTTTGTTGTGCAATAAAAGAAAAACAAGGAATAACCCTTCATAGTATTAATGTACAGGTCAAGGGCTGGGGAGAGAGGGCAGTAGATTTGGGGGTCGGTGTAAACCTCTGACGGCATTAGATGGAAGCAGAAGACAAAGCAAGTGACATTTATTAAGACTTTAGGTGCATTTAGGTTTATAGAAAAAAACTGAGAAAGATTAAAATGTCTGAGTAGTGAAAAAAAAAAACTTGGATTTCCCATACCAGGAGTCGAACCCCGGCCGTCTGGGTGAAAACCAGGAATCCTAACCGCTGGACCATATGGGAACTGTGAACTTTTTGTACAGCTTAGTGTATGTGAGGTGTCTCCCAAGGTCACACTGCATTCCGTACACTGACAGTTATATTGTTCTTCTCAGTAGTACACAATCAATTGGGGTAACAGACACCTCACTTCTGACAAAAGAGAAGGAATGACCAGAAGTCATCATTTCTGCCACAACCTGTCAGGTCTCATTATTTACAACCTTAGAGCTTCTACACATACACAGAGCCCAGGACACGGAGGACAGCAGCAGTCCCTGCATTCATTATTACTAACCCCTCCCCTTGAGCCAGACAAAGCCACGCCCCTCCCGTAGGACACTCCTGGGTTTCCTCACCAGACTGATGACCCCACAGACCCCTCTCCAGTTATCTTCCAGCTGCTTCCTTGACGACACTCCCCTGCACCTGTCACAGGCTCCAGGATGCCCTCCTGGGGCTCGAGTTATACTCCTTCTCTATCTACTAACAGCACCGACTCCAGTCCTGACACTGGATTGGTTCACACAGAGAAGAAACAGCTCAGAAGTAGTCTGGGTTGTTCCCAGGTACCTGCATCTTCACAGAATGACTGCCAGGGGGCAGCACAGCCAAAGCACTCACAGCCCACAAGGCTACAAATCATCAATTGGATGTCAGCAACCTTGTCAGAGGCGCAGAGACTAGTAATTCCACAATATTTTGGGACAGCAGAGGAAGAAGCAAGTGCTGAGCTGAAGTGGTCACTGCTGTTTTGTCACAACACCAGACATATGTTCTTAAAAGCATGTAAGCGCACATTCTTAGGCATTCTCGGTCATCTTCTCCCTTTCTGACATTATACCAATTGTATACACCCGAATGGAGAAAAGTTAAAATATAAGGTACTAGGAATATGCGCCAAAGGTAGGCAAATTAAACATTTCAAGTACAAATATTACCATATTTATTGAGGTAAAATGTAAACAAGTTAGACTGAAAATATGTGTGTGTGTTTACAAAGGATGTCTAAAGTGTATGCTGTGAGGTCAGGTTGCAGTTCACTACTTGCACTTGTGCCTTTCACAAGTGTGAGTACCCAGTTACACTAATGTCTGCTCTGACTTGTTATTCTGAGAGTCATGTGCTAAAGGGGGGCTTCCACCCTAGTTTGAGGGACCAGAGTACGAATGCCCCAGGGCACAGGAAGTACACAGTCCTCATTGATACAACTGTGGCCCAGTAACTTCTGACTGCCCGTTGACCTCACAGACTGGCACATATATGTCATCAGACTATAGCACCGTGGTACATATGCACACATGTGCATGTACACGTCAGCCAGTTTTTTATTCTTTTATGTGCTAATACTGTTCAGCATCAGGATGTGATGTCGAAGGAGACTGGTGGAGAGCGCCGAAGCCTCTGGTATTTCAAGACAAAACTAGAGACCTTTTCACACTCATATACTGCTCCAGGCAGATCTTTTACTGCAAATGCAAGTTATATGAGTCCAGCTGAAAACTGTTTATTTTTGGGTACTTGCTTTAGTCAAAGGTTACCATTTGCAACTCACAAAAAAAAAGCAAAGGGCAATTTCATACATTAACACTTTGGTAAAGTCGTTCTTTCACACCGTACATTTCCGTAAGTTTCTCTCTCCTTGTAAGTTATCCGGTGTGAAGGCCAAGTGGAGTCAGGTCCACACTGTGCATCTTACAGTTGTGTAGCCAGAGTAGAGAGGTGTCCACACAGACACAGGACGTAGACAACACCTGTGTGTAGCATCAAGTGTCCCCATCAACGCCTATAGAATAATGTATAGATGCCCCCAAACCGCAGAAACCACAAGGGGAATGAAAAGAGGAAGAGACGGGTTATGTCAGAGATACAAATGGTTTCCTGCTCAAGACCTGCAATAAATTAAAACAAAAGTATTATTACAAACATTCCAGGTCCTACCGATATTGGAACTCAGATTGCTGGATTCAGAGTCCACAGTGCTAATCATTACACGATGGAACCAACGTCCACGATCCTCAACCCTAGGAGTCCTGAAGCAGTGTCAGTCACCACCTACTGTCTATCGCTTGAATTTGTTCACACTGTAAATCAAACATGACAAATCCAACAGCACAACTAAAATGTGTATTTCACAAGTAATAACATAAAAACAGAAATATACTTTTGCTGATGCAGAAACAAAGAAAACGTCTCGTCTGATGCTTCGAAATCTCCATTTAGCATGGCCCCTTAACTAACCACCAAGAGTCTTTGCACGGCTGGGAACCTTTGTAAAAGGGTCAGTGGGTCACTGTGAATGCAGCAGATCTTCACCCCTGTATTTCTTACAAACAAGCAGAGTTTTATTCCAGGTACAGGAGGCATCTCTGGTGTCTGATACTACCAGTAGTGTTCAGCCTACCCTCTCTGAGAGAGCAGCAGTGAGGGTACAAAGCACACTGGTTGCAAAATGTGGACACTGCAAACAACAGCTGCAATATCACAGATGATATAAAACACATAAAGTACTCAAGTCTTATACTAGAAACAACACAGCAGGGGAATCATGTCATAAAACAAATGATGAACCCACAGTATGGACGGGGCAGGTAATAAAATGCGAATTTCCCATGGTGGGACCACAGTCAATTGCTGCCTTCTTCTCTGTGCCCCGGTCTCTTTATATAATCTGTACTTTTTGTTGTGCAATAAAAGAAAAACAAGGAATAACCCTTCATAGTATTAATGTACAGGTCAAGGGCTGGGGAGAGAGGGCAGTAGATTTGGGGGTCGGTGTAAACCTCTGACGGCATTAGATGGAAGCAGAAGACAAAGCAAGTGACATTTATTAAGACTTTAGGTGCATTTAGGTTTATAGAAAAAAACTGAGAAAGATTAAAATGTCTGAGTAGTGAAAAAAAAAATAAGGATTTCCCATACCGGGAGTCGAACCCGGGCCGCCTGGGTGAAAACCAGGAATCCTAACCGCTAGACAATATGGGAACTGTGAACTTTTTATACAGCTTAGTGTATTTGAGGTGTCTCCCAAGGTCACACTGCATTCCGTACACTGAGAGTTATATTGTTCTTCTCAGTAGTACACAATCAATTGGGGTAACAGACACTTCAATTCTGACAAAAGAGAAGGAATGACCAGAAGTCATCATTTCTGCCACAACCTGTCAGGTCTCATTATTTACAACCTTAGAGCTTCTACACATACACAGAGCCCAGGACACGGAGGACAGCAGCAGTCCCTGCATTCACTATTACTAACCCCTCCCCTTGAGCCAGACAAAGCCACGCCCCTCCCGTAGGACACTCCTGGGTTTCCTCACCAGACTGATGGCCCCACAGACCCCTCTCCAGTTATCTTCCAGCTGCTTCCTTGACGACACTCCCCTGCACCTGTCACAGGCTCCAGGCTGCCCTCCTGGGGCTCGAGTTATACTCCTTCTCTATCTACTAACAGCACCGACTCCAGTCCTGACACTGGATTGGTTCACACAGAGAAGAAACAGCTCAGAAGTAGTCTGGGTTGTTCCCAGGTACCTGCATCTTCACAGAGTGACTGCCAGGGGGCAGCACAGCCAAAGCACTCACAGCCCATTAGGCTACAAATCATCAATTGGATGTCAGCAGCCTTGTCAGAGGCACAGAGACTAGTAATTCCACAATATTTTGGGACAGCAGAGGAAGAAGCAAGTGCTGAGCTGAAGTGGTCACTGCTGTTTTGTCACAACACCAGACATATGTTCTTAAAAGCATGTAAGCGCACATTCTTAGGCATTCTCGGTCGTCTTCTCCCTTTCTGACATTATACCAATTGTATACACCCGAATGGAGAAAAGTTAAAATATAAGGTACTAGGAATATGCGCCAAAGGTATGCAAATTAAACATTTCAAGTACAAATATTACCATATTTATTGATGTAAAATGTAAACAAGTTAGACTGAAAATATCTGTGTGTGTTTACAAAGGATGTCTAAAGTGTATGCTGGGAGGTCAGGTTGCAGTTCACTACTTGCACTTGTGCCTTTCACAAGTGTGAGTACCCAGTTACACTAATGTCTTCTCTGACTTGTTATTCTGAGAGTCATGTACTAAAGGGGGGCTTCCACCCTAGTTTGAGGGACCAGAGTACGAATGCCCCAGGGCACAGAAAGTACACAGTCCTCATTGATACAACTGTGGCCCAGTAACTTCTGACTGCCCTTTGACCCCACAGACTGGCACATATATGTCATCAGACTATAGCACCGTGGTACATATGCACACATGTGCATGTACACGTCAGCCAGTTTTTTATTCATTTATGTACTAATACTGTTCAGCATCAGGATGTGATGTCGAAGGAGACTGGTAGAGAGCGCCGAAGTCTCTGGTATTTCAAGACAAAACTAGAGACCTTTTCACACTCATATACTGCTCCAGGCAGATCTTCCACTGCAAATGCAAGTTATATGAGTCCAGCTGAAAACTGTTTATTTTTGGGTACTTGCTTTAGTCAAAGGTTACCATTTGCAACTCACAAAAAAAAAGCAAAGGGCAATTTCATACATTAACACTTTGGTAAAGTCGTTCTTTCACACCGTACATTTCCGTAAGTTTCTCTCTCCTTGTAAGTTATCCGGTGTGAAGGCCAAGTGGAGTCAGGTCCACACTGTGCATCTTACAGTTGTGTAGCCAGAGTAGAGAGGTGTCCACACAGACACAGGACGTAAACAACACCTGTGTGTAGCATCAAGTGTCCCCAGCAACGCCTATAGAATAATGTATAGATGCCCCCAAACCGCAGAAACCACGAGGGGAATGAAAAGAGGAAGAGACGTGTTATGTCAGAGATACAAATGGTTTCCTGCTCAAGACCTGCAATAAATTAAAACAAAAGTATTATTACAAACATTCCAGGTCCTACCGATATTGGAACTCAGATTGCTGGATTCAGAGTCCAGAGTGCTAATCATTACACGATGGAACCAACGTCCACGATCCTCAACCCTAGGAGTCCTGAAGCAGTGTCAGTCGCCACCTACTGTCTATCGCTTGAATTCGTTCACACTGTAAATCAAACATGACAAATCCAACAGCACAACTAAAATGTGTATTTCACAAGTAATAACATAAAAACAGAAATATACTTTTGCTGATGCAGAAACAAAGAAAACGTCTCGTCTGATGCTTCGAAATCTCCATTTAGCATGGCCCCTTAACTAACCACCAAGAGTCATTGCACGGCTGGGAGCCTTCGTAAAAGGGTCAGTGGGTCACTGTGAATGCAGCAGATCTTCACCCCTGTATTTCTTACAAAGAAGCAGAGTTTTATTCCAGGTACAGGAGGCATCTCTGGTGTCTGATATTACCGGTAGTATTCAGCCTACCCTCTCTGAGAGAGCAGCAGTGAGGGTACAAAGCACACTGGTTGCAAAATGTGGACACTGCAAACAACAGCTGCAATATCACAGATGATATAAAACACATAAAGTACTCAAGTCTTATACTAGAAACAACACAGCAGGGGATACATGTCATAAAACAAATGATGAACCCACAGTATGGACGGGGCAGATAATAAAATGCGAATTTCCCATGGTGGGACCACCGTCAATTGCTGCCTTCTTCTCTGTGCCCCGGTCTCTTTATATAATCTGTACTTTTTGTTGTGCAATAATAGAAAAACATGGAATAACCCTTCATAGTATTAATGTACAGGTCAAGGGCCGGGGAGAGAGGGCTGTAGATTTGGGGGTCGGTGTAAACCTCTGACGGCATTAGGTGGAAGCAGAAGACAAAGCAAGTGACATTTATTAAGACTTTAGGTGCATTTAGGGTTATAGAAAAAAACTGAGAAAGATTAAAATGTCTGAGTAGTGAAAAAAATAAATAAGGATTTCCCATACCGGGAGTTGATCCCGGGCCGCTTGGGTGAAAACCAGGGATCCTAACCGCTAGACAATATGGGAACTGTGAACTTTTTATACAGCTTAGTGTATTTGAGGTGTCTCCCAAGGTCACACTGCATTCCGTACACTGAGAGTTATATTGTTCTTCTCAGTAGTACACAATCAATTGGGGTAACAGACACCTCACTTCTGACAAAAGAGAAGGAATGACCAGAAGTCATCATTTCTGCCACAACCTGTCAGGTCTCATTATTTACAACCTTAGAGCTTCTACACATACACAGAGCCCAGGACACGGAGGACAGCAGCAGTCCCTGCATTCACTATTACTAACCCCTCCCCTTGAGCCAGACAAAGCCACGCCCCTCCCGTAGGACACTCCTGGGTTTCCTCACCAGACTGATGGCCCCACAGACCCCTCTCCAGTTATCTTCCAGCTGCTTCCTTGACGACACTCCCCTGCACCTGTCACAGGCTCCAGGCTGCCCTCCTGGGGCTCGAGTTATACTCCTTCTCTATCTACTAACAGCACCGACTCCAGTCCTGACACTGGATTGGTTCACACAGAGAAGAAACAGCTCAGAAGTAGTCTGGGTTGTTCCCAGGTACCTGCATCTTCACAGAGTGACTGCCAGGGGGCAGCACAGCCAAAGCACTCACAGCCCACAAGGCTACAAATCATCAATTGGATGTCAGCAGCCTTGTCAGAGGCGCAGAGACTACTAATTCCACAATATTTTGGGACAGCAGAGGAAGAAGCAAGTGCTGAGCTGAAGTGGTCACTGCTGTTTTGTCACAACACCAGACATATGTTCTTAAAAGAATGTAAGCGCACATTCTTAGGCATTCTCGGTCGTCTTCTCCCTTTCTGACATTATACCAATTGTATACACCCGAATGGAGAAAAGTTAAAATATAAGGTACTAGGAATATGCGCCAAAGGTAGGCAAATTAAACATTTCAAGTACAAATATTACCATATTTATTGATGTAAAATGTAAACAAGTTAGACTGAAAATATGTGTGTGTGTTTACAAAGGATGTCTAAAGTGTATGCTGTGAGGTCAGGTTGCAGTTCACTACTTGCACTTGTGCCTTTCACAAGTGTGAGTACCCAGTTACACTAATGTCTTCTCTGACTTGTTATTCTGAGAGTCATGTACTAAAGGGGGGCTTCCACCCTAGTTTGAGGGACCAGAGTACGAATGCCCCAGGGCACAGGAAGTACACAGTCCTCATTGATACAACTGTGGCCCAGTAACTTCTGACTACCCTTTGACCCCACAGACTGGCACATATATGTCATCAGACTATAGCACCGTGGTACATATGCACACATGTGCATGTACACGTCAGCCAGTTTTTTATTCATTTATGTACTAATACTGTTCAGCATCAGGATGTGATGTCGAAGGAGACTGTTAGAGAGCGCCGAAGTCTCTGGTATTTCAAGACAAAACTAGAGACCTTTTCACACTCATATACTGCTACAGGCAGATCTTCCACTGCAAATGCAAGTTATATGAGTCCAGCTGAAAACTGTTTATTTTTGGGTACTTGCTTTAGTCAAAGATTACCATTTGCAACTCACAAAAAAAAAGCAAAAGGCAATTTCATACATTAACACTTTGGTAAAGTCGTTCTTTCACACCGTACATTTCCGTAAGTTTCTCTCTCCTTGTAAGTTATCCGGTGTGAAGGCCAAGTGGAGTCAGGTCCACACTGTGCATCTTACAGTTGTGTAGCCAGAGTAGAGAGGTGTCCACACAGACACAGGACGTAGACAACACCTGTGAGTAGCATCAAGTGTCCCCAGCAACGCCTATAGAATAATGTATAGATGCCCCCAAACCGCAGAAACCACGAGGGGAATGAAAAGAGGAAGAGACGGGTTATGTCAGAGATACAAATGGTTTCCTGCTCAAGACCTGCAATAAATTAAAACAAAAGTATTATTACAAACATTCCAGGTCCTACCGATATTGGAACTCAGATTGCTGGATTCAGAGTCCAGAGTGCTAATCATTACACGATGGAACCAACGTCCCCGATCCTCAACCCTAGGAGTCCTGAAGCAGTGTCAGTCGCCACCTACTGTCTATCGCTTGAATTCGTTCACACTGTAAATCAAACATGACAAATCCAACAGCACAACTAAAATGTGTATTTCACAAGTAATAACATAAAAACAGAAATATACTTTTGCTGATGCAGAAACAAAGAAAACGTCTCGTCTGATGCTTCGAAATCTCCATTTAGCATGGCCTCTTAACTAACCACCAAGAGTCTTTGCACGGCTGGGAACCTTTGTAAAAGGGTCAGTGGGTCACTGTGAATGAAGCAGATCTTCACCCCTGTATTTCTTACAAAGAAGCAGAGTTTTATTCCAGGTACAGGAGGCATCTCTGGTGTCTGATACTACCGGTAGTGTTCAGCCTACCCTCTCTGAGAGAGCAGCAGTGAGGGTACAAAGCACACTGGTTGCAAAATGTGGACACTGCAAACAACAGCTGCAATATCACAGATGATATAAAACACATAAAGTACTCAAGTCTTATACTAGATACAACACAGCAGGGAAATCATGTCATAAAACAAATGATGAACCCACAGTATGGAAGGGGCAGGTAATAAAATGTGAATTTCCCATGGTGGGACCACAGTCAATTGCTGCCTTCTTCTCTGTGCCCCGGTCTCTTTATATAATCTGTACTTTGTGTTGTGCAATAAAAGAAAAACAAGGAATAACCCTTCATAGTATTAATGTACAGGTCAAGGGCTGGGGAGAGAGGGCAGTAGATTTGGGGGTCGGTGTAAACCTCTGACGGCATTAGATGGAAGCAGAAGACAAAGCAAGTGACATTTATTAAGACTTTAGGTGCATTTAGGTTTATAGAAAAAAACTGAGAAAGATTCAAATGTCTGAGTAGTGGAAAAAAAAAATGGATTTCCCATACCGGGAGTCGAACCCGGGCCCCCTGGGTGAAAACCAGGAATCCTAACCGCTAGACCATATGGGAACTGTGAACCTTTTACACAGCTTAGTGTATGTGAGGTGTCTCCCAAGGTCACAATGCATTCCGTACACTGAGAGTTATATTGTTCTTCTAAGTAGTACACAATCAATTGGGGTAACAGACACCTCACTTCTGACAAAAGAGAAGGAATGACCAGAAGTCATCATTTCTGCCACAACCTGTCAGGTCTCATTATTTACTACCTTAGAGCTTCTACACATACACAGAGCCCAGGACACAGAGGACAGCAGCAGTCCCTGCATTCACTATTACTAACCCCTCCCCTTGAGCCAGACAAAGCCACGCCCCTCCCGTAGGACACTCCTGGGTTTCCTCACCAGACTGATGGCCCCACAGACCCCTCTCCAGTTATCTTCCAGCTGCTTCCTTGACTACACTCCCCTGCACCTGTCACAGGCTCCAGGCTGCCCTCCTGGGGCTCGAGTTATACTCCTTCTCTATCTACTAACAGCACCGACTCCAGTCCTGACACTGGATTGGTTCACACAGAGAAGAAACAGCTCAGAAGTAGTCTGGGTTGTTCCCAGGTACCTGCATCTTCACAGAGTGACTGCCAGGGGGCAGCACAGCCAAAGCACTCACAGCCCATAAGGCTACAAATCATCAATTGGATGTCAGCAGCCTTGTCAGAGGCACAGAGACTAGTAATTCCACAATATTTTGGGACAGCAGAGGAAGAAGCAAGTGCTGAGCTGAAGTGGTCACTGCTGTTTTGTCACAACACCAGACATATGTTCTTAAAAGCATGTAAGCACACATTCTTAGGCATTCTCTGTCGTCTTCTCCCTTTCTGACATTATACCAATTGTATACACCCGAATGGAGAAAAGTTAAAATATTAGGTACTAGGAATATGCGCCAAAGGTAGGCAAATTAAACATTTCAAGTACAAATATTACCATATTTATTGATGTAAAATGTAAACAAGTTAGACTGAAAATATGTGTGTGTGTTTACAAAGGATGTCTAAAGTGTATGCTGTGAGGTCAGGTTGCAGTTCACTAATTGCACTTGTGCCTTTCACAAGTGTGAGTACCCAGTTACACTAATGTCTTCTCTGACTTGTTATTCTGAGAGTCATGTACTAAAGGGGGGCTTCCACCCTAGTTTGAGGGACCAGAGTACGAATGCCCCAGGGCACAGGAAGTACACAGTCCTCATTGATACAACTGTGGCCCAGTAACTTCTGACTGCCCTTTGATCCCACAGACTGGCACATATATGTCATCAGACTATAGCACTGTGGTACATATGCACACATGTGCATGTACACGTCAGCCAGTTTTTTATTCATTTATGTACTAATACTGTTCAGCATCAGGATGTGATGTCGAAGGAGACTGGTGGAGAGCGCCGAAGTCTCTGGTATTTCAAGACAAAACTAGAGACCTTTTCACACTCATATACTGCTCCAGGCTGATCTTCCACTGCAAATGCAAGTTATATGAGTCCAGCTGAAAACTGTTTATTTTTGGGTACTTGCTTTAGTCAAAGGTTACCATTTGCAACTCACAAAAAAAAAGCAAAGGGCAATTTCATACATTAACACTTTGGTAAAGTCGTTCTTTCACACCGTACATTTCCGAAAGTTTCTCTCTCCTTGTAAGTTATCCGGTGTGAAGGCCAAGTGGAGTCAGGTCCACACTGTGCATCTTACAGTTGTGTAGCCAGAGTAGAGAGGTGTCCACACAGACACAGGACGTAAACAACACCTGTGTGTAGCATCAAGTGTCCCCAGCAACGCCTATAGAATAATGTATAGATGCCCCCAAACCGCAGAAACCACGAGGGGAATGAAAAGAGGAAGAGACGGGTTATGTCAGAGATACAAATGGTTTCCTGCTCAAGACCTGCAATAAATTAAAACAAAAGTATTATTACAAACATTCCAGGTCCTACCGATATTGGAACTCAGATTGCTGGATTCAGAGTCCAGAGTGCTAATCATTACACGATGGAACCAACGTCCACGATCCTCAACCCTAGGAGTCCTGAAGCAGTGTCAGTCGCCACCTACTGTCTATCGCTTGAATTCGTTCACACTGTAAATCAAACATGACAAATCCAACAGCACAACTAAAATGTGTATTTCACAAGTAATAACATAAAAACAGAAATATACATTTGCTGATGCAGAAACAAAGAAAACGTCTCGTCTGATGCTTCGAAATCTCCATTTAGCATGGCCCCTTAACTAACCACCAAGAGTCTTTGCACGGCTGGGAACCTTCGTAAAAGGGTCAGTGGGTCACTGTGAATGCAGCAGATCTTCACCCCTGTATTTCTTACAAAGAAGCAGAGTTTTATTCCAGGTACAGGAGGCATCTCTGGTGTCTGATACTACCGGTAGTATTCAGCCTACCCTCTCTGAGAGAGCAGCAGTGAGGGTACAAAGCACACTGGTTGCAAAATGTGGACACTGCAAACAACAGCTGCAATATCACGGATGATATAAAACACATAAAGTACTCAAGTCTTATACTAGAAACAACACAGCAGGGGATACATGTCATAAAACAAATGATGAACCCACAGTATGGACGGGGCAGGTAATAAAATGCGAATTTCCCACGGTGGGACCACAGTCAATTGCTGCCTTCTTCTCTGTGCCCCGGTCTCTTTATATAATCTGTACTTTTTGTTGTGCAATAATAGAAAAACAAGGAATAACCCTTCATAGTATTAATGTACAGGTCAAGGGCTGGGGAGAGAGGGCTGTAGATTTGGGGGTCGGTGTAAACCTCTGACGGCATTAGATGGAAGCAGAAGACAAAGCAAGTGACATTTATTAAGACTTTAGGTGCATTTAGGTTTATAGAAAAAAACTGAGAAAGATTAAAATGTCTGAGTAGTGAAAAAAAAAAAAATGGTTTTCCCATACCGGGAGTCGAACCTGGGCCACCTGGATGAAAACAGGAATCCTAACCGCTAGACCATATGGGAACGGTGAAATTTTTCTACAGCTTAGTGTATGTGAGGTGTCTCCCAAGGTCACACTGCATTCCGTACACTGAGAGTTATATTGTTCTTCTCAGTAGTACACAATCAATTGGGGTAACAGACACCTCACTTCTGACAAAAGAGAAGGAATGACCAGAAGTCATCATTTCTGCCACAACCTGTCATGTCTCATTATTTACAACCTTAGAGCTTCAACACATACACAGAGCCCAGGACACGGAGGACAGCAGCAGTCCCTGCATTCACTATTACTAACCCCTCCCCTTGAGCCAGACAAAGCCACGCCCCTCCCGTAGGACACTCCTGGGTTTCCTCACCAGACTGATGGCCCCACAGACCCCTCTCCAGTTATCTTCCAGCTGCTTCCTTGACGACACTCCCCTGCACCTGTCACAGGCTCCAGGCTGCCCTCCTGGGGCTCGAGTTATACTCCTTCTCTATCTACTAACAGCACCGACTCCAGTCCTGACACTGGATTGGTTCACACAGAGAAGAAACAGCTCAGAAGTAGTCTGGGTTGTTCCCAGGTACCTGCATCTTCAAAGAGTGACTGCCAGGGGGCAGCACAGTCAAAGCACTCACAGCCCACAAGGCTACGAATCATCAATTGGATGTCAGCAGCCTTGTCAGAGGCACAGAGACTAGTAATTCCACAATATTTTGGGACAGCAGAGGAAGAAGCAAGTGCTGAGCTGAAGTGGTCACTGCTGTTTTGTCACAACACCAGACATATGTTCTTAAAAGCATGTAAGCGCACATTCTTAGGCATTCTCGGTCGTCTTCTCCCTTTCTGACATTATACCAATTGTATACACCCGAATGGAGAAAAGTTAAAATATAAGGTACTAGGAATATGCGCCAAAGGTAGGCAAATTAAACATTTCAAGTACAAATATTACCATATTTATTGATGTAAAATGTAAACAAGTTAGACTGAAAATATGTGTGTGTGTTTACAAAGGATGTCTAGAGTGTATGCTGTGAGGTCAGGTTGCAGTTCACTACTTGCACTTGTGCCTTTCACAAGTGTGAGTACCCAGTTACACTAATGTCTGCTCTGACTTGTTATTCTGAGAGTCATGTGCTAAAGGGGGGCTTCCACCCTAGTTTGAGGGACCAGAGTACGAATGCCCCAGGGCACAGGAAGTACACAGTCCTCATTGATACAACTGTGGCCCAGTAACTTCTGACTGCCCTTTGACCCCACAGACTGGCACATATATGTCATCAGACTATAGCACCGTGGTACATATGCACACATGTGCATGTACACGTCAGCCAGTTTTTTATTCATTTATGTGCTAATACTGTTCAGCATCAGGATGTGATGTCGAAGGAGACTGGTGGAGAGCGCCGAAGTCTCTGGTATTTCAAGACAAAACTAGAGACCTTTCCACACTCATATACTGCTCCAGGCAGATCTTCCACTGCAAATGCAAGTTATATGAGTCCAGCTGAAAACTGTTTATTTTTGGGTACTTGCTTTAGTCAAAGGTTACCATTTGCAACTCACAAAAAAAAAGCAAAGGGCAATTTCATACATTAACACTTTGTTAAAGTCGATCTTTCACACCGTACATTTCCGTAAGTTTCTCTCTCCTTGTAAGTTATCCGGTGTGAAGGCCAAGTGGAGTCAGGTCCACACTGTGCATCTTACAGTTGTGTAGCCAGAGTAGAGAGGTGTCCACACAGACACAGGACGTAGACAACACCTGTGTGTAGCATCAAGTGTCCCCAGCAACGCCTATAGAATAATGTATAGATGCCCCCAAACCGCAGAAACCACGAGGGGAATGAAAAGAGGAAGAGACGGGTTATGTCAGAGATACAAATGGTTTCCTGATCAAGACCTGCAATAAATTAAAACAAAAGTATTATTACAAACATTCCAGGTCCTACCGATATTGGAACTCAGATTGCTGGATTCAGAGTCCAGAGTGCTAATCATTACACGATGGAACCAACGTCCACGATCCTCAACCCTAGGAGTCCTGAAGCAGTGTCAGTCGCCACCTACTGTCTATCGCTTGAATTCGTTCACACTGTAAATCAAACATGACAAATCCAACAGCACAACTAAAATGTGTATTTCACAAGTAATAACATAAAAACAGAAATATACTTTTGCTGATGCAGAAACAAAGAAAACGTCTCGTCTGCTGCTTCGAAATCTCCATTTAGCATGGCCCCTTAACTAACCACCAAGAGTCTTTGCACGGCTGGGAACCTTTGTAAAAGGGTCAGTGGGTCACTGTGAATGCAGCAGATCTTCACCCCTGTATTTCTTACAAAGAAGCAGAGTTTTATTCCAGGTACAGGAGGCATCTCTGGTGTCTGATACTACCGGTAGTGTTCAGCCTACCCTCTCTGAGAGAGCAGCAGTGAGGGTACAAAGCACACTGGTTGCAAAATGTGGACACTGCAAACAACAGCTGCAATATCACAGATGATATAAAACACATAAAGTACTCAAGTCTTATACTAGAAACAACACAGCAGGGGAATCATGTCATAAAACAAATGATGAACCCACAGTATGGACGGGGCAGGTAATAAAATGCGAATTTCCCATGGTGGGACCACAGTCAATTGCTGCCTTCTTCTCTGTGCCCCGGTCTCTTTATATAATCTGTACTTTTTGTTGTGCAATAAAAGAAAAACAAGGAATAATACTTCATAGTATTAATGTACAGGTCAAGGGCTGGGGAGAGAGGGCAGTAGATTTGGGGGTCGGTGTAAACCTCTGACGGCATTAGATGGAAGCAGAAGACAAAGCAAGTGACATTTATTAAGACTTTAGGTGCATTTAGGTTTATAGAAAAAAACTGAGAAAGATTAAAATGTCTGAGTAGTGAAAAAAATAAATAAGGATTTCCCATACCGGGAGTCGAACCCGGGCCGCCTGGGTGAAAACCAGGAATCCCAACCGCTAGACAATATGGGAACTGTGAACTTTTTATACAGCTTAGTGTATTTGAGGTGTCTCCCAAGGTCACACTGCATTCCGTACAGTGAGAGTTATATTGTTCTTCTCAGTAGTACACAATCAGTTGGGGTAACAGACACCTCACTTCTGACAAAAGAGAAGGAATGACCAGAAGTCATCATTTCTGCCACAACATGTCAGGTCTCATTATTTACAACCTTAGAGCTTCTACACATACTCAGAGCCCAGGACACGGAGGACAGCAGCAGTCCCTGCATTCACTATTACTAACCCCTCCCCTTGAGCCAGACAAAGCCACGCCCCTCCCGTAGGACACTCCTGGGTTTCCTCACCAGACTGATGGCCCCACAGACCCCTCTCCAGTTATCTTCCAGCTGCTTCCTTGACTACACTCCCCTGCACCTGTCACAGGCTCCAGGCTGCCCTCCTGGGGCTCGAGTTATACTCCTTCTCTATCTACTAACAGCACCGACTCCAGTCCTGACACTGGATTGGTTCACACAGAGAAGAAACAGCTCAGAAGTAGTCTGGGTTGTTCCCAGGTACCTGCATCTTCACAGAGTGACTGCCAGGGGGCAGCACAGCCAAAGCACTCACAGCCCATAAGGCTACAAATCATCAATTGGATGTCAGCAGCCTTGTCAGAGGCACAGAGACTAGTAATTCCACAATATTTTGGGACAGCAGAGGAAGAAGCAAGTGCTGAGCTGAAGTGGTCACTGCTGTTTTGTCACAACACCAGACATATGTTCTTAAAAGCATGTAAGCGCACATTCTTAGGCATTCTCGGTCGTCTTCTCCCTTTCTGACATTATACCAATTGTATACACCCGAATGGAGAAAAGTTAAAATATAAGGTACTAGGAATATGCGCCAAAGGTAGGCAAATTAAACATTTCAAGTACAAATATTACCATATTTATTGATGTAAAATGTAAACAAGTTAGACTGAAAATATGTGTGTGTGTTTACAAAGGATGTCTAAAGTGTATGCTGTGAGGTCAGGTTGCAGTTCACTACTTGCACTTGTGCCTTTCACAAGTGTGAGTACCCAGTTACACTAATGTCTTCTCTGACTTGTTATTCTGAGAGTCATGTACTAAAGGGGGGCTTCCACCCTAGTTTGAGGGACCAGAGTACGAATGCCCCAGGGCACAGGAAGTACACAGTCCTCATTGATACAACTGTGCCCAGTAACTTCTGACTGCCCTTTGACCCCACAGACTGGCACATATATGTCATCAGACTATAGCACCGTGGTACATATGCACACATGTGCATGTACACGTCAGCCAGTTTTTTATTCATTTATGTACTAATACTGTTCAGCATCAGGATGTGATGTCGAAGGAGACTGGTAGAGAGCGCCGAAGTCTCTGGTATTTCAAGACAAAACTAGAGACCTTTTCACACTCATATACTGCTCCAGGCTGATCTTCCACTGCAAATGCAAGTTATATGAGTCCAGCTGAAAACTGTTTATTTTTGGGTACTTGCTTTAGTCAAAGGTTACCATTTGCAACTCACAAAAAAAAAGCAAAGGGCAATTTCATACATTAACACTTTGGTAAAGTCGTTCTTTCACACCGTACATTTCCGTAAGTTTCTCTCTCCTTGTAAGTTATCCGGTGTGAAGGCCAAGTGGAGTCAGGTCCACACTGTGCATCTTACAGTTGTGTAGCCAGAGTAGAGAGGTGTCCACACAGACACAGGACGTAAACAGCACCTGTGTGTAGCATCAAGTGTCCCCAGCAACGCCTATAGAATAATGTATAGATGCCCCCAAACCGCAGAAACCACGAGGGGAATGAAAAGAGGAAGAGATGGGTTATGTCAGAGATACAAATGGTTTCCTGCTCAAGACCTGCAATAAATTAAAACAAAAGTATTATTACAAACATTCCAGGTCCTACCGATATTGGAACTCAGATTGCTGGATTCAGAGTCCAGAGTGCTAATCATTACACGATGGAACCAACGTCCACGATCCTCAACCCTAGGAGTCCTGAAGCAGTGTCAGTCGCCACCTACTGTCTATCGCTTGAATTCGTTCACACTGTAAATCAAACATGACAAATCCAACAGCACAACTAAAATGTGTATTTCACAAGTAATAACATAAAAACAGAAATATACATTTGCTGATGCAGAAACAAAGAAAACGTCTCGTCTGATGCTTCGAAATCTCCATTTAGCATGGCCCCTTAACTAACCACCAAGAGTCTTTGCACGGCTGGGAACCTTCGTAAAAGGGTCAGTGGGTCACTGCGAATGCAGCAGATCTTCACCCCTGTATTTCTTACAAAGAAGCAGAGTTTTATTCCAGGTACAGGAGGCATCTCTGGTGTCTGATACTACTGGTAGTATTCAGCCTACCCTCTCTGAGAGAGCAGCAGTGAGGGTACAAAGCACACTGGTTGCAAAATGTGGACACTGCAAACAACAGCTGCAATATCACGGATGATATAAAACACATAAAGTACTCAAGTCTTATACTAGAAACAACACAGCAGGGGATACATGTCATAAAACAAATGATGAACCCACAGTATGGACGGGGCAGGTAATAAAATGCGAATTTCCCATGGTGGGACCACAGTCAATTGCTGCCTTCTTCTCTGTGCCCCGGTCTCTTTATATAATCTGTACTTTTTGTTGTGCAATAATAGAAAAACAAGGAATAACCCTTCATAGTATTAATGTACAGGTCAAGGGCTGGGGTGAGAGGGCTGTAGATTTGGGGGTCGGTGTAAACTTCTGACGGCATTAGATGGAAGCAGAAGACAAAGCAAGTGACATTTATTAAGACTTTAGGTGCATTTAGGTTTATAGAAAAAAACTGAGAAAGATTAAAATGTCTGAGTAGTGAAAAAAAAAAAAATGGATTTCCCATACCGGGAGTCGAACCTGGGCCACCTGGATGAAAACAGGAATCCTAACCGCTAGACCATATGGGAACTGTGAAATTTTTCTACAGCTTAGTGTATGTGAGGTGTCTCCCAAGGTCACACTGCATTCCGTACACTGAGAGTTATATTGTTCTTCTCAGTAGTACACAATCAATTGGGGTAACAGACACCTCACTTCTGACAAAAGAGAAGGAATGACCAGAAGTCATCATTTCTGCCACAACCTGTCAGGTCTCATTATTTACAACCTTAGAGCTTCTACACATACACAGAGCCCAGGACACGGAGGACAGCAGCAGTCCCTGCATTCACTATTACTAACCCCTCCCCTTGACCCAGACAAAGCCACGCCCCTCCCGTAGGACACTCCTGGGTTTCCTCACCAGACTGATGGCCCCACAGACCCCTCTCCAGTTATCTTCCAGCTGCTTCCTTGACGACACTCCCCTGCACCTGTCACAGGCTCCAGGCTGCCCTCCTGGGGCTCGAGTTATACTCCTTCTCTATCTACTAACAGCACCGACTCCAGTCCTGACACTGGATTGGTTCACACAGAGAAGAAACAGCTCAGAAGTAGTCTGGGTTGTTCCCAGGTACCTGCATCTTCACAGAGTGACTGCCAGGGGGCAGCACAGTCAAAGCACTCACAGCCCACAAGGCTACGAATCATCAATTGGATGTCAGCAGCCTTGTCAGAGGCACAGAGACTAGTAATTCCACAATATTTTGGGACAGCAGAGGAAGAAGCAAGTGCTGAGCTGAAGTGGTCACTGCTGTTTTGTCACAACACCAGACATATGTTCTTAAAAGCATGTAAGCGCACATTCTTAGGCATTCTCGGTCGTCTTCTCCCTTTCTGACATTATACCAATTGTATACACCCGAATGGAGAAAAGTTAAAATATAAGGTACTAGGAATATGCGCCAAAGGTAGGCAAATTAAACATTTCAAGTACAAATCTTACCATATTTATTGATGTAAAATGTAAACAAGTTAGACTGAAAATATGTGTGTGTGTTTACAAAGGATGTCTAGAGTGTATGCTGTGAGGTCAGGTTGCAGTTCACTACTTGCACTTGTGCCTTTCACAAGTGTGAGTACCCAGTTACACTAATGTCTGCTCTGACTTGTTATTCTGAGAGTCATGTGCTAAAGGGGGGCTTCCACCCTAGTTTGAGGGACCAGAGTACGAATGCCCCAGGGCACAGGAAGTACACAGTCCTCATTGATACAACTGTGGCCCAGTAACTTCTGACTGCCCTTTGACCCCACAGACTGGCACATATATGTCATCAGACTATAGCACCGTGGTACATATGCACACATGTGCATGTACACGTGAGCCAGTTTTTTATTCATTTATGTGCTAATACTGTTCAGCATCAGGATGTGATGTCGAAGGAGACTGGTGGAGAGCGCCGAAGTCTCTGGTATTTCAAGACAAAACTAGAGACCTTTCCACACTCATATACTGCTCCAGGCAGATCTTCCACTGCAAATGCAAGTTATATGAGTCCAGCTGAAAACTGTTTATTTTTGGGTACTTGCTTTAGTCAAAGGTTACCATTTGCAACTCACAAAAAAAAAGCAAAGGGCAATTTCATACATTAACACTTTGGTAAAGTCGTTCTTTCACACCGTACATTTCCGTAAGTTTCTCTCTCCTTGTAAGTTATCCGGTGTGAAGGCCAAGTGGAGTCAGGTCCACACTGTGCATCTTACAGTTGTGTAGCCAGAGTAGAGAGGTGTCCACACAGACACATGACGTAGACAACACCTGTGTGTAGCATCAAGTGTCCCCAGCAACGCCTATAGAATAATGTATAGATGCCCCCAAACCGCAGAAACCACGAGGGGAATGAAAAGAGGAAGAGACGGGTTATGTCAGAGATACAAATGGTTTCCTGCTCAAGACCTGCAATAAATTAAAACAAAAGTATTATTACAAACATTCCAGGTCCTACCGATATTGGAACTCAGATTGCTGGATTCAGAGTCCAGAGTGTTAATCATTACACGATGGAACCAACGTCCACGATCCTCAACCCTAGGAGTCCTGAAGCAGTGTCAGTCGCCACCTACTGTCTATCGCTTGAATTCGTTCACACTGTAAATCAAACATGACAAATCCAACAGCACAACTAAAATGTGTATTTCACAAGTAATAACATAAAAACAGAAATATACTTTTGCTGATGCAGAAACAAAGAAAACGTCTCGTCTGATGCTTCGAAATCTCCATTTAGCATGGCCCCTTAACTAACCACCAAGAGTCTTTGCACGGCTGGGAACCTTTGTAAAAGGGTCAGTGGGTCACTGTGAATGCAGCAGATCTTCACCCCTGTATTTCTTACAAAGAAGCAGAGTTTTATTCCAGGTACAGGAGGCATCTCTGGTGTCTGATACTACCGGTAGTGTTCAGCCTACCCTCTCTGAGAGAGCAGCAGTGAGGGTACAAAGCACACTGGTTGCAAAATGTGGACACTGCAAACAACAGCTGCAATATCACAGATGATATAAAACACATAAAGTACTCAAGTCTTATACTAGAAACAACACAGCAGGGGAATCATGTCATAAAACAAATGAACCCACAGTATGGACAGGGCAGGTAATAAAATGCGAATTTCCCATGGTGGGACCACAGTCAATTGCTGCCTTCTTCTCTGTGCCCCGGTCTCTTTATATAATCTGTACTTTTTGTTGTGCAATAAAAGAAAAACAAGGAATAACCCTTCATAGTATTAATGTACAGGTCAAGGGCTGGGGAGAGAGGGCAGTAGATTTGGGGGTCGGTGTAAACCTCTGACGGCATTAGATGGAAGCAGAAGACAAAGCAAGTGACATTTATTAAGACTTTAGGTGCATTTAGGTTTATAGAAAAAAACTGAGAAAGATTAAAATGTCTGAGTAGTGAAAAAAATAAATAAGGATTTCCCATACCGGGAGTCGAACCCGGGCCTCCTGGGTGAAAACCAGGAATCCTAACCGCTAGACAATATGGGAACTGTGAACTTTTTATACAGCTTAGTGTATTTGAGGTGTCTCCCAAGGTCACACTGCATTCCGTACACTGAGAGTTATATTGTTCTTCTCAGTAGTACACAATCAATTGGGGTAACAGACACCTCACTTCTGACAAAAGAGAAGGAATGACCAGAAGTCATCATTTCTGCCACAACCTGTCAGGTCTCATTATTTACAACCTTAGAGCTTCTACACATACACAGAGCCCAGGACACGGAGGACAGCAGCAGTCCCTGCATTCACTATTACTAACCCCTCCCCTTGAGCCAGACAAAGCCACGCCCCTCCCGTAGGACACTCCTGGGTTACCTCACCAGACTGATGGCCCCACAGACCCCTCTCCAGTTATCTTCCAGCTGCTTCCTTGACTACACTCCCCTGCACCTGTCACAGGCTCCAGGCTGCCCTCCTGGGGCTCGAGTTATACTCCTTCTCTATCTACTAACAGCACCGACTCCAGTCCTGACACTGGATTGGTTCACACAGAGAAGAAACAGCTCAGAAGTAGTCTGGGTTGTTCCCAGGTACCTGCATCTTCACAGAGTGACTGCCAGGGGGCAGCACAGCCAAAGCACTCACAGGCCATAAGGCTACAAATCATCAATTGGATGTCAGCAGCCTTGTCAGAGGCACAGAGACTAGTAATTCCACAATATTTTGGGACAGCAGAGGAAGAAGCAAGTGCTGAGCTGAAGTGGTCACTGCTGTTTTGTCACAACAACAGACATATGTTCTTAAAAGCATGTAAGCGCACATTCTTAGGCATTCTCGGTCGTCTTCTCCCTTTCTGACATTATACCAATTGTATACACCCGAATGGAGAAAAGTTAAAATATAAGGTACTAGGAATATGCGCCAAAGGTAGGCAAATTAAACATTTCAAGTACAAATATTACCATATTTATTGATGTAAAATGTAAACAAGTTAGACTGAAAATATGTGTGTGTGTTTACAAAGGATGTCTAAAGTGTATGCTGTGAGGTCAGGTTGCAGTTCACTACTTGCACTTGTGCCTTTCACAAGTGTGAGTACCCAGTTACACTAATGTCTTCTCTGACTTGTTATTCTGAGAGTCATGTACTAAAGGGGGGCTTCCACCCTAGTTTGAGGGACCAGAGTACGAATGCCCCAGGGCACAGGAAGTACACAGTCCTCATTGATACAACTGTGGCCCACTAACTTCTGACTGCCCTTTGACCCCACAGACTGGCACATATATGTCATCAGACTATAGCACCGTGGTACATATGCACACATGTGCATGTACACGTCAGCCAGTTTTTTATTCATTTATGTACTAATACTGTTCAGCATCAGGATGTGATGTCGAAGGAGACTGGTAGAGAGCGCCGAAGTCTCTGGTATTTCAAGACAAAACTAGAGACCTTTTCACACTCATATACTGCTCCAGGCAGATCTTCCACTGCAAATGCAAGTTATATGAGTCCAGCTGAAAACTGTTTATTTTTGGGTACTTGCTTTAGTCAAAGGTTACCATTTGCAACTCACAAAAAAAAAGCAAAGGGCAATTTCATACATTAACACTTTGGTAAAGTCGTTCTTTCACACCGTACATTTCCGTAAGTTTCTCTCTCCTTGTAAGTTATCCGGTGTGAAGGCCAAGTGGAGTCAGGTCCACACTGTGCATCTTACAGTTGTGTAGCCAGAGTAGAGAGGTGTCCACACAGACACAGGACGTAGACAACACCTGTGTGTAGCATCAAGTGTCCCCAGCAACGCCTATAGAATAATGTATAGATGCCCCCAAACCGCAGAAACCACGAGGGGAATGAAAAGAGGAAGAGACGGGTTATGTCAGAGAGACAAATGGTTTCCTGCTCAAGACCTGCAATAAATTAAAACAAAAGTATTATTACAAACATTCCAGGTCCTACCGATATTGGAACTCAGATTGCTGGATTCAGAGTCCAGAGTGCTAATCATTACACGATGGAACCAACGTCCACGATCCTCAACCCTAGGAGTCCTGAAGCAGTGTCAGTCGCCACCTACTGTCTATCGCTTGAATTCTTTCACACTGTAAATCAAACATGACAAATCCAACAGCACAACTAAAATGTGTATTTCACAAGTAATAACATAAAAACAGAAATATACTTTTGCTGATGCAGAAACAAAGAAAACGTCTCGTCTGATGCTTCGAAATCTCCATTTAGCATGGCCCCTTAACTAACCACCAAGAGTCTTTGCACGGCTGGGAACCTTTGTAAAAGGGTCAGTGGGTCACTGTGAATGCAGCAGATCTTCACCCCTGTATTTCTTACAAAGAAGCAGAGTTTTATTCCAGGTACAGGAGGCATCTCTGGTGTCTGATACTACCGGTAGTGTTCAGCCTACCCTCTCTGAGAGAGCAGCAGTGAGGGTACAAAGCACACTGGTTGCAAAATGTGGACACTGCATACAACAGCTGCAATATCACAGATGATATAAAACACATAAAGTACTCAAGTCTTATACTAGAAACAACACAGCAGGGGAATCATGTCATAAAACAAATGATGAACCCACAGTATGGACGGGGCAGGTAATAAAATGCGAATTTCCCATGGTGGGACCACAGTCAATTGCTGCCTTCTTCTCTGTGCCCCGGTCTCTTTATATAATCTGTACTTTTTGTTGTGCAATAAAAGAAAAACAAGGAATAACCCTTCATAGTATTAATGTACAGGTCAAGGGCTGGGGAGAGAGGGCACTAGATTTGGGGGTCGGTGTAAACCTCTGACGGCATTAGATGGAAGCAGAAGACAAAGCAAGTGACATTTATTAAGACTTTAGGTGCATTTAGGTTTATAGAAAAAAACTGAGAAAGATTAAAATGTCTGAGTAGTGAAAAAAAAAAATATGGATTTCCCATACCGGGAGTCGAACCCGGGCCGCACGGGTAAAGACCAGGAATCCTAACCGCTAGACCATATGGGAACTGTGAACATTTTGTACAGCTCAGTGTATGTGAGGTGTCTCCCAAGGTCACACTGCATTCCGTACACTGAGAGTTATATTGTTCTTCTTAGTAGTACACAATCAATTGGGGTAACAGACACCTCACTTCTGACAAAAGAGAAGGAATGACCAGAAGTCATCATTTCTGCCACAACCTGTCAGGTCTCATTATTTACAACCTTAGAGCTTCTACACATACACAGAGCCCAGGACACGGAGGACAGCAGCAGTCCCTGCATTCACTATTACTAACCCCTCCCCTTGAGCCAGACAAAGCCACGCCCCTCCCGTAGGACACTCCTGGGTTTCCTCACCAGACTGATGGCCCCACAGACCCCTCTCCAGTTATCTTCCAGCTGCTTCCTTGACGACACTCCCCTGCACCTGTCACAGGCTCCAGGCTGCCCTCCTGGGGCTCAAGTTATACTCCTTCTCTATCTACTAACAGCACCGACTCCAGTCCTGACACTGGCTTGGTTCACACAGAGAAGAAACAGCTCAGAAGTAGTCTGGGTTGTTCCCAGGTACCTGCATCTTCACAGAGTGACTGCCAGGGGGCAGCACAGCCAAAGCACTCACAGCCCACAAGGCTACAAATCATCAATTGGATGTCAGCAGCCTTGTCAGAGGCACAGAGACTAGTAATTCCACAATATTTTGGGACAGCAGGGGAAGAAGCAAGTGCTGAGCTGAAGTGGTCACTGCTGTTTTGTCACAACACCAGACATATGTTCATAAAAGCATGTAAGCCCACATTCTTAGGCATTCTCGGTCGTCTTCTCCCTTTCTGACATTATACCAATTGTATACACCCGAATGGAGAAAAGTTAAAATATAAGGTACTAGGAATATGCACCAAAGGTAGGCAAATTAAACATTTCAAGTACAAATATTACCATATTTATTTATGTAAAATGTAAACAAGTTAGACTGAAAATATGTGTGTGTGTTTACAAAGGATGTCTAAAGTGTATGCTGTGAGGTCAGGTTGCAGTTCACTACTTGCACTTGTGCCTTTCACAAGTGTGAGTACCCAGTTACACTAATGTCTTCTCTGACTTGTTATTCTGAGAGTCATGTACTAAAGGGGGGCTTCCACCCTAGTTTGAGGGACCAGAGTACGAATGCCCCAGGGCACAGGAAGTACACAGTCCTCATTGATACAACTGTGGCCCAGTAACTTCTGACTGCCCTTTGACCCCACAGACTGGCACATATATGTCATCAGACTATAGCACCGTGGTACATATGCATACATGTGCATGTACACGTCAGCCAGTTTTTTATTCATTTATGTACTAATACTGTTCAGCATCAGGATGTGATGTCGAAGGAGACTGTTAGAGAGCGCCGAAGTCTCTGGTATTTCAAGACAAAACTAGAGACCTTTTCACACTCATATACTGCTCCAGGCAGATCTTCCACTGCAAATGCAAGTTATATGAGTCCAGCTGAAAACTGTTTATTTTTGGGTACTTGCTTTAGTCAAAGGTTACCATTTGCAACTCACAAAAAAAAAGCAAAAGGCAATTTCATACATTAACACTTTGGTAAAGTCGTTCTTTCACACCGTACATTTCCGTAAGTTTCTCTCTCCTTGTAAGTTATCCGGTGTGAAGGCCAAGTGGAGTCAGGTCCACACTGTGCATCTTACAGTTGTGTAGCCAGAGTAGAGAGGTGTCCACACAGACACAGGACGTAGACAACACCTGTGAGTAGCATCAAGTGTCCCCAGCAACGCCTATAGAATAATGTATAGATGCCCCCAAACCGCAGAAACCACGAGGGGAATGAAAAGAGGAGGAGACGGGTTATGTCAGAGATACAAATGGTTTCCTGCTCAAGACCTGCAATAAATTAAAACAAAAGTATTATTACAAACATTCCAGGTCCTACCGATATTGGAACTCAGATTGCTGGATTCAGAGTCCAGAGTGCTAATCATTACACGATGGAACCAACGTCCCCGATCCTCAACCCTAGGAGTCCTGAAGCAGTGTCAGTCGCCACCTACTGTCTATTGCTTGAATTCGTTCACACTGTAAATCAAACATGACAAATCCAACAGCACAACTAAAATGTGTATTTCACAAGTAATAACATAAAAACAGAAATATACTTTTGCTGATGCAGAAACAAAGAAAACGTCTCATCTGATGCTTCGAAATCTCCATTTAGCATGGCCCCTTAACTAACCACCAAGAGTCTTTGCACGGCTGGGAACCTTTGTAAAAGGGTCAGTGGGTCACTGTGAATGCAGCAGATCTTCACCCCTGTATTTCTTACAAAGAAGCAGAGTTTTATTCCAGGTACAGGAGGCATCTCTGGTGTCTGATACTACCGGTAGTGTTCAGCCTACCCTCTCTGAGAGAGCAGCAGTGAGGGTACAAAGCACACTGGTTGCAAAATGTGGACACTGCATACAACAGCTGCAATATCACAGATGATATAAAACACATAAAGTACTCAAGTCTTATACTAGAAACAACACAGCAGGGGAATCATGTCATAAAACAAATGATGAACCCACAGTATGGACGGGGCAGGTAATAAAATGCGAATTTCCCTTGGTGGGACCACAGTCAATTGCTGCCTTCTTCTCTGTGCCCCGGTCTCTTTATATAATCTGTACTTTTTGTTGTGCAATAAAAGAAAAACAAGGAATAACCCTTCATAGTATTGATGTACAGGTCAAGGGCTGGGGAGAGAGGGCAGTAGATTTGGGGGTCGGTGTAAACCTCTGACGGCATTAGATGGAAGCAGAAGACAAAGCAAGTGACATTTATTAAGACTTTAGGTGCATTTAGGTTTATAGAAAAAAACTGAGAAAGATTAAAATGTCTGAGTAGTGAAAAAAAAAAATATGGAGTCGAACCCGGGCCACATGGGTGAAAACCAGGAATCCTAACCGCTAGACCATATGGGAACTGTGAACATTTTATACAGCTTAGTGTATGTGAGGTGTCTCCCAAGGTCACACTGCATTCCGTACACTGAGAGTTATATTGTTCTTCTTAGTAGTACACAATCAATTGGGGTAACAGACACCTCACTTCTGACAAAAGAGAAGGAATGACCAGAAGTCATCATTTCTGCCACAACCTGTCAGGTCTCATTATTTACAACCTTAGAGCTTCTACACATACACAGAGCCCAGGACACGGAGGACAGCAGCAGTCCCTGCATTCACTATTACTAACCCCTCCCCTTGAGCCAGACAAAGCCACGCCCCTCCCATAGGACACTCCTGGGTTTCCTCACCAGACTGATGGCCCCACAGACCCCTCTCCAGTTATCTTCCAGCTGCTTCCTTGACGACACTCCCCTGCACCTGTCACAGGCTCCAGGCTGCCCACCTGGGGCTCGAGTTATACTCCTTCTCTATCTACTAACAGCACCAACTCCAGTCCTGACACTGGCTTGGTTCACACAGAGAAGAAACAGCTCAGAAGTAGTCTGGGTTGTTCCCAGGTACCTGCATCTTCACAGAGTGACTGCCAGGGGGCAGCACAGCCAAAGCACTCACAGCCCACAAGGCTACAAATCATCAATTGGATGTCAGCAGCCTTGTCAGAGGCACAGAGACTAGTAATTCCACAATATTTTGGGACAGCAGAGGAAGAAGCAAGTGCTGAGCTGAAGTGGTCACTGCTGTTTTGTCACAACACCAGACATATGTTCATAAAAGCATGTAAGCGCACATTCTTAGGCATTCTCGGTCGTCTTCTCCCTTTCTGACATCATACCAATTGTATACACCCGAATGGAGAAAAGTTAAAATATAAGGTACTAGGAATATGCGCCAAAGGTAGGCAAATTAAACATTTCAAGTACAAATATTACCATATTTATTGATGTAAAATGTAAACAAGTTAGACTGAAAATATGTGTGTGTGTTTACAAAGGATGTCTAAAGTGTATGCTGTGAGGTCAGGTTGCAGTTCACTACTTGCACTTGTGCCTTTCACAAGTGTGAGTACCCAGTTACACTAATGTCTTCTCTGACTTGTTATTCTGAGAGTCATGTACTAAAGGGGGGCTTCCACCCTAGTTTGAGGGACCAGAGTACGAATGCCCCAGGGCACAGGAAGTACACAGTCCTCATTGATACAACTGTGGCCCAGTAACTTCTGACTGCCCTTTGACCCCACAGACTGGCACATATATGTCATCAGACTATAGCACCGTGGTACATATGCACACATGTGCATGTACACGTCAGCCAGTTTTTTATTCATTTATGTGCTAATACTGTTCAGCATCAGGATGTGATGTCGAAGGAGACTGGTGGAGAGCGCCGAAGTCTCTGGTATTTCAAGACAAAACTAGAGACCTTTCCACACTCATATACTGCTCCAGGCAGATCTTTTACTGCAAATGCAAGTTATATGAGTCCAGCTGAAAACTGTTTATTTTTGGGTACTTGCTTTAGTCAAAGGTTACCATTTGCAACTCACAAAAAAAAATCAAAGGGCAATTTCATACATTAACACTTTGGTAAAGTCGTTCTTTCATACCGTACATTTCCGTAAGTTTCTCTCTCCTTGTAAGTTATCCGGTGTGAAGGCCAAGTGGAGTCAGGTCCACACTGTGCATCTTACAGTTGTGTAGCCAGAGTAGAGAGGTGTCCACACAGACACAGGACGTAGACAACACCTGTGTGTAGCATCAAGTGTCCCCAGCAACGCCTATAGAATAATGTATAGATGCCCCCAAACCGCAGAAACCTCGAGGGGAATGAAAAGAGGAAGAGACGGGTTATGTCAGAGATACAAATGGTTTCCTGCTCAAGACCTGCAATAAATTAAAACAAAAGTATTATTACAAACATTCCAGGTCCTACCGATATTGGAACTCAGATTGCTGGATTCAGAGTCCAGAGTGCTAATCATTACACGATGGAACCAACGTCCACGATCCTCAACCCTAGGAGTCCTGAAGCAGTGTCAGTCGCCACCTACTGTCTATCGCTTGAATTCGTTCACACTGTAAATCAAACATGACAAATCCAACAGCACAACTAAAATGTGTATTTCACAAGTAATAACATAAAAACAGAAATATACTTTTGCTGATGCTGAAACAAAGAAAACGTCTCGTCTGATGCTTCGAAATCTCCATTTAGCATGGCCCCTTAACTAACCACCAAGAGTCTTTGCACGGCTGGGAACCTTTGTAAAAGGGTCAGTGGGTCACTGTGAATGCAGCAGATCTTCACCCCTGTATTTCTTACAAAGAAGCAGAGTTTTATTCCAGGTACAGGAGGCATCTCTGGTGTCTGATACTACCGGTAGTGTTCAGCCTACCCTCTCTGAGAGAGCAGCAGTGAGGGTACAAAGCACACTGGTTGCAAAATGTGGACACTGCATACAACAGCTGCAATATCACAGATGATATAAAACACATAAAGTACTCAAGTCTTATACTAGAAACAACACAGCAGGGGAATCATGTCATAAAACAAATGATGAACCCACAGTATGGACGGGGCAGGTAATAAAATGTGAATTTCCCATGGTGGGACCACAGTCAATTGCTGCCTTCTTCTCTGTGCCCCGGTCTCTTTATATAATCTGTACTTTTTGTTGTGCAATAAAAGAAAAAAAAAGAAATAACCCTTCATAGTATTGATGTACAGGTCAAGGGCTGGGGAGAGAGGGCAGAAGATTTGGGGGTCGGTGTAAACCTCTGACGGCATTAGATGGAAGCAGAAGACAAAGCAAGTGACATTTATTAAGACTTTAGGTGCATTTAGGTTTATAGAAAAAAACTGAGAAAGATTAAAATGTCTGAGTAGTGAAAAAAAAAAAATGGATTTCCCATACCGGGAGTCGAACCCGGGCCGCATGGGTGAAAACCAGGAATCCTAACCGCTAGACCATATGGGAACTGTGAACATTTTATACAGCTTAGTGTATGTGAGGTGTCTCCCAAGGTCACACTGCATTCCGTACACTGAGAGTTATATTGTTCTTCTTAGTAGTACACAATCAATTGGGGTAACAGACACCTCACTTCTGACAAAAGAGAAGGAATGACCAGAAGTCATCATTTCTGCCACAACCTGTCAGGTCTCATTATTTACAACCTTAGAGCTTCTACACATACACAGAGCCCAGGACACGGAGGACAGCAGCAGTCCCTGCATTCACTATTACTAACCCCTCCCCTTGAGCCACACAAAGCCACGCCCCTCCCGTAGGACACTCCTGGGTTTCCTCACCAGACTGATGGCCCCACAGACCCCTCTCCAGTTATCTTCCAGCTGCTTCCTTGACGACACTCCCCTGCACCTGTCACAGGCTCCAGGCTGCCCTCCTGGGGCTCGAGTTATACTCCTTCTCTATCTACTAACAGCACCGACTCCAGTCCTGACACTGGATTGGTTCACACAGAGAAGAAACAGCTCAGAAGTAGTCTGGGTTGTTCCCAGGTACCTGCATCTTCACAGAGTGACTGCCAGGGGGCAGCACAGCCAAAGCACTCACAGCCCACAAGGCTACAAATCATCAATTGGATGTCAGCAGCCTTGTCAGAGGCACAGAGACTAGTAATTCCACAATATTTTGGGACAGCAGAGGAAGAAGCAAGTGCTGAGCTGAAGTGGTCACTGCTGTTTTGTCACAACACCAGACATATGTTCATAAAAGCATGTAAGCGCACATTCTTAGGCATTCTCGGTCGTCTTCTCCCTTTCTGACATTATACCAATTGTATACACCAGAATGGAGAAAAGTTAAAATATAAGGTACTAGGAATATGCGCCAAACGTAGGCAAATTAAACATTTCAAGTACAAATATTACCATATTTATTGATGTAAAATGTAAACAAGTTAGACTGAAAATATGTGTGTGTGTTTACAAAGGATGTCTAAAGTGTATGCTGTGAGGTCAGGTTGCAGTTCACTACTTGCACTTGTGCCTTTCACAAGTGTGAGTACCCAGTTACACTAATGTCTTCTCTGACTTGTTATTCTGAGAGTCATGTACTAAAGGGGGGCTTCCACCCTAGTTTGAGGGACCAGAGTACGAATGCCCCAGGGCACAGGAAGTACACAGTCCTCATTGATACAACTGTGGCCCAGTAACTTCTGACTGCCCTTTGACCCCACAGACTGGCACATATATGTCATCAGACTATAGCACCGTGGTACATATGCATACATGTGCATGTACACGTCAGCCAGTTTTTTATTCATTTATGTACTAATACTGTTCAGCATCAGGATGTGATGTCGAAGGAGACTGTTAGAGAGCGCCGAAGTCTCTGGTATTTCAAGACAAAACTAGAGACCTTTTCACACTCATATACTGCTCCAGGCAGATCTTCCACTGCAAATGCAAGTTATATGAGTTCAGCTGAAAACTGTTTATTTTTGGGTACTTGCTTTAGTCAAAGGTTACCATTTGCAACTCACAAAAAAAAAGCAAAAGGCAATTTCATACATTAACACTTTGGTAAAGTCGTTCTTTCACACCGTACATTTCCGTAAGTTTCTCTCTCCTTGTAAGTTATCCGGTGTGAAGGCCAAGTGGAGTCAGGTCCACACTGTGCATCTTACAGTTGTGTAGCCAGAGTAGAGAGGTGTCCACACAGACACAGGACGTAGACAACACCTGTGAGTAGCATCAAGTGTCCCCAGCAACGCCTATAGAATAATGTATAGATGCCCCCAAACCGCAGAAACCACGAGGGGAATGAAAAGAGGAGGAGACGGGTTATGTCAGAGATACAAATGGTTTCCTGCTCAAGACCTGCAATAAATTAAAACAAAAGTATTATTACAAACATTCCAGGTCCTACCGATATTGGAACTCAGATTGCTGGATTCAGAGTCCAGAGTGCTAATCATTACACGATGGAACCAACGTCCCCGATCCTCAACCCTAGGAGTCCTGAAGCAGTGTCAGTCGCCACCTACTGTCTATTGCTTGAATTTGTTCACACTGTAAATCAAACATGACAAATCCAACAGCACAACTAAAATGTGTATTTCACAAGTAATAACATAAAAACAGAAATATACTTTTGCTGATGCAGAAACAAAGAAAACGTCTCATCTGATGCTTCGAAATCTCCATTTAGCATGGCCCCTTAACTAACCACCAAGAGTCTTTGCACGGCTGGGAACCTTTGTAAAAGGGTCAGTGGGTCACTGTGAATGCAGCAGATCTTCACCCCTGTATTTCTTACAAAGAAGCAGAGTTTTATTCCAGGTACAGGAGGCATCTCTGGTGTCTGATACTACCGGTAGTGTTCAGCCTACCCTCTCTGAGAGAGCAGCAGTGAGGGTACAAAGCACACTGGTTGCAAAATGTGGACACTGCATACAACAGCTGCAATATCACAGATGATATAAAACACATAAAGTACTCAAGTCTTATACTAGAAACAACACAGCAGGGGAATCATGTCATAAAACAAATGATGAACCCACAGTATGGACGGGGCAGGTAATAAAATGCGAATTTCCCTTGGTGGGACCACAGTCAATTGCTGCCTTCTTCTCTGTGCCCCGGTCTCTTTATATAATCTGTACTTTTTGTTGTGCAATAAAAGAAAAACAAGGAATAACCCTTCATAGTATTGATGTACAGGTCAAGGGCTGGGGAGAGAGGGCAGTAGATTTGGGGGTCGGTGTAAACCTCTGACGGCATTAGATGGAAGCAGAAGACAAAGCAAGTGACATTTATTAAGACTTTAGGTGCATTTAGGTTTATAGAAAAAAACTGAGAAAGATTAAAATGTCTGAGTAGTGAAAAAAAAAAATATGGAGTCGAACCCGGGCCGCATGGGTGAAAACCAGGAATCCTAACCGCTAGACCATATGGGAACTGTGAACATTTTATACAGCTTAGTGTATGTGAGGTGTCTCCCAAGGTCACACTGCATTCCGTACACTGAGAGTTATATTGTTCTTCTTAGTAGTACACAATCAATTGGGGTAACAGACACCTCACTTCTGACAAAAGAGAAGGAATGACCAGAAGTCATCATTTCTGCCACAACCTGTCAGGTCTCATTATTTACAACCTTAGAGCTTCTACACATACACAGAGCCCAGGACACGGAGGACAGCAGCAGTCCCTGCATTCACTATTACTAACCCCTCCCCTTGAGCCAGACAAAGCCACGCCCCTCCCATAGGACACTCCTGGGTTTCCTCACCAGACTGATGGCCCCACAGACCCCTCTCCAGTTATCTTCCAGCTGCTTCCTTGACGACACTCCCCTGCACCTGTCACAGGCTCCAGGCTGCCCACCTGGGGCTCGAGTTATACTCCTTCTCTATCTACTAACAGCACCAACTCCAGTCCTGACACTGGCTTGGTTCACACAGAGAAGAAACAGCTCAGAAGTAGTCTGGGTTGTTCCCAGGTACCTGCATCTTCACAGAGTGACTGCCAGGGGGCAGCACAGCCAAAGCACTCACAGCCCACAAGGCTACAAATCATCAATTGGATGTCAGCAGCCTTGTCAGAGGCACAGAGACTAGTAATTCCACAATATTTTGGGACAGCAGAGGAAGAAGCAAGTGCTGAGCTGAAGTGGTCACTGCTGTTTTGTCACAACACCAGACATATGTTCATAAAAGCATGTAAGCGCACATTCTTAGGCATTCTCGGTCGTCTTCTCCCTTTCTGACATCATACCAATTGTATACACCCGAATGGAGAAAAGTTAAAATATAAGGTACTAGGAATATGCGCCAAAGGTAGGCAAATTAAACATTTCAAGTACAAATATTACCATATTTATTGATGTAAAATGTAAACAAGTTAGACTGAAAATATGTGTGTGTGTTTACAAAGGATGTCTAAAGTGTATGCTGTGAGGTCAGGTTGCAGTTCACTACTTGCACTTGTGCCTTTCACAAGTGTGAGTACCCAGTTACACTAATGTCTTCTCTGACTTGTTATTCTGAGAGTCATGTACTAAAGGGGGGCTTCCACCCTAGTTTGAGGGACCAGAGTACGAATGCCCCAGGGCACAGGAAGTACACAGTCCTCATTGATACAACTGTGGCCCAGTAACTTCTGACTGCCCTTTGACCCCACAGACTGGCACATATATGTCATCAGACTATAGCACCGTGGTACATATGCACACATGTGCATGTACACGTCAGCCAGTTTTTTATTCATTTATGTGCTAATACTGTTCAGCATCAGGATGTGATGTCGAAGGAGACTGGTGGAGAGCGCCGAAGTCTCTGGTATTTCAAGACAAAACTAGAGACCTTTCCACACTCATATACTGCTCCAGGCAGATCTTTTACTGCAAATGCAAGTTATATGAGTCCAGCTGAAAACTGTTTATTTTTGGGTACTTGCTTTAGTCAAAGGTTACCATTTGCAACTCACAAAAAAAAAGCAAAGGGCAATTTCATACATTAACACTTTGGTAAAGTCGTTCTTTCACACCGTACATTTCCGTAAGTTTCTCTCTCCTTGTAAGTTATCCGGTGTGAAGGCCAAGTGGAGTCAGGTCCACACTGTGCATCTTACAGTTGTGTAGCCAGAGTAGAGAGGTGTCCACACAGACACAGGACGTAGACAACACCTGTGTGTAGCATCAAGTGTCCCCAGCAACGCCTATAGAATAATGTATAGATGCCCCCAAACCGCAGAAACCTCGAGGGGAATGAAAAGAGGAAGAGACGGGTTATGTCAGAGATACAAATGGTTTCCTGCTCAAGACCTGCAATAAATTAAAACAAAAGTATTATTACAAACATTCCAGGTCCTACCGATATTGGAACTCAGATTGCTGGATTCAGAGTCCAGAGTGCTAATCATTACACGATGGAACCAACGTCCCCGATCCTCAACCCTAGGAGTCCTGAAGCAGTGTCAGTCGCCACCTACTGTCTATCGCTTGAATTCGTTCACACTGTAAATCAAACATGACAAATCCAACAGCACAACTAAAATGTGTATTTCACAAGTAATAACATAAAAACAGAAATATACTTTTGCTGATGCTGAAACAAAGAAAACGTCTCGTCTGATGCTTCGAAATCTCCATTTAGCATGGCCCCTTAACTAACCACCAAGAGTCTTTGCACGGCTGGGAACCTTTGTAAAAGGGTCAGTGGGTCACTGTGAATGCAGCAGATCTTCACCCCTGTATTTCTTACAAAGAAGCAGAGTTTTATTCCAGGTACAGGAGGCATCTCTGGTGTCTGATACTACCGGTAGTGTTCAGCCTACCCTCTCTGAGAGAGCAGCAGTGAGGGTACAAAGCACACTGGTTGCAAAATGTGGACACTGCATACAACAGCTGCAATATCACAGATGATATAAAACACATAAAGTACTCAAGTCTTATACTAGAAACAACACAGCAGGGGAATCATGTCATAAAACAAATGATGAACCCACAGTATGGACGGGGCAGGTAATAAAATGTGAATTTCCCATGGTGGGACCACAGTCAATTGCTGCCTTCTTCTCTGTGCCCCGGTCTCTTTATATAATCTGTACTTTTTGTTGTGCAATAAAAGAGAAAAAAAGAAATAACCCTTCATAGTATTGATGTACAGGTCAAGGGCTGGGGAGAGAGGGCAGTAGATTTGGGGGTCGGTGTAAACCTCTGACGGCATTAGATGGAAGCAGAAGACAAAGCAAGTGACATTTATTAAGACTTTAGGTGCATTTAGGTTTATAGAAAAAAACTGAGAAAGATTAAAATGTCTGAGTAGTGAAAAAAAAAAATATGGATTTCCCATACCGGGAGTCGAACCCGGGCCGCATGGGTGAAAACCAGGAATCCTAACCGCTAGACCATATGGGAACTGTGAACATTTTATACAGCTTAGTGTATGTGAGGTGTCTCCCAAGGTCACACTGCATTCCGTACACTGAGAGTTATATTGTTCTTCTTAGTAGTACACAATCAATTGGGGTAACAGACACCTCACTTCTGACAAAAGAGAAGGAATGACCAGAAGTCATCATTTCTGCCACAACCTGTCAGGTCTCATTATTTACAACCTTAGAGCTTCTACACATACACAGAGCCCAGGACACGGAGGACAGCAGCAGTCCCTGCATTCACTATTACTAACCCCTCCCCTTGAGCCAGACAAAGCCACGCCCCTCCCATAGGACACTCCTGGGTTTCCTCACCAGACTGATGGCCCCACAGACCCCTCTCCAGTTATCTTCCAGCTGCTTCCTTGACGACACTCCCCTGCACCTGTCACAGGCTCCAGGCTGCCCTCCTGGGACTCGAGTTATACTCCTTCTCTATCTACTAACAGCACCAACTCCAGTCCTGACACTGGCTTGGTTCACACAGAGAAGAAACAGCTCAGAAGTAGTCTGGGTTGTTCCCAGGTACCTGCATCTTCACAGAGTGACTGCCAGGGGGCAGCACAGCCAAAGCACTCACAGCCCACAAGGCTACAAATCATCAATTGGATGTCAGCAGCCTTGTCAGAGGCACAGAGACTAGTAATTCCACAATATTTTGGGACAGCAGAGGAAGAAGCAAGTGCTGAGCTGAAGTGGTCACTGCTGTTTTGTCACAACACCAGACATATGTTCATAAGAGCATGTAAGCGCACATTCTTAGGCATTCTCGGTCGTCTTCTCCCTTTCTGACATCATACCAATTGTATACACCCGAATGGAGAAAAGTTAAAATATAAGGTACTAGGAATATGCGCCAAAGGTAGGCAAATTAAACATTTCAAGTACAAATATTACCATATTTATTGATGTAAAATGTAAACAAGTTAGACTGAAAATATGTGTGTGTGTTTACAAAGGATGTCTAAAGTGTATGCTGTGAGGTCAGGTTGCAGTTCACTACTTGCACTTGTGCCTTTCACAAGTGTGAGTACCCAGTTACACTAATGTCTTCTCTGACTTGTTATTCTGAGAGTCATGTACTAAAGGGGGGCTTCCACCCTAGTTTGAGGGACCAGAGTACGAATGCCCCAGGGCACAGGAAGTACACAGTCCTCATTGATACAACTGTGGCCCAGTAACTTCTGACTGCCCTTTGACCCCACAGACTGGCACATATATGTCATCAGACTATAGCACCGTGGTACATATGCACACATGTGCATGTACACGTCAGCCAGTTTTTTATTCATTTATGTGCTAATACTGTTCAGCATCAGGATGTGATGTCGAAGGAGACTGGTGGAGAGCGCCGAAGTCTCTGGTATTTCAAGACAAAACTAGAGACCTTTCCACACTCATATACTGCTCCAGGCAGATCTTTTACTGCAAATGCAAGTTATATGAGTCCAGCTGAAAACTGTTTATTTTTGGGTACTTGCTTTAGTCAAAGGTTACCATTTGCAACTCACAAAAAAAAAGCAAAGGGCAATTTCATACATTAACACTTTGGTAAAGTCGTTCTTTCACACCGTACATTTCCGTAAGTTTCTCTCTCCTTGTAAGTTATCCGGTGTGAAGGCCAAGTGGAGTCAGGTCCACACTGTGCATCTTACAGTTGTGTAGCCAGAGTAGAGAGGTGTCCACACAGACACAGGACGTAGACAACACCTGTGTGTAGCATCAAGTGTCCCCAGCAACGCCTATAGAATAATGTATAGATGCCCCCAAACCGCAGAAACCTCGAGGGGAATGAAAAGAGGAAGAGACGGGTTATGTCAGAGATACAAATGGTTTCCTGCTCAAGACCTGCAATAAATTAAAACAAAAGTATTATTACAAACATTCCAGGTCCTACCGATATTGGAACTCAGATTGCTGGATTCAGAGTCCAGAGTGCTAATCATTACACGATGGAACCAACGTCCACGATCCTCAACCCTAGGAGTCCTGAAGCAGTGTCAGTCGCCACCTACTGTCTATCAGTTGAATTCGTTCACACTGTAAATCAAACATGACAAATCCAACAGCACAACTAAAATGTGTATTTCACAAGTAATAACATAAAAACAGAAATATACTTTTGCTGATGCTGAAACAAAGAAAACGTCTCGTCTGATGCTTCGAAATCTCCATTTAGCATGGCCCCTTAACTAACCACCAAGAGTCTTTGCACGGCTGGGAACCTTTGTAAAAGGGTCAGTGGGTCACTGTGAATGCAGCAGATCTTCACCCCTGTATTTCTTACAAAGAAGCAGAGTTTTATTCCAGGTACAGGAGGCATCTCTGGTGTCTGATACTACCGGTAGTGTTCAGCCTACCCTCTCTGAGAGAGCAGCAGTGAGGGTACAAAGCACACTGGTTGCAAAATGTGGACACTGCATACAACAGCTGCAATATCACAGATGATATAAAACACATAAAGTACTCAAGTCTTATACTAGAAACAACACAGCAGGGGAATCATGTCATAAAACAAATGATGAACCCACAGTATGGACGGGGCAGGTAATAAAATGTGAATTTCCCATGGTGGGACCACAGTCAATTGCTGCCTTCTTCTCTGTGCCCCGGTCTCTTTATATAATCTGTACTTTTTGTTGTGCAATAAAAGAAAAAAAAAGAAATAACCCTTCATAGTATTGATGTACAGGTCAAGGGCTGGGGAGAGAGGGCAGAAGATTTGGGGGTCGGTGTAAACCTCTGACGGCATTAGATGGAAGCAGAAGACAAAGCAAGTGACATTTATTAAGACTTTAGGTGCATTTAGGTTTATAGAAAAAAACTGAGAAAGATTAAAATGTCTGAGTAGTGAAAAAAAAAAAAATGGATTTCCCATACCGGGAGTCGAACCCGGGCCGCATGGGTGAAAACCAGGAATCCTAACCGCTAGACCATATGGGAACTGTAAACATTTTATACAGCTTAGTGTATGTGAGGTGTCTCCCAAGGTCACACTGCATTCCGTACACTGAGAGTTATATTGTTCTTCTTAGTAGTACACAATCAATTGGGGTAACAGACACCTCACTTCTGACAAAAGAGAAGGAATGACCAGAAGTCATCATTTCTGCCACAACCTGTCAGGTCTCATTATTTACAACCTTAGAGCTTCTACACATACACAGAGCCCAGGACACGGAGGACAGCAGCAGTCCCTGCATTCACTATTACTAACCCCTCCCCTTGAGCCACACAAAGCCACGCCCCTCCCGTAGGACACTCCTGGGTTTCCTCACCAGACTGATGGCCCCACAGACCCCTCTCCAGTTATCTTCCAGCTGCTTCCTTGACGACACTCCCCTGCACCTGTCACAGGCTCCAGGCTGCCCTCCTGGGGCTCGAGTTATACTCCTTCTCTATCTACTAACAGCACCGACTCCAGTCCTGACACTGGATTGGTTCACACAGAGAAGAAACAGCTCAGAAGTAGTCTGGGTTGTTCCCAGGTACCTGCATCTTCACAGAGTGACTGCCAGGGGGCAGCACAGCCAAAGCACTCACAGCCCACAAGGCTACAAATCATCAATTGGATGTCAGCAGCCTTGTCAGAGGCACAGAGACTAGTAATTCCACAATATTTTGGGACAGCAGAGGAAGAAGCAAGTGCTGAGCTGAAGTGGTCACTGCTGTTTTGTCACAACACCAGACATATGTTCATAAAAGCATGTAAGCGCACATTCTTAGGCATTCTCGGTCGTCTTCTCCCTTTCTGACATTATACCAATTGTATACACCAGAATGGAGAAAAGTTAAAATATAAGGTACTAGGAATATGCGCCAAAGGTAGGCAAATTAAACATTTCAAGTACAAATATTACCATATTTATTGATGTAAAATGTAAACAAGTTAGACTGAAAATATGTGTGTGTGTTTACAAAGGATGTCTAAAGTGTATGCTGTGAGGTCAGGTTGCAGTTCACTACTTGCACTTGTGCCTTTCACAAGTGTGAGTACCCAGTTACACTAATGTCTTCTCTGACTTGTTATTCTGAGAGTCATGTACTAAAGGGGGGCTTCCACCATAGTTTGAGGGACCAGAGTACGAATGCCCCAGGGCACAGGAAGTACACAGTCCTCATTGATACAACTGTGGCCCAGTAACTTCTGACTGCCCTTTGACCCCACAGACTGGCACATATATGTCATCAGACTATAGCACCGTGGTACATATGCATACATGTGCATGTACACGTCAGCCAGTTTTTTATTCATTTATGTACTAATACTGTTCAGCATCAGGATGTGATGTCGAAGGAGACTGTTAGAGTGCGCCGAAGTCTCTGGTATTTCAAGACAAAACTAGAGACCTTTTCACACTCATATACTGCTCCAGGCAGATATTCCACTGCAAATGCAAGTTATATGAGTCCAGCTGAAAACTGTTTATTTTTGGGTACTTGCTTTAGTCAAAGGTTACCATTTGCAACTCACAAAAAAAAAGCAAAAGGCAATTTCATACATTAACACTTTGGTAAAGTCGTTCTTTCACACCGTACATTTCCGTAAGTTTCTCTCTCCTTGTAAGTTATCCGGTGTGAAGGCCAAGTGGAGTCAGGTCCACACTGTGCATCTTACAGTTGTGTAGCCAGAGTAGAGAGGTGTCCACACAGACACAGGACGTAGACAACACCTGTGAGTAGCATCAAGTGTCCCCAGCAACGCCTATAGAATAATGTATAGATGCCCCCAAACCGCAGAAACCACGAGGGGAATGAAAAGAGGAAGAGACGGGTTATGTCAGAGATACAAATGGTTTCCTGCTCAAGACCTGCAATAAATTAAAACAAAAGTATTATTACAAACATTCCAGGTCCTACCGATATTGGAACTCAGATTGCTGGATTCAGAGTCCAGAGTGCTAATCATTACACGATGGAACCAACGTCCCCGATCCTCAACCCTAGGAGTCCTGAAGCAGTGCCAGTCGCCACCTACTGTCTATTGCTTGAATTCGTTCACACTGTAAATCAAACATGACAAATCCAACAGCACAACTAAAATGTGTATTTCACAAGTAATAACATAAAAACAGAAATATACTTTTGCTGATGCAGAAAGAAAGAAAACGTCTAGTCTGCTGCTTCGAAATCTCCATTTAGCATGGCCCCTTAACTAACCACCAAGAGTCTTTGCACGGCTGGGAACCTTTGTAAAAGGGTCAGTGGGTCACTGTGAATGCAGCAGATCTTCACCCCTGTATTTCTTACAAAGAAGCAGAGTTTTATTCCAGGTACAGGAGGCATCTCTGGTGTCTGATACTACCGGTAGTGTTCAGCCTACCCTCTCTGAGAGAGCAGCAGTGAGGGTACAAAGCACACTGGTTGCAAAATGTGGACACTGCATACAACAGCTGCAATATCACAGATGATATAAAACACATAAAGTACTCAAGTCTTATACTAGAAACAACACAGCAGGGGAATCATGTCATAAAACAAATGATGAACCCACAGTATGGACGGGGCAGGTAATAAAATGCGAATTTCCCATGGTGGGACCACAGTCAATTGCTGCCTTCTTCTCTGTGCCCCGGTCTCTTTATATAATCTGTACTTTTTGTTGTGCAATAAAAGAAAAACAAGGAATAACCCTTCATAGTATTGATGTACAGGTCAAGGGCTGGGGAGAGAGGGCAGTAGATTTGGGGGTCGGTGTAAACCTCTGACGGCATTAGATGGAAGCAGAAGACAAAGCAAGTGACATTTATTAAGACTTTAGGTGCATTTAGGTTTATAGAAAAAAACTGAGAAAGATTAAAATGTCTGAGTAGTGAAAAAAAAAAATATGGATTTCCCATACCGGGAGTCGAACCCGGGCCGCATGGGTGAAAACCAGGAATCCTAACCGCTAGACCATATGGGAACTATGAACATTTTATACAGCTTAGTGTGTGTGAGGTGTCACCCAAGGTCACACTGCATTCCGTACACTGAGAGTTATATTGCTCTTCTTAGAAGTACACAATCAATTGGGGTAACAGACACCTCACTTCTGACAAAAGAGAAGGAATGACCAGAAGTCATCATTTCTGCCACAACCTGTCAGGTCTCATTATTTACAACCTTAGAGCTTCTACACATACACAGAGCCCAGGACACGGAGGACAGCAGCAGTCCCTGCATTCACTATTACTAACCCCTCCCCTTGAGCCAGACAAAGCCACGCCCCTCCCGTAGGACACTCCTGGGTTTCCTCACCAGACTGATGGCCCCACAGACCCCTCTCCAGTTATCTTCCAGCTGCTTCCTTGACGACACTCCCCTGCACCTGTCACAGGCTCCAGGCTGCCCTCCTGGGGCTCGAGTTATACTCCTTCTCTATCTACTAACAGCACCGACTCCAGTCCTGACACTAGCTTGGTTCACACAGAGAAGAAACAGCTCAGAAGTAGTCTGGGTTGTTCCCAGGTACCTGCATCTTCACAGAGTGACTGCCAGGGGGCAGCACAGCCAAAGCACTCACAGCCCACAAGGCTACAAATCATCAATTGGATGTCAGCAGCCTTGTCAGAGGCACAGAGACTAGTAATTCCACAATATTTTGGGACAGCAGAGGAAGAAGCAAGTGCTGAGCTGAAGTGGTCACTGCTGTTTTGTCACAACACCAGACATATGTTCATAAAAGCATGTAAGCGCACATTCTTAGGCATTCTCGGTCGTCTTCTCCCTTTCTGACATTATACCAATTGTATACACACGAATGGAGAAAAGTTAAAATATAAGGTACTAGGAATATGCGCCAAAGGTAGGCAAATTAAACATTTCAAGTACAAATATTAACATATTTATTGATGTAAAATGTAAACAAGTTAGACTGAAAATATGTGTGTGTGTTTACAAAGGATGTCTAAAGTGTATGCTGTGAGGTCAGGTTGCAGTTCACTACTTGCACTTGTGCCTTTCACAAGTGTGAGTACCCAGTTACACTAATGTCTTCTCTGACTTGTTATTCTGAGAGTCATGTACTAAAGGGGGGCTTCCACCATAGTTTGAGGGACCAGAGTACGAATGCCCCAGGGCACAGGAAGTACACAGTCCTCATTCATACAACTGTGGCCCAGTAACTTCTGACTGCCCTTTGACCCCACAGACTGGCACATATATGTCATCAGACTATAGCACCGTGGTACATATGCATACATGTGCATGTACACGTCAGCCAGTTTTTTATTCATTTATGTACTAATACTGTTCAGCATCAGGATGTGATGTCGAAGGGGACTGTTAGAGAGCGCCGAAGTCTCTGGTATTTCAAGACAAAACTAGAGACCTTTTCACACTCATATACTGCTCCAGGCAGATCTTCCACTGCAAATGCAAGTTATATGAGTCCAGCTGAAAACTGTTTATTTTTGGGTACTTGCTTTAGTCAAAGGTTACCATTTGCAACTCACAAAAAAAAAGCAAAAGGCAATTTCATACATTAACACTTTGGTAAAGTCGTTCTTTCACACCGTACATTTCCGTAAGTTTCTCTCTCCTTGTAAGTTATCCGGTGTGAAGGCCAAGTGGAGTCAGGTCCACACTGTGCATCTTACAGTTGTGTAGCCAGAGTAGAGAGGTGTCCACACAGACACAGGACGTAGACAACACCTGTGAGTAGCATCAAGTGTCCCCAGCAACGCCTATAGAATAATGTATAGATGCCCCCAAACCGCAGAAACCACGAGGGGAATGAAAAGAGGAAGAGACGGGTTATGTCAGAGATACAAATGGTTTCCTGCTCAAGACCTGCAATAAATTAAAACAAAAGTATTATTACAAACATTCCAGGTCCTACCGATATTGGAACTCAGATTGCTGGATTCAGAGTCCAGAGTGCTAATCATTACACGATGGAACCAACGTCCCCGATCCTCAACCCTAGGAGTCCTGAAGCAGTGTCAGTCGCCACCTACTGTCTATCGCTTGAATTCGTTCACACTGTAAATCAAACATGACAAATCCAACAGCACAACTAAAATGTGTATTTCACAAGTAATAACATAAAAACAGAAATATACTTTTGCTGATGCAGAAACAAAGAAAACGTCTCGTCTGATGCTTCGAAATCTCCATTTAGCATGGCCCCTTAACTAACCACCAAGAGTCTTTGCACGGCTGGGAACCTTTGTAAAAGGGTCAGTGGGTCACTGTGAATGCAGCAGATCTTCACCCCTGTATTTCTTACAAAGAAGCAGAGTTTTATTCCAGGTACAGGAGGCATCTCTGGTGTCTGATACTACCGGTAGTGTTCAGCCTACCCTCTCTGAGAGAGCAGCAGTGAGGGTACAAAGCACACTGGTTGCAAAATGTGGACACTGCAAACAACAGCTGCAATATCACAGATGATATAAAACACATAAAGTACTCAAGTCTTATACTAGAAACAACACAGCAGGGGAATCATGTCATAAAACAAATGATGAACCCACAGTATGGACGAGGCAGGTAATAAAATGCGAATTTCCCATGGTGGGACTAAAGTCAATTGCTGCCTTCTTCTCTGTGCCCCGGTCTCTTTATATAATCTGTACTTTTTGTTGTGCAATAAAAGAAAAACAAGGAATAACCCTTCATAGTATTAATGTACAGGTCAAGGGCTGGGGACAGAGGGCAGTAGATTTGGGGGTCGGTGTAAACCTCTGACGGCATTAGATGGAAGCAGAAGACAAAGCAAGTGACATTTATTAAAACTTTAGGTGCATTTAGGTTTATAGAAAAAAACTGAGAAAGATTAAAATGTCTGAGTAGTGAAAAAAAAATATATGGATTTCCCATACCAGGAGTCGAACCGAGGCCACCTGGGTGAAAACCAGGAATCCTAATCGCTAGACCATATGGGAACTGTGAACTGTTTATACAGCTTAGTGTATGTGAGGTGTCTCCCAAGGTCACACTGCATTCCGTACTTTGAGAGTTATATTGTTCTTCTCAGTAGTACACAATCAATTGGGGTAACAGACACTTCACTTCTGACAAAAGAGAAGGAATGACCAGAAGTCATCATTTCTGCCACAACCTGTCAGGTCTCATTATTTACAACCTTAGAGCTTCTACACATACACAGAGCCCAGGACACGGAGGACAGCAGCAGTCCCTGCATTCACTATTACTAACCCCTCCCCTTGAGCCAGACAAAGCCACGCCCCTCCCGTAGGACACTCCTGGGTTTTCTCACCAGACTGATGGCCCCACAGACCCCTCTCCAGTTATCTTCCAGCTGCTTCCTTGACGACACTCCCCTGCACCTGTCACAGGCTCCAGGCTGCCCTCCTGGGGCTCGAGTTATACTCCTTCTCTATCTACTAACAGCACCGACTCCAGTCCTGACACTGGATTGGTTCACACAGAGAAGAAACAGCTCAGAAGCAGTCTGGGTTGTTCCCAGGTACCTGCATCTTCACAGAGTGACTGCCAGGGGGCAGCACAGCCAAAGCACTCACAGCCCACAAGGCTACAAATCATCAATTGGATGTCAGCAGCCTTGTCAGAGGCGCAGAGCCTAGTAATTCCACCATATTTTGGGACAGCAGAGGAAGAAGCAAGTGCTGAGCTGAAGTGGTCACTGCTGTTTTGTCACAACACCAGACATATGTTCTTAAAAGCATGTAAGCACACATTCTTAGGAATTCTCGGTCGTCTTCTCCCTTTCTGACATTATACCAATCGTATACACCCGAATGGAGAAAAGTTAAAATATAAGGTACTAGGAATATGCGCCAAAGGTAGGCAAATTAAACATTTAAAGTACAAATATTACCATATTTATTGATGTAAAATGTAAACAAGTTAGACTGAAAATATGTGTGTGTGTTTACAAAGGATGTCTAAAGTGTATGCTGTGAGGTCAGGTTGCAGTTCACTACTTGCACTTGTGCCTTTCACAAGTGTAAGTACCCAGTTACACTAATGTCTGCTCTGACTTGTTATTCTGAGAGTCATGTGCTAAAGGGGGGCTTCCACCCTAGTTTGAGGGACCAGAGTACGAATGCCCCAGGGCACAGGAAGTACACAGTCCTCATTGATACAACTGTGGCCCAGTAACTTCTGACTGCCCTTTGACCCCACAGACTGGCACATATATGTCATCAGACTATAGCACTGTGTTACATATGCACACATGTGCATGTACACGTCAGCCAGTTTTTTATTCATTTATGTGCTAATACTGTTCAGCATCAGGATGTGATGTCGAAGGAGACTGGTGGAGAGCGCCGAAGTCTCTGGTATTTCAATACAAAACTAGAGACCTTTCCACACTCATATACTGCTCCAGGCAGATCTTCCACTGCAAATGCAAGTTATATGAGTCCAGCTGAAAACTGTTTATTTTTGGGTACTGGCTTTAGTCAAAGGTTACCATTTGCAACTCACAAAAAAAAAGCAAAGGGCAATTTCATACATTAACACTTTGGTAAAGTCGTTCTTTCACACCGTACATTTCCGTAAGTTTCTCTCTCCTTGTAAGTTATCCGGTGTGAAGGCCAAGTGGAGTCAGGTCCACACTGTGCATCTTACAGTTGTGTAGCCAGAGTAGAGAGGTGTCCACACAGACACAGGACGTAGACAACACCTGTGTGTAGCATCAAGTGTCCCCAGCAACGCCTATAGAATAATGTATAGATGCCCCCAAACCGCAGAAACAACGAGGGGAATGAAAAGAGGAAGAGACGGGTTATGTCAGAGATACAAATGGTTTCCTGCTCAAGACCTGCAATAAATTAAAACAAAAGTATTATTACAAACATTCCAGGTCCTACTGATATTGGAACTCAGATTGCTGGATTCAGAGTCCAGAGTGCTAATCATTACACAATGGAACCAACGTCCACGATCCTCAACCCTAGGAGTCCTGAAGCAGTGTCAGTCGCCACCTACTGTCTATCGCTTGAATTCGTTCACACTGTAAATCAAACATGACAAATCCAACAGCACAACTAAAATGTGTATTTCACAAGTAATAACATAAAAACAGAAATATACTTTTGCTGATGCAGAAACAAAGAAAACGTCTTGTCTGCTGCTTCGAAATCTCCATTTAGCATGGCCCCTTAACTAACCACCAAGAGTCTTTGCACGGCTGGGAACCTTTGTAAAAGGGTCAGTGGGTCACTGTGAATGCAGCAGATCTTCACCCCTGTATTTCTTACAAAGAAGCAGAGTTTTATTCCAGGTACAGGAGGCATCTCTGGTGTCTGATACTACCGGTAGTGTTCAGCCTACCCTCTCTGAGAGAGCAGCAGTGAGGGTACAAAGCACACTGGTTGCAAAATGTGGACACTGCAAACAACAGCTGCAATATCACAGATGATATAAAACACATAAAGTACTCAAGTCTTATACTAGAAACAACACAGCAGGGGAATCATGTCATAAAACAAATGATGAACCCACAGTATGGACGGGGCAGGTAATAAAATGCGAATTTCCCATGGTGGGACCACAGTCAATTGCTGCCTTCTTCTCTGTGCCCCGGTCTCTTTATATAATCTGTACTTTTTGTTGTGCAATAAAAGAAAAACAAGGAATAACGCTTCATAGTATTAATGTACAGGTCAAGGGCTGGGGAGAGAGGGCAGTAGATTTGGGGGTCGGTGTAAACCTCTGACGGCATTAGATGGAAGCAGAAGACAAAGCAAGTGACATTTATTAAGAGTTTAGGTGCATTTAGGTTTATAGAAAAAAACTGAGAAAGATTAAAATGTCTGAGTAGTGAAAAAAAAAAATATGGATTTCCCATACCGGGAGTCGAACCCAGGCCGCTTGGGTGAAAACCAGGAATCCTAACCACTAGGCCATATGGGAACTGTGAACTTTTTATACAGCTTAGTGTATGTGAGGTGTCTCCCAAGGTCACACTGCATTCCGTACACTGAGAGTTATATTGTTCTTCTCAGTAGTACACAATCAATTGGGGTAACAGACACCTCACTTCTGACAAAAGAGAAGGAATGACCAGAAGTCATCATTTCTGCCACAACCTGTCAGGTCTCATTATTTACAACCTTAGAGCTTTTACACATACACAGAGCCCAGGACACGGAGGACAGCAGCAGTCCCTGCATTCACTATTACTAACCCCTCCCCTTGAGCCAGACAAAGCCACGCCCCTCCCGTAGGACACTCCTGGGTTTTCTCACCAGACTGATGGCCCCACAGACCCCTCTCCAGTTATCTTCCAGCTGCTTCCTTGACGACACTCCCCTGCACCTGTCACAGGCTCCAGGCTGCCCTCCTGGGGCTCGAGTTATACTCCTTCTCTATCTACTAACAGCACCGACTCCAGTCCTGACACTGGATTGGTTCACACAGAGAAGAAACAGCTCAGAAGTAGTCTGGGTTGTTCCCAGGTACCTGCATCTTCACAGAGTGACTGCCAGGGGGCAGCACAGCCAAAGCACTCACAGCCCACAAGGCTACAAATCATCAATTGGATGTCAGCAGCCTTGTCAGAGGCACAGAGACTAGTAATTCCACAATATTTTGGGACAGCAGAGGAAGAAGCAAGTGCTGAGCTGAAGTGGTCACTGCTGTTTTGTCACAACACCAGACATATGTTCTTAAAAGCATGTAAGTGCACATTCTTAGACATTCTCGGTCGTCTTCTCCCTTTCTGACATTATACCAATTGTATACACCCGAATGGAAAAAAGTTAAAATATAAGGTACTAGGAATATGCGCCAAAGGTAGGCAAATTAAACATTTCAAGTACAAATATTAACATATTTATTGATGTAAAATGTAAACAAGTTAGACTGAAAATATGTGTGTGTGTTTACAAAGGATGTCTAAAGTGTATGCTGTGAGGTCAGGTTGCAGTTCACTACTTGCACTTGTGCCTTTCACAAGTGTGAGTACCCAGTTACACTAATGTCTGCTCTGACTTGTTATTCTGAGAGTCATGTGCTAAAGGGGGGCTTCCACCCTAGTTTGAGGGACCAGAGTACGAATGCCCCAGGGCACAGGAAGTACACAGTCCTCATTGATACAACTGTGGCCCAGTAACTTCTGACTGCCCTTTGACCCCACAGACTGGCACATATATGTCATCAGACTATAGCACCGTGGTACATATGCACACATGTGCATGTACACATCAGCCAGTTTTTTATTCATTTATGTGCTAATACTGTTCAGCATCAGGATGTGATGTCGAAGGAGACTGGTGGAGAGCGCCGAAGTCTCTGGTATTTCAAGACAAAACTAGAGACCTTTCCACACTCATTTACTGCTCCAGGCAGATCTTCCACTGCAAATGCAAGTTATATGAGTCCAGCTGAAAACTGTTTATTTTTGGGTACTTGCTTTAGTCAAAGGTTACCATTTGCAACTCACAAAAAAAAAGCAAAGGGCAATTTCATACATTAACACTTTGGTAAAGTCGTTCTTTCACACCGTACATTTCCGTAAGTTTCTCTCTCATTTTAAGTTATCCGGTGTGAAGGCCAAGTGGAGTCAGGTCCACACTGTGCATCTTACAGTTGTGTAGCCAGAGTAGAGAGGTGTCCACACAGACACAGGACGTAGACAACACCTGTGTGTAGCATCAAGTGTCCCCAGCAACGCGTATAGAATAATGTATAGATGCCCCCAAACCGCAGAAACCACGAGGGGAATGAAAAGAGGAAGAGACGGGTTATGTCAGAGATACAAATGGTTTCCTGCTCAAGACCTGCAATAAATTAAAACAAAAGTATTATTACAAACATTCCAGGTCCTACCGATATTGGAACTCAGATTGATGGATTCAGAGTCCAGAGTGCTAATCATTACATGATGGAACCAACATCCACGATCCTCAACCCTAGGAGTCCTGAAGCAGTGTCAGTCGCCAAACACTGTCTATCGCTTGAATTCGTTCACACTGTAAATCAAACATGACAAATCCAACAGCACAACTAAAATGTGTATTTCACAAGTAATAACATAAAAACAGAAATATACTTTTGCTGATGCAGAAACAAAGAAAACGTCTCGTCTGATGCTTCAAAATCTCCATTTAGCATGGCCCCTTAACTAACCACCAAGAGTCTTTGCACGGCTGGGAACCTTTGTAAAAGGGTCAGTGGGTCACTGTGAATGCAGCAGATCTTCACCCCTGTATTTCTTACAAAGAAGCAGAGTTTTATTCCAGGTACAGGAGGCATCTCTGGTGTCTGATACTACCGGTAGTGTTCAGCCTACCCTCTCTGAGAGAGCAGCAGTGAGGGAACAAAGCACACTGGTTGCAAAATGTGAACACTGCAAACAACAGCTGTAATATCACAGATGATATAAAACACATAAAGTACTCAAGTCTTATACTAGAAACAACACAGCAGGGGAATCATGTCATAAAACAAATTATGAACCCACAGTATGGACGGGCAGGTAATAAAATGCGAATTTCCCATGGTGGGACCACAGTCAATTGCTGCCTTCTTCTCTGTGCCCCGGTCTCTTTATATAATCTGTACTTTTTGTTGTGCAATAATAGAAAAACAAGGAATAACCGTTCATAGTATTAATGTACAGGTCAAGGGCTGGGGAGAGAGGGCTGTAGATTTGGGGGTCGGTGTAAACCTCTGACGGCATTAGATGGAAGCAGAAGACAAAGCAAGTGACATTTATTAAGACTTTAGGTGCATTTAGGTTTATAGAAAAAAACTGAGAAAGATTAAAATGTCTGAGAAGTGAAAAAAAAAAAAATGTATTTCCCATACCTGGAGTTGAACCCGGGCCGCCTGGGTGAAAACCAGGAATCCTAACCGCTAGACCATATGGGAACTGTTAACTTTTTATACAGCTTAGTGTATGTGAGGTGTCTCCCAAGGTCACAGTGCATTCCGTACACTGAGAGTTATATTCTTCTTCTCAGTAGTACACAATCAATTGGGGTAACAGACACCTCACTTCTGACAAAAGAGAAGGAATGACCAGAAGTCATCATTTCTGCCACAACCTGTCAGGTCTCATTATTTACATCCTTAGAGCTTCTACACATACACAGAGCCCAGGACACGGAGGACAGCAGCAGTCCCTGCATTCACTATTACTAACCCCTCCCCTTGAGCCAGACAAAGCCACGCCCCTCCCGTAGGACACTCCTGGGTTTTCTCACCAGACTGATGGCCCCACAGACCCCTCTCCAGTTATCTTCCAGCGGCTTCCTTGACGACACTCCCCTGCACCTGTCACAGGCTCCAGGCTGCCCTCCTGGGGCTCGAGTTATACTCCTTCTCTATCTACTAACAGCACCGACTCCAGTCCTGACACTGGATTGGTTCACACAGAGAAGAAACAGCTCAGAAGTAGTCTGGGTTGTTCCCAGGTACCTGCATCTTCACAGAGTGACTGCCAGGGGGCAGCACAGCCAAAGCACTCACAGCCCACAAGGCTACAAATCATCAATTGGATGTCAGCAGCCTTGTCAGAGGCACAGAGACTAGTAATTCCACAATATTTTGGGACAGCAGAGGAAGAAGCAAGTGCTGAGCTGAAGTGGTCACTGCTGTTTTGTCACAACACCAGACATATGTTCTTAAAAGCATGTAAGCACACATTCTTAGGCATTCTCGGTCGTCTTCTCCCTTTCTGACATTATACCAATTGTATACACCCGAATAGAGAAAAGTTAAAATATAAGGTACAAGGAATATGCGCCAAAGGTAGGCAAATTAAACATTTGAAGTACAAATATTACCATATTTATTGATGTAAAATGTAAACAAGTTAGACCGAAAATATGTGTGTGTGTTTACAAAGGATGTCTAAAGTGTATGCTGTGAGGTCAGATTGCAGTTCACTACTTGCACTTGTGCCTTTCACAAGTGTGAGTACCCAGTTACACTAATGTCTGCTCTGACTTGTTATTTTGAGAGTCATGTGCTAAAGGGGGGCTTCCACCCTAGTTTGAGGGACCAGAGTACGAATGCCCCAGGGCACAGGAAGTACACAGTCCTCATTGATACAACTGTGGCCCAGTAACTTCTGACTGCCCTTTGACCCCACAGACTGGCACATATATGTCATCAGACTATAGCACCGTGGTACATATGCACACATGTGCATGTACACGTCAGCCAGTTTTTTATTCATTTATGTGCTAATACTGTTCAGCATCAGGATGTGATGTCGAAGGAGACTGGTGGAGAGCGCCGAAGTCTCTGGTATTTCAAGACAAAACTAGAGACCTTTTCACACTCATATACTGCTCCAGGCAGATCTTCCACTGCAAATGCAAGTTATGAGTCCAGCTGAAAACTGTTTATTTTTGGGTACTTGCTTTAGTCAAAGGTTACCATTTGCAACTCACAAAAAAAAAGCAAAGAGTAATTTCATACATTAACACTTTGGTAAAGTCGTTCTTTCACACCGTACATTTCCGTAAGTTTCTCTCTCCTTGTAAGTTATCCGGTGTGAAGGCCAAGTGGAGTCAGGTCCACACTGTGCATCTTACAGTTGTGTAGCCAGAGTAGAGAGGTGTCCACACAGACACAGGACGTAGACAACACCTGTGTGTAGCATCAAGTGTCCCCAGCAACGCCTATAGAATAATGTATAGATGCCCCCAAACCGCAAAAACCACGAGGGGAATGAAAAGAGGAAGAGACGGGTTATGTCAGAGATACAAATAGTTTCCTGCTCAAGACCTGCAATAAATTAAAACAAAAGTATTATTACAAACATTCCAGGTCCTACCGATATTGGAACTCAGATTGCTGGATTCAGAGTCCAGAGTGCTAATCATTACACGATGGAACCAACGTCCACGATCCTCAACCCTAGTAGTCCTGAAGCAGTGTCAGTTGCCACCTACTGTCTATCGCTTGAATTTGTTCACACTGTAAATCAAACATGACAAATCCAACAGCACAACTAAAATGTGTATTTCACAAGTAATAACATAAAAACAGAAATATACTTTTGCTGATGCAGAAACAAAGAAAACGTCTCGTCTGATGATTTGAAATCTCCATTTAGCATGGCCCCTTAACTAACCACCAAGAGTCTTTGCACGGCTGGGAACCTTCGTAAAAGGGTCAGTGGGTCACTGTGAATGCAGCAGATCTTCACCCCTGTTTTTCTTACAAAGAAGCAGAGTTTTATTCCAGGTACAGGAGGCATCTCTGGTGTCTGATACTACCGGTAGTGTTCAGCCTACCCTCTCTGAGAGAGTAGCAGTGAGGGTACAAAGCACACTGGTTGCAAAATGTGGACACTGCAAACAACAGCTGCAATATCACAGATGATATAAAACACATAAAGTACTCAAGTCTTATACTAGAAACAACACAGCAGGGGAATCATGTCATAAAACAAATGATGAACCCACAGTATGGACGGGGCAGGTAATAAAATGCGAATTTCCCATGGTGGCACCACAGTCAATTGCTGCCTTCTTCTCTGTGCCCCGGTCTCTTTATATAATCTGTACTTTTTGTTGTGCAATAAAAGAAAAACAAGGAATAACCCTTCATAGTATTAATGTACATGTCAAGGGCTGGGGAGAGAGGGCAGTAGATTTGGGGGTCGGTGTAAACCTCTGACGGCATTAGATGGAAGCAGAAGACAAAGCAAGTGACATTTATTATGACTTTAGGTGCATTTAGGTTTATAGAAAAAAACTAAGAAAGATTAAAATGTCTGAGTAGTGAAAAAAAAAATATGGATTTCCCATACCGGGAGTCAAACCCAGGCCACCTGGGTGAAAACCAGGAATACTAACCACTAGACCATATGGGAACTGAGAACTTTTTATACAGCTTAGTGTATGTGAGGTGTCTCCCAAGGTCACACTGCATTCCGTACACTGAGAGTTATATTGTTCTTTTCAGTAGTACACAATCAATTGGGGTAACAGACACCTCACTTCTGACAAAAGAGAAGGAATGACCAGAAGTCATCATTTCTGCCACAACCTGTCAGGTCTCATTATTTACAACCTTAGAGCTTCTACACATACAGAGAGCCCAGGACACGGAGGACAGCAGCAGTCCCTGCATTCACTATTACTAACCCCTCCCCTTGAGCCAGACAAAGCCACGCCCCTCCCGTAGGACACTCCTGGGTTTCCTCACCAGACTGATGGCCCCACAGACCCCTCTCCAGTTATCTTCCAGCTGCTTCCTTGACGACACTCCCCTGCACCTGTCTCAGGCTCCAGGCTGCCCTCCTGGGGCTCGAGTTATACTCCTTCTCTATCTACTAACAGCACCGACTCCAGTCCTGACACTGGATTGGTTCACACAGAGAAGAAACAGCTCAGAAGTAGTCTGGGTTGTTCCCAGGTACCTGCATCTTCACAGAGTGACTGCCAGGGGGCAGCACAGCCAAAGCACTCACAGCCCACAAGGCTACAAATCATAAATTGGATGTCAGCAGCCTTGTCAGAGGCACAGAGACTAGTAATTCCACAATATTTTGGGACAGCAGAGGAAGAAGCAAGTGCTGAGCTGAAGTGGTCACTGCTGTTTTGTCACAACACCAGACATATGTTCTTAAAAGCATGTAAGCGCACATTCTTAGGCATTCTCGGTCGTCTTCTCCCTTTCTGACATTATACCAATTGTATACACCCGAATGGAGAAAAGTAAAAATATAAGGTACTAGGAATATGCGCCAAAGGTAGGCAAATTAAACATTTCAAGTACAAATATTACCATATTTATTGATGTAAAATGTAAACAAGTTAGACTGAAAATATGTGTGTGTGTTTACAAAGGATGTCTAAAGTGTATGCTGTGAGGTCAGGTTGCAGTTCACTACTTGCACTTGTGCCTTTCACAAGTGTGAGTACCCAGTTACACTAATGTCTTCTCTGACTTGTTATTCTGAGAGTCATGTACTAAAGGGGGGCTTCCACCCTAGTTTGAGGGACCAGAGTACGAATGCCCCAGGGCACAGGAAGTACACAGTCCTCAGTGATACAACTGTGGCCCAGTAACTTCTGACTGCCCTTTGACCCCACAGACTGGCACATATATGTCATCAGACTATAGCACCGTGGTACATATGCACACATGTGCATGTACACGTCAGCCAGTTTTTTATTCATGTACTAATACTGTTCAGCATCAGGATGTGATGTCGAAGGAGACTGTTAGAGAGCGCCGAAGTCTCTGGTATTTCAAGACAAAACTAGAGACCTTTTCACACTCATATACTGCTCCAGGCAGATCTTCCACTGCAAATGCAAGTTATATGAGTCCAGCTGAAAACTGTTTATTTTTGGGTACTTGCTTTAGTCAAAGGTTACCATTTGCAACTCACAAAAAAAAAGCAAAGGGCAATTTCATACATTAACACTTTGGTAAAGTCGTTCTTTCACACCGTACATTTCCGTAAGTTTCTCTCTCCTTGTAAGTTATCCGGTGTGAAGGCCAAGTGGAGTCAGGTCCACACTGTGCATCTTACAGTTGTGTAGCCAGAGTAGAGAGGTGTCCACACAGACACAGGACGTAGACAACACCTGTGTGTAGCATAAAGTGTCCCCAGTAACGCCTATAGAATAATGTATAGATGCCCCCAAACCGCAAAAACCACGAGGGGAATGAAAAGAGGAAGAGACGGGTTATGTCAGAGATACAAATGGTTTCCTGCTCAAGACCTGCAATAAATTAAAACAAAAGTATTATTACAAACATTCCAGGTCCTACCGATATTGGAACTCAGATTGCTGGATTCAGAGTCCAGAGTGCTAATCATTACACGATGGAACCAACGTCCACGATCCTCAACCCTAGTAGTCCTGAAGCAGTGTCAGTTGCCACCTACTGTCTATCGCTTGAATTTGTTCACACTGTAAATCAAACATGACAAATCCAACAGCACAACTAAAATGTGTATTTCACAAGTAATAACATAAAAACAGAAATATACTTTTGCTGATGCAGAAACAAAGAAAACGTCTCGTCTGATGATTTGAAATCTCCATTTAGCATGGCCCCTTAACTAACCACCAAGAGTCTTTGCACGGCTGGGAACCTTCGTAAAAGGGTCAGTGGGTCACTGTGAATGCAGCAGATCTTCACCCCTGTTTTTCTTACAAAGAAGCAGAGTTTTATTCCAGGTACAGGAGGCATCTCTGGTGTCTGATACTACCGGTAGTGTTCAGCCTACCCTCTCTGAGAGAGTAGCAGTGAGGGTACAAAGCACACTGGTTGCAAAATGTGGACACTGCAAACAACAGCTGCAATATCACAGATGATATAAAACACATAAAGTACTCAAGTCTTATACTAGAAACAACACAGCAGGGGAATCATGTCATAAAACAAATGATGAACCCACAGTATGGACGGGGCAGGTAATAAAATGCGAATTTCCCATGGTGGCACCACAGTCAATTGCTGCCTTCTTCTCTGTGCCCCGGTCTCTTTATATAATCTGTACTTTTTGTTGTGCAATAAAAGAAAAACAAGGAATAACCCTTCATAGTATTAATGTACATGTCAAGGGCTGGGGAGAGAGGGCAGTAGATTTGGGGGTCGGTGTAAACCTCTGACGGCATTAGATGGAAGCAGAAGACAAAGCAAGTGACATTTATTATGACTTTAGGTGCATTTAGGTTTATAGAAAAAAACTGAGAAAGATTAAAATGTCTGAGTAGTGAAAAAAAAAATATGGATTTCCCATACCGGGAGTCAAAACCAGGCCACCTGGGTGAAAACCAGGAATACTAACCACTAGACCATATGGGAACTGTGAACTTTTTCTACAGCTTAGTGTATGTGAGGTGTCTCCCAAGGTCACACTGCATTCCGTACACTGAGAGTTATATTGTTCTTCTCAGTAGTACACAATCAATTGGGGTAACAGACACCTCACTTCTGACAAAAGAGAAGGAATGACCAGAAGTCATCATTTCTGCCACAACCTGTCAGGTCTCATTATTTACAACCTTAGAGCTTCTACACATACACAGAGCCCAGGACACGGAGGACAGCAGCAGTCCCTGCATTCACTATTACTAACCCCTCCCCTTGAGCCAGACAAAGCCACGCCCCTCCCGTAGGACACTCCTGGGTTTCCTCACCAGACTGATGGCCCCACAGACCCCTCTCCAGTTATCTTCCAGCTGCTTCCTTGACGACACTCCCCTGCACCTGTCACAGGCTCCAGGCTGCCCTCCTGGGGCTCGAGTTATACTCCTTCTCTATCTACTAACAGCACCGACTCCAGTCCTGACACTGGATTGGTTCACACAGAGAAGAAACAGCTCAGAAGTAGTCTGGGTTGTTCCCAGGTACCTGCATCTTCACAGAGTGACTGCCAGGGGGCAGCACAGCCAAAGCACCCACAGCCCACAAGGCTACAAATCATCAATTGGATGTCAGCAGCCTTGTCAGAGGCACAGAGACTAGTAATTCCACAATATTTTGGGACAGCAGAGGAAGAAGCAAGTGCTGAGCTGAAGTGGTCACTGCTGTTTTGTCACAACACCAGACATATGTTCTTAAAAGCATGTAAGCGCACATTCTTAGGCATTCTCGGTCGTCTTCTCCCTTTCTGACATTATACCAATTGTATACACCCGAATGGAGAAAAGTAAAAATATAAGGTACTAGGAATATGCGCCAAAGGTAGGCAAATTAAACATTTCAAGTACAAATATTACCATATTTATTGATGTAAAATGTAAACAAGTTAGACTGAAAATATGTGTGTGTGTTTACAAAGGATGTCTAAAGTGTATGCTGTGAGGTCAGGTTGCAGTTCACTACTTGCACTTGTGCCTTTCACAAGTGTGAGTACCCAGTTACACTAATGTCTTCTCTGACTTGTTATTCTGAGAGTCATGTACTAAAGGGGGGCTTCCACCCTAGTTTGAGGGACCAGAGTACGGATGCCCCAGGGCACAGGAAGTACACAGTCCTCAGTGATACAACTGTGGCCCAGTAACTTCTGACTGCCCTTTGACCCCACAGACTGGCACATATATGTCATCAGACTATAGCACCGTGGTACATATGCACACATGTGCATGTACACGTCAGCCAGTTTTTTATTCATGTACTAATACTGTTCAGCATCAGGATGTGATGTCGAAGGAGACTGTTAGAGAGCGCCGAAGTCTCTGGTATTTCAAGACAAAACTAGAGACCTTTTCACACTCATATACTGCTCCAGGCAGATCTTCCACTGCAAATGCAAGTTATATGAGTCCAGCTGAAAACTGTTTATTTTTGGGTACTTGCTTTAGTCAAAGGTTACCATTTGCAACTCACAAAAAAAAAGCAAAGGGCAATTTCATACATTAACACTTTGGTAAAGTCGTTCTTTCACACCGTACATTTCCGTAAGTTTCTCTCTCCTTGTAAGTTATCCGGTGTGAAGGCCAAGTGGAGTCAGGTCCACACTGTGCATCTTACAGTTGTGTAGCCAGAGTAGAGAGGTGTCCACACAGACACAGGACGTAGACAACACCTGTGTGTAGCATCAAGTGTCCCCAGCAACGCCTATAGAATAATGTATAGATGCCCCCAAACCGCAAAAACCACGAGGGGAATGAAAAGAGGAAGAGACGGGTTATGTCAGAGATACAAATGGTTTCCTGCTCAAGACCTGCAATAAATTAAAACAAAAGTATTATTACAAACATTCCAGGTCCTACCGATATTGGAACTCAGATTGCTGGATTCAGAGTCCAGAGTGCTAATCATTACACGATGGAACCAACGTCCACGATCCTCAACCCTAGTAGTCCTGAAGCAGTGTCAGTTGCCACCTACTGTCTATTGCTTGAATTTGTTCACACTGTAAATCAAACATGACAAATCCAACAGCACAACTAAAATGTGTATTTCACAAGTAATAACATAAAAACAGAAATATACTTTTGCTGATGCAGAAACAAAGAAAACGTCTCGTCTGATGATTTGAAATCTCCATTTAGCATGGCCCCTTAACTAACCACCAAGAGTCTTTGCACGGCTGGGAACCTTCGTAAAAGTGTCAGTGGGTCACTGTGAATGCAGCAGATCTTCACCCCTGTTTTTCTTACAAAGAAGCAGAGTTTTATTCCAGGTACAGGAGGCATCTCTGGTGTCTGATACTACCGGTAGTGTTCAGCCTACCCTCTCTGAGAGAGTAGCAGTGAGGGTACAAAGCACACTGGTTGCAAAATGTGGACACTGCAAACAACAGCTGCAATATCACAGATGATATAAAACACATAAAGTACTCAAGTCTTATACTAGAAACAACACAGCAGGGGAATCATGTCATAAAACAAATGATGAACCCACAGTATGGACGGGGCAGGTAATAAAATGCGAATTTCCCATGGTGGCACCACAGTCAATTGCTGCCTTCTTCTCTGTGCCCCGGTCTCTTTATATAATCTGTACTTTTTGTTGTGCAATAAAAGAAAAACAAGGAATAACCCTTCATAGTATTAATGTACATGTCAAGGGCTGGGGAGAGAGGGCAGTAGATTTGGGGGTCGGTGTAAACCTCTGACGGCATTAGATGGAAGCAGAAGACAAAGCAAGTGACATTTATTATGACTTTAGGTGCATTTAGGTTTATAGAAAAAAACTGAGAAAGATTAAAATGTCTGAGTAGTGAAAAAAAAAATATGGATTTCCCATACCGGGAGTCAAAACCAGGCCACCTGGGTGAAAACCAGGAATACTAACCACTAGACCATATGGGAACTGTGAACTTTTTGTACAGCTTAGTGTATGTGAGGTGTCTCCCAAGGTCACACTGCATTCCGTACACTGAGAGTTATATTGTTCTTCTCAGTAGTACACAATCAATTGGGGTAACAGACACCTCACTTCTGACAAAAGAGAAGGAATGACCAGAAGTCATCATTTCTGCCACAACCTGTCAGGTCTCATTATTTACAACCTTAGAGCTTCTACACATACACAGAGCCCAGGACACAGAGGACAGCAGCAGTCCCTGCATTCACTATTACAAACCCCTCCCCTTGAGCCAGACAAAGCCACGCCCCTCCCGTAGGACACTCCTGGGTTTCCTCACCAGACTGATGGCCCCACAGACCCCTCTCCAGTTATCTTCCAGCTGCTTCCTTGACGACACTCCCCTGCACCTGTCACAGGCTCCAGGCTGCCCTCCTGGGGCTCGAGTTATACTCCTTCTCTATCTACTAACAGCACCGACTCCAGTCCTGACACTGGATTGGTTCACACAGAGAAGAAACAGCTCAGAAGTAGTCTGGGTTGTTCCCAGGTACCTGCATCTTCACAGAGTGACTGCCAGGGGGCAGCACAGCCAAAGCACTCACAGCCCACAAGGCTACAAATCATCAATTGGATGTCAGCAGCCTTGTCAGAGGCACAGAGACTAGTAATTCCACAATATTTTGGGACAGCAGAGGAAGAAGCAAGTGCTGAGCTGAAGTGGTCACTGCTGTTTTGTCACAACACCAGACATATGTTCTTAAAAGCATGTAAGCGCACATTCTTAGGCATTCTCGGTCGTCTTCTCCCTTTCTGACATTATACCAATTGTATACACCCGAATGGAGAAAAGTAAAAATATAAGGTACTAGGAATATGCGCCAAAGGTAGGCAAATTAAACATTTCAAGTACAAATATTACCATATTTATTGATGTAAAATGTAAACAAGTTAGACTGAAAATATGTGTGTGTGTTTACAAAGGATGTCTAAAGTGTATGCTGTGAGGTCAGGTTGCAGTTCACTACTTGCACTTGTGCCTTTCACAAGTGTGAGTACCCAGTTACACTAATGTCTTCTCTGACTTGTTATTCTGAGAGTCATGTACTAAAGGGGGGCTTCCACCCTAGTTTGAGGGACCAGAGTACGGATGCCCCAGGGCACAGGAAGTACACAGTCCTCAGTGATACAACTGTGGCCCAGTAACTTCTGACTGCCCTTTGACCCCACAGACTGGCACATATATGTCATCAGACTATAGCACCGTGGTACATATGCACACATGTGCATGTACACGTCAGCCAGTTTTTTATTCATGTACTAATACTGTTCAGCATCAGGATGTGATGTCGAAGGAGACTGTTAGAGAGCGCCGAAGTCTCTGGTATTTCAAGACAAAACTAGAGACCTTTTCACACTCATATACTGCTCCAGGCAGATCTTCCACTGCAAATGCAAGTTATATGAGTCCAGCTGAAAACTGTTTATTTTTGGGTACTTGCTTTAGTCAAAGGTTACCATTTGCAACTCACAAAAAAAAAGCAAAGGGCAATTTCATACATTAACACTTTGGTAAAGTCGTTCTTTCACACCGTACATTTCCGTAAGTTTCTCTCTCCTTGTAAGTTATCCGGTGTGAAGGCCAAGTGGAGTCAGGTCCACACTGTGCATCTTACAGTTGTGTAGCCAGAGTAGAGAGGTGTCCACACAGACACAGGACGTAGACAACACCTGTGTGTAGCATCAAGTGTCCCCAGCAACGCCTATAGAATAATGTATAGATGCCCCCAAACCGCAGAAACCACAAGGGGAATGAAAAGAGGAAGAGACGGGTTATGTCAGAGATACAAATGGTTTCCTGCTCAAGACCTGCAATAAATTAAAACAAAAGTATTATTACAAACATTCCAGGTCCTACCGATATTGGAACTCAGATTGCTGGATTCAGAGTCCAGAGTGCTAATCATTACACGATGGAACCAACGTCCACGATCCTCAACCCTAGAAGTCCTGAAGCAGTGTCAGTCGCCACCTACTGTCTATCGCCTGAATTCGTTCACACTGTAAATCAAACATGACAAATCCAACAGCACAACTAAAATGTGTATTTCACAAGTAATAACATGAAAACAGAAATATACTTTTGCTGATGCAGAAACAAAGAAAACGTCTCGTCTGATGCTTCGACATCTCCATTTAGCATGGCCCCTTAACTAACCACCAAGAGTCTTTGCACGGCTGGGAACCTTTGTAAAAGGGTCAGTGGGTCACTGTGAATGCAGCAGATCTTCACCCCTGTATTTCTTACAAAGAAGCAGAGTTTTATTCCAGGTACAGGAGGCATCTCTGGTGTCTGATACTACCGGTAGTGTTCAGCCTACCCTCTCTGAGAGAGCAGCAGTGAGGGTACAAAGCACACTGGTTGCAAAATGTGGACACTGCAAACAACAGCTGCAATATCACAGATGATATAAAACACATAAAGTACTCAAGTCTTATACTAGAAACAACACAGCAGGGGAATCATGTCATAAAACAAATGATGAACCCACAGTATGGACGGGCAGGTAATAAAATGTGAATTTCCCATGGTGGCACCACAGTCAATTGCTGCCTTCTTCTCTGTGCCCCGGTCTCTTTATATAATCTGTACTTTTTGTTGTGCAATAAAAGAAAAACAAGGAATAACCCTTCATAGTATTAATGTACAGGTCAAGGGCTGGGGAGAGAGGGCAGTAGATTTGGGGGTCGGTGTAAACCTCTGACGGCATTAGATGGAAGCAGAAGACAAAGCAAGTGACATTTATTAAGACTTTAGGTGCATTTAGGTTTATAGAAAAAAACTGAGAAAGATTAAAATGTCTGAGTAGTGAAAAAAAAAAAAATGGATATCCCATACCTGGAGTCGAACCCAGGCCGCCTGGGTGAAAACCAGGAATCCTAACCGCTAGACCATATGGGAACTGTGAACTTTTTCTACAGCTTAGTGAATGTGAGGTGTCTCCCAAGGTCACACTGCAATCCGTACACTGAGAGTTATATTGTTCTTCTCAGTAGTACACAATCAATTGGGGTAACAGACACCTCACTTCTGACAAAAGAGAAGGAATGACCAGAAGTCATCATTTCTGCCACAACCTGTCAGGTCTCATTATTTACAACCTTAGAGCTTCTACACATACACAGAGCCCAGGACACGGAGGACAGCAGCAGTCCTTGCATTCACTATTACTAACCCCTCCCCTTGAGCCAGACAAAGCCACGCCCCTCCCGTAGGACACCCCTGGGTTTCCTCACCAGACTGATGGCCCCACAGACCCCTCTCCAGTTATCTTCCAGCTGCTTCCTTGACGACACTCCCCTGCACCTGTCACAGGCTCCAGGCTGCCCTCCTGGGGCTCGAGTTATACTCCTTCTCTATCTACTAACAGCACCGACTCCAGTCCTGACACTGAATTGGTTCACACAGAGAAGAAACAGCTCAGAAGTAGTCTGGGTTGTTCCCAGGTACCTGCATCTTCACAGAGTGACTGCCAGGGGGCAGCACAGCCAAAGCACTCACAGCCCACAAGGCTACAAATCATCAATTGGATGTCAGCAGCCTTGTCAGAGGCGCAGAGACTAGTAATTCCACAATATTTTGGGACAGCAGAGGAAGAAGCAAGTGCTGAGCTGAAGTGGTCACTGCTGTTTTGTCACAACACCAGACATATGTTCTTAAAAGCATGTAAGCACACATTCTTAGGAATTCTCGGTCGTCTTCTCCCTTTCTGACATTATACCAATTGTATACACCCGAATGGAGAAAAGTTAAAATATAAGGTACTAGGAATATGCGCCAAAGGTAGGCAAATTAAACATTTCAAGTACAAATATTACCATAGTTATTGATGTAAAATGTAAACAAGTTAGACTGAAAATATGTGTGTGTGTTTACAAAGGATGTCTAAAGTGTATGCTGTGAGGTCAGGTTGCAGTTCACTACTTGCACTTGTGCCTTTCACAAGTGTGAGTACCCAGTTACACTAATGTCTGCTCTGACTTGTTATTCTGAGAGTCATGTGCTAAAGGGGGGCTTCCACCCTAGTTTGAGGGACCAGAGTACGAATGCCCCAGGGCACAGGAAGTACACAGTCCTCATTGTTTCAACTGTGGCCCAGTAACTTCTGACTGCCCTTTGACCCCACAGACTGGCACATATATGTCATCAGACTATAGCACCGTGGTACATATGCACACATGTGCATGTACACGTCAGCCAGTTTTTTATTCATTTATGTGCTAATACTGTTCAGCATCAGGATGTGATGTCGAAGGAGACTGGTGGAGAGCGCCGAAGTCTCTGGTATTTCAAGACAAAACTAGAGACCTTTTCACACTCATATACTGCTCCAGGCAGATCTTCCACTGCAAATGCAAGTTATATGAGTCCAGCTGAAAACTGTTTATTTTTGGGTACTTGCTTTAGTCAAAGGTTACCATTTGCAACTCACAAAAAAAAAGCAAAGGGCAATTTCATACATTAACACTTTGGTAAAGTCGTTCTTTCACACCGTACATTTCCGTAAGTTTCTCTCTCCTTGTAAGTTATCCGGTGTGAAGGCCAAGTGGAGTCAGGTCCACACTGTGCATCTTACAGTTGTGTAGCCAGAGTAGAGAGGTGTCCACACAGACACAGGACGTAGACAACACCTGTGTGTAGCATCAAGTGTCCCCAGCAACGCCTATAGAATAATGTATAGATGCCCCCAAACCGCAGAAACCACGAGGGGAATGAAAAGAGGAAGAGACGGGTTATGTCAGAGATACAAATGGTTTCCTGCTCAAGACCTGCAATAAATTAAAACAAAAGTATTATTACAAACATTCCAGGTCCTACCGATATTGGAACTCAGATTGCTGGATTCAGAGTCCAGAGTGCTAATCATTACACGATGGAACCAACGTCCACGATCCTCAACCCTAGGAGTCCTGAAGCAGTGTCAGTCGCCACCTACTGTCTATCGCTTGAATTCGTTCACACTGTAAATCAAACATGACAAATCCAACAGCACAACTAAAATGTGTATTTCACAAGTAATAACATAAAAACCGAAATATACTTTTTGCTGATGCAGAAACAAAGAAAACGTCTCGTCTGATGCTTCGAAATCTCCATTTAGCATGGCCCCTTAACTAACCACCAAGAATCTTTGCACGGCTGGGAACCTTTGTAAAACGGTCAGTGGGTCACTGTGAATGCAGCAGATCTTCACCCCTGTATTTCTTACAAAGAAGCAGAGTTTTATTCCAGGTACAGGAGGCATCTCTGGTGTCTGATACTACCGGTAGTGTCCAGCCTACCCTCTCTGAGAGAGCAGCAGTGAGGGAACAAAGCACACTGGTTGCAAAATGTGGACACTGCAAACAACAGCTGCAATATCACAGATGATATAAAACACATAAAGTACTCAAGTCTTATACTAGAAACAACACAGCAGGGGAATCATGTCATAAAACAAATGATGAACCCACAGTATGGACGGGGCAGGTAATAAAATGTGAATTTCCCATGGTGGCACCACAGTCAATTGCTGCCTTCTTCTCTGTGCCCCGGTCTCTTTATATAATCTGTACTTTTTGTTGTGCAATAAAAGAAAAACAAGGAATAACCCTTCATAGTATTAATGTACAGGTCAAGGGCTGTGGAGAGAGGTCAGTAGATTTGGGGGTCGGTGTAAACCTCTGACGGCATTAGATGGAAGGAGAAGACAAAGCAAAATGACATTTATTAAGACTTTAGTTGCATTTAGTTTTATAGAAAAAAACTGAGAAAGATTAAAATGTCTGAGTAGTGAAAAAAATAAATATGGATTTCCCATACCAGGAGTCGAACCCAGGCCGCCTGGGTGAAAACCAGGAATCCTAACCGCTAGACCATATGGGAACTGTGAAATTTTTCTACAGCTTAGTGTATGTGAGGTGTCTCCCAAGGACACACTGCATTCCGTCACTGAGAGTTATATTGTTCTTCTCAGTAGTACACAATCAATTGGGGTAACAGACACCTCACTTCTGACAAAAGAGAAAGAAGGACCAGAAGTCATCATTTCTGCCACAACCTGTCAGGTCTCATTATTTACAACCTTAGAGCTTCTACACATACACAGAGCCCAGGACACGGAGGACAGCAGCAGTCCCTGCATTCACTATTACTAACCCCTCCCCTTGAGCCAGACAAAGCCACGCCCCTCCCGTAGGACACTCCTGGGTTTCCTCACCAGACTGATGGCCCCACAGACCCCTCTCCAGTTATCTTCCAGCTGCTTCCTTGACGACACTCCCCTGCACCTGTCACAGGCTCCAGGCTGCTCTCCTGGGGCTCGAGTTATACTCCTTCTCTATCTACTAACAGCACCGACTCCAGTCCTGACACTGGATTGGTTCACACAGAGAAGAAACAGCTCAGAAGTAGTCTGGGTTGTTCCCAGGTACCTGCATCTTCACAGAGTGACTGCCAGGGGGCAGCACAGCCAAAGTACTCACAGCCCACAAGGCTACAAATCATCAATTGGATGTCAGCAGCCTTGTCAGAGGCACAGAGACTAGTAATTCCACAATATTTTGGGACAGCAGAGGAAGAAGCAAGTGCTGAGCTGAAGTGGTCACTGCTGTTTTGTCACAACACCAGACATATGTTCTTAAAAGCATGTAAGCGCACATTCTTAGGCATTCTCGGTCGTCTTCTCCCTTTCTGACATTATACCAATTGTATACACCCGAATGGAGAAAAGTTAAAATATAAGGTACTAGGAATATGCGCCAAAGGTAGGCAAATTAAACATTTCAAGTACAAATATTACCATATTTATTGATGTAAAATGTAAACAAGTTAGACTGAAAATATGTGTGTGTGTTTACAAAGGATGTCTAAAGTGTATGCTGTGAGGTCAGGTTGCAGTTCACTACTTGCACTTGTGCCTTTCACAAGTGTGAGTACCCAGTTACACTAATGTCTTCTCTGACTTGTTATTCTGAGAGTCATGTACTAAAGGGGGGCTTCCACCCTAGTTTGAGGGACCAGAGTACGAATGCCCCAGGGCACAGGAAGTACACAGTCCTCATTGATACAACTGTGGCCCAGTAACTTCTGACTGCCCTTTGACCCCACAGACTGGCACATATATGTCATCAGACTATAGCACCGTGGTACATATGCACACATGTGCATGTACACGTCAGCCAGTTTTTTATTCATTTATGTAATAATACTGTTCAGCATCAGGATGTGATGTCGAAGGAGACTGTTAGAGAGCGCCGAAGTCTCTGGTATTTCAAGACAAAACTAGAGACCTTTTCACACTCATATACTGCTCCAGGCAGATCTTCCACTGCAAATGCAAGTTATATGAGTCCAGCTGAAAACTGTTTATTTTTGGGTACTTGCTTTAGTCAAAGGTTACCATTTGCAACTCACAAAAAAAAAGCAAAGGGCAATTTCATACATTAACACTTTGGTAAAGTCGTTCTTTCACACCGTACATTTCCGTAAGTTTCTCTCTCCTTGTAAGTTATCCGGTGTGAAGGCCAAGTGGAGTCAGGTCCACACTGTGCATCTTACAGTTGTGTAGCCAGAGTAGAGAGGTGTCCACACAGACACAGGACGTAGACAACACCTGTGTGTAGCATCAAGTGTCCCCAGCAACGCGTATAGAATAATGTATAGATGCCCCCAAACCTCAGAAACCACGAGGGGAATGAAAAGAGGAAGAGACGGGTTATGTCAGAGATACAAATGGTTTCCTGCTCAAGACCTGCAATAAATTAAAACAAAAGTATTATTACAAACATTCCAGGTCCTACCGATATTGGAACTCAGATTGCTGGATTCAGAGTCCAGAGTGCTAATCATTACACGATGGAACCAACGTCCACGATCCTCAACCCTAGGAGTCCTGAAGCAGTGTCAGTCGCCACCTACTGTCTATCGCTTGAATTCGTTCACGCTGTAAATCAAACATGACAAATCCAACAGCACAACTAAAATGTGTATTTCACAAGTAATAACATAAAAACAGAAATATACTTTTGCTGATGCAGAAACAAAGAAAACGTCTCGTCTGATGCTTCGAAATCTCCATTTAGCATGGCCCCTTAACTAACCACCAAGAGTCTTTGTACGGCTGGGAACCTTTGTAAAAGGGTCAGTGGGTCACTGTGAATGCAGCAGATCTTCACCCCTGTATTTCTTACAAAGAAGCAGAGTTTTATTCCAGGTACAGGAGGCATCTCTGGTGTCTGATACTACCGGTAGTATTCAGCCTACCCTCTCTGAGAGAGCAGCAGTGAGGGTACAAAGCACACTGGTTGCAAAATGTGGACACTGCAAACAACAGCTGCAATATCACAGATGATATAAAACACATAAAGTACTCAAGTCTTATACTAGAAACAACACAGCAGGGGAATCATGTCATAAAACAAATGATGAACCCACAGTATGGACGGGGCAGGTAATAAAATGCGAATTTCCCATGGTGGCACCACAGTCAATTGCTGCCTTCTTCTCTGTGCCCCGGTCTCTTTATATAATCTGTACTTTTTGTTGTGCAATAAAAGAAAAACAAGGAATAACCCTTCATAGTATTAATGTACAGGTCAAGGGCTGGGGAGAGAGGGCAGTAGATTTGGGGGTCGGTGTAAACCTCTGACGGCATTAGATGGAAGCAGAAGACAAAGCAAGTGACATTTATTAAGACTTTAGGTGCATTTAGGTTTATAGAAAAAAACTGAGAAAGATTAAAATGTCTGAGTAGTGAAAAAAAAAAATATGGATTTCCCATACCGGGAGTCAAACCCAGGCCGCCTGGGTGAAAACCAGGAATCCAAACCGCTAGACCATATGGGAACTGTGAACATTTTCTACAGCTTAGTGTATGTGAGGTGTCTCCCAAGGTCACACTGCATTCCGTACACTGAGAGTTATATTGTTCTTCTCAGTAGTACACAATCAATTAAGGTACCAGACACCTCACTTCTGACAAAAGAGAAAGAATGACCAGAAGTCATCATTTCTGCCACAACCTGTCAGGTCTCATTATTTAGAACCTTAGAGCTTCTACACATACACAGAGCCCAGGACACGGAGGACAGCAGCAGTCCCTGCATTCACTATTACTAACCCCTCCCCTTGAGCCAGACAAAGCCACGCCCCTCCCGTAGGACACTCCTGGGTTTCCTCACCAGACTGATGGCCCCACAGACCCCTCTCCAGTTATCTTCCAGCTGCTTCCTTGACAACACTCCCCTGCACCTGTCACAGGCTCCAGGCTGCCCTCCTGGGGCTCGAGTTATACTCCTTCTCTATCTACTAACAGCACCGACTCCAGTCCTGACACTGGATTGGTTCACACAGAGAAGAAACAGCTCAGATGTAGTCTGGGTTGTTCCCAGGTACCTGCATCTTCACAGAGTGACTGCCAGGGGGCAGCACAGCCAAAGCACTCACAGCCCACAAGGCTACAAATCATCAATTGGATGTCAGCAGCCTTGTCAGAGGCACAGAGACTAGTAATTCCACAATATTTTGGGACAGCAGAGGAAGAAGCAAGTGCTGAGCTGAAGTGGTAACTGCTGTTTTGTCACAACACCAGACATATGTTCTTAAAAGCATGTAAGCGCACATTCTTAGGCATTCTCGGTCGTCTTCTCCCTTTCTGACATTATACCAATTGTATACACCCGAATGGAGAAAAGTTAAAATATAAGGTACTAGGAATATGCGCCAAAGGTAGGCAAATTAAACATTTCAAGTACAAATATTACCATATTTATTGATGTAAAATGTAAACAAGTTAGACTGAAAATATGTGTGTGTGTTTACAAAGGATGTCTAAAGTGTATGCTGTGAGGTCAGGTTGCAGTTCACTACTTGCACTTGTGCCTTTCAAAAGTGTGAGTACCCAGTAACACTAATGTCTGCTCTGACTTGTTAATCTGAGAGTCATGTGCTAAAGGGGGGCTTCCACCCTAGTTTGAGGGACCAGAGTACGAATGCCCCAGGGCACAGGAAGTACACAGTCCTCATTGATACAACTGTGGCCCAGTAACTTCTGACTGCCCTTTGACCCCACAGACTGGCACATATATGTCATCAGACTATAGCACCGTGGTACATATGCACACATGTGCATGTACACGTCAGCCAGTTTTTTATTCATTTATGTGCTAATACTGTTCAGCATCAGGATGTGATGTCGAAGGAGACTGGTGGAGAGCGCCGAAGTCTCTGGTATTTCAAGACAAAACTAGAGACCTTTTCACACTCATATACTGCTCCAGGCAGATCTTCCACTGCAAATGCAAGTTATATGAGTCCAGCTGAAAACTGTTTATTTTTGGGTACTTGCTTTAGTCAAAGGTTACCATTTGCAACTCACAAAAAAAAAGCAAAGGGCAATTTCATACATTAACACTTTGGTAAAGTCGTTCTTTCACACCGTACATTTCCGTAAGTTTCTCTCTCCTTGTAAGTTATCCGGTGTGAAGGCCAAGTGGAGTCAGGTCCACACTGTGCATCTTACAGTTGTGTAGCCAGAGTAGAGAGGTGTCCACACAGACACAGGACGTAGACAACACCTGTGTGTAGCATCAAGTGTCCCCAGCAACGCCTATAGAATAATGTATAGATGCCCCCAAACCGCAGAAACCACGAGGGGAATGAAAAGAGGAAGAGACGGGTTATGTCAGAGATACAAATGGTTTCCTGCTCAAGACCTGCAATAAATTAAAACAAAAGTATTATTACAAACATTCCAGGTCCTACCGATATTGGAACTCAGATTGCTGGATTCAGAGTCCAGAGTGCTAATCATTACACGATGGAACCAACGTCCACGATCCTCAACCCTAGGAGTCCTGAAGCAGTGTCAGTCGCCACCTACTGTCTATCGCTTGAATTCGTTCACACTGTAAATCAAACATGACAAATCCAACAGCACAACTAAAATGTGTATTTCACAAGTAATAACATAAAAACAGAAATATACTTTTGCTGATGCAGAAACAAAGAAAACGTCTCGTCTGATGCTTCGAAATCTCCATTTAGCATGGTCCCTTAACTAACCACCAAGAATCTTTGCACGGCTGGGAACCTTTGTAAAACGGTCAGTGGGTCACTGTGAATGCAGCAGATCTTCACCCCTGTATTTCTTACAAAGAAGCAGAGTTTTATTCCAGGTACAGGAGGCATCTCTGGTGTCTGATACTACCGGTAGTGTCCAGCCTACCCTCTCTGAGAGAGCAGCAGTGAGGGAACAAAGCACACTGGTTGCAAAATGTGGACACTGCAAACAACAGCTGCAATATCACAGATGATATAAAACACATAAAGTACTCAAGTCTTATACTAGAAACAACACAGCAGGGGAATCATGTCATAAAACAAATGATGAACCCACAGTATGGACGGGGCAGGTAATAAAATGTGAATTTCCCATGGTGGCACCACAGTCAATTGCTGCCTTCTTCTCTGTGCCCCGGTCTCTTTATATAATCTGTACTTTTTGTTGTGCAATAAAAGAAAAACAAGGAATAACCCTTCATAGTATTAATGTACAGGTCAAGGGCTGTGGAGAGAGGTCAGTAGATTTGGGGGTCGGTGTAAACCTCTGACGGCATTAGATGGAAGGAGAAGACAAAGCAAGTGACATTTATTAAGACTTTAGTTGCATTTAGTTTTATAGAAAAAAACTGAGAAAGATTAAAATGTCTGAGTAGTGAAAAAAATAAATATGGATTTCCCATACCAGGAGTCGAACCCAGGCCGCCTGGGTGAAAACCAGGAATCCTAACCGCTAGACCATATGGGAACTGTGAAATTTTTCTACAGCTTAGTGTATGTGAGGTGTCTCCCAAGGACACACTGCATTCCGTCACTGAGAGTTATATTGTTCTTCTCAGTAGTACACAATCAATTGGGGTAACAGACACCTCACTTCTGACAAAAGAGAAAGAAGGACCAGAAGTCATCATTTCTGCCACAACCTGTCAGGTCTCATTATTTACAACCTTAGAGCTTCTACACATACACAGAGCCCAGGACACGGAGGACAGCAGCAGTCCCTGCATTCACTATTACTAACCCCTCCCCTTGAGCCAGACAAAGCCACGCCCCTCCCGTAGGACACTCCTGGGTTTCCTCACCAGACTGATGGCCCCACAGACCCCTCTCCAGTTATCTTCCAGCTGCTTCCTTGACGACACTCCCCTGCACCTGTCACAGGCTCCAGGCTGCTCTCCTGGGGCTCGAGTTATACTCCTTCTCTATCTACTAACAGCACCGACTCCAGTCCTGACACTGGATTGGTTCACACAGAGAAGAAACAGCTCAGAAGTAGTCTGGGTTGTTCCCAGGTACCTGCATCTTCACAGAGTGACTGCCAGGGGGCAGCACAGCCAAAGTACTCACAGCCCACAAGGCTACAAATCATCAATTGGATGTCAGCAGCCTTGTCAGAGGCACAGAGACTAGTAATTCCACAATATTTTGGGACAGCAGAGGAAGAAGCAAGTGCTGAGCTGAAGTGGTCACTGCTGTTTTGTCACAACACCAGACATATGTTCTTAAAAGCATGTAAGCGCACATTCTTAGGCATTCTCGGTCGTCTTCTCCCTTTCTGACATTATACCAATTGTATACACCCGAATGGAGAAAAGTTAAAATATAAGGTACTAGGAATATGCGCCAAAGGTAGGCAAATTAAACATTTCAAGTACAAATATTACCATATTTATTGATGTAAAATGTAAACAAGTTAGACTGAAAATATGTGTGTGTGTTTACAAAGGATGTCTAAAGTGTATGCTGTGAGGTCAGGTTGCAGTTCACTACTTGCACTTGTGCCTTTCACAAGTGTGAGTACCCAGTTACACTAATGTCTTCTCTGACTTGTTATTCTGAGAGTCATGTACTAAAGGGGGGCTTCCACCCTAGTTTGAGGGACCAGAGTACGAATGCCCCAGGGCACAGGAAGTACACAGTCCTCATTGATACAACTGTGGCCCAGTAACTTCTGACTGCCCTTTGACCCCACAGACTGGCACATATATGTCATCAGACTATAGCACCGTGGTACATATGCACACATGTGCATGTACACGTCAGCCAGTTTTTTATTCATTTATGTAATAATACTGTTCAGCATCAGGATGTGATGTCGAAGGAGACTGTTAGAGAGCGCCGAAGTCTCTGGTATTTCAAGACAAAACTAGAGACCTTTTCACACTCATATACTGCTCCAGGCAGATCTTCCACTGCAAATGCAAGTTATATGAGTCCAGCTGAAAACTGTTTATTTTTGGGTACTTGCTTTAGTCAAAGGTTACCATTTGCAACTCACAAAAAAAAAGCAATGGGCAATTTCATACATTAACACTTTGGTAAAGTCGTTCTTTCACACCGTACATTTCCGTAAGTTTCTCTCTCCTTGTAAGTTATCCGGTGTGAAGGCCAAGTGGAGTCAGGTCCACACTGTGCATCTTACAGTTGTGTAGCCAGAGTAGAGAGGTGTCCACACAGACACAGGACGTAGACAACACCTGTGTGTAGCATCAAGTGTCCCCAGCAACGCGTATAGAATAATGTATAGATGCCCCCAAACCTCAGAAACCACGAGGGGAATGAAAAGAGGAAGAGACGGGTTATGTCAGAGATACAAATGGTTTCCTGCTCAAGACCTGCAATAAATTAAAACAAAAGTATTATTACAAACATTCCAGGTCCTACCGATATTGGAACTCAGATTGCTGGATTCAGAGTCCAGAGTGCTAATCATTACACGATGGAACCAACGTCCACGATCCTCAACCCTAGGAGTCCTGAAGCAGTGTCAGTCGCCACCTACTGTCTATCGCTTGAATTCGTTCACGCTGTAAATCAAACATGACAAATCCAACAGCACAACTAAAATGTGTATTTCACAAGTAATAACATAAAAACAGAAATATACTTTTGCTGATGCAGAAACAAAGAAAACGTCTCGTCTGATGCTTCGAAATCTCCATTTAGCATGGCCCCTTAACTAACCACCAAGAGTCTTTGTACGGCTGGGAACCTTTGTAAAAGGGTCAGTGGGTCACTGTGAATGCAGCAGATCTTCACCCCTGTATTTCTTACAAAGAAGCAGAGTTTTATTCCAGGTACAGGAGGCATCTCTGGTGTCTGATACTACCGGTAGTGTTCAGCCTACCCTCTCTGAGAGAGCAGCAGTGAGGGTACAAAGCACACTGGTTGCAAAATGTGGACACTGCAAACAACAGCTGCAATATCACAGATGATATAAAACACATAAAGTACTCAAGTCTTATACTAGAAACAACACAGCAGGGGAATCATGTCATAAAACAAATGATGAACCCACAGTATGGACGGGGCAGGTAATAAAATGCGAATTTCCCATGGTGGCACCACAGTCAATTGCTGCCTTCTTCTCTGTGCCCCGGTCTCTTTATATAATCTGTACTTTTTGTTGTGCAATAAAAGAAAAACAAGGAATAACCCTTCATAGTATTAATGTACAGGTCAAGGGCTGGGGAGAGAGGGCAGTAGATTTGGGGGTCGGTGTAAACCTCTGACGGCATTAGATGGAAGCAGAAGACAAAGCAAGTGACATTTATTAAGACTTTAGGTGCATTTAGGTTTATAGAAAAAAACTGAGAAAGATTAAAATGTCTGAGTAGTGAAAAAAAAAAATATGGATTTCCCATACCGGGAGTCAAACCCAGGCCGCCTGGGTGAAAACCAGGAATCCAAACCGCTAGACCATATGGGAACTGTGAACATTTTCTACAGCTTAGTGTATGTGAGGTGTCTCCCAAGGTCACACTGCATTCCGTACACTGAGAGTTATATTGTTCTTCTCAGTAGTACACAATCAATTAAGGTACCAGACACCTCACTTCTGACAAAAGAGAAAGAATGACCAGAAGTCATCATTTCTGCCACAACCTGTCAGGTCTCATTATTTAGAACCTTAGAGCTTCTACACATACACAGAGCCCAGGACACGGAGGACAGCAGCAGTCCCTGCATTCACTATTACTAACCCCTCCCCTTGAGCCAGACAAAGCCACGCCCCTCCCGTAGGACACTCCTGGGTTTCCTCACCAGACTGATGGCCCCACAGACCCCTCTCCAGTTATCTTCCAGCTGCTTCCTTGACAACACTCCCCTGCACCTGTCACAGGCTCCAGGCTGCCCTCCTGGGGCTCGAGTTATACTCCTTCTCTATCTACTAACAGCACCGACTCCAGTCCTGACACTGGATTGGTTCACACAGAGAAGAAACAGCTCAGAAGTAGTCTGGGTTGTTCCCAGGTACCTGCATCTTCACAGAGTGACTGCCAGGGGGCAGCACAGCCAAAGCACTCACAGCCCACAAGGCTACAAATCATCAATTGGATGTCAGCAGCCTTGTCAGAGGCACAGAGACTAGTAATTCCACAATATTTTGGGACAGCAGAGGAAGAAGCAAGTGCTGAGCTGAAGTGGTAACTGCTGTTTTGTCACAACACCAGACATATGTTCTTAAAAGCATGTAAGCGCACATTCTTAGGCATTCTCGGTCGTCTTCTCCCTTTCTGACATTATACCAATTGTATACACCCGAATGGAGAAAAGTTAAAATATAAGGTACTAGGAATATGCGCCAAAGGTAGGCAAATTAAACATTTCAAGTACAAATATTACCATATTTATTGATGTAAAATGTAAACAAGTTAGACTGAAAATATGTGTGTGTGTTTACAAAGGATGTCTAAAGTGTATGCTGTGAGGTCAGGTTGCAGTTCACTACTTGCACTTGTGCCTTTCAAAAGTGTGAGTACCCAGTAACACTAATGTCTGCTCTGACTTGTTAATCTGAGAGTCATGTGCTAAAGGGGGGCTTCCACCCTAGTTTGAGGGACCAGAGTACGAATGCCCCAGGGCACAGGAAGTACACAGTCCTCATTGATACAACTGTGGCCCAGTAACTTCTGACTGCCCTTTGACCCCACAGACTGGCACATATATGTCATCAGACTATAGCACCGTGGTACATATGCACACATGTGCATGTACACGTCAGCCAGTTTTTTATTCATTTATGTGCTAATACTGTTCAGCATCAGGATGTGATGTCGAAGGAGACTGGTGGAGAGCGCCGAAGTCTCTGGTATTTCAAGACAAAACTAGAGACCTTTTCACACTCATATACTGCTCCAGGCAGATCTTCCACTGCAAATGCAAGTTATATGAGTCCAGCTGAAAACTGTTTATTTTTGGGTACTTGCTTTAGTCAAAGGTTACCATTTGCAACTCACAAAAAAAAAGCAAAGGGCAATTTCATACATTAACACTTTGGTAAAGTCGTTCTTTCACACCGTACATTTCCGTAAGTTTCTCTCTCCTTGTAAGTTATCCGGTGTGAAGGCCAAGTGGAGTCAGGTCCACACTGTGCATCTTACAGTTGTGTAGCCAGAGTAGAGAGGTGTCCACACAGACACAGGACGTAGACAACACCTGTGTGTAGCATCAAGTGTCCCCAGCAACGCCTATAGAATAATGTATAGATGCCCCCAAACCGCAGAAACCACGAGGGGAATGAAAAGAGGAAGAGACGGGTTATGTCAGAGATACAAATGGTTTCCTGCTCAAGACCTGCAATAAATTAAAACAAAAGTATTATTCCAAACATTCCAGGTCCTACCGATATTGGAACTCAGATTGCTGGATTCAGAGTCCAGAGTGCTAATCATTACACGATGGAACCAACGTCCACGATCCTCAACCCTAGGAGTCCTGAAGCAGTGTCAGTCGCCACCTACTGTCTATCGCTTGAATTCGTTCACACTGTAAATCAAACATGACAAATCCAACAGCACAACTAAAATGTGTATTTCACAAGTAATAACATAAAAACAGAAATATACTTTTGCTGATGCAGAAACAAAGAAAACGTCTCGTCTGATGCTTCGAAATCTCCATTTAGCATGGTCCCTTAACTAACCACCAAGAATCTTTGCACGGCTGGGAACCTTTGTAAAACGGTCAGTGGGTCACTGTGAATGCAGCAGATCTTCACCCCTGTATTTCTTACAAAGAAGCAGAGTTTTATTCCAGGTACAGGAGGCATCTCTGGTGTCTGATACTACCGGTAGTGTCCAGCCTACCCTCTCTGAGAGAGCAGCAGTGAGGGAACAAAGCACACTGGTTGCAAAATGTGGACACTGCAAACAACAGCTGCAATATCACAGATGATATAAAACACATAAAGTACTCAAGTCTTATACTAGAAACAACACAGCAGGGGAATCATGTCATAAAACAAATGATGAACCCACAGTATGGACGGGGCAGGTAATAAAATGTGAATTTCCCATGGTGGCACCACAGTCAATTGCTGCCTTCTTCTCTGTGCCCCGGTCTCTTTATATAATCTGTACTTTTTGTTGTGCAATAAAAGAAAAACAAGGAATAACCCTTCATAGTATTAATGTACAGGTCAAGGGCTGTGGAGAGAGGTCAGTAGATTTGGGGGTCGGTGTAAACCTCTGACGGCATTAGATGGAAGGAGAAGACAAAGCAAGTGACATTTATTAAGACTTTAGTTGCATTTAGTTTTATAGAAAAAAACTGAGAAAGATTAAAATGTCTGAGTAGTGAAAAAAATAAATATGGATTTCCCATACCAGGAGTCGAACCCAGGCCGCCTGGGTGAAAACCAGGAATCCTAACCGCTAGACCATATGGGAACTGTGAAATTTTTCTACAGCTTAGTGTATGTGAGGTGTCTCCCAAGGACACACTGCATTCCGTCACTGAGAGTTATATTGTTCTTCTCAGTAGTACACAATCAATTGGGGTAACAGACACCTCACTTCTGACAAAAGAGAAAGAAGGACCAGAAGTCATCATTTCTGCCACAACCTGTCAGGTCTCATTATTTACAACCTTAGAGCTTCTACACATACACAGAGCCCAGGACACGGAGGACAGCAGCAGTCCCTGCATTCACTATTACTAACCCCTCCCCTTGAGCCAGACAAAGCCACGCCCCTCCCGTAGGACACTCCTGGGTTTCCTCACCAGACTGATGGCCCCACAGACCCCTCTCCAGTTATCTTCCAGCTGCTTCCTTGACGACACTCCCCTGCACCTGTCACAGGCTCCAGGCTGCTCTCCTGGGGCTCGAGTTATACTCCTTCTCTATCTACTAACAGCACCGACTCCAGTCCTGACACTGGATTGGTTCACACAGAGAAGAAACAGCTCAGAAGTAGTCTGGGTTGTTCCCAGGTACCTGCATCTTCACAGAGTGACTGCCAGGGGGCAGCACAGCCAAAGTACTCACAGCCCACAAGGCTACAAATCATCAATTGGATGTCAGCAGCCTTGTCAGAGGCACAGAGACTAGTAATTCCACAATATTTTGGGACAGCAGAGGAAGAAGCAAGTGCTGAGCTGAAGTGGTCACTGCTGTTTTGTCACAACACCAGACATATGTTCTTAAAAGCATGTAAGCGCACATTCTTAGGCATTCTCGGTCGTCTTCTCCCTTTCTGACATTATACCAATTGTATACACCCGAATGGAGAAAAGTTAAAATATAAGGTACTAGGAATATGCGCCAAAGGTAGGCAAATTAAACATTTCAAGTACAAATATTACCATATTTATTGATGTAAAATGTAAACAAGTTAGACTGAAAATATGTGTGTGTGTTTACAAAGGATGTCTAAAGTGTATGCTGTGAGGTCAGGTTGCAGTTCACTACTTGCACTTGTGCCTTTCACAAGTGTGAGTACCCAGTTACACTAATGTCTTCTCTGACTTGTTATTCTGAGAGTCATGTACTAAAGGGGGGCTTCCACCCTAGTTTGAGGGACCAGAGTACGAATGCCCCAGGGCACAGGAAGTACACAGTCCTCATTGATACAACTGTGGCCCAGTAACTTCTGACTGCCCTTTGACCCCACAGACTGGCACATATATGTCATCAGACTATAGCACCGTGGTACATATGCACACATGTGCATGTACACGTCAGCCAGTTTTTTATTCATTTATGTAATAATACTGTTCAGCATCAGGATGTGATGTCGAAGGAGACTGTTAGAGAGCGCCGAAGTCTCTGGTATTTCAAGACAAAACTAGAGACCTTTTCACACTCATATACTGCTCCAGGCAGATCTTCCACTGCAAATGCAAGTTATATGAGTCCAGCTGAAAACTGTTTATTTTTGGGTACTTGCTTTAGTCAAAGGTTACCATTTGCAACTCACAAAAAAAAAGCAATGGGCAATTTCATACATTAACACTTTGGTAAAGTCGTTCTTTCACACCGTACATTTCCGTAAGTTTCTCTCTCCTTGTAAGTTATCCGGTGTGAAGGCCAAGTGGAGTCAGGTCCACACTGTGCATCTTACAGTTGTGTAGCCAGAGTAGAGAGGTGTCCACACAGACACAGGACGTAGACAACACCTGTGTGTAGCATCAAGTGTCCCCAGCAACGCGTATAGAATAATGTATAGATGCCCCCAAACCTCAGAAACCACGAGGGGAATGAAAAGAGGAAGAGACGGGTTATGTCAGAGATACAAATGGTTTCCTGCTCAAGACCTGCAATAAATTAAAACAAAAGTATTATTACAAACATTCCAGGTCCTACCGATATTGGAACTCAGATTGCTGGATTCAGAGTCCAGAGTGCTAATCATTACACGATGGAACCAACGTCCACGATCCTCAACCCTAGGAGTCCTGAAGCAGTGTCAGTCGCCACCTACTGTCTATCGCTTGAATTCGTTCACGCTGTAAATCAAACATGACAAATCCAACAGCACAACTAAAATGTGTATTTCACAAGTAATAACATAAAAACAGAAATATACTTTTGCTGATGCAGAAACAAAGAAAACGTCTCGTCTGATGCTTCGAAATCTCCATTTAGCATGGCCCCTTAACTAACCACCAAGAGTCTTTGTACGGCTGGGAACCTTTGTAAAAGGGTCAGTGGGTCACTGTGAATGCAGCAGATCTTCACCCCTGTATTTCTTACAAAGAAGCAGAGTTTTATTCCAGGTACAGGAGGCATCTCTGGTGTCTGATACTACCGGTAGTGTTCAGCCTACCCTCTCTGAGAGAGCAGCAGTGAGGGTACAAAGCACACTGGTTGCAAAATGTGGACACTGCAAACAACAGCTGCAATATCACAGATGATATAAAACACATAAAGTACTCAAGTCTTATACTAGAAACAACACAGCAGGGGAATCATGTCATAAAACAAATGATGAACCCACAGTATGGACGGGGCAGGTAATAAAATGCGAATTTCCCATGGTGGCACCACAGTCAATTGCTGCCTTCTTCTCTGTGCCCCGGTCTCTTTATATAATCTGTACTTTTTGTTGTGCAATAAAAGAAAAACAAGGAATAACCCTTCATAGTATTAATGTACAGGTCAAGGGCTGGGGAGAGAGGGCAGTAGATTTGGGGGTCGGTGTAAACCTCTGACGGCATTAGATGGAAGCAGAAGACAAAGCAAGTGACATTTATTAAGACTTTAGGTGCATTTAGGTTTATAGAAAAAAACTGAGAAAGATTAAAATGTCTGAGTAGTGAAAAAAAAAAATATGGATTTCCCATACCGGGAGTCAAACCCAGGCCGCCTGGGTGAAAACCAGGAATCCAAACCGCTAGACCATATGGGAACTGTAAACATTTTCTACAGCTTAGTGTATGTGAGGTGTCTCCCAAGGTCACACTGCATTCCGTACACTGAGAGTTATATTGTTCTTCTCAGTAGTACACAATCAATTAAGGTACCAGACACCTCACTTCTGACAAAAGAGAAAGAATGACCAGAAGTCATCATTTCTGCCACAACCTGTCAGGTCTCATTATTTAGAACCTTAGAGCTTCTACACATACACAGAGCCCAGGACACGGAGGACAGCAGCAGTCCCTGCATTCACTATTACTAACCCCTCCCCTTGAGCCAGACAAAGCCACGCCCCTCCCGTAGGACACTCCTGGGTTTCCTCACCAGACTGATGGCCCCACAGACCCCTCTCCAGTTATCTTCCAGCTGCTTCCTTGACAACACTCCCCTGCACCTGTCACAGGCTCCAGGCTGCCCTCCTGGGGCTCGAGTTATACTCCTTCTCTATCTACTAACAGCACCGACTCCAGTCCTGACACTGGATTGGTTCACACAGAGAAGAAACAGCTCAGAAGTAGTCTGGGTTGTTCCCAGGTACCTGCATCTTCACAGAGTGACTGCCAGGGGGCAGCACAGCCAAAGCACTCACAGCCCACAAGGCTACAAATCATCAATTGGATGTCAGCAGCCTTGTCAGAGGCACAGAGACTAGTAATTCCACAATATTTTGGGACAGCAGAGGAAGAAGCAAGTGCTGAGCTGAAGTGGTAACTGCTGTTTTGTCACAACACCAGACATATGTTCTTAAAAGCATGTAAGCGCACATTCTTAGGCATTCTCGGTCGTCTTCTCCCTTTCTGACATTATACCAATTGTATACACCCGAATGGAGAAAAGTTAAAATATAAGGTACTAGGAATATGCGCCAAAGGTAGGCAAATTAAACATTTCAAGTACAAATATTACCATATTTATTGATGTAAAATGTAAACAAGTTAGACTGAAAATATGTGTGTGTGTTTACAAAGGATGTCTAAAGTGTATGCTGTGAGGTCAGGTTGCAGTTCACTACTTGCACTTGTGCCGTTCAAAAGTGTGAGTACCCAGTAACACTAATGTCTGCTCTGACTTGTTAATCTGAGAGTCATGTGCTAAAGGGGGGCTTCCACCCTAGTTTGAGGGACCAGAGTACGAATGCCCCAGGGCACAGGAAGTACACAGTCCTCATTGATACAACTGTGGCCCAGTAACTTCTGACTGCCCTTTGACCCCACAGACTGGCACATATATGTCATCAGACTATAGCACCGTGGTACATATGCACACATGTGCATGTACACGTCAGCCAGTTTTTTATTCATTTATGTGCTAATACTGTTCAGCATCAGGATGTGATGTCGAAGGAGACTGGTGGAGAGCGCCGAAGTCTCTGGTATTTCAAGACAAAACTAGAGACCTTTTCACACTCATATACTGCTCCAGGCAGATCTTCCACTGCAAATGCAAGTTATATGAGTCCAGCTGAAAACTGTTTATTTTTGGGTACTTCCTTTAGTCAAAGGTTACCATTTGCAACTCAAAAAAAAAAAGCAAAGGGCAATTTCATACATTAACACTTTGGTAAAGTCGTTCTTTCACACCGTACATTTCCGTAAGTTTCTCTCTCCTTGTAAGTTATCCGGTGTGAAGGCCAAGTGGAGTCAGGTCCACACTGTGCATCTTACAGTTGTGTAGCCAGAGTAGAGAGGTGTCCACACAGACACAGGACGTAGACAACACCTGTGTGTAGCATCAAGTGTCCCCAGCAACGCCTATAGAATAATGTATAGATGCCCCCAAACCGCAGAAACCACGAGGGGAATGAAAAGAGGAAGAGACGGGTTATGTCAGAGATACAAATGGTTTCCTGCTCAAGACCTGCAATAAATTAAAACAAAAGTATTATTACAAACATTCCAGGTCCTACCGATATTGGAACTCAGATTGCTGGATTCAGAGTCCAGAGTGCTAATCATTACACGATGGAACCAACGTCCACGATCCTCAACCCTAGGAGTCCTGAAGCAGTGTCAGTCGCCACCTACTGTCTATCGCTTGAATTCGTTCACACTGTAAATCAAACATGACAAATCCAACAGCACAACTAAAATGTGTATTTCACAAGTAATAACATAAAAACAGAAATATACTTTTGCTGATGCAGAAACAAAGAAAACGTCTCGTCTGATGCTTCGAAATCTCCATTTAGCATGGCCCCTTAACTAACCACCAAGAGTCTTTGCACGGCTGGGAACCTTTGTAAAAGGGTCAGTGGGTCACTGTGAATGCAGCAGATCTTCACCCCTGTATTTCTTACAAAGAAGCAGAGTTTTATTCCAGGCACAGGAGGCATCTCTGGTGTCTGATACTACCGGTAGTGTTCAGCCTACCCTCTCTGAGAGAGCAGCAGTGAGGGTACAAAGCACACTGGTTGCAAAATGTGGACACTGCAAACAACAGCTGCAATATCACAGATGATATAAAACACATAAAGTACTCAAGTCTTATACTAGAAACAACACAGCAGGGGAATCATGTCATAAAACAAATGATGAACCCACAGTATGGACGGGCAGGTAATAAAATGCGAATTTCCCATGGTGGCACCACAGTCAATTGCTGCCTTCTTCTCTGTGCCCCGGTCTCTTTATATAATGTGTACTTTTTGTTGTGCAAGAAAAGAAAAACAAGGAATAACCCTTCATAGTATTAATGTACAGGTCAAGGGCTGGGGAGAGAGGGCAGTAGATTTGGGGGTCGGTGTAAAGCTCTGACGGCATTAGATGGAAGCAGAAGACAAAGCAAGTGACATTTATTAAGACTTTAGGTGCATTTAGGTTTATAGAAAAAAACTGAGAAAGATTAAAATGTCTGAGTAGTGAAAAATACAAATATGGATTTCCCATACCGGGAGTCAAACCCAGGCCGCCTGGGTGAAAACCAGGAATCCTAACCGCTAGACCATATGGGAACTGTGAACTTTTTCTACAGCTTAGTGTATGTGAGGTGTCCCCCGAGGTCACACTGCATTCCGTACACTGAGAGTTATATTGTTCTTCTCAGTAGTACACAATCAATTGGGGTAACAGACACCTCACTTCTGACAAAAGAGAAGGAATGACCAGAAGTCATCATTTCTGCCACAACCTGTCAGGTCTCATTATTTACAACCTTAGAGCTTCTACACATACACAGAGCCCAGGACACGGAGGACAGCAGCAGTCCCTGCATTCACTATTACTAACCCCTCCCCTTGAGCCAGACAAAGCCACGCCCCTCCCGTAGGACACTCCTGAGTTTCCTCACCAGACTGATGGCCCCACAGACCCCTCTCCAGTTATCTTCCAGCTGCTTCCTTGACGACACTCCCCTGCACCTGTCACAGGCTCCAGGCTGCCCTCCTGGGGCTCGAGTTATACTCCTTCTCTATCTACTAACAGCACCGACTCCAGTCCTGACACTGGATTGGTTCACACAGAGAAGAAACAGCTCAGAAGTAGTCTGGGTTGTTCCCAGGTACCTGCATCTTCACAGAGTGACTGCCAGGGGGCAGCACAGCCAAAGCACTCACAGCCCACAAGGCTACAAATCATCAATTGGATGTCAGCAGCCTTGTCAGAGGCGCAGAGACTAGTAATTCCACAATATTTTGGGACAGCAGAGGAAGAAGCAAGTGCTGAGCTGAAGTGGTCACTGCTGTTTTGTCACAACACCAGACATATGTTCTTAAAAGCATGTAAGCACACATTCTTAGGAATTCTTGGTCGTCTTCTCCCTTTCTGACATTATACCAATTGTATACACCCGAATGGAGAAAAGTTAAAATATAAGGTACTAGGAATATGCGCCAAAGGTAGGCAAATTAAACATTTCAAGTACAAATATTACCATATTTATTGATGTAAAATGTAAACAAGTTAGACTGAAAATATGTGTGTGTGTTTACAAAGGATGTCTAAAGTGTATGCTGTGAGGTCAGGTTGCAGTTCACTACTTGCACTTGTGCCTTTCACAAGTGTGAGTACCCAGTAACACTAATGTCTGCTCTGACTTGTTATTCTGAGAGTCATGTGCTAAAGGGGGGCTTCCACCCTAGTTTGAGGGACCAGAGTACGAATGCCCCAGGGCACAGGAAGTACAAAGTCCTCATTGATACAACTGTGGCCCTGTAACTTCTGACTGCCCTTTGACCCCACAGACTGGCACATATATGTCATCAGACTATAGCACCGTGGTACATATGCACACATGTGCATGTACACGTCAGCCAGTTTTTATTCATTTATGTGCTAATACTGTTCAGCATCAGGATGTGATGTCGAAGGAGACTGGAGGAGAGCGCCGAAGTCTCTGGTATTTCAAGACAAAACTAGAGACCTTTTCACACTCATATACTGCTCCAGGCAGATCTTCCACTGCAAATGCAAGTTATATGAGTCCAGCTGAAAACTGTTTATTTTTGGGTACTTGCTTTAGTCAAAGGTTACCATTTGCAACTCACAAAAAAAAAGCAAAGGGCAATTTCATACATTAACACTTTGGTAAAGTCGTTCTTTCACACCGTACATTTCCGTAAGTTTCTCTCTCCTTGTAAGTTATCCGGTGTGAAGGCCAAGTGGAGTCAGGTCCACACTGTGCATCTTACAGTTGTGTAGCCAGAGTAGAGAGGTGTCCACACAGACACAGGACGTAGACAACACCTGTGTGTAGCATCAAGTGTCCCCAGCAACGCCTATAGAATAATGTATAGATGCCCCCAAACCGCAGAAACCACGAGGGGAATGAAAAGAGGAAGAGACGGGTTATGTCAGAGATACAAATGGTTTCCTGCTCAAGACCTGCAATAAATTAAAACAAAAGTATTATTACAAACATTCCAGGTCCTACCGATATTGGAACTCAGATTGCTGGATTCAGAGTCCAGAGTGCTAATCATTACACGATGGAACCAACGTCCACGATCCTCAACCCTAGGAGTCCTGAAGCAGTGTCAGTCGCCACCTACTGTCTATCGCTTGAATTCGTTCACACTGTAAATCAAACATGACAAATCCAACAGCACAACTAAAATGTGTATTTCACAAGTAATAACATAAAAACAGAAATATACTTTTGCTGATGCAGAAACAAAGAAAACGTCTCGTCTGATGCTTCGAAATCTCCATTTAGCATGGCCCCTTAACTAACCACCAAGAGTCTTTGCACGGCTGGGAACCTTTGTAAAAGGGTCAGTGGGTCACTGTGAATGCAGCAGATCTTCACCCCTGTATTTCTTACAAAGAAGCAGAGTTTTATTCCAGGTACAGGAGGCATCTCTGGTGTCTGATACTACCGGTAGTGTTCAGCCTACCCTCTCTGAGAGAGCAGCAGTGAGGGTACAAAGCACACTGGTTGCAAAATGTGGACACTGCAAACAACAGCTGCAATATCACAGATGATATAAAACACATAAAGTACTCAAGTCTTATACTAGAAACAACACAGCAGGGGAATCATGTCATAAAACAAATGATGAACCCACAGTATGGACGGGGCAGGTAATAAAATGCGAATTTCCCATGGTGGCACCACAGTCAATTGCTGCCTTCTTCTCTGTGCCCCGGTCTCTTTATATAATCTGTACTTTTTGTTGTGCAATAAAAGAAAAACAAGGAATAACCCTTCATAGTATTAATGTACAGGTCAAGGGCTGGGGAGAGAGGGCAGTAGATTTGGGGGTCGGTGTAAACCTCTGACGGCATTAGATGGAAGCAGAAGACAAAGCAAGTGACATTTATTAAGACTTTAGGTGCATTTAGGTTTATAGAAAAAAACTGAGAAAGATTAAAATGTCTGAGTAGTGAAAAAAAAAAATATGGATTTCCCATACCGGGAGTCGAACCCAGGCCGCCTGGGTGAAAACCAGGAATCCTAACCACTAGACCATATGGGAACTGTGAACTTTTTTTACAGCTTAGTGTATGTGAGGTGTCTCCCAAGGTCACAATGCATTCCGTACACTGAGAGTTATATTGTTCTTCTCAGTAGTACACAATCAATTGGGGTAACAGACACCTCACTTCTGACAAAAGAGAAGGAATGACCAGAAGTCATCATTTCTGCCACAACCTGTCAGGTCTCATTATTTACAACCTTAGAGCTTCTACACATACACAGAGCCCAGGACACGGAGGACAGCAGCAGTCCCTGCATTCACTATTACTAACCCCTCCCCTTGAGCCAGACAAAGCCACGCCCCTCCCGTAGGACACTCCTGGGTTTCCTCACCAGACTGATGGCCCCACAGACCCCTCTCCAGTTATCTTCCAGCTGCTTCCTTGACGACACTCCCCTGCACCTGTCACAGGCTCCAGGCTGCCCTCCTGGGGCTCGAGTTATACTCCTTCTCTATCTACTAACAGCACCGACTCCAGTCCTGACACTGGATTGGTTCACACAGAGAAGAAACAGCTCAGAAGTAGTCTGGGTTGTTCCCAGGTACCTGCATCTTCACAGAGTGACCGCCAGGGGGCAGCACAGCCAAAGCACTCACAGCCCACAAGGCTACAAATCATCAATTGGATGTCAGCATCCTTGTCAGAGGCGCAGATACTAGTAATTCCACAGTATTTTGGGACAGCAGAGGAAGAAGCAAGTGCTTAGCTGAAGTGGTCACTGCTGTTTTGTCACACCAGACATATGTTCTTAAAAGCATGTAAGCGCACATTCTTAGGCATTCTCGGTCGTCTTCTCCCTTTCTGACATTATACCAATTGTATACACCCGAATGGAGAAAAATTAAAATATAAGGTACTAGGAATATGCGCCAAAGGTAGGCAAATTAAACATTTCAAGTACAAATATTACCATATTTATTGATGTAAAATGTAAACAAGTTAGACTGAAAATATGTGTGTGTGTTTACAAAGGATGTCTAAAGTGTATGCTGTGAGGTCAGGTTGCAGTTCACTACTTGCACTTGTGCCTTTCACAAGTGTGAGTACCCAGTTACACTAATGTCTGCTCTGACTTGTTATTCTGAGAGTCATGTGCTAAAGGGGGGCTTCCCCCCTAGTTTGAGGGACCAGAGTACGAATGCCCCAGGGCACAGGAAGTACACAGTCCTCATTGATACAACTGTGGCCCAGTAACTTCTGACTGCCCTTTGACCCCACAGACTGGCACATATATGTCATCAGACTATAGCACCGTGGTACATATGCACACATGTGCATGTACACGTCAGCCAGTTTTTTATTCATTTATGTGCTAATACTGTTCAGCATCAGGATGTGATGTCGAAGGAGACTGGTGGAGAGCGCTGAAGTCTCTGGTATTTCAAGACAAAACTAGAGACCTTTTCACACTCATATACTGCTCCAGGCAGATCTTCCACTGCAAATGCAAGTTATATGAGTCCAGCTGAAAACTGTTTATTTTTGGGTACTTGCTTTAGTCAAAGGTTACCATTTGCAAATCACAAAAAAAAAGCAAAGGGCAATTTCATACATTAACACTTTGGTAAAGTCGTTCTTTCACACCGTACATTTCCGTAAGTTTCTCTCTCCTTGTAAGTTATCCGGTGTGAAGACCAAGTGGAGTCAGGTCCACACTGTGCATCTTACAGTTGTGTAGCCAGAGTAGAGAGGTGTCCACACAGACACAGGACGTAGACAACACCTGTGTGTAGCATCAAGTGTCCCCAGCAACGCCTATAGAATAATGTATAGATGCCCCCAAACCGCAGAAACCACGAGGGGAATGAAAAGAGGAAGAGACGGGTTATGTCAGAGATACAAATGGTTTCCTGCTCAAGACCTGCAATAAATTAAAACAAAAGTATTATTACAAACATTCCAGGTCCTACCGAAATTGGAACTCAGATTGCTGGATTCAGAGTCCAGAGTGCTAATCATTACACGATGGAACCAACGTCCACGATCCTCAACCCTAGGAGTCCTGAAGCAGTGTCAGTCGCCACCTACTGTCTATCGCTTCAATTCGTTCACACTGTAAATCAAACATGACAAATCCAACAGCACAACTAAAATGTGTATTTCACAAGTAATAACATAAAAACAGAAATATACTTTTGCTGATGCAGAAACAAAGAAAACGTCTCGTCTGATGCTTTGAAATCTCCATTTAGCATGGCCCCTTAACTAACCACCAAGAGTCTTTGCACGGCTGGGAACCTTCGTAAAAGGGTCAGTGGGTCACTGTGAATGCAGCAGATCTTCACCCCTGTATTTCTTACAAAGAAGCAGAGTTTTATTCCTGGTACAGGAGGCATCTCTGGTGTCTGATACTACCGGTAGTGTTCAGCCTACCCTCTCTGAGAGAGCAGCAGTGAGGGTACAAAGCACACTGGTTGCAAAATGTGGACACTGCAAACAACAGCTGCAATATCACAGATGATATAAAACACATAAAGTACTCAAGTCTTATACTAGAAACAACACAGCAGGTAAATCATGTCATAAAACAAATTATGAACCCACAGTATGTACGGGGCAGGTAATAAAATGCGAATTTCCCATGGTGGGACCACAGTCAATTGCTGCCTTCTTCTCTGTGCCCCGGTCTCTTTATATAATCTGTACTTTTTGTTGTGCAATAATAGAAAAACAAGGAATAACCCTTCATAGTATTAATGTACAGGTCAAGGGCTGGGGAGAGAGGGCTGTAGATTTGGGGGTCAGTGTAAACCTCTGACGGCATTAGATGGAAGCAGAAGACAAAGCAAGTGACATTTATTAAGACTTTAGGTGCATTTAGGTTTATAGAAAAAAACTGGGAAAGATTAAAATGTCTGAGTAGTGAAAAAAAAAAAAATGGATTTCCCATACCGGGAGTTGAACCCAGGCCGCCTGGGTGAAAACCAGGAATCCTAACCGCTAGACCATATGGGAACAGTGAATTTTTATACAGCTTAGTGTATGTGAGGTGTCTCCCAAGGTCACACTGCATTCCGTACACTGAGAGTTATATTGTTCTTCTCAGTAGTACACAATCAATTGGGGTAACAGACACCTCACTTCTGACAAAAGAGAAGGAATGACCAGAAGTCATCATTTCTGCCACAACCTGTCAGGTCTCATTATTTACAACCTTAGAGCTTCTACACATACACAGAGCCCAGGACACGGAGGACAGCAGCAGTCCCTGCATTCACTATTACTAACCACTCCCCTTGAGCCAGACAAAGCCACGCCCCTCCCGTAGGACACTCCTGGGTTTCCTCACCAGACTGATGGCCCCACAGACCCCTCTCCAGTTATCTTCCAGCTGCTTCCTTGACGACACTCCCCTGCACCTGTCACAGGCTCCAGGCTGCCCTCCTGGGGCTCGAGTTATACTCCTTCTCTATCTACTAACAGCACCGACTCCAGTCCTGACACTGGATTGGTTCACACAGAGAAGAAACAGCTCAGAAGTAGTCTGGGTTGTTCCCAGGTACCTGCATCTTCACAGAGTGACTGCCAGGGGGAAGCACAGCCAAAGCACTCACAGCCCACAAGGCTACAAATCATCAATTGGATGTCAGCAGCCTTGTCAGAGGCACAGAGACTAGTAATTCCACAATATTTTGGGACAGCAGAGGAAGAAGCAAGTGCTGAGCTGAAGTGGTCACTGCTGTTTTGTCACAACACCAGACATATGTTCTTAAAAGCATGTAAGCGCACATTCTTAGGCATTCTCGGTCGTCTTCTCCCTTTCTGACATTATACCAATTGTATACACCCAAATGGAGAAAAGTTAAAATATAAGGTACTAGGAATATGCGCCAAAGGTAGGCAAATTAAACATTTCAAGTACAAATATTACCATATTTATTGATGTAAAATGTAAACAAGTTAGACTGAAAATATGTGTGTGTGTTTACAAAGGATGTCTAAAGTGTATGCTGTGAGGTCAGGTTGCAGTTCACTACTTGCACTTGTGCCTTTCACAAGTGTGAGTACCCAGTTACACTAATGTCTGCTCTGACTTGTTATTCTGAGAGTCATGTGCTAAAGGGGGGCTTCCACCCTAGTTTGAGGGACCAGAGTACGAATGCCCCAGGGCACAGGAAGTACACAGTCCTCATTGATACAACTGTGGCCCAGTAACTTCTGACTGCCCTTTGACCCCACAGACTGGCACATATATGTCATCAGACTATAGCACCGTGGTACATATGCACACATGTGCATGTACACGTCAGCCAGTTTTTTATTCATTTATGTGCTAATACTGTTCAGCATCAGGATGTGATGTCGAAAGGAGACTGGTGGAGAGCGCCGAAGTCTCTGGTATTTCAAGACAAAACTAGAGACCTTTTCACACTCATATACTGCTCCAGGCAGATCTTCCACTGCAAATGCAAGTTATATGAGTCCAGCTGAAAACTGTTTATTTTTGGGTACTTGCTTTAGTCAAAGGTTACCATTTGCAACTCACAAAAAAAAAGCAAAGGGCAATTTCATACATTAACACTTTGGTAAAGTCGTTCTTTCACACCGTACATTTCCGTAAGTTTCTCTCTCCTTGTAAGTTATCCTGTGTGAAGGCCAAGTGGAGTCAGGTCCACACTGTGCATCTTACAGTTGTGTAGCCAGAGTAGAGAGGTGTCCACACAGACACAGGACGTAGACAACACCTGTGTGTAGCATCAAGTGTCCCCAGCAACGCCTATAGAATAATGTATAGATGCCCCCAAACCGCAGAAACCACGAGGGGAATGAAAAGAGGAAGAGACGGGTTATGTCAGAGATACAAATGGTTTCCTGCTCAAGACCTGCAATAAATTAAAAAAAAAGTATTATTACAAACATTCCAGGTCCTACCGATATTGGAACTCAGATTGCTGGATTCAGAGTCCAGAGTGCTAATCATTACACGATGGAACCAACGTCCACGATCCTCAACCCTAGGAGTCCTGAAGCAGTGTCAGTCGCCACCTACTGTCTATCGCCTGAATTCGTTCACACTGTAAATCAAACATGACAAATCCAACAGCACAACTAAAATGTGTATTTCACAAGTAATAACATAAAAACAGAAATATACTTTTGCTGATGCAGAAACAAAGAAAACGTCTCGTCTGATGCTTCGAAATCTCCATTTAGCATGGCCCCTTAACTAACCACCAAGAGTCTTTGCACGGCTGGGAACCTTTGTAAAAGGGTCAGTGGGTCACTGTGAATGCAGCAGATCTTCACCCCTGTATTTCTTACAAAGAAGCAGATTTTTATTCCAGGTACAGGAGGCATCTCTGGTGTCTGATACTACCGGTAGTGTTCAGCCTACCCTCTCTGAGAGAGCAGCAGTGAGGGTACAAAGCACTCTGGTTGCAAAATGTGGACACTGCAAACAACAGCTGCAATATCACAGATGATATAAAACACATAAAGTACTCAAGTCTTATACTAGAAACAACACAGCAGGGGAATCATTTCATAAAACAAATGATGAACCCACAGTATGGACGGGGCAGGTAATAAAATGCGAATTTCCCATGGTGGCACCACAGTCAATTGCTGCCTTCTTCTCTGTGCCCCGGTCTCTTTATATAATCTGTACTTTTTGTTGTGCAATAAAAGAAAAACAAGGAATAACCCTTCATAGTATTAATGTACAGGTCAAGGGCTGGGGAGAGAGGGCAGTAGATTTGGGGGTCGGTGTAAAGCTCTGACGGCATTAGATGGAAGCAGAAGACAAAGCAAGTGACATTTATTAAGACTTTAGGTGCATTTAGGTTTATAGAAAAAAACTGAGAAAGATTAAAATGTCTGAGTAGTGAAAAAAAAAAAATGGATTTCCCATACCGGGAGTCGAACCCAGGCAGCCTGGGTGAAAACCAGGAATCCTAACCGCAAGACCATATAGGAACTGTGAACTTTTTTGACACCTTAGTGTATGTGAGGTGTCTCCCAAGGTCACACTGCATTCCGTACACTGAGAGTTATATTGTTCTTCTCAGTAGTACACAATCAATTGGGGTAACAGACACCTCACTTCTGACAAAAGAGAAAGAATGACCAGAAGTCATCATTTCTGCCACAACCTGTCAGGTCTCATTATTTACAACCTTAGAGCTTCTACACATACACAGAGCCCAGGACACAGAGGACAGCAGCAGTCCCTGCATTCACTATTACTAACCCCTCCCCTTGAGCCAGACAAAGCCACGCCCCTCCCGTAGGACACTCCTGGGTTTCCTCACCAGACTGATGGCCCCACAGACAGCTCTCCAGTTATCTTCCAGCTGCTTCCTTGACAACACTCCCCTGCACCTGTCACAGGCTCCAGGCTGCCCTCCTGGGGCTCGAGTTATACTCCTTCTCTATCTACTAACAGCACCGACTCCAGTCCTGACACTGGATTGGTTCACACAGAGAAGAAACAGCTCAGAAGTAGTCTGGGTTGTTCCCAGGTACCTGCATCTTCACAGAGTGACTGCCAGGGGGCAGCACAGCCAAAGCACTCACAGCCCACAAGGCTACAAATCATCAATTGGATGTCAGCAGCCTTGTCAGAGGCACAGAGACTAGTAATTCCACAATATTTTGGGACAGCAGAGGAAGAAGCAAGTGCTGAGCTGAAGTGGTCACTGCTGTTTTGTCACAACACCAGACATATGTTCTTAAAAGCATGTAAGCGCACATTCTTAGGCATTCTCGGTCGTCTTCTCCCTTTCTGACATTATACCAATTGTATACACCCGAATGGAGAAAAGTTAAAATATAAGGTACTAGGAATATGCGCCAAAGGTAGGCAAATTAAACATTTCAAGTACAAATATTACCATATTTATTGATGTAAAATGTAAACAAGTTAGACTGAAAATATGTGTGTGTGTTTACAAAGGATGTCTAAAGTGTATGCTGTGAGGTCAGGTTGCAGTTCACTACTTGCACTTGTGCCTTTCACAAGTGTGAGTACCCAGTTACACTAATGTCTTCTCTGACTTGTTATTCTGAGAGTCATGTACTAAAGGGGGGCTTCCACCCTAGTTTGAGGGACCAGAGTACGAATGCCCCAGGGCACAGGAAGTACACAGTCCTCATTGATACAACTGTGGCCCAGTAACTTCTGACTGCCCTTTGACCCCACAGACTGGCACATATATGTCATCAGACTATAGCACCGTGGTACATATGCACACATGTGCATGTACACGTCAGCAAGTTTTTTATTCATTTATGTACTAATACTGTTCAGCATCAGGATGTGATGTCGAAGGAGACTGTTAGAGAGCGCCGAAGTCTCTGGTATTTCAAGACAAAACTAGAGACCTTTTCACACTCATATACTGCTCCAGGCAGATCTTCCACTGCAAATGCAAGTTATATGAGTCCAGCTGAAAACTGTTTATTTTTGGGTACTTGCTTTAGTCAAAGGTTACCATTTGCAACTCACAAAAAAAAAGCAAAGGGCAATTTCATACATTAACACTTTGGTAAAGTCGTTCTTTCACACCGTACATTTCCGTAAGTTTCTCTCTCCTTGTAAGTTATCCGGTGTGAAGGCCAAGTGGAGTCAGGTCCACACTGTGCATCTTACAGTTGTGTAGCCAGAGTAGAGAGGTGTCCACACAGACACAGGACGTAGACAACACCTGTGTGTAGCATCAAGTGTCCCCAGCAACGCCTATAGAATAATGTATAGATGCCCCCAAACCGCAGAAACCACGAGGGGAATGAAAAGAGGAAGAGACGGGTTATGTCAGAGATACAAATGGTTTCCTGCTCAAGACCTGCAATAAATTAAAAAAAAAGTATTATTACAAACATTCCAGGTCCTACCGATATTGGAACTCAGATTGCTGGATTCAGAGTCCAGAATGCTAATCATTACATGATGGAACCAACGTCCACGATCCTCAACCCTAGGAGTGCTGAAGCAGTGTCAGTCGCCACCTACTGTCTATCGCCTGAATTCGTTCACACTGTAAATCAAACATTGAAAAATCCAACAGCACAACTAAAATGTGTATTTCACAAGTAATAACATAAAAACAGAAATATACTTTTGCTGATGCAGAAACAAAGAAAACGTCTCGTCTGATGCTTCGAAATCTCCATTTAGCATGGCCCCTTAACTAACCACCAAGAGTCTTTGCACGGCTGGGAACCTTTGTAAAAGGGTCAGTGGGTCACTGTGAATGCAGCAGATCTTCACCCCTGTATTTCTTACAAAGAAGCAGAGTTTTATTCCAGGTACAGGAGGCATCTCTGGTGTCTGATACTACCGGTAGTGTTCAGCCTACCCTCTCTGAGAGAGCAGCAGTGAGGGTACAAAGCACACTGGTTGCAAAATGTAGACACTGCAAACAACAGCTGCAATATCACAGATGATATAAAACACATAAAGTACTCAAGTCTTATACTAGAAACAACACAGCAGGGGAATCATGTCATAAAACAAATGATGAACCCACAGTATGGACGGGGCTGGTAGTAAAATGCGAATTTCCCATGGTGGCACCACAGTCAATTGCTGCCTTCTTCTCTGTGCCCCGGTCTCTTTATATAATCTGTACTTTTTGTTGTGCAATAAAAGAAAAACAAGGAATAACCCTTCATAGTATTAATGTACAGGTCAAGGGCTGGGGAGAGAGGGCAGTAGATTTGGGGGTCGGTGTGAACCTCTGACGGCATTAGATGGAAGCAGAAGACAAAGCAAGTGACATTTATTAAGACTTTAGGTGCATTTAGGTTTATAGAAAAAAACTGAGAAAGATTAAAATGTCTGAGTAGTGAAAAAAAAAAATATGGTTTTCCCATACCGGGAGTCGAACCCAGGCTGCCTGGGTGAAAACCAGGAATCATAACCGCTAGACCATATGGGAACTGTGAACTATTTCGACAGCTTAGTGTATGTGAGGTGTCTCCCAAGGTCACACTGCATTCCGTACACTGAGAGTTATATTGTTCTTCTCAGTAGTACACAATCAATTGGGGTAACAGACACCTCACTTCTGACAAAAGAGAAGGAATGACCAGAAGTCATCATTTCTGCCACAACCTGTCAGGTCTCATTATTTACAACCTTAGAGCTTCTACACATACACAGAGCCCAGGACACGGAGGACAGCAGCAGTCCCTGCATTCACTATTACTAACCCCTCCCCTTGAGCCAGACAAAGCCACGCCCCTCCCGTAGGACACTCCTGGGTTTCCTCACCAGACTGATGGCCCCACAGACCCCTCTCCAGTTATCTTCCAGCTGCTTCCTTGACGACACTCCCCTGCACCTGTCACAGGCTCCAGGCTGCCCTCCTGGGGCTCGAGTTATACTCCTTCTCTATCTACTAACAGCACCGACTCCAGTCCTGACACTGGATTGGTTCACACAGAGAAGAAACAGCTCAGAAGTAGTCTGGGTTGTTCCCAGGTACCTGCATCTTCACAGAGTGACTGCCAGGGGGCAGCACAGCCAAAGCACTCACAGCCCACAAGGCTACAAATCATCAATTGGATGTCAGCAGCCTTGTCAGAGGCACAGAGACTAGTAATTCCACAATATTTTGGGACAGCAGAGGAAGAAGCAAGTGCTGAGCTGAAGTGGTCACTGCTGTTTTGTCACAACACCAGACATATGTTCTTAAAAGCATGTAAGCGCACATTCTTAGGCATTCTCGTCGTCTTCTCCCTTTCTGACATTATACCAATTGTATACACCCGGAAGGAGAAAAGTTAAAATATAAGGTACTAGGAATATGCGCCAAAGGTAGGCAAATTAAACATTTCAAGTACAAATATTACCATATTTATTGATGTAAAATGTAAACAAGTTAGACTGAAAATATCTGTGTGTGTTTACAAAGGATGTCTAAAGTGTATGCTGTGAGGTCAGGTTGCAGTTCACTACTTGCACTTGTGCCTTTCACAAGTGTGAGTACCCAGTTACACTAATGTCTTCTCTGACTTGTTATTCTGAGAGTCATGTACTAAAGGGGGGCTTCCACCCTAGTTTGAGGGACCAGAGTACGGATGCCCCAGGGCACAGGAAGTACACAGTCCTCAGTGATACAACTGTGGCCCAGTAACTTCTGACTGCCCTTTGACCCCACAGACTGGCACATATATGTCATCAGACTATAGCACCGTGGTACATATGCACACATGTGCATGTACACATCAGCCAGTTTTTTATTCATTTATGTGCTAATACTGTTCAGCATCAGGATGTGATGTCGAAGGAGACTGGTGGAGAGCGCCGAAGTCTCTGGTATTTCAAGACAAAACTAGAGACCTTTTCACACTCATATACTGCTCCAGGCAGATCTTCCACTGCAAATGCAAGTTATATGAGTCCAGCTGAAAACTGTTTATTTTTGGGTACTTGCTTTAGTCAAAGGTTACCATTTGCAACTCACAAAAAAAAAGCAAAGGGCAATTTCATACATTAACACTTTGGTAAAGTCGTTCTTTCACACCGTACATTTCCGTAAGTTTCTCTCTCCTTGTAAGTTATCCTGTGTGAAGGCCAAGTGGAGTCAGGTCCACACTGTGCATCTTACAGTTGTGTAGCCAGAGTAGAGAGGTGTCCACACAGACACAGGACGTAGACAACACCTGTGTGTAGCATCAAGTGTCCCCAGCAAGGCCTATAGAATAATGTATAGATGCCCCCAAACCGCAGAAACCACGAGGGGAATGAAAAGAGGAAGAGACGGGTTATGTCAGAGATACAAATGGTTTCCTGCTCAAGACCTGCAATAAATTTAAAAAAAAGTATTATTACAAACATTCCAGGTCCTACCGATATTGGAACTCAGATTGCTGGATTCAGAGTCCAGAGTGCTAATCATTACACGATGGAACCAACGTCCACGATCCTCAACCCTAGGAGTCCTGAAGCAGTGTCAGTCGCCACCTACTGTCTATCACCTGAATTCGTTCACACTGTAAATCAAACATGACAAATCCAACAGCACAACTAAAATGTGTATTTCACAAGTAATAACATAAAAACAGAAATATACTTTTGCTGATGCAGAAACAAAGAAAACGTCTCGTCTGATGCTTCGAAATCTCCATTTAGCATGGCCCCTTAACTAACCACCAAGAGTCTTTGCACGGCTGGGAACCTTTGTAAAAGGGTCAGTGGGTCACTGTGAATGCAGCAGATCTTCACCCCTGTATTTCTTACAAAGAAGCAGATTTTTATTCCAGGTACAGGAGGCATCTCTGGTGTCTGATACTACCGGTAGTGTTCAGCCTACCCTCTCTGAGAGAGCAGCAGTGAGGGTACAAAGCACTCTGGTTGCAAAATGTGGACACTGCAAACAACAGCTGCAATATCACAGATGATATAAAACACATAAAGTACTCAAGTCTTATACTAGAAACAACACAGCAGGGGAATCATGTCATAAAACAAATGATGAACCCACAGTATGGACGGGGCAGGTAATAAAATGCGAATTTCCCATGGTGGCACCACAGTCAATTGCTGCCTTCTTCTCTGTGCCCCGGTCTCTTTATATAATCTGTACTTTTTGTTGTGCAATAAAAGAAAAACAAGGAATAACCCTTCATAGTATTAATGTACAGGTCAAGGGCTGGGGAGAGAGGGCAGTAGATTTGGGGGTCGGTGTAAACCTCTGACGGCATTAGATGGAAGCAGAAGACAAAGCAAGTGACATTTATTAAGACTTTAGGTGCATTTAGGTTTATAGAAAAAAACTGAGAAAGATTAAAATGTCTGAGTAGTGAAAAAAAAAAAAATTGATTTCCCATACCGGGAGTCGAACCCAGGCCGCCTGGGTGAAAACCAGGAATCCTAACCGCAAGACCATATAGGAACTGTGAACTTTTTTGACACCTTAGTGTATGTGAGGTGTCTCCCAAGGTCACACTGCATTCCGTACACTGAGAGTTATATTGTTCTTCTCAGTAGTACACAATCAATTGGGGTAACAGACACCTCACTTCTGACAAAAGAGAAAGAATGACCAGAAGTCATCATTTCTGCCACAACCTGTCAGGTCTCATTATTTACAACCTTAGAGCTTCTACACATACACAGAGCCCAGGACACAGAGGACAGCAGCAGTCCCTGCATTCACTATTACTAACCCCTCCCCTTGAGCCAGACAAAGCCACGCCCCTCCCGTAGGACACTCCTGGGTTTCCTCACCAGACTGATGGCCCCACAGACAGCTCTCCAGTTATCTTCCAGCTGCTTCCTTGACAACACTCCCCTGCACCTGTCACAGGCTCCAGGCTGCCCTCCTGGGGCTCGAGTTATACTCCTTCTCTATCTACTAACAGCACCGACTCCAGTCCTGACACTGGATTGGTTCACACAGAGAAGAAACAGCTCAGAAGTAGTCTGGGTTGTTCCCAGGTACCTGCATCTTCACAGAGTGACTGCCAGGGGGCAGCACAGCCAAAGCACTCACAGCCCACAAGGCTACAAATCATCAATTGGATGTCAGCAGCCTTGTCAGAGGCACAGAGACTAGTAATTCCACAATATTTTGGGACAGCAGAGGAAGAAGCAAGTGCTGAGCTGAAGTGGTCACTGCTGTTTTGTCACAACACCAGACATATGTTCTTAAAAGCATGTAAGCGCACATTCTTAGGCATTCTCGGTCGTCTTCTCCCTTTCTGACATTATACCAATTGTATACACCCGAATGGAGAAAAGTTAAAATATAAGGTACTAGGAATATGCGCCAAAGGTAGGCAAATTAAACATTTCAAGTACAAATATTACCATATTTATTGATGTAAAATGTAAACAAGTTAGACTGAAAATATGTGTGTGTGTTTACAAAGGATGTCTAAAGTGTATGCTGTGAGGTCAGGTTGCAGTTCACTACTTGCACTTGTGCCTTTCACAAGTGTGAGTACCCAGTTACACTAATGTCTTCTCTGACTTGTTATTCTGAGAGTCATGTACTAAAGGGGGGCTTCCACCCTAGTTTGAGGGACCAGAGTACGAATGCCCCAGGGCACAGGAAGTACACAGTCCTCATTGATACAACTGTGGCCCAGTAACTTCTGACTGCCCTTTGACCCCACAGACTGGCACATATATGTCATCAGACTATAGCACCGTGGTACATATGCACACATGTGCATGTACACGTCAGCAAGTTTTTTATTCATTTATGTACTAATACTGTTCAGCATCAGGATGTGATGTCGAAGGAGACTGTTAGAGAGCGCCGAAGTCTCTGGTATTTCAAGACAAAACTAGAGACCTTTTCACACTCATATACTGCTCCAGGCAGATCTTCCACTGCAAATGCAAGTTATATGAGTCCAGCTGAAAACTGTTTATTTTTGGGTACTTGCTTTAGTCAAAGGTTACCATTTGCAACTCACAAAAAAAAAGCAAAGGGCAATTTCATACATTAACACTTTGGTAAAGTCGTTCTTTCACACCGTACATTTCCGTAAGTTTCTCTCTCCTTGTAAGTTATCCGGTGTGAAGGCCAAGTGGAGTCAGGTCCACACTGTGCATCTTACAGTTGTGTAGCCAGAGTAGAGAGGTGTCCACACAGACACAGGACGTAGACAACACCTGTGTGTAGCATCAAGTGTCCCCAGCAACGCCTATAGAATAATGTATAGATGCCCCCAAACCGCAGAAACCACGAGGGGAATGAAAAGAGGAAGAGACGGGTTATGTCAGAGATACAAATGGTTTCCTGCTCAAGACCTGCAATAAATTTAAAAAAAAGTATTATTACAAACATTCCAGGTCCTACCGATATTGGAACTCAGATTGCTGGATTCAGAGTCCAGAATGCTAATCATTACATGATGGAACCAACGTCCACGATCCTCAACCCTAGGAGTGCTGAAGCAGTGTCAGTCGCCACCTACTGTCTATCGCCTGAATTCGTTCACACTGTAAATCAAACATTGAAAAATCCAACAGCACAACTAAAATGTGTATTTCACAAGTAATAACATAAAAACAGAAATATACTTTTGCTGATGCAGAAACAAAGAAAACGTCTCGTCTGATGCTTCGAAATCTCCATTTAGCATGGCCCCTTAACTAACCACCAAGAGTCTTTGCACGGCTGGGAACCTTTGTAAAAGGGTCAGTGGGTCACTGTGAATGCAGCAGATCTTCACCCCTGTATTTCTTACAAAGAAGCAGAGTTTTATTCCAGGTACAGGAGGCATCTCTGGTGTCTGATACTACCGGTAGTGTTCAGCCTACCCTCTCTGAGAGAGCAGCAGTGAGGGTACAAAGCACACTGGTTGCAAAATGTAGACACTGCAAACAACAGCTGCAATATCACAGATGATATAAAACACATAAAGTACTCAAGTCTTATACTAGAAACAACACAGCAGGGGAATCATGTCATAAAACAAATGATGAACCCACAGTATGGACGGGGCTGGTAGTAAAATGCGAATTTCCCATGGTGGCACCACAGTCAATTGCTGCCTTCTTCTCTGTGCCCCGGTCTCTTTATATAATCTGTACTTTTTGTTGTGCAATAAAAGAAAAACAAGGAATAACCCTTCATAGTATTAATGTACAGGTCAAGGGCTGGGGAGAGAGGGCAGTAGATTTGGGGGTCGGTGTGAACCTCTGACGGCATTAGATGGAAGCAGAAGACAAAGCAAGTGACATTTATTAAGACTTTAGGTGCAGTTAGGTTTTTAGAAAAAAACTGAGAAAGATTAAAATGTCTGAGTATTGAAAAAAAAAAATATGGTTTTCCCATACCGGGAGTCGAACCCAGGCTGTCTGGGTGAAAACAAGGAATCCTAACCGCTAGACCATATGGGAACTGTGAACTATTTTGACAGCTTAGTGTATGTGAGGTGTCTCCCAAGGTCACACTGCATTCCGTAGACTGAGAGTTATATTGTTCTTCTCAGTAGTACACAATCAATTGGGGTAACAGACACCTCACTTCTGACAAAAGAGAAGGAATGACCAGAAGTCATAATTTCTGCCACAACCTGTCAGGTCTCATTATTTACAACCTTAGAGCTTCTACACATACACAGAGCCCAGGACACGGAGGACAGCAGCAGTCCCTGCATTCACTATTACTAACCCCTCCCCTTGAGCCAGACAAAGCCACGCCCCTCCCGTAGGACACTCCTGGGTTTCCTCACCAGACTGATGGCCCCACAGACCCCTCTCCAGTTATCTTCCAGCTGCTTCCTTGACGACACTCCCCTGCACCTGTCACAGGCTCCAGGCTGCCCTCCTGGGGCTCGAGTTATACTCCTTCTCTATCTACTAACAGCACCGACTCCAGTCCTGACACTGGATTGGTTCACACAGAGAAGAAACAGCTCAGAAGTAGTCTGGGTTGTTCCCAGGTACCTGCATCTTCACAGAGTGACTGCCAGGGGGCAGCACAGCCAAAGCACTCACAGCCCACAAGGCTACAAATCATCAATTGGATGTCAGCAGCCTTGTCAGAGGCACAGAGACTAGTAATTCCACAATATTTTGGGACAGCAGAGGAAGAAGCAAGTGCTGAGCTGAAGTGGTCACTGCTGTTTTGTCACAACACCAGACATATGTTCTTAAAAGCATGTAAGCGCACATTCTTAGGCATTCTCGGTCGTCTTCTCCCTTTCTGACATTATACCAATTGTATACACCCGGAAGGAGAAAAGTTAAAATATAAGGTACTAGGAATATGCGCCAAAGGTAGGCAAATTAAACATTTCAAGTACAAATATTACCATATTTATTGATGTAAAATGTAAACAAGTTAGACTGAAAATATCTGTGTGTGTTTACAAAGGATGTCTAAAGTGTATGCTGTGAGGTCAGGTTGCAGTTCACTACTTGCACTTGTGCCTTTCACAAGTGTGAGTACCCAGTTACACTAATGTCTGCTCTGACTTGTTATTCTGAGAGTCATGTGCTAAAGGGGGGCTTCCACCCTAGTTTGAGGGACCAGAGTACGAATGCCCCAGGGCACAGGAAGTACACAGTCCTCATTGATACAACTGTGGCCCAGTAACTTCTGACTGCCCTTTGACCCCACAGACTGGCACATATATGTCATCAGACTATAGCACCGTGGTACATATGCACACATGTGCATGTACACGTCAGCCAGTTTTTTATTCATTTATGTGCTAATACTGTTCAGCATCAGGATGTGATGTCGAAGGAGACTGGTGGAGAGCGCCGAAGTCTCTGGTATTTCAAGACAAAACTAGAGACCTTTTCACACTCATATACTGCTCCAGGCAGATCTTCCACTGCAAATGCAAGTTATATGAGTCCAGCTGAAAACTGTTTATTTTTGGGTACTTGCTTTAGTCAAAGGTTACCATTTGCAGCTCACAAAAAAAAAGCAAAGGGCAATTTCATACATTAACACTTTGGTAAAGTCGTTCTTTCACACCGTACATTTCTGTACGTTTCTCTCTCCTTGTAAGTTATCCGGTGTGAAGGCCAAGTGGAGTCAGGTCCACACTGTGCATCTTACAGTTGTGTAGCCAGAGTAGAGAGGTGTCCACACAGACACAGGACGTAGACAACACCTGTGTGTAGCATCAAGTGTCCCCAGCAACGCCTATAGAATAATGTATAGATGCCCCCAAACCGCAGAAACCACGAGGGGAATGAAAAGAGGAAGAGACGGGTTATGTCAGAGATACAAATGGTTTCCTGCTCAAGACCTGCAATAAATTAAAACAAAAGTATTATGACAAACATTCCAGGTCCTACCGATATTGGAACTCAGATTGCTGGATTCAGAGTCCAGAGTGCTAATCATTACACGATGGAACCAACGTCCACGATCCTCAACCCTAGGAGTCCTGAAGCAGTGTCAGTCGCCACCTACTGTCTATCGCTTGAATTCGTTCACACTGTAAATCAAACATGACAAATCCAACAGCACAACTAAAATGTGTATTTCACAAGTAATAACATAAAAACAGAAATATACTTTTGCTGATGCAGAAACAAAGAAAACGTCTCGTCTGATGCTTCGAAATCTCCATTTAGCATGGCCCCTTAACTAACCACCAAGAGTCTTTGCACGGCTGGGAACCTTTGTAAAAGGGTCAGTGGGTCACTGTGAATGCAGCAGATCTTCACCCCTGTATTTCTTACAAAGAAGCAGAGTTTTATTCCAGGTACAGGAGGCATCTCTTGTGTCTGATACTACCGGTAGTGTTCAGCCTACCCTCTCTGAGAGAGCAGCAGTGAGGGTACAAAGCACACTGGTTGCAAAATGTGGACACTGCAAACAACAGCTGCAATATCACAGATGATATAAAACACATAAAGTACTCAAGTCTTATACTAGAAACAACACAGCAGGGGAATCATGTCATAAAACAAATGATGAACCCACAGTATGGACGGGGCAGGTAATAAAATGCGAATTTCCCATGGTGGCACCACAGTCAATTGCTGCCTTCTTCTCTGTGCCCCGGTCTCTTTATATAATCTGTACTTTTTGTTGTGCAATAAAAGAAAAACAAGGAATAACCCTTCATAGTATTAATGTACAGGTCAAGGGCTGGGGAGAGAGGGCAGTAGATTTGGGGGTCGGTGTAAACCTCTGACGGCATTAGATGGAAGCAGAAGACAAAGCAAGTGACATTTATTAAGACTTTAGGTGCATTTAGGTTTATAGAAAAAAACTGAGAAAGATTAAAATGTCTGAGTAGTGAAAAAAAAAAATATGGATTTCCCATACCGGGAGTCGAACCCAGGCCCCCTGGGTGAAAACCAGAAATCCTAACCGCTAGACCATATTGGAACTGTGAACGTTTTCTACAGCCTAGTGTATGTGAGGTGTCTCCCAAGGTCACACTGCATTCCGTACACTGAGAGTTATATTGTTCTTCTCAGTAGTACACAATCAATTGGGGTAACAGACACCTCACTTCTGACAAAAGAGAAGGAATGACCAGAAGTCATCATTTCTGCCACAACCTGTCAGGTCTCATTATTTACAACCTTAGAGCTTCTACACATACACAGAGCCCAGGACACGGAGGACAGCAGCAGTCCCTGCATTCACTATAACTAACCCCTCCCCTTGAGCCAGACAAAGCCACGCCCCTCCCGTAGGACACTCCTGGGTTTCCTCACCAGACTGATGGCCCCACAGACCCCTCTCCAGTTATCTTCCAGCTGCTTCCTTGACGACACTCCCCTGCACCTGTCACAGGCTCCAGGCTGCCCTCCTGGGGCTCGAGTTATACTCCTTCTCTATCTACTAACAGCACCGACTCCAGTCCTGACACTGGATTGGTTCACACAGAGAAGAAACAGCTCAGAAGTAGTCTGGGTTGTTCCCAGGTACCTGCATCTTCACAGAGTGACTGCCAGGGGGCAGCACAGCCAAAGCACTCACAGCACACAAGGCTACAAATCATCAATTGGATGTCAGCAGCCTTGTCAGAGGCACAGAGACTAGTAATTCCACAATATTTTGGGACAGCAGAGGAAGAAGCAAGTGCTGAGCTGAAGTGGTCACTGCTGTTTTGTCACAACACCAGACATATGTTCTTAAAAGCATGTAAGCGCACATTCTTAGGCATTCTCGGTCGTCTTCTCCCTTTCTGACATTATACCAATTGTATACACCCGAATTTAGAAAAGTAAAAATATAAGGTACTAGGAAGATGCGCCAAAGGTAGGCAAATTAAACATTTCAAGTACAAATATTACCATATTTATTGATGTAAAATGTAAACAAGTTAGACTGAAAATATGTGTGTGTGTTTACAAAGGATGTCTAAAGTGTATGCTGTGAGGTCAGGTTGCAGTTCACTACTTGCACTTGTGCCTTTCACAAGTTTGAGTACCCAGTTACACTAATGTCTTCTCTGACTTGTTATTCTGAGAGTCATGTGCTAAAGGGGGGCTTCCACCCTAGTTTGAGGGACCAGAGTACGAATGCCCCAGGGCACAGGAAGTACACGGTCCTCATTGATACAACTGTGGCCCAGTAACTTCTGACTGCCCTTTGACCCCACAGACTGGCACATATATTTCATCAGACTATAGCACCGTGGTACATATGCACACATGTGCATGTACACGTCAGCCAGTTTTTTATTCATTTATGTGCTAATACTGTTCAGCATCAGGATGTGATGTCGAAGGAGACTGGTGGAGAGCGCCGAAGTCTCTGGTATTTCAAGACAAAACTAGAGACCTTTTCACACTCATATACTGCTCCAGGCAGATCTTCCACTGCAAATGCAAGTTGTATGAGTCCAGCTGAAAACTGTTTATTTTTGGGTACTTGCTTTAGTCAAAGGTTACCATTTGCAACTCACAAAAAAAAAGCAAAGGGCAATCTCATACATTAACACTTTGGTAAAGTCGTTCTTTCACACCGTACATTTCCGTAAGTTTCTCTCTCCTTGTAAGTTATCCGGTGTGAAGGCCAATTGGAGTCAGGTCCACACTGTGCATCTTACAGTTGTGTAGCCAGAGTAGAGAGGTGTCCACACAGACACAGGACGTAGACAACACCTGTGTGTAGTATCAAGTGTCCCCAGCAACGCCTATAGAATAATGTATAGATGCCCCCAAACCGCAGAAACCACGAGGGGAATGAAAAGAGGAAGAGACGGGGTATGTCAGAGATACAAATGGTTTCCCGCTCAAGACCTGCAATAAATGAAAACAAAAGTATTATTACAAACATTCCAGGTCCTACCGATATTGGAACTCAGATTGCTGGATTCAGAGTCCAGAGTGCTAATCATTACACGATGGAACCAACGTCCACGATCCTCAACCCTAGGAGTCCTGAAGCAGTGTCAGTCGCCACCTACTGTCTATCGCTTGAATTCGTTCACACTGTAAATCAAACATGACAAATCCAACAGCACAACTAAAATGTGTATTTCACAAGTAATAACATAAAAACAGAAATATACTTTTGCTGATGCAGAAACAAAGAAAACGTCTCGTCTGATGCTTCGAAATCTCCATTTAGCATGGCCCCTTAACTAACCACCAAGAGTCTTTGCAAGGCTGGGAACCTTTGTAAAAGGGTCAGTGGGTCACTGTGAATGCAGCAAATCTTCACCCCTGTATTTCTTACAAAGAAGCAGAGTTTTATTCCAGGTACAGGAGGCATCTCTGGTGTCTGATACTACCGGTAGTGTTCAGCCTACCCTCTCTGAGAGAGCAGCAGTGAGGGTACAAAGCACACTGGTTGCAAAATGTGGACACTGCAAACAACAGCTGCAATATCACAGTTGATATAAAACACATAAAGTACTCAAGTCTTATACTAGAAACAACACAGCAGGGGAATCATGTCATAAAACAAATGATGAACCCACAGTATGGACGGGGCAGGTAATAAAATGCGAATTTCCCATGGTGGGACCACAGTCAATTGCTGCCTTCTTCTCTGTGCCCCGGTCTCTTTATATAATCTGTACTTTTTGTTGTGCAATAAAAGAAAAACAAGGAATAACCCTTCATAGTATTAATGTACAGGTCAAGGGCTGGGGAGAGAGGGCAGTAGATTTGGGGGTCAGTGTAAACCTCTGACGGCATTAGATGGAAGCAGAAGACAAAGCAAGTGACATTTATTAAGACTTTAGGTGCATTTAGGTTTATAGAAAAAAACTGAGAAAGATTAAAATGTCTGAGTAGTGAAAAAAAAAAATATGGATTTCTCATACCGGGAGTCGAACCCAGGCCACCTGGATGAAAACCAGGAATCCTAACGGCTAGACCATATGGGAAATGTGAACTTTTTATACAGCTTAGTGTATGTGAGGTGTCTCCGAAGGTCACACTGCATTCCGTACACTGAGAGTTATATTGTTCTTCTCAGTAGTACACAATCAATTGGGGTAACAGACACCTCACTTCTGACAAAAGAGAAGGAATGACCAGAAGTCATCATTTATGCCACAACCTGTCAGGTCTCATTATTTACAACCTTAGAGCTTCTACACATACACAGAGCCCAGGACACGGAGGACAGCAGCAGTCCCTGCATTCACTATTACTAACCCCTCCCCTTGAGCCAGACAAAGCCACGCCCCTCCCGTAGGACACTCTTGGGTTTCCTCACCAGACTGATGGCCCCACAGACCCCTCTCCAGTTATCTTCCAGCTGCTTCCTTGACGACACTCCCCTGCACCTGTCACAGGCTCCAGGCTGCCCTCCTGGGGCTCGAGTTACACTCCTTCTCTATCTACTAACAGCACCGACTCCAGTCCTGACACTGGATTGGTTCACACAGAGAAGAAACAGCTCAGAAGTAGTCTGGGTTGTTCCCAGGTACCTGCATCTTCACAGAGTGACCGCCAGGGGGCAGCACAGCCAAAGCACTCACAGCCCACAAGGCTACAAATCATCAATTGGATGTCAGCAGCCTTGTCAGAGGCGCAGAGACTAGTAATTCCACAATATTTTGGGACAGCAGAGGAAGAAGCAAGTGCTGAGCTGAAGTGGTCACTGCTGTTTTGTCACAACACCAGACATATGTTCTTAAAAGCATGTAAGCACACATTCTTAGGAATTCTCGGTCGTCTTCTCCCTTTCTGACATTATACCAATTGTATACACCCGAATGGAGAAAAGTTAAAATATAAGGTACTAGGAATATGCGCCAAATGTAGGCAAATTAAACATTTCAAGTACAAATATTACCATATTTATTGATGTAAAATGTAAACAAGTTAGACTGAAAATATGTGTGTGTGTTTACAAAGGATGTCTAAAGTGTATGCTGTGAGGTCAGGTTGCAGTTCACTACTTGCACTTGTGCCTTTCACAAGTGTGAGTACCCAGTTACACTAATGTCTGCTCTGACTTGTTATTCTGAGAGTCATGTGCTAAAGGGGGGCTTCCACCCTAGTTTGAGGGACCAGAGTACGAATGCCCCAGGGCACAGGAAGTACACAGTCCTCATTGATACAACTGTGGCCCAGTAACTTCTGACTGCCCTTTGACCCCACAGACTGGCACATATATGACATCAGACTATAGCACTGTGGTACATATGCACATATGTGCATGTACACGTCAGCCAGTTTTTTATTCATTTATGTGCTAATTCTGTTCAGCATCAGGATGTGATGTCGAAAGAGACTGGTGGAGAGCGCCGAAGTCTCTGGTATTTTAAGACAAAACTAGAGACCTTTTCACACTCATATACTGCTCCAGGCAGATCTTCCACTGCAAATGCAAGTTATATGAGTCCAGCTGAAAACTGTTTATTTTTGGGTACTTGCTTTAGTCAAAGGTTACCATTTGCAACTCACAAAAAAAAAACAAAGGGCAATTTCATACATTAACACTTTGGTAAAGTCGTTCTTTCACACCGTACATTTCCGTAAGTTTCTCTCTCCTTGTAAGTTATCCGGTGTGAAGGCCAAGTGGAGTCAGGTCCACACTGTGCATCTTACAGTTGTGTAGCCAGAGTAGAGAGGTGTCCACACAGACACAGGACGTAGACAACACCTGTGTGTAGCATCAAGTGTGCCCAGCAACGCCTAAAGAATAATGTATAGATGCCCCCAAACCGCAGAAACCACGAGGGGAATGAAAAGAGGAAGAGACGGGTTATGTCAGAGATACAAATGGTTTCCTGCTCAAGACCTGCAATAAATTAAAACAAAAGTATTATTACAAACATTCCAGGTCCTACCGATATTGGAACTCAGATTGCTGGATTCAGAGTCCAGAGTGCTAATCATTACACGATGGAACCAACGTCCACGATCCTCAACCCTAGGAGTCCTGAAGCAGTGTCAGTCGCCACCTACTGTCTATCGCTTGAATTCGTTCACACTGTAAATCAAACATGACAAATCCAACAGCACAACTAAAATGTGTATTTCACAAGTAATAACATAAAAACAGAAATATACTTTTGCTGATGCAGAAACAAAGAAAACGTCTCGTCTGATGCTTTGAAATCTCCATTTAGCATGGCCCCTTAACTAACCACCAAGAGTCTTTGCACGGCTGGGAACCTTCGTAAAAGGGTCAGTGGGTCACTGTGAATGCAGCAGATCTTCACCCCTGTTTTTCTTACAAAGAAGCAGAGTTTTATTCCAGGTACAGGAGGCATCTCTGGTGTCTGAAACTACCGGTAGTGTTCAGCCTACCCTCTCTGAGAGAGCAGCAGTGAGGGTACAAAGCACACTGGTTGCAAAATGTGGACACTGCAAACAACAGCAGCAATATCACAGATGATATAAAACACATAAAGTACTCAAGTCTTATACTAGAAACAACACAGCAGGGGAATCATGTCATAAAACAAATTATGAACCCACAGTATGGACGGGGCAGGTAATAAAATACGAATTTCCCATGGTGGGACCACAGTCAATTGCTGCCTTCTTCTCTGTGCCCCGGTCTCTTTATATAATCTGTACTTTTTGTTGTGCAATAATAGAAAAACAAGGAATAACCCTTCATAGTATTAATGTACAGGTCAAGGGCTGGGGAGAGAGGGCTGTAGATTTGGGGGTCGGTGTAAACCTCTGACGGCATTAGATGGAAGCAGAAGACAAAGCAAGTGACATTTATTAAGACTTTAGGTGCATTTAGGTTTATAGAAAAAAACTGAGAAAGATTAAAATGTCTGAGTAGTGAAAATAAAAAAAATGGATTTCCCATACCCGGAGTTGAACCCGGGCCACCTGGATGAAAACCAGGAATCCTTACCGCTAGACCATATAGGAACTGTGAAATTTTATACAGCTTAGTGTATGTGAGGTGTCTCCCAAGGTCACACTGCATTCCGTACACTGAGAGTTATATTGTTCTTCTCAGTAGTACACAATCAATTGGGGAAACAGACACCTCACTTCTGACAAAAGAGAAGGAATGACCTGAGTCATCATTTCTGCCACAACCTGTCAGGTCTCATTATTTACAACCTTAGAGCTTCTACACATACACAGAGCCCAGGACACGGAGGACAGCAGCAGTCCCTGCATTCACTATTACTAACCCCTCCCCTTGAGCCAGACAAAGCCACGCCCCTCCCGTAGGACACTCCTGGGTTTCCTCACCAGACTGATGGCCCCACAGACCCCTCTCCAGTTATCTTCCAGCTGCTTCCTTGACGACACTCCCCTGCACCTGTCACAGGCTCCAGGCTGCCCCCCTGGGGCTCGAGTTATACTCCTTCTCTATCTACTAACAGCACCGACTCCAGTCCTGACACTGGATTGGTTCACACAGAGAAGAAACAGCTCAGAAGTAGTCTGGGTTGTTCCCAGGTACCTGCATCTTCACAGAGTGACTGCCAGGGGGCAGCACAGCCAAAGCACTCACAGCACACAAGGCTACAAATCATCAATTGGATGTCAGCAGCCTTGTCAGAGGCACAGAGACTAGTAATTCCACAATATTTTGCGACAGCAGAGGAAGAAGCAAGTGCTGAGCTGAAGTGGTCACTGCTGTTTTGTCACAATACCAGACATATGTTCTTAAAAGCATGTAAGCGCACATTCTTAGGCATTCTCGGTCGTCTTCTCCCTTTCTGACATTATACCAATTGTATACACCCGAATTTAGAAAAGTTAAAATATAAGGTACTAGGAAGATGCGCCAAAGGTAGGCAAATTAAACATTTCAAGTACAAATATTACCATATTTATTGATGTAAAATGTAAACAAGTTAGACTGAAAATATGTGTGTGTGTTTACAAAGGATGTCTAAAGTGTATGCTGTGAGGTCAGGTTGCAGTTCACTACTTGCACTTGTGCCTTTCACAAGTTTGAGTACCCAGTTACACTAATGTCTTCTCTGACTTGTTATTCTGAGAGTCATGTGCTAAAGGGGGGCTTCCACCCTAGTTTGAGGGACCAGAGTACGAATGCCCCAGGGCACAGGAAGTACACGGTCCTCATTGATACAACTGTGGCCCAGTAACTTCTGACTGCCCTTTGACCCCACAGACTGGCACATATATTTCATCAGACTATAGCACCGTGGTACATATGCACACATGTGCATGTACACGTCAGCCAGTTTTTTATTCATTTATGTGCTAATACTGTTCAGCATCAGGATGTGATGTCGAAGGAGACTGGTGGAGAGCGCCGAAGTCTCTGGTATTTCAAGACAAAACTAGAGACCTTTTCACACTCATATACTGCTCCAGGCAGATCTTCCACTGCAAATGCAAGTTGTATGAGTCCAGCTGAAAACTGTTTATTTTTGGGTACTTGCTTTAGTCAAAGGTTACCATTTGCAACTCACAAAAAAAAAGCAAAGGGCAATCTCATACATTAACACTTTGGTAAAGTCGTTCTTTCACACCGTACATTTCCGTAAGTTTCTCTCTCCTTGTAAGTTATCCGGTGTGAAGGCCAATTGGAGTCAGGTCCACACTGTGCATCTTACAGTTGTGTAGCCAGAGTAGAGAGGTGTCCACACAGACACAGGACGTAGACAACACCTGTGTGTAGTATCAAGTGTCCCCAGCAACGCCTATAGAATAATGTATAGATGCCCCCAAACCGCAGAAACCACGAGGGGAATGAAAAGAGGAAGAGACGGGGTATGTCAGAGATACAAATGGTTTCCCGCTCAAGACCTGCAATAAATGAAAACAAAAGTATTATTACAAACATTCCTGGTCCTACCGATATTGGAACTCATATTGCTGGATTGAGAGTCCAGAGTGCTAATCATTACACGATGGAACCAACGTCCACGATCCTTAACCCTAGGAGTCCTGAAGCAGTGTCAGTCGCTACCTACTGTCTATCGCTTGAATTCGTTCACACTGTAAATCAAACATGACAAATCCAACAGCACAACTAAAATGTGTATTTCACAAGTAATAACATAAAAACAGAAATATACTTTTGCTGATGCAGAAACAAAGAAAACGTCTCGTCTGATGCTTCGAAATCTCCATTTAGCATGGCCCCTTAACTAACCACCAAGAGTCTTTGCAAGGCTGGGAACCTTTGTAAAAGGGTCAGTGGGTCACTGTGAATGCAGCAGATCTTCACCCCTGTATATCTTACAAAGAAGCAGAGTTTTATTCCAGGTACAGGAGGCATCTCTGGTGTCTGATACTACCAGTGGTGTTCAGCCTACCCTCTCTGAGAGAGCAGCAGTGAGGGTACAAAGCACACTGGTTGCAAAATGTGGACACTGCAAACAACAGCTGCAATATCACAGTTGATATAAAACACATAAAGTACTCAAGTCTTATACTAGAAACAACACAGCAGGGGAATCATGTCATAAAACAAATGATGAACCCACAGTATGGACGGGGCAGGTAATAAAATGCGAATTTCCCATGGTGGGACCACAGTCAATTGCTGCCTTCTTCTCTGTGCCCCGGTCTCTTTATATAATCTGTACTTTTTGTTGTGCAATAAAAGAAAAACAAGGAATAACCCTTCATAGTATTAATGTACAGGTCAAGGGCTGGGGAGAGAGGGCAGTAGATTTGGGGGTCAGTGTAAACCTCTGACGGCATTAGATGGAAGCAGAAGACAAAGCAAGTGACATTTATTAAGACTTTAGGTGCATTTAGGTTTATAGAAAAAAACTGAGAAAGATTAAAATGTCTGAGTAGTGAAAAAAAAAAATATGGATTTCTCATACCGGGAGTCGAACCCAGGCCACCTGGATGAAAACCAGGAATCCTAACGGCTAGACCATATGGGAAATGTGAACTTTTTATACAGCTTAGTGTATGTGAGGTGTCTCCGAAGGTCACACTGCATTCCGTACACTGAGAGTTATATTGTTCTTCTCAGTAGTACACAATCAATTGGGGTAACAGACACCTCACTTCTGACAAAAGAGAAGGAATGACCAGAAGTCATCATTTATGCCACAACCTGTCAGGTCTCATTATTTACAACCTTAGAGCTTCTACACATACACAGAGCCCAGGACACGGAGGACAGCAGCAGTCCCTGCATTCACTATTACTAACCCCTCCCCTTGAGCCAGACAAAGCCACGCCCCTCCCGTAGGACACTCTTGGGTTTCCTCACCAGACTGATGGCCCCACAGACCCCTCTCCAGTTATCTTCCAGCTGCTTCCTTGACGACACTCCCCTGCACCTGTCACAGGCTCCAGGCTGCCCTCCTGGGGCTCGAGTTACACTCCTTCTCTATCTACTAACAGCACCGACTCCAGTCCTGACACTGGATTGGTTCACACAGAGAAGAAACAGCTCAGAAGTAGTCTGGGTTGTTCCCAGGTACCTGCATCTTCACAGAGTGACCGCCAGGGGGCAGCACAGCCAAAGCACTCACAGCCCACAAGGCTACAAATCATCAATTGGATGTCAGCAGCCTTGTCAGAGGCGCAGAGACTAGTAATTCCACAATATTTTGGGACAGCAGAGGAAGAAGCAAGTGCTGAGCTGAAGTGGTCACTGCTGTTTTGTCACAACACCAGACATATGTTCTTAAAAGCATGTAAGCACACATTCTTAGGAATTCTCGGTCGTCTTCTCCCTTTCTGACATTATACCAATTGTATACACCCGAATGGAGAAAAGTTAAAATATAAGGTACTAGGAATATGCGCCAAAGGTAGGCAAATTAAACATTTCAAGTACAAATATTACCATATTTATTGATGTAAAATGTAAACAAGTTAGACTGAAAATATGTGTGTGTGTTTACAAAGGATGTCTAAAGTGTATGCTGTGAGGTCAGGTTGCAGTTCACTACTTGCACTTGTGCCTTTCACAAGTGTGAGTACCCAGTTACACTAATGTCTGCTCTGACTTGTTATTCTGAGAGTCATGTGCTAAAGGGGGGCTTCCACCCTAGTTTGAGGGACCAGAGTACGAATGCCCCAGGGCACAGGAAGTACACAGTCCTCATTGATACAACTGTGGCCCAGTAACTTCTGACTGCCCTTTGACCCCACAGACTGGCACATATATGACATCAGACTATAGCACTGTGGTACATATGCACATATGTGCATGTACACGTCAGCCAGTTTTTTATTCATTTATGTGCTAATTCTGTTCAGCATCAGGATGTGATGTCGAAAGAGACTGGTGGAGAGCGCCGAAGTCTCTGGTATTTTAAGACAAAACTAGAGACCTTTTCACACTCATATACTGCTCCAGGCAGATCTTCCACTGCAAATGCAAGTTATATGAGTCCAGCTGAAAACTGTTTATTTTTGGGTACTTGCTTTAGTCAAAGGTTACCATTTGCAACTCACAAAAAAAAAGCAAAGGGCAATTTCATACATTAACACTTTGGTAAAGTCGTTCTTTCACACCGTACATTTCCGTAAGTTTCTCTCTCCTTGTAAGTTATCCGGTGTGAAGGCCAAGTGGAGTCAGGTCCACACTGTGCATCTTACAGTTGTGTAGCCAGAGTAGAGAGGTGTCCACACAGACACAGGACGTAGACAACACCTGTGTGTAGCATCAAGTGTGCCCAGCAACGCCTATAGAATAATGTATAGATGCCCCCAAACCGCAGAAACCACGAGGGGAATGAAAAGAGGAAGAGACGGGTTATGTCAGAGATACAAATGGTTTCCTGCTCAAGACCTGCAATAAATTAAAACAAAAGTATTATTACAAACATTCCAGGTCCTACCGATATTGGAACTCAGATTGCTGGATTCAGAGTCCAGAGTGCTAATCATTACACGATGGAACCAACGTCCACGATCCTCAACCCTAGGAGTCCTGAAGCAGTGTCAGTCGCCACCTACTGTCTATCGCTTGAATTCGTTCACACTGTAAATCAAACATGACAAATCCAACAGCACAACTAAAATGTGTATTTCACAAGTAATAACATAAAAACAGAAATATACTTTTGCTGATGCAGAAACAAAGAAAACGTCTCGTCTGATGCTTTGAAATCTCCATTTAGCATGGCCCCTTAACTAACCACCAAGAGTCTTTGCACGGCTGGGAACCTTCGTAAAAGGGTCAGTGGGTCACTGTGAATGCAGCAGATCTTCACCCCTGTTTTTCTTACAAAGAAGCAGAGTTTTATTCCAGGTACAGGAGGCATCTCTGGTGTCTGAAACTACCGGTAGTGTTCAGCCTACCCTCTCTGAGAGAGCAGCAGTGAGGGTACAAAGCACACTGGTTGCAAAATGTGGACACTGCAAACAACAGCAGCAATATCACAGATGATATAAAACACATAAAGTACTCAAGTCTTATACTAGAAACAACACAGCAGGGGAATCATGTCATAAAACAAATTATGAACCCACAGTATGGACGGGGCAGGTAATAAAATACGAATTTCCCATGGTGGGACCACAGTCAATTGCTGCCTTCTTCTCTGTGCCCCGGTCTCTTTATATAATCTGTACTTTTTGTTGTGCAATAATAGAAAAACAAGGAATAACCCTTCATAGTATTAATGTACAGGTCAAGGGCTGGGGAGAGAGGGCTGTAGATTTGGGGGTCGGTGTAAACCTCTGACGGCATTAGATGGAAGCAGAAGACAAAGCAAGTGACATTTATTAAGACTTTAGGTGCATTTAGGTTTATAGAAAAAAACTGAGAAAGATTAAAATGTCTGAGTAGTGAAAATAAAAAAAATGGATTTCCCATACCCGGAGTTGAACCCGGGCCACCTGGATGAAAACCAGGAATCCTTACCGCTAGACCATATAGGAACTGTGAAATTTTATACAGCTTAGTGTATGTGAGGTGTCTCCCAAGGTCACACTGCATTCCGTACACTGAGAGTTATATTGTTCTTCTCAGTAGTACACAATCAATTGGGGAAACAGACACCTCACTTCTGACAAAAGAGAAGGAATGACCAGAAGTCATCATTTCTGCCACAACCTGTCAGGTCTCATTATTTACAACCTTAGAGCTTCTACACATACACAGAGCCCAGGACACGGAGGACAGCAGCAGTCCCTGCATTCACTATTACTAACCCCTCCCCTTGAGCCAGACAAAGCCACGCCCCTCCCGTAGGACACTCCTGGGTTTCCTCACCAGACTGATGGCCCCACAGACCCCTCTCCAGTTATCTTCCAGCTGCTTCCTTGACGACACTCCCCTGCACCTGTCACAGGCTCCAGGCTGCCCCCCTGGGGCTCGAGTTATACTCCTTCTCTATCTACTAACAGCACCGACTCCAGTCCTGACACTGGATTGGTTCACACAGAGAAGAAACAGCTCAGAAGTAGTCTGGGTTGTTCCCAGGTACCTGCATCTTCACAGAGTGACTGCCAGGGGGCAGCACAGCCAAAGCACTCACAGCACACAAGGCTACAAATCATCAATTGGATGTCAGCAGCCTTGTCAGAGGCACAGAGACTAGTACTTCCACAATATTTTGCGACAGCAGAGGAAGAAGCAAGTGCTGAGCTGAAGTGGTCACTGCTGTTTTGTCACAACACCAGACATATGTTCTTAAAAGCATGTAAGCGCACATTCTTAGGCATTCTCGGTCGTCTTCTCCCTTTCTGACATTATACCAATTGTATACACCCGAATTTAGAAAAGTTAAAATATAAGGTACTAGGAAGATGCGCCAAAGGTAGGCAAATTAAACATTTCAAGTACAAATATTACCATATTTATTGATGTAAAATGTAAACAAGTTAGACTGAAAATATGTGTGTGTGTTTACAAAGGATGTCTAAAGTGTATGCTGTGAGGTCAGGTTGCAGTTCACTACTTGCACTTGTGCCTTTCACAAGTTTGAGTACCCAGTTACACTAATGTCTTCTCTGACTTGTTATTCTGAGAGTCATGTGCTAAAGGGGGGCTTCCACCCTAGTTTGAGGGACCAGAGTACGAATGCCCCAGGGCACAGGAAGTACACGGTCCTCATTGATACAACTGTGGCCCAGTAACTTCTGACTGCCCTTTGACCCCACAGACTGGCACATATATTTCATCAGACTATAGCACCGTGGTACATATGCACACATGTGCATGTACACGTCAGCCAGTTTTTTATTCATTTATGTGCTAATACTGTTCAGCATCAGGATGTGATGTCGAAGGAGACTGGTGGAGAGCGCCGAAGTCTCTGGTATTTCAAGACAAAACTAGAGACCTTTTCACACTCATATACTGCTCCAGGCAGATCTTCCACTGCAAATGCAAGTTGTATGAGTCCAGCTGAAAACTGTTTATTTTTGGGTACTTGCTTTAGTCAAAGGTTACCATTTGCAACTCACAAAAAAAAAGCAAAGGGCAATCTCATACATTAACACTTTGGTAAAGTCGTTCTTTCACACCGTACATTTCCGTAAGTTTCTCTCTCCTTGTAAGTTATCCGGTGTGAAGGCCAATTGGAGTCAGGTCCACACTGTGCATCTTACAGTTGTGTAGCCAGAGTAGAGAGGTGTCCACACAGACACAGGACGTAGACAACACCTGTGTGTAGTATCAAGTGTCCCCAGCAACGCCTATAGAATAATGTATAGATGCCCCCAAACCGCAGAAACCACGAGGGGAATGAAAAGAGGAAGAGACGGGGTATGTCAGAGATACAAATGGTTTCCCGCTCAAGACCTGCAATAAATGAAAACAAAAGTATTATTACAAACATTCCTGGTCCTACCGATATTGGAACTCATATTGCTGGATTGAGAGTCCAGAGTGCTAATCATTACACGATGGAACCAACGTCCACGATCCTCAACCCTAGGAGTCCTGAAGCAGTGTCAGTCGCCACCTACTGTCTATCGCTTGAATTCGTTCACACTGTAAATCAAACATGACAAATCCAACAGCACAACTAAAATGTGTATTTCACAAGTAATAACATAAAAACAGAAATATACTTTTGCTGATGCAGAAACAAAGAAAACGTCTCGTCTGATGCTTCGAAATCTCCATTTAGCATGGCCCCTTAACTAACCACCAAGAGTCTTTGCAAGGCTGGGAACCTTTGTAAAAGGGTCAGTGGGTCACTGTGAATGCAGCAGATCTTCACCCCTGTATTTCTTACAAAGAAGCAGAGTTTTATTCCAGGTACAGGAGGCATCTCTGGTGTCTGATACTACCAGTAGTGTTCAGCCTACCCTCTCTGAGAGAGCAGCAGTGAGGGTACAAAGCACACTGGTTGCAAAATGTGGACACTGCAAACAACAGCTGCAATATCACAGTTGATATAAAACACATAAAGTACTCAAGTCTTATACTAGAAACAACACAGCAGGGGAATCATGTCATAAAACAAATGATGAACCCACAGTATGGACGGGGCAGGTAATAAAATGCGAATTTCCCATGGTGGGACCACAGTCAATTGCTGCCTTCTTCTCTGTGCCCCGGTCTCTTTATATAATCTGTACTTTTTGTTGTGCAATAAAAGAAAAACAAGGAATAACCCTTCATAGTATTAATGTACAGGTCAAGGGCTGGGGAGAGAGGGCAGTAGATTTGGGGGTCAGTGTAAACCTCTGACGGCATTAGATGGAAGCAGAAGACAAAGCAAGTGACATTTATTAAGACTTTAGGTGCATTTAGGTTTATAGAAAAAAACTGAGAAAGATTAAAATGTCTGAGTAGTGAAAAAAAAAAATATGGATTTCTCATACCGGGAGTCGAACCCAGGCCACCTGGATGAAAACCAGGAATCCTAACGGCTAGACCATATGGGAAATGTGAACTTTTTATACAGCTTAGTGTATGTGAGGTGTCTCCGAAGGTCACACTGCATTCCGTACACTGAGAGTTATATTGTTCTTCTCAGTAGTACACAATCAATTGGGGTAACAGACACCTCACTTCTGACAAAAGAGAAGGAATGACCAGAAGTCATCATTTATGCCACAACCTGTCAGGTCTCATTATTTACAACCTTAGAGCTTCTACACATACACAGAGCCCAGGACACGGAGGACAGCAGCAGTCCCTGCATTCACTATTACTAACCCCTCCCCTTGAGCCAGACAAAGCCACGCCCCTCCCGTAGGACACTCTTGGGTTTCCTCACCAGACTGATGGCCCCACAGACCCCTCTCCAGTTATCTTCCAGCTGCTTCCTTGACGACACTCCCCTGCACCTGTCACAGGCTCCAGGCTGCCCTCCTGGGGCTCGAGTTACACTCCTTCTCTATCTACTAACAGCACCGACTCCAGTCCTGACACTGGATTGGTTCACACAGAGAAGAAACAGCTCAGAAGTAGTCTGGGTTGTTCCCAGGTACCTGCATCTTCACAGAGTGACCGCCAGGGGGCAGCACAGCCAAAGCACTCACAGCCCACAAGGCTACAAATCATCAATTGGATGTCAGCAGCCTTGTCAGAGGCGCAGAGACTAGTAATTCCACAATATTTTGGGACAGCAGAGGAAGAAGCAAGTGCTGAGCTGAAGTGGTCACTGCTGTTTTGTCACAACACCAGACATATGTTCTTAAAAGCATGTAAGCACACATTCTTAGGAATTCTCGGTCGTCTTCTCCCTTTCTGACATTATACCAATTGTATACACCCGAATGGAGAAAAGTTAAAATATAAGGTACTAGGAATATGCGCCAAAGGTAGGCAAATTAAACATTTCAAGTACAAATATTACCATATTTATTGATGTAAAATGTAAACAAGTTAGACTGAAAATATGTGTGTGTGTTTACAAAGGATGTCTAAAGTGTATGCTGTGAGGTCAGGTTGCAGTTCACAAGTGTGAGTACCCAGTTACACTAATGTCTGCTCTGACTTGTTATTCTGAGAGTCATGTGCTAAAGGGGGGCTTCCACCCTAGTTTGAGGGACCAGAGTACGAATGCCCCAGGGCACAGGAAGTACACAGTCCTCATTGATACAACTGTGGCCCAGTAACTTCTGACTGCCCTTTGACCCCACAGACTGGCACATATATGACATCAGACTATAGCACTGTGGTACATATGCACATATGTGCATGTACACGTCAGCCAGTTTTTTATTCATTTATGTGCTAATTCTGTTCAGCATCAGGATGTGATGTCGAAAGAGACTGGTGGAGAGCGCCGAAGTCTCTGGTATTTTAAGACAAAACTAGAGACCTTTTCACACTCATATACTGCTCCAGGCAGATCTTCCACTGCAAATGCAAGTTATATGAGTCCAGCTGAAAACTGTTTATTTTTGGGTACTTGCTTTAGTCAAAGGTTACCATTTGCAACTCATAAAAAAAAAGCAAAGGGCAATTTCATACATTAACACTTTGGTAAAGTCGTTCTTTCACACCGTACATTTCCGTAAGTTTCTCTCTCCTTGTAAGTTATCCGGTGTGAAGGCCAAGTGGAGTCAGGTCCACACTGTGCATCTTACAGTTGTGTAGCCAGAGTAGAGAGGTGTCCACACAGACACAGGACGTAGACAACACCTGTGTGTAGCATCAAGTGTGCCCAGCAACGCCTATAGAATAATGTATAGATGCCCCCAAACCGCAGAAACCACGAGGGGAATGAAAAGAGGAAGAGACGGGTTATGTCAGAGATACAAATGGTTTCCTGCTCAAGACCTGCAATAAATTAAAACAAAAGTATTATTACAAACATTCCAGGTCCTACCGATATTGGAACTCAGATTGCTGGATTCAGAGTCCAGAGTGCTAATCATTACACGATGGAACCAACGTCCACGATCCTCAACCCTAGGAGTCCTGAAGCAGTGTCAGTCGCCACCTACTGTCTATCGCTTGAATTCGTTCACACTGTAAATCAAACATGACAAATCCAACAGCACAACTAAAATGTGTATTTCACAAGTAATAACATAAAAACAGAAATATACTTTTGCTGATGCAGAAACAAAGAAAACGTCTCGTCTGATGCTTTGAAATCTCCATTTAGCATGGCCCCTTAACTAACCACCAAGAGTCTTTGCACGGCTGGGAACCTTCGTAAAAGGGTCAGTGGGTCACTGTGAATGCAGCAGATCTTCACCCCTGTTTTTCTTACAAAGAAGCAGAGTTTTATTCCAGGTACAGGAGGCATCTCTGGTGTCTGAAACTACCGGTAGTGTTCAGCCTACCCTCTCTGAGAGAGCAGCAGTGAGGGTACAAAGCACACTGGTTGCAAAATGTGGACACTGCAAACAACAGCAGCAATATCACAGATGATATAAAACACATAAAGTACTCAAGTCTTATACTAGAAACAACACAGCAGGGGAATCATGTCATAAAACAAATTATGAACCCACAGTATGGACGGGGCAGGTAATAAAATACGAATTTCCCATGGTGGGACCACAGTCAATTGCTGCCTTCTTCTCTGTGCCCCGGTCTCTTTATATAATCTGTACTTTTTGTTGTGCAATAATAGAAAAACAAGGAATAACCCTTCATAGTATTAATGTACAGGTCAAGGGCTGGGGAGAGAGGGCTGTAGATTTGGGGGTCGGTGTAAACCTCTGACGGCATTAGATGGAAGCAGAAGACAAAGCAAGTGACATTTATTAAGACTTTAGGTGCATTTAGGTTTATAGAAAAAAACTGAGAAAGATTAAAATGTCTGAGTAGTGAAAATAAAAAAAATGGATTTCCCATACCCGGAGTTGAACCCGGGCCACCTGGATGAAAACCAGGAATCCTTACCGCTAGACCATATAGGAACTGTGAAATTTTATACAGCTTAGTGTATGTGAGGTGTCTCCCAAGGTCACACTGCATTCCGTACACTGAGAGTTATATTGTTCTTCTCAGTAGTACACAATCAATTGGGGAAACAGACACCTCACTTCTGACAAAAGAGAAGGAATGACCAGAAGTCATCATTTCTGCCACAACCTGTCAGGTCTCATTATTTACAACCTTAGAGCTTCTACACATACACAGAGCCCAGGACACGGAGGACAGCAGCAGTCCCTGCATTCACTATTACTAACCCCTCCCCTTGAGCCAGACAAAGCCACGCCCCTCCCGTAGGACACTCCTGGGTTTCCTCACCAGACTGATGGCCCCACAGACCCCTCTCCAGTTATCTTCCAGCTGCTTCCTTGACGACACTCCCCTGCACCTGTCACAGGCTCCAGGCTGCCCCCCTGGGGCTCGAGTTATACTCCTTCTCTATCTACTAACAGCACCGACTCCAGTCCTGACACTGGATTGGTTCACACAGAGAAGAAACAGCTCAGAAGTAGTCTGGGTTGTTCCCAGGTACCTGCATCTTCACAGAGTGACTGCCAGGGGGCAGCACAGCCAAAGCACTCACAGCACACAAGGCTACAAATCATCAATTGGATGTCAGCAGCCTTGTCAGAGGCACAGAGACTAGTACTTCCACAATATTTTGCGACAGCAGAGGAAGAAGCAAGTGCTGAGCTGAAGTGGTCACTGCTGTTTTGTCACAACACCAGACATATGTTCTTAAAAGCATGTAAGCGCACATTCTTAGGCATTCTCGGTCGTCTTCTCCCTTTCTGACATTATACCAATTGTATACACCCGAATTTAGAAAAGTTAAAATATAAGGTACTAGGAAGATGCGCCAAAGGTAGGCAAATTAAACATTTCAAGTACAAATATTACCATATTTATTGATGTAAAATGTAAACAAGTTAGACTGAAAATATGTGTGTGTGTTTACAAAGGATGTCTAAAGTGTATGCTGTGAGGTCAGGTTGCAGTTCACTACTTGCACTTGTGCCTTTCACAAGTTTGAGTACCCAGTTACACTAATGTCTTCTCTGACTTGTTATTCTGAGAGTCATGTGCTAAAGGGGGGCTTCCACCCTAGTTTGAGGGACCAGAGTACGAATGCCCCAGGGCACAGGAAGTACACGGTCCTCATTGATACAACTGTGGCCCAGTAACTTCTGACTGCCCTTTGACCCCACAGACTGGCACATATATTTCATCAGACTATAGCACCGTGGTACATATGCACACATGTGCATGTACACGTCAGCCAGTTTTTTATTCATTTATGTGCTAATACTGTTCAGCATCAGGATGTGATGTCGAAGGAGACTGGTGGAGAGCGCCGAAGTCTCTGGTATTTCAAGACAAAACTAGAGACCTTTTCACACTCATATACTGCTCCAGGCAGATCTTCCACTGCAAATGCAAGTTGTATGAGTCCAGCTGAAAACTGTTTATTTTTGGGTACTTGCTTTAGTCAAAGGTTACCATTTGCAACTCACAAAAAAAAAGCAAAGGGCAATCTCATACATTAACACTTTGGTAAAGTCGTTCTTTCACACCGTACATTTCCGTAAGTTTCTCTCTCCTTGTAAGTTATCCGGTGTGAAGGCCAATTGGAGTCAGGTCCACACTGTGCATCTTACAGTTGTGTAGCCAGAGTAGAGAGGTGTCCACACAGACACAGGACGTAGACAACACCTGTGTGTAGTATCAAGTGTCCCCAGCAACGCCTATAGAATAATGTATAGATGCCCCCAAACCGCAGAAACCACGAGGGGAATGAAAAGAGGAAGAGACGGGGTATGTCAGAGATACAAATGGTTTCCCGCTCAAGACCTGCAATAAATGAAAACAAAAGTATTATTACAAACATTCCTGGTCCTACCGATATTGGAACTCATATTGCTGGATTGAGAGTCCAGAGTGCTAATCATTACACGATGGAACCAACGTCCACGATCCTCAACCCTATGAGTCCTGAAGCAGTGTCAGTCGCCACCTACTGTCTATCGCTTGAATTCGTTCACACTGTAAATCAAACATGACAAATCCAACAGCACAACTAAAATGTGTATTTCACAAGTAATAACATAAAAACAGAAATATACTTTTGCTGATGCAGAAACAAAGAAAACGTCTCGTCTGATGCTTCGAAATCTCCATTTAGCATGGCCCCTTAACTAACCACCAAGAGTCTTTGCAAGGCTGGGAACCTTTGTAAAAGGGTCAGTGGGTCACTGTGAATGCAGCAGATCTTCACCCCTGTATTTCTTACAAAGAAGCAGAGTTTTATTCCAGGTACAGGAGGCATCTCTGGTGTCTGATACTACCAGTAGTGTTCAGCCTACCCTCTCTGAGAGAGCAGCAGTGAGGGTACAAAGCACACTGGTTGCAAAATGTGGACACTGCAAACAACAGCTGCAATATCACAGTTGATATAAAACACATAAAGTACTCAAGTCTTATACTAGAAACAACACAGCAGGGGAATCATGTCATAAAACAAATGATGAACCCACAGTATGGACGGGGCAGGTAATAAAATGCGAATTTCCCATGGTGGGACCACAGTCAATTGCTGCCTTCTTCTCTGTGCCCCGGTCTCTTTATATAATCTGTACTTTTTGTTGTGCAATAAAAGAAAAACAAGGAATAACCCTTCATAGTATTAATGTACAGGTCAAGGGCTGGGGAGAGAGGGCAGTAGATTTGGGGGTCAGTGTAAACCTCTGACGGCATTAGATGGAAGCAGAAGACAAAGCAAGTGACATTTATTAAGACTTTAGGTGCATTTAGGTTTATAGAAAAAAACTGAGAAAGATTAAAATGTCTGAGTAGTGAAAAAAAAAAATATGGATTTCTCATACCGGGAGTCGAACCCAGGCCACCTGGATGAAAACCAGGAATCCTAACGGCTAGACCATATGGGAAATGTGAACTTTTTATACAGCTTAGTGTATGTGAGGTGTCTCCGAAGGTCACACTGCATTCCGTACACTGAGAGTTATATTGTTCTTCTCAGTAGTACACAATCAATTGGGGTAACAGACACCTCACTTCTGACAAAAGAGAAGGAATGACCAGAAGTCATCATTTATGCCACAACCTGTCAGGTCTCATTATTTACAACCTTAGAGCTTCTACACATACACAGAGCCCAGGACACGGAGGACAGCAGCAGTCCCTGCATTCACTATTACTAACCCCTCCCCTTGAGCCAGACAAAGCCACGCCCCTCCCGTAGGACACTCTTGGGTTTCCTCACCAGACTGATGGCCCCACAGACCCCTCTCCAGTTATCTTCCAGCTGCTTCCTTGACGACACTCCCCTGCACCTGTCACAGGCTCCAGGCTGCCCTCCTGGGGCTCGAGTTACACTCCTTCTCTATCTACTAACAGCACCGACTCCAGTCCTGACACTGGATTGGTTCACACAGAGAAGAAACAGCTCAGAAGTAGTCTGGGTTGTTCCCAGGTACCTGCATCTTCACAGAGTGACCGCCAGGGGGCAGCACAGCCAAAGCACTCACAGCCCACAAGGCTACAAATCATCAATTGGATGTCAGCAGCCTTGTCAGAGGCGCAGAGACTAGTAATTCCACAATATTTTGGGACAGCAGAGGAAGAAGCAAGTGCTGAGCTGAAGTGGTCACTGCTGTTTTGTCACAACACCAGACATATGTTCTTAAAACCATGTAAGCACATATTCTTAGGAATTCTCGGTCGTCTTCTCCCTTTCTGACATTATACCAATTGTATACACCCGAATGGAGAAAAGTTAAAATATAAGGTACTAGGAATATGCGCCAAAGGTAGGCAAATTAAACATTTCAAGTACAAATATTACCATATTTATTGATGTAAAATGTAAACAAGTTAGACTGAAAATATGTGTGTGTGTTTACAAAGGATGTCTAAAGTGTATGCTGTGAGGTCAGGTTGCAGTTCACTACTTGCACTTGTGCCTTTCACAAGTGTGAGTACCCAGTTACACTAATGTCTGCTCTGACTTGTTATTCTGAGAGTCATGTGCTAAAGGGGGGCTTCCACCCTAGTTTGAGGGACCAGAGTACGAATGCCCCAGGGCACAGGAAGTACACAGTCCTCATTGATACAACTGTGGCCCAGTAACTTCTGACTGCCCTTTGACCCCACAGACTGGCACATATATGACATCAGACTATAGCACTGTGGTACATATGCACATATGTGCATGTACACGTCAGCCAGTTTTTTATTCATTTATGTGCTAATTCTGTTCAGCATCAGGATGTGATGTCGAAAGAGACTGGTGGAGAGCGCCGAAGTCTCAGGTATTTTAAGACAAAACTAGAGACCTTTTCACACTCATATACTGCTCCAGGCAGATCTTCCACTGCAAATGCAAGTTATATGAGTCCAGCTGAAAACTGTTTATTTTTGGGTACTTGCTTTAGTCAAAGGTTACCATTTGCAACTCACAAAAAAAAAGCAAAGGGCAATTTCATACATTAACACTTTGGTAAAGTAGTTCTTTCACACCGTACATTTCCGTAAGTTTCTCTCTCCTTGTAAGTTATCCGGTGTGAAGGCCAAGTGGAGTCAGGTCCACACTGTGCATCTTACAGTTGTGTAGCCAGAGTAGAGAGGTGTCCACACAGACACAGGACGTAGACAACACCTGTGTGTAGCATCAAGTGTCCCCAGCAACGCCTATAGAATAATGTATAGATGCCCCCAAACCACAGAAACCACGAGGGGAATGAAAAGAGGAAGAGACGGGTTATGTCAGAGATACAAATGGTGTCCTGCTCAAGACCTGCAATAAATTAAAACAAAAGTATTATTACAAACATTCCAGGTCCTACCGATATTGGAACTCAGATTGCTGGATTCAGAGTCCAGAGTGCTAATCATTACACGGTGGAACCAACGTCCACGATCCTCAACCCTATGAGTCCTGAAGCAGTGTCAGTCGCCACCTACTGTCTATCGCTTGAATTCGTTCACACTGTAAATCAAACATGACAAATCCAACAGCACAACTAAAATGTGTATTTCACAAGTAATAACATAAAAACAGAAATATACTTTTACTGATGCAGAAACAAAGAAAACGTCTCGTCTGATGCTTCAAAGTCTCCATTTAGCATGGCCCCTTAACTAACCACCAAGAGTCTTTGCACGGCTGGGAACCTTTGTAAAAGGGTCCGTGGGTCACTGTGAATGCAGCAGATCTTCCCCCCTGTATTTCTTACAAAGAAGCAGAGTTTTATTCAAGGTACAGGAGGCATCTCTGGTGTCTGATACTACTGGTAGTGTTCAGCCTACCCTCTCTGAGAGAGCAGCAGTGAGGGTACAAAGCACACTGGTTGCAAAATGTGGACACTGCAAACAACAGCTGCAATATCACAGATGATATAAAACACATAAAGTACTCAAGTCTTATACTAGAAACAACACAGCAGGGGAATCATGTCATAAAACAAATGATGAACCCACAGTATGGACGGGGCAGGTAATAAAATGCGAATTTCCCATGGTGGGACCACAGTCAATTGCTGCCTTCTTCTCTGTGCCCCGGTCTCTTTATATAATCTGTACTTTTTGTTGTGCAATAAAATAAAAACAAGGAATAACCCTTCATAGTATTAATGTACAGGTCAAGGGCTGGGGAGAGAGGGCTGTACATTTGGGCGTCGGTGTAAACCTCTGACGGCATTAGATGGAAGCAGAAGACAAAGCAAGTGACATTTATTAAGACTTTAGGTGCATTTAGGTTTATAGAAAAAAACTGAGAAAGATTAAAATGTCTGAGTAGTGAAAAAAAAAAATATGGATTTCCCATACCGGGAGTCGAACCCAGGCCGCCTGGGTGAAAACCAGGAATCCTAACCGCTAGAACACATGGGAACTGTGAAGTTTTTATACAGCTTAGTGTATGTGAGGTGTCTCCCAAGGTCACACTGCATTCCGTACACTGAGAGTTATATTGTTCTTCTCAGTAGTACACAATCAATTGGGGTAACAGACACCTCACTTCTGACAAAAGAGAAGGAATGACCAGAAGTCATCATTTCTGCCACAACCTGTCAGGTCTCATTATTTACAACCTTAGAGCTTCTACACATACACAGAGCCCAGGACACGGAGGACAGCAGCAGTCCCTGCATTCACTATTACTAACCCCTCCCCTTGAGCCAGACAAAGCCACGCCCCTCCCGTAGGACACTCCTGGGTTTCCTCACCAGACTGATGGCCCCACAGACCCCTCTCCAGTTATCTTCCAGCTGCTTCCTTGACGACACTCCCCTGCACCTGTCACAGGCTCCAGGCTGCCCTCCTGGGGCTCGAGTTATACTCCTTCTCTATCTACTAACAGCACCGACTCCAGTCCTGACACTGGATTGGTTCACACAGAGAAGAAACAGCTCAGAAGTAGTCTGGGTTGTTCCCAGGTACCTGCATCTTCACAGAGTGACTGTCAGGGGGCAGCACAGCCAAAGCACTCACAGCCCACAAGGCTACAAATCATCAATTGGATGTCAGCAGCCTTGTCAGAGGCGCAGAGACTAGTAATTCCACAATATTTTGGGACAGCAGAGGAAGAAGCAAGTGCTGAGCTGAAGTGGTCACTGCTGTTTTGTCACAACACCAGACATATGTTCTTAAAAGCATGTAAGCACACATTCTTAAGAATTCTCGGTAGTCTTCTCCCTTTCTGACATTATACCAATTGTATACACCCGAATGGAGAAAAGTTAAAATATAAGGTACTAGGAATATGCGCCAAAGGTAGGCAAATTAAACATTTCAAGTACAAATATTACCATATTTATTGATGTAAAATGTAAACAAGTTAGACTGAAAATATGTGTGTGTGTTTACAAAGGATGTCTAAAGTGTATGCTGTGAGGTCAGGTTGCAGTTCACTACTTGCACTTGTGCCTTTCACAAGTGTGAGTACCCAGTTACACTAATGTCTTCTCTGACTTGTTATTCTGAGAGTCATGTACTAAAGGGGGGCTTCCACCCTAGTTTGAGGGACCAGAGTACGAATGCCGCAGGGCACAGGAAGTACACAGTCCTCATTGATACAACTGTGGCCCAGTAACTTCTGACTGCCCTTTGACCCCACAGACTGGCACATGTATGTCATCAGACTATAGCACCGTGGTACATATGCACACATGTGCATGTACACGTCAGCCAGTTTTTTATTCATTTATGTGCTAATACTGTTCAGCATCAGGATGTGATGTCGAAGGAGACTGTTAGAGAGCGCCGAAGTCTCTGGTATTTCAAGACAAAACTAGAGACCTTTTCACACTCATATACTGCTCCAGGCAGATCTTCCACTGCAAATGCAAGTTATATGAGTCCAGCTGAAAACTGTTTATTTTTGGGTACTTGCTTTAGTCAAAGGTTACCATTTGCAACTCACAAAAAAAAAGCAAAGGGCAATTTCATACATTAACACTTTGGTAAAGTCGTTCATTCACACCGTACATTTCCGTAAGTTTCTCTCTCCTTGTAAGTTATCCGGTGTGAAGGCCAAGTGGAGTCAGGTCCACACTGTGCATCTTACAGTTGTGTAGCCAGAGTAGAGAGGTGTCCACACAGACACAGGACGTAGACAACACCTGTGTGTAGCATCAAGTGTCCCCAGCAACGCCTATAGAATAATGTATAGATGCCCCCAAACCGCAGAAACCACGAGGGGAATGAAAAGAGGAAGAGACGGGTTATGTCAGAGATACAAATGGTTTCCTGCTCAAGACCTGCAATAAATTAAAACAAAAGTATTATTACAAACATTCCAGGTCCTACCGATATTGGAACTCAGATTGCTGGATTCAGAGTCCAGAGTGCTAATCATTACACGATGGAACCAACGTCCACGATCCTCAACCCTAGGAGTCCTGAAGCAGTGTCAGTCGCCACCTACTGTCTATCGCTTGAATTCGTTCACAATGTAAATCAAACATGACAAATCCAACAGCACAACTAAAATGTGTATTTCACAAGTAATAACATAAAAACAGAAATATACTTTTGCTGATGCAGAAACAAAGAAAACGTCTCGTCTGATGCTTCGAAATCTCCATTTAGCATGGCCCCTTAACTAACCACCAAGAGTCTTTGCACGCCTGGGAACCTTTGTAAAAGGGTCAGTGGGTCACTGTGAATGCAGCAGATCTTCACCCCTGTATTTCTTACAAAGAAGCAGAGTTTTATTCCAGGTACAGGAGGCATCTCTGGTGTCTGATACTACCGGTAGTGTTCAGCCTACCCTCTCTGAGAGAGCAGCAGTGAGGGTACAAAGCACACTGGTTGCAAAATGTGGACACTGCAAACAACAGCTGCAATATCACAGATGATATAAAACACATAAAGTACTCAAGTCTTATACTAGAAACAACAATGCAGGGGAATCATGTCATAAAACAAATGATGAACCCACAGTATGGACGGGGCAGGTAATAAAATGCGAATTTCCCATGGTGGGACCACAGTCAATTGCTGCCTTCTTCTCTGTGCCCCGGTCTCTTTATATAATCTGTACTTTTTGTTGTGCAATAAAAGAAAAACAAGGAATAACCCTTCATAGTATTAATGTACAGGTCAAGGGCTGGGGAGAGAGGGCTGTAGATTTGGGGGTCGGTGTAAACCTCTGACGGCATAAGATGGAAGCAGAAGACAAAGCAAGTGATATTTATAAAGACTTTAGGTGCATTTAGGTTTATAGAAAAAAACTGAGAAAGATTAAAATGTCTGAGTAGTGAAAAAAAAAAATATGCATTTCCCATACCAGGAGTCGAACCCGGGCCACCTGGGTGAAAACCAGGAATCCTAACCGCTAGACCATATGGGAACTGTGAACTTTTTATACAGCTTAGTGTATGTGAGGTGTCTCCCAAGGTCACACTGCATTCCGTACACTGAGAGTTATATTGTTCTTCTCAGTAGTACACAATCAATTGGGGTAACAGACACCTCACTTCTGACAAAAGAGAAGGAATGACCAGAAGTCATAATTTCTGCCACAACCTGTCAGGTCTCATTATTTACAACCTTAGAGCTTCTACACATACACAGAGGCCAGGACACGGAGGACAGCAGCAGTCCCTGCATTCACTATTACTAACCCCTCCCCTTGAGCCAGACAAAGCCATGCCCCTCCCGTAGGACACTCCTGGGTTTCCTCACCAGACTGATGGCCCCACAGACCCCTCTCCAGTTATCTTCCAGCTGCTTCCTTGACGACACTCCCCTGCACCTGTCACAGGCTCCAGGCTGCCCTCCTGGGGCTCGAGTTATACTCCTTCTCTATCTACTAACAGCACCGACTCCAGTCCTGACACTGGATTGGTTCACACAGAGAAGAAACAGCTCAGAAGCAGTCTGGGTTGTTCCCAGGTACCTGCATCTTCACAGAGTGACTGCCAGGGGGCAGCACAGCCAAGGCACTCACAGCCCACAAGGCTACAAATCATCAATTGGATGTCAGCAGCCTTGTCAGAGGCGCAGAGACTAGTAATTCCACAATATTTTGGGACAGCAGAGGAAGAAGCAAGTGCTGAGCTGAAGTGGTCACTGCTGTTTTGTCACAACACCAGACATATGTTCTTAAAAGCATGTAAGCACACATTCTTAGGAATTCTCGGTCGTCTTCTCCCTTTCTGACATTATACCAATTGTATACACCCGAATGGAGAAAAGTTAAAATATAAGGTACTAGGAATATGCGCCAAAGGTAGGCAAATTAAACATTTCAAGTACAAATATTACCATATTTATTGATGTAAAATGTAAACAAGTTAGACTGAAAATATGTGTGTGTGTTTACAAAGGATGTCTAAAGTGTATGCTGTGAGGTCAGGTTGCAGTTCACTACTTGCACTTGTGCCTTTCACAAGTGTGAGTACCCAGTTACACTAATGTCTGCTCTGACTTGTTATTCTGAGAGTCATGTGCTAAAGGGGGGCTTCCACCCTAGTTTGAGGGACCAGAGTATGAATGCCCCAGTGCACAGGAAGTACACAGTCCTCATTGATACAACTGTGGCCCAGTAACTTCTGACTGCCCTTTGACCCCACAGACTGGCACATATATGTCATCAGACTATAGCACCGTGGTACATATGCACACATGTGCATGTACACGTCAGCCAGTTTTTTATTCATTTATGTGCTAATACTGTTCAGCATCAGGATGTGATGTCGAAGGAGACTGGTGGAGAACGCCGAAGTCTCTGGTATTTCAAGACAAAACTAGAGACCTTTTCACACTCATATACTGCTCCAGGCAGATCTTCCACTGCAAATGCAAGTTATATGAGTCCAGCTGAAAACTGTTTATTTTTGGGTACTTGCTTTAGTCGAAGGTTACCATTTGCAACTCACAAAAAAAAAGCAAAGGGCAATTTCATACATTAACACTTTGGTAAAGTCGTTCTTTCACACCGTACATTTCCGTAAGTTTCTCTCTCCTTGTAAGTTATCCGGTGTGAAGGCCAAGTGGAGTCAGGTCCACACTGTGCATCTTACAGTTGTGTAGCCAGAGTAGAGAGGTGTCCACACAGACACAGGACGTAGACAACACCTGTGTGTAGCATCAAGTGTCCCCAGCAACGCCTATAGAATAATGTATAGATGCCCCCAAACCGCAGAAACCACGAGGGGAATGAAAAGAGGAAGAGACGGGTTATGTCAGAGATACAAATGGTTTCCTGCTCAAGACCTGCAATAAATTAAAACAAAAGTATTATTACAAACATTCCACGTCCTACCGATATTGGAACTCAGATTGCTGGATTCAGAGTCCAGAGTGCTAATCATTACACGATGGAACCAACGTCCACGATCCTCAACCCTAGGAGTCCTGAAGCAGTGTCAGTCGCCACCTACTGTCTATCGCTTGAATTCGTTCACACTGTAAATCAAACATGACAAATCCAACAGCACAACTAAAATGTGTATTTCACAAGTAATAACATAAAAACAGAAATATACTTTTGCTGATGCAGAAACAAAGAAAACGTCTCGTCTGATGCTTCGAAATCTCCATTTAGCATGGCCCCTTAACTAACCACCAAGAGTCTTTGCACGGCTGGGAACCTTTGTAAAAGGGTCAGTGGGTCACTGTGAATGCAGCAGATCTTCACCCCTGTATTTCTTACAAAGAAGCAGAGTTTTATTCCAGGTACAGGAGGCATCTCTGGTGTCTGATACTACCGGTAGTGTTCAGCCTACCCTCTCTGAGAGAGCAGCAGTGAGGGTACAAAGCACACTGGTTGCAAAATGTGGACACTGCAAACAACAGCTGCAATATCACAGATGATATAAAACACATAAAGTACTCAAGTCTTATACTAGAAACAACACAGCAGGGGAATCATGTCATAAAACAAATGATGAACCCACAGTATGGACGGGGCAGGTAATAAAATGCGAATTTCCCATGGTGGGACCACAGTCAATTGCTGCCTTCTTCTCTGTGCCCCGGTCTCTTTATATAATCTGTACTTTTTGTTGTGCAATAAAAGAAAAACAAGGAATAACCCTTCATAGTATTAATGTACAGGTCAAGGGCTGGGGAGAGAGGGCTGTAGATTTGGGGGTCGGTGTAAACCTCTGACGGCATTAGATGGAAGCAGAAGACAAAGCAAGTGACATTTATTAAGACTTTAGGTGCATTTAGGTTTATAAAAAAAAACTGAGAAAGATTAAAATGTCTGAGTAGTGAAAAAAAAAATATGGATTTTCCATACCAGGAGTCGAACTCGGGCCGCCTGGGTGAAAACCAGGAATCCTAACCGCTAGACCATATGCGAACTGTGAACTTTTTATACAGCTTAGTGTATGTGAGGTGTCTCCCAAGGTCACACTGCATTCCGTACACTGAGAGTTATATTGTTCTTCTCAGTAGTACACAATCAATTGGGGTAACAGACACCTCACTTCTGACAAAAGAGAAGGAATGACCAGAAGTCATCATTTCTGCCACAACCTGTCAGGTCTCATTATTTACAACCTTAGAGCTTCTACACATACACAGAGCCCAGGACACGGAGGACAGCAGCAGTCCCTGCATTCACTTTTACTAACCCCTCCCCTTGAGCCAGACAAAGCCACGCCCCTCCCGTAGGACACTCCTGGGTTTCCTCACCAGACTGATGGCCCCACAGAACCCTCTCCAGTTATCTTCCAGCTGCTTCCTTGACGACACTCCCCTGCACCTGTCACAGGCTCCAGGCTGCCCTCCTGGGGCTCGAGTTATACTCCTTCTCTATCTACTAACAGCACCGACTCCAGTCCTGACACTGGATTGGTTCACACAGAGAAGAAACAGCTCAGAAGTAGTCTGGGTTGTTCCCAGGTACCTGCATCTTCACAGAGTGACTGCCAGGGGGCAGCACAGCCAAAGCACTCACAGCCCACAAGGCTACAAATCATCAATTGGATGTCAGCAGCCTTGTCAGAGGCGCAGAGACTAGTAATTCCACAATATTTTGGGACAGCAGAGGAAGAAGCAAGTGCTGAGCTGAAGTGGTCACTGCTGTTTTGTCACAACACCAGACATATGTTCTTAAAAGCATGTAAGCACACATTCTTAAGAATTCTCGGTAGTCTTCTCCCTTTCTGACATTATACCAATTGTATACACCCGAATGGAGAAAAGTTAAAATATAAGGTACTAGGAATATGCGCCAAAGGTAGGCAAATTAAACATTTCAAGTACAAATATTACCATATTTATTGATGTAAACAAGTTAGACTGAAAATATGTGTGTGTGTTTACAAAGCATGTCTAAAGTGTATGCTGTGAGGTCAGGTTGCAGTTCACTACTTGCACTTGTGCCTTTCACAAGCGTGAGTACCCAGTTACACTAATGTCTGCTCTGACTTGTTATTCTGAGAGTCATGTGCTAAAGGGGGGCTTCCACCCTAGTTTGAGGGACCAGAGTACGAATGCCCCAGGGCACAGGAAGTACACAGTCCTCATTGATACAACTGTGGCCCAGTAACTTCTGACTGCCCTTTGACCCCACAGACTGGCACATGTATGTCATCAGACTATAGCACCGTGGTACATATGCACACATGTGCATGTACACGTCAGCCAGTTTTTTATTCATTTATGTGCTAATACTGTTCAGCATCAGGATGTGATGTCGAAGGAGACTGTTAGAGAGCGCCGAAGTCTCTGGTATTTCAAGACAAAACTAGAGACCTTTTCACACTCATATACTGCTCCAGGCAGATCTTCCACTGCAAATGCAAGTTATATGAGTCCAGCTGAAAACTGTTTATTTTTGGGTACTTGCTTTAGTCAAAGGTTACCATTTGCAACTCACAAAAAAAAAGCAAAGGGCAATTTCATACATTAACACTTTGGTAAAGTCGTTCTTTCACACCGTACATTTCCGTAAGTTTCTCTCTCCTTGTAAGTTATCCGGTGTGAAGGCCAAGTGGAGTCAGGTCCACACTGTGCATCTTACAGTTATGTAGCCAGAGTAGAGAGGTGTCCACACAGACACAGGACGTAGACAACACCTGTGTGTAGCATCAAGTGTCCCCAGCAACACCTATAGAATAATGTATAGATGCCCCCAAACCGCAGAAACCACCAGGGGAATGAAAAGAGGAAGAGACGGGTTATGTCAGAGATACAAATGGTTTCCTGCTCAAGACCTGCAATAAATTAAAACAAAAGTATTATTACAAACATTCCAGGTCCTACCGATATTGGAACTCAGATTGCTGGATTCAGAGTCCAGAGTGCTAATCATTACACGATGGAACCAACGTCCACGATCCTCAACCCTAGGAGTCCTGAAGCAATGTCAGTCGCCACCTACTGTCTATCGCTTGAATTCATTCACACTGTAAATCAAACATGACAAATCCAACAGCACAACTAAAATGTGTATTTCACAAGTAATAACATAAAAACAGAAATATACTTTTGCTGATGCAGAAACAAAGAAAACGTCTTGTCTGATGCTTCGAAATCTCCATTTAGCATGGCCCCTTAACTAACCACCAAGAGTCTTTGCACGGCTGGGAACCTTTGTAAAAGGGTCAGTGGGTCACTGTGAATGCAGCAGATCTTCACCCCTGTATTTCTTACAAAGAAGCAGAGTTTTATTCCAGGTACAGGAGGCATCTCTGGTGTCTGATTCTACCGGTAGTGTTCAGCCTACCCTCTCTGAGAGAGCAGCAGTGAGGGTACAAAGCACACTGGTTGCAAAATGTGGACACCTCAAACAACAGCTGCAATATCACAGATGATATAAAACACATAAAGTACTCAAGTCTTATACTAGAAACAACACAGCAGGGGAATCATGTCATAAAACAAATGATGAACCCACAGTATGGACGGGGCAGGTAATAAAATGCGAATTTCCCATGGTGGGACCACAGTCAATTGCTGCCTTCTTCTCTGTGCCCCGGTCTCTTTATATAATCTGTACTTTTTGTTGTGCAATAAAAGAAAAACAAGGAATAACCCTTCATAGTATTAATGTACAGGTCAAGGGCTGGGGAGAGAGGGCTGTAGATTTGGGGGTCGGTGTAAACCTCTGACGGCATTAGATGGAAGCAGAAGACAAAGCAAGTGACATTTATTAAGACTTTAGGTGCATTTAGGTTTATAGAAAAAAACTGAGAAAGATTAAAATGTCTGAGTAGTGAAAAAAAAAAATATGGATTTCCCATACCGGGAGTCGAACCCGGGCCGCCTGGGTGAAAACCAGGAATCCTAACCGCTAGACCACATGGGAACTGTGAACTTTTTATACAGCTTAGTGTATGTGAGGTGTCTCCCAAGGTCACACTGCATTCCGTACACTGAGAGTTATATTGTTCTTCTCAGTAGTACACAATCAATTGGGGTAACAGACACCTCACTTCTGACAAAAGAGAAGGAATGACCAGAAGTCATAATTTATGCCACAACCTGTCAGGTCTCATTATTTACAACCTTAGAGCTTCTATACATACACAGAGCCCAGGACACGGAGGACAGCAGCAGTCCCTGCATTCACTATTACTAACCCCTCCCCTTGAGCCAGACAAAGCCACGCCCCTCCCGTAGGACACTCCTGGGTTTCCTCACCAGACTGATGGCCCCACAGACCCCTCTCCAGTTATCTTCCAGCTGCTTCCTTGACGACACTCCCCTGCACCTGTCACAGGCTCCAGGCTGCCCTCCTGGGGCTCGAGTTATACTCCTTCTCTATCTACTAACAGCACCGACTCCAGTCCTGACACTGGATTGGTTCACACAGAGAAGAAACAGCTCAGAAGCAGTCTGGGTTGTTCCCAGGTACCTGCATCTTCACAGAGTGACTGCCAGGGGGCAGCACAGCCAAAGCACTCACAGCCCACAAGGCTACAAATCATCAATTGGATGTCAGCAGCCTTGTCAGAGGCGCAGAGCCTAGTAATTCCACAATATTTTGGGACAGCAGAGGAAGAAGCAAGTGCTGAGCTGAAGTGGTCACTGCTGTTTTGTCACAACACCAGACATATGTTCTTAAAAGCATGTAAGCACACATTCTTAGGAATTCTCGGTCGTCTTCTCCCTTTCTGACATTATACCAATTGTATACACCCGAATGGAGAAAAGTTAAAATATAAGGTACTAGGAATATGCGCCAAAGGTAGGCAAATTAAACATTTCAAGTACAAATATTACCATATTTATTGATGTAAAATGTAAACAAGTTAGACTGAAAATATGTGTGTGTGATTACAAAGGATGTCTAAAGTGTATGCTGTGAGGTCAGGTTGCAGTTCACTACTTTCACTTGTGCCTTTCACAAATGTGAGTACCCAGTTACACTAATGTCTGCTCTGACTTGTTATTCTGAGAGTCATGTGCTAAAGGGGGGCTTCCACCCTAGTTTGAGGGACCAGAGTATGAATGCCCCAGGGCACAGGAAGTACACAGTCCTCATTGATACAACTGTGGCCCAGTAACTTCTGACTGCCCTTTGACCCCACAGACTGGCACATATATGTCATCAGACTATAGCACCGTGGTACATATGCACACATGTGCATGTACACGTCAGCCAGTTTTTTATTCATTTATGTGCTAATACTGTTCAGCATCAGGATGTGATGTCGAAGGAGACTGGTGGAGAGCGCCGAAGTCTCTGGTATTTCAAGACAAAACTAGAGACCTTTTCACACTCATATACTGCTCCAGGCAGATCTTCCACTGCAAATGCAAGTTATATGAGTCCAGCTGAAAACTGTTTATTTTTGGGTACTTGCTTTAGTCAAAGGTTACCATTTGCAACTCACAAAAAAAAAGCAAAGGGCAATTTCATACATTAACACTTTGGTAAAGTCGTTCTTTCACACCGTACATTTCCGTAAGTTTCTCTCTCCTTGTAAGTTATCCGGTGTGAAGGCCAAGTGGAGTCAGGTCCACACTGTGCATCTTACAGTTGTGTCGCCAGAGTAGAGAGGTGTCCACACAGACACAGGACGTAGACAACACCTGTGTGTAGCATCAAGTGTCCCCAGCAACGCCTATAGAATAATGTATAGATGCCCCCAAACCGCAGAAACCACGAGGGGAATGAAAAGAGGAAGAGACGGGTTATGTCAGAGATACAAATGGTTTCCTGCTCAAGACCTGCAATAAATTAAAACAAAAGTATTATTACAAACATTCCAGGTCCTACCGATATTGGAACTCAGATTGCTGGATTCAGAGTCCAGAGTGCTAATCATTACACGATGGAACCAACGTCCACGATCCTCAACCCTAGGAGTCCTGAAGCAGTGTCAGTCGCCACCTACTGTCTATCGCTTGAATTCGTTCACACTGTAAATCAAACATGACAAATCCAACAGCACAACTAAAATGTGTATTTCACAAGTAATAACATAAAAACAGAAATATACTTTTGCTGATGCAGAAACAAAGAAAACGTCTCGTCTGATGCTTTGAAATCTCCATTTAGCATGGCCCCTTAACTAACCACCAAGAGTCTTTGCACGGCTGGGAACCTTTGTAAAAGGGTCAGTGGGTCACTGTGAATGCAGCAGATCTTCACCCCTGTATTTCTTACAAAGAAGCAGAGTTTTATTCCAGGTACAGGAGGCATCTCTGGTGTCTGATACTACCGGTAGTGTTCAGCCTACCCTCTCTGAGAGAGCAGCAGTGAGGGTACAAAGCACACTGGTTGCAAAATGTGGACACTGCAAACAACAGCTGCAATATCACAGATGATATAAAACACATAAAGTACTCAAGTCTTATACTAGAAACAACACAGCAGGGGAATCATGTCATAAAACAAATGATGAACCCACAGTATGGACGGGGCAGGTAATAAAATGCGAATTTCCCATGGTGGGACCACAGTCAATTGCTGCCTTCTTCTCTGTGCCCCGGTCTCTTTATATAATCTGTACTTTTTGTTGTGCAATAAAAGAAAAACAAGGAATAACCCTTCATAGTATTAATGTACAGGTCAAGGGCTGGGGAGAGAGGGCTGTAGATTTGGGGGTCGGTGTAAACCTCTGACGGCATTAGATGGAAGCAGAAGACAAAGCAAGTGACATTTATTAAGACTTTAGGTGCATTTAGGTTTATAAAAAAAAACTGAGAAAGATTAAAATGTCTGAGTAGTGAAAAAAAAAATATGGATTTTCCATACCAGGAGTCGAACTCGGGCCGCCTGGGTGAAAACCAGGAATCCTAACCGCTAGACCATATGGGAACTGTGAACTTTTTATACAGCTTAGTGTATGTGAGGTGTCTCCCAAGGTCACACTGCATTCCGTACACTGAGAGTTATATTGTTCTTCTCAGTAGTACACAATCAATTGGGGTAACAGACACCTCACTTCTGACAAAAGAGAAGGAATGACCAGAAGTCATCATTTCTGCCACAACCTGTCAGGTCTCATTATTTACAACCTTAGAGCTTCTACACATACACAGAGCCCAGGACACGGAGGACAGCAGCAGTCCCTGCATTCACTTTTACTAACCCCTCCCCTTGAGCCAGACAAAGCCACGCCCCTCCCGTAGGACACTCCTGGGTTTCCTCACCAGACTGATGGCCCCACAGAACCCTCTCCAGTTATCTTCCAGCTGCTTCCTTGACTACACTCCCCTGCACCTGTCACAGGCTCCAGGCTGCCCTCCTGGGGCTCGAGTTATACTCCTTCTCTATCTACTAACAGCACCGACTCCAGTCCTGACACTGGATTGGTTCACACAGAGAAGAAACAGCTCAGAAGTAGTCTGGGTTGTTCCCAGGTACCTGCATCTTCACAGAGTGACTGCCAGGGGGCAGCACAGCCAAAGCACTCACAGCCCACAAGGCTACAAATCATCAATTGGATGTCAGCAGCCTTGTCAGAGGCGCAGAGACTAGTAATTCCACAATATTTTGGGACAGCAGAGGAAGAAGCAAGTGCTGAGCTGAAGTGGTCACTGCTGTTTTGTCACAACACCAGACATATGTTCTTAAAAGCATGTAAGCACACATTCTTAAGAATTCTCGGTAGTCTTCTCCCTTTCTGACATTATACCAATTGTATACACCCGAATGGAGAAAAGTTAAAATATAAGGTACTAGGAATATGCGCCAAAGGTAGGCAAATTAAACATTTCAAGTACAAATATTACCATATTTATTGATGTAAACAAGTTAGACTGAAAATATGTGTGTGTGTTTACAAAGCATGTCTAAAGTGTATGCTGTGAGGTCAGGTTGCAGTTCACTACTTGCACTTGTGCCTTTCACAAGCGTGAGTACCCAGTTACACTAATGTCTGCTCTGACTTGTTATTCTGAGAGTCATGTGCTAAAGGGGGGCTTCCACCCTAGTTTGAGGGACCAGAGTACGAATGCCCCAGGGCACAGGAAGTACACAGTCCTCATTGATACAACTGTGGCCCAGTAACTTCTGACTGCCCTTTGACCCCACAGACTGGCACATGTATGTCATCAGACTATAGCACCGTGGTACATATGCACACATGTGCATGTACACGTCAGCCAGTTTTTTATTCATTTATGTGCTAATACTGTTCAGCATCAGGATGTGATGTCGAAGGAGACTGTTAGAGAGCGCCGAAGTCTCTGGTATTTCAAGACAAAACTAGAGACCTTTTCACACTCATATACTGCTCCAGGCAGATCTTCCACTGCAAATGCAAGTTATATGAGTCCAGCTGAAAACTGTTTATTTTTGGGTACTTGCTTTAGTCAAAGGTTACCATTTGCAACTCACAAAAAAAAAGCAAAGGGCAATTTCATACATTAACACTTTGGTAAAGTCGTTCTTTCACACCGTACATTTCCGTAAGTTTCTCTCTCCTTGTAAGTTATCCGGTGTGAAGGCCAAGTGGAGTCAGGTCCACACTGTGCATCTTACAGTTATGTAGCCAGAGTAGAGAGGTGTCCACACAGACACAGGACGTAGACAACACCTGTGTGTAGCATCAAGTGTCCCCAGCAACACCTATAGAATAATGTATAGATGCCCCCAAACCGCAGAAACCACGAGGGGAATGAAAAGAGGAAGAGACGGGTTATGTCAGAGATACAAATCGTTTCCTGCTCAAGACCTGCAATAAATTAAAACAAAAGTATTATTACAAACATTCCAGGTCCTACCGATATTGGAACTCAGATTGCTGGATTCAGAGTCCAGAGTGCTAATCATTACACGATGGAACCAACGTCCACGATCCTCAACCCTAGGAGTCCTGAAGCAATGTCAGTCGCCACCTACTGTCTATCGCTTGAATTCATTCACACTGTAAATCAAACATGACAAATCCAACAGCACAACTAAAATGTGTATTTCACAAGTAATAACATAAAAACAGAAATATACTTTTGCTGATGCAGAAACAAAGAAAACGTCTCGTCTGATGCTTCGAAATCTCCATTTAGCATGGCCCCTTAACTAACCACCAAGAGTCTTTGCACGGCTGGGAACCTTTGTAAAAGGGTCAGTGGGTCACTGTGAATGCAGCAGATCTTCACCCCTGTATTTCTTACAAAGAAGCAGAGTTTTATTCCAGGTACAGGAGGCATCTCTGGTGTCTGATTCTACCGGTAGTGTTCAGCCTACCCTCTCTGAGAGAGCAGCAGTGAGGGTACAAAGCACACTGGTTGCAAAATGTGGACACCTCAAACAACAGCTGCAATATCACAGATGATATAAAACACATAAAGTACTCAAGTCTTATACTAGAAACAACACAGCAGGGGAATCATGTCATAAAACAAATGATGAACCCACAGTATGGACGGGGCAGGTAATAAAATGCAAATTTCCCATGGTGGGACCACAGTCAATTGCTGCCTTCTTCTCTGTGCCCCGGTCTCTTTATATAATCTGTACTTTTTGTTGTGCAATAAAAGAAAAACAAGGAATAACCCTTCATAGTATTAATGTACAGGTCAAGGGCTGGGGAGAGAGGGCTGTAGATTTGGGGGTCGGTGTAAACCTCTGACGGCATTAGATGGAAGCAGAAGACAAAGCAAGTGACATTTATTAAGACTTTAGGTGCATTTAGGTTTATAGAAAAAAACTGAGAAAGATTAAAATGTCTGAGTAGTGAAAAAAAAAAATATGGATTTCCCATACCGGGATTCGAACCCGGGCCGCCTGGGTGAAAACCAGGAATCCTAACCGCTAGACCACATGGGAACTGTGAACTTTTTATACAGCTTAGTGTATGTGAGGTGTCTCCCAAGGTCACACTGCATTCCGTACACTGAGAGTTATATTGTTCTTCTCAGTAGTACACAATCAATTGGGGTAACAGACACCTCACTTCTGACAAAAGAGAAGGAATGACCAGAAGTCATAATTTATGCCACAACCTGTCAGGTCTCATTATTTACAACCTTAGAGCTTCTATACATACACAGAGCCCAGGACACGGAGGACAGCAGCAGTCCCTGCATTCACTATTACTAACCCCTCCCCTTGAGCCAGACAAAGCCACGCCCCTCCCGTAGGACACTCCTGGGTTTCCTCACCAGACTGATGGCCCCACAGACCCCTCTCCAGTTATCTTCCAGCTGCTTCCTTGACGACACTCCCCTGCACCTGTCACAGGCTCCAGGCTGCCCTCCTGGGGCTCGAGTTATACTCCTTCTCTATCTACTAACAGCACCGACTCCAGTCCTGACACTGGATTGGTTCACACAGAGAAGAAACAGCTCAGAAGCAGTCTGGGTTGTTCCCAGGTACCTGCATCTTCACAGAGTGACTGCCAGGGGGCAGCACAGCCAAAGCACTCACAGCCCACAAGGCTACAAATCATCAATTGGATGTCAGCAGCCTTGTCAGAGGCGCAGAGCCTAGTAATTCCACAATATTTTGGGACAGCAGAGGAAGAAGCAAGTGCTGAGCTGAAGTGGTCACTGCTGTTTTGTCACAACACCAGACATATGTTCTTAAAAGCATGTAAGCACACATTCTTAGGAATTCTCGGTCGTCTTCTCCCTTTCTGACATTATACCAATTGTATACACCCGAATGGAGAAAAGTTAAAATATAAGGTACTAGGAATATGCGCCAAAGGTAGGCAAATTAAACATTTCAAGTACAAATATTACCATATTTATTGATGTAAAATGTAAACAAGTTAGACTGAAAATATGTGTGTGTGATTACAAAGGATGTCTAAAGTGTATGCTGTGAGGTCAGGTTGCAGTTCACTACTTGCACTTGTGCCTTTCACAAATGTGAGTACCCAGTTACACTAATGTCTGCTCTGACTTGTTATTCTGAGAGTCATGTGCTAAAGGGGGGCTTCCACCCTAGTTTGAGGGACCAGAGTATGAATGCCCCAGGGCACAGGAAGTACACAGTCCTCATTGATACAACTGTGGCCCAGTAACTTCTGACTGCCCTTTGACCCCACAGACTGGCACATATATGTCATCAGACTATAGCACCGTGGTACATATGCACACATGTGCATGTACACGTCAGCCAGTTTTTTATTCATTTATGTGCTAATACTGTTCAGCATCAGGATGTGATGTCGAAGGAGACTGGTGGAGAGCGCCGAAGTCTCTGGTATTTCAAGACAAAACTAGAGACCTTTTCACACTCATATACTGCTCCAGGCAGATCTTCCACTGCAAATGCAAGTTATATGAGTCCAGCTGAAAACTGTTTATTTTTGGGTACTTGCTTTAGTCAAAGGTTACCATTTGCAACTCACAAAAAAAAAGCAAAGGGCAATTTCATACATTAACACTTTGGTAAAGTCGTTCTTTCACACCGTACATTTCCGTAAGTTTCTCTCTCCTTGTAAGTTATCCGGTGTGAAGGCCAAGTGGAGTCAGGTCCACACTGTGCATCTTACAGTTGTGTCGCCAGAGTAGAGAGGTGTCCACACAGACACAGGACGTAGACAACACCTGTGTGTAGCATCAAGTGTCCCCAGCAACGCCTATAGAATAATGTATAGATGCCCCCAAACCGCAGAAACCACGAGGGGAATGAAAAGAGGAAGAGACGGGTTATGTCAGAGATACAAATGGTTTCCTGCTCAAGACCTGCAATAAATTAAAACAAAAGTATTATTACAAACATTCCAGGTCCTACCGATATTGGAACTCAGATTGCTGGATTCAGAGTCCAGAGTGCTAATCATTACACGATGGAACCAACATCCACGATCCTCAACCCTAGGAGTCCTGAAGCAGTGTCAGTCGCCACCTACTGTCTATCGCTTGAATTCGTTCACACTGTAAATCAAACATGACAAATCCAACAGCACAACTAAAATGTGTATTTCACAAGTAATAACATAAAAACAGAAATATACTTTTGCTGATGCAGAAACAAAGAAAACGTCTCGTCTGATGCTTCGAAATCTCCATTTAGCATGGCCCCTTAACTAACCACCAAGAGTCTTTGCACGGCTGGGAACCTTTGTAAAAGGGTCAGTGGGTCACTGTGAATGCAGCAGATCTTCACCCCTGTATTTCTTACAAAGAAGCAGAGTTTTATTCCAGGTACAGGAGGCATCTCTGGTGTCTGATTCTACCGGTAGTGTTCAGCCTACCCTCTCTGAGAGAGCAGCAGTGAGGGTACAAAGCACACTGGTTGCAAAATGTGGACACTGCAAACAACAGCTGCAATATCACAGATGATATAAAACACATAAAGTACTCAAGTCTTATACTAGAAACAACACAGCAGGGGAATCATGTCATAAAACAAATGATGAACCCACAGTATGGACGGGGCAGGTAATAAAATGCGAATTTCCCATGGTGGGACCACAGTCAATTGCTGCCTTCTTCTCTGTGCCCCGGTCTCTTTATATAATCTGTACTTTTTGTTGTGCAATAAAAGAAAAACAAGGAATAACCCTTCATAGTATTAATGTACAGGTCAAGGGCTGGGGAGAGAGGGCTGTAGATTTGGGGGTCGGTGTAAACCTCTGACGGCATTAGATGGAAGCAGAAGACAAAGCAAGTGACATTTATGTGCATTTTAGGTGCATTTAGGTTTATAGAAAAAAACTGAGAAAGATTAAAATGTCTGAGTAGTGAAAAAAAAAAGTGGAGTTCCCATACCGGGAGTTGAACCCGGGCCGCCTGGGTGAAAACCAGGAATCCTAACCACTAGACCATATGAGAACTGTGAACTCATCATACAGCTCAGTGTATGTGAGGTGTCTCCTAGGTCACACTGCATTCCGTACACTGAGAGTTATATTGTTCTTCTCAGTAGTACACAATCAATTGGGGTAGCAGACACCTCACTTCTGACAAAAGAGAAAGAATGACCAGAAGTCATCATTTCTGCCACAACCTGTCAGGTCTCATTATTTAGAACCTTAGAGCTTCTACACATACACAGAGCCCAGGACACGGAGGACAGCAGCAGTCCCTGCATTCACTATTACTAACCCCTCCCCTTGAGCCAGACAAAGCCACGCCCCTCCCGTAGGACACTCCTGGGTTTCCTCACCAGACTGATGGCCCCACAGACCCCTCTCCAGTTATCTTCCAGCTGCTTCCTTGACGACACTCCCCTGCACCTGTCACAGACTCCAGGCTGCCCTCCTGGGGCTCGAGTTATACTCCTTCTCTATCTACTAACAGCACCGACTCCAGTCCTGACACTGGATTGGTTCACACAGAGAAGAAACAGCTCAGAAGTAGTCTGGGTTGTTCCCAGGTACCTGCATCTTCACAGAGTGACTGCCAGGGGGCAGCACAGCCAAAGCACTCACAGCCCACAAGGCTACAAATCATCAATTGGATGTCAGCAGCCTTGTCAGAGGCACAGAGACTAGTAATTCCACAATATTTTGGGACAGCAGAGGAAGAAGCAAGTGCTGAGCTGAAGTGGTAACTGCTGTTTTGTCACAACACCAGACATATGTTCTTAAAAGCATGTAAGCGCACATTCTTAGGCATTCTCGGTCGTCTTCTCCCTTTCTGACATTATACCAATTGTATACACCCGAATGGAGAAAAGTTAAAATATAAGGTACTAGGAATATGCGCCAAAGGTAGGCAAATTAAACATTTCAAGTACAAATATTACCATATTTATTGATGTAAAATGTAAACAAGTTAGACTGAAAATATGTGTGTGTGTTTACAAAGGATGTCTAAAGTGTATGCTGTGAGGTCAGGTTGCAGTTCACTACTTGCACTTGTGCCTTTCACAAGTGTGAGTACCCAGTAACACTAATGTCTGCTCTGACTTGTTAATCTGAGAGTCATGTGCTAAAGGGGGGCTTCCACCCTAGTTTGAGGGACCAGAGTACGAATGCCCCAGGGCACAGGAAGTACACAGTCCTCATTGATACAACTGTGGCCCAGTAACTTCTGACTGCCCTTTGACCCCACAGACTGGCACATATATGTCACCAGACTATAGCACCGTGGTACATATGCACACATGTGCATGTACACGTCAGCCAGTTTTTTATTCATTTATGTGCTAATACTGTTCAGCATCAGGATGTGATGTCGAAGGAGACTGGTGGAGAGCGCCGAAGTCTCTGGTATTTCAAGACAAAACTAGAGACCTTTTCACACTCATATACTGCTCCAGGCAGATCTTCCACTGCAAATGCAAGTTATATGAGTCCAGCTGAAAACTGTTTATTTTTGGGTACTTCCTTTAGTCAAAGGTTACCATTTGCAACTCACAAAAAAAAAGCAAAGGGCAATTTCATACATTAACACTTTGGTAAAGTCGTTCTTTCACACCGTACATTTCCGTAAGTTTCTCTCTCCTTGTAAGTTATCCGGTGTGAAGGCCAAGTGGAGTCAGGTCCACACTGTGCATCTTACAGTTGTGTAGCCAGAGTAGAGAGGTGTCCACACAGACACAGGACGTAGACAACACCTGTGTGTAGCATCAAGTGTCCCCAGCAACGCCTATAGAATAATGTATAGATGCCCCCAAACCGCAGAAACCACGAGGGGAATGAAAAGAGGAAGAGACGGGTTATGTCAGAGATACAAATGGTTTCCTGCTCAAGACCTGCAATAAATTAAAACAAAAGTATTATTACAAACATTCCAGGTCCTACCGATATTGGAACTCAGATTGCTGGATTCAGAGTCCAGAGTGCTAATCATTACACGATGGAACCAACGTCCACGATCCTCAACCCTAGGAGTCCTGAAGCAGCGTCAGTCGCCACCTACTGTCTATCGCTTGAATTCGTTCACACTGTAAATCAAACATGACAAATCCAACAGCACAACTAAAATGTGTATTTCACAAGTAATAACATAAAAACAGAAATATACTTTTGCTGATGCAGAAACAAAGAAAACGTCTCGTCTGATGCTTCGAAATCTCCATTTAGCATGGCCCCTTAACTAACCACCAAGAATCTTTGCACGGCTGGGAACCTTTGTAAAAGGGTCAGTGGGTCACTGTGAATGCAGCAGAACTTCACCCCTGTATTTCTTACAAAGAAGCAGAGTTTTATTCCAGGTACAGGAGGCATCTCTGGTGTCTGATACTACCGGTAGTGTCCAGCCTACCCTCTCTGAGAGAGCAGCAGTGAGGGTACAAAGCACACTGGTTGCAAAATGTGGACACTGCAAACAACAGCTGCAATATCACAGATGATATAAAACACATAAAGTACTCAAGTCTTATACTAGAAACAACACAGCAGGGGAATCATGTCATAAAACAAATGATGAACCCACAGTATGGACGGGGCAGGTAATAAAATGCGAATTTCCCATGGTGGCACCACAGTCAATTGCTGCCTTCTTCTCTGTGCCCCGGTCTCTTTATATAATCTGTACTTTTTGTTGTGCAATAAAAGAAAAACAAGGAATAACCCTTCATAGTATTAATGTACAGGTCAAGGGCTGTGGAGAGAGGTCAGTAGTTTTGGGGGTCGGTGTAAACCTCTGACGGCATTAGATGGAAGCAGAAGACAAAGCAAGTGACATTTATTAAGACTTTAGGTGCATTTAGGTTTATAGAAAAAAACTGAGAAAGATTAAAATGTCTGAGTAGTGAAAAAAATAAATATGGATTTCCCATACCGGGAGTCGAACCCAGGCCGCCTGGGTGAAAACCAGGAATCCTAACAGCTAGACCATATGTGAACTGTGAAATTTTTCTACAGCTTAGTGTATGTGAGGTGTCTCCCAAGGTCACACTGCATTCCGTACACTGAGAGTTATATTGTTCTTCTCAGTAGTACACAATCAATTGGGGTAACAGACACCTCACTTCTGACAAAAGAGAAAGAATGACCAGAAGTCATCATTTCTGCCACAACCTGTCAGGTCTCATTATTTAGAACCTTAGAGCTTCTACACATACACAGAGCCCAGGACACGGAGGACAGCAGCAGTCCCTGCATTCACTTTTACTAACCCCTCCCCTTGAGCCAGACAAAGCCACGCCCCTCCCGTAGGACACTCCTGGGTTTCCTCACCAGACTGATGGCCCCACAGACCCCTCTCCAGTTATCTTCCAGCTGCTTCCTTGACGACACTCCCCTGCACCTGTCACAGGCTCCAGGCTGCTCTCCTGGGGCTCGAGTTATACTCCTTCTCTATCTACTAACAGCAACGACTCCAGTCCTGACACTGGATTGGTTCACACAGAGAAGAAACAGCTCAGAAGTAGTCTGGGTTGTTCCCAGGTACCTGCATCTTCACAGAGTGACTGCCAGGGGGCAGCACAGCCAAAGTACTCACAGCCCACAAGGCTACAAATCATCAATTGGATGTCAGCAGCCTTGTCAGAGGCACAGAGACTAGTAATTCCACAATATTTTGGGACAGCAGAGGAAGAAGCAAGTGCTGAGCTGAAGTGGTCACTGCTGTTTTGTCACAACACCAGACATATGTTCTTAAAAGCATGTAAGCGCACATTCTTAGGCATTCTCGGTCGTCTTCTCCCTTTCTGACATTATACCAATTGTATACACCCGAATGGAGAAAAGTTAAAATATAAGGTACTAGGAATATGCGCCAAAGGTAGGCAAATTAAACATTTCAAGTACAAATATTACCATATTTATTGATGTAAAATGTAAACAAGTTAGACTGAAAATATGTGTGTGTGTTTACAAAGGATGTCTAAAGTGTATGCTGTGAGGTCAGGTTGCAGTTCACTACTTGCACTTGTGCCTTTCACAAGTGTGAGTACCCAGTTACACTAATGTCTTCTCTGACTTGTTATTCTGAGAGTCATGTACTAAAGGGGGGCTTCCACCCTAGTTTGAGGGACCAGAGTATGAATGCCCCAGGGCACAGGAAGTACACAGTCCTCATTGATACAACTGTGGCCCAGTAACTTCTGACTGCCCTTTGACCCCACAGACTGGCACATATATGTCATCAGACTATAGCACCGTGGTACATATGCACACATGTGCATGTACACGTCAGCCAGTTTTTTATTCATTTATGTACTAATACTGTTCAGCATCAGGATGTGATGTCGAAGGAGACTGTAAGAGAGCGCCGAAGTCTCTGGTATTTCAAGACAAATCTAGAGACCTTTTCACACTCATATACTGCTCCAGGCAGATCTTCCACTGCAAATGCAAGTTATATGAGTCCAGCTGAAAACTGTTTATTTTTGGGTACTTGCTTTAGTCAAAGGTTACCATTTGCAACTCACAAAAAAAAAGCAAAGGGCAATTTCATACATTAACACTTTGGTAAAGTCGTTCTTTCACACCGTACATTTCCGTAAGTTTCTCTCTCCTTGTAAGTTATCCGGTGTGAAGGCCAAGTGGAGTCAGGTCCACACTGTGCATCTTACAGTTGTGTAGCCAGAGTAGAGAGGTGTCCACACAGACACAGGACGTAGACAACACCTGTGTGTAGCATCAAGTGTCCCCAGCAACGCGTATAGAATAATGTATAGATGCCCCCAAACCGCAGAAACCACGAGGGGAATGAAAAGAGGAAGAGACGGGTTATGTCAGAGATACAAATGGTTTCCTGCTCAAGACCTGCAATAAATTAAAACAAAAGTATTATTACAAACATTCCAGGTCCTACCGATATTGGAACTCAGATTGCTTGATTCAGAGTCCAGAGTGCTAATCATTACACGATGGAACCAACGTCCACGATCCTCAACCCTAGGAGTCCTGAAGCAGTGTCAGTCGCCACCTACTGTCTATCGCTTGAATTCGTTCACACTGTAAATCAAACATGACAAATCCAACAGCACAACTAAAATGTGTATTTCACAAGTAATAACATAAAAACAGAAATATACTTTTGCTGATGCAGAAACAAAGAAAACGTCTCGTCTGATGCTTCGAAATCTCCATTTAGCATGGCCCCTTAACTAACCACCAAGAATCTTTGCACGGCTGGGAACCTTTGTAAAAGGGTCAGTGGGTCACTGTGAATGCAGCAGAACTTCACCCCTGTATTTCTTACAAAGAAGCAGAGTTTTATTCCAGGTACAGGAGGCATCTCTGGTGTCTGATACTACCGGTAGTGTCCAGCCTACCCTCTCTGAGAGAGCAGCAGTGAGGGTACAAAGCACACTGGTTGCAAAATGTGGACACTGCAAACAACAGCTGCAATATCACAGATGATATAAAACACATAAAGTACTCAAGTCTTATACTAGAAACAACACAGCAGGGGAATCATGTCATAAAACAAATGATGAACCCACAGTATGGACGGGGCAGGTAATAAAATGCGAATTTCCCATGGTGGCAACACAGTCAATTGCTGCCTTCTTCTCTGTGCCCCGGTCTCTTTATATAATCTGTACTTTTTGTTGTGCAATAAAAGAAAAACAAGGAATAACCCTTCATAGTATTAATGTACAGGTCAAGGGCTGTGGAGAGAGGTCAGTAGATTTGGGGGTCGGTGTAAACCTCTGACGGCATTAGATGGAAGCAGAAGACAAAGCAAGTGACATTTATTAAGACTTTAGGTGCATTTAGGTTTATAGAAAAAAACTGAGAAAGATTAAAATGTCTGAGTAGTGAAAAAAATAAATATGGATTTCTCATACCGGGAGTCGAACCCAGGCCGCCTGGGTGAAAACCAGGAATCCTAACCGCTAGACCATATGTGAACTGTGAAATTTTTCTACAGCTTAGTGTATGTGAGGTGTCTCCCAAGGTCACACTGCATTCCGTACACTGAGAGTTATATTGTTCTTCTCAGTAGTACACAATCAATTGGGGTAACAGACACCTCACTTCTGCCAAAAGAGAAAGAATGACCAGAAGTCATCATTTCTGCCACAACCTGTCAGGTCTCATTATTTACAACCTTAGAGCTTCTACACATACACAGAGCCCAGGACACGGAGGACAGCAGCAGTCCCTGCATTCACTATTACTAACCCCTCCCCTTGAGCCAGACAAAGCCACGCCCCTCCCGTAGGACACTCCTGGGTTTCCTCACCAGACTGATGGCCCCACAGACCCCTCTCCAGTTATCTTCCAGCTGCTTCCTTGACGACACTCCCCTGCACCTGTCACAGGCTCCAGGATGCCCTCCTGGGGCTCGAGTTATACTCTTTCTCTATCTACTAACAGCAACGACTCCAGTCCTGACACTGGATTGGTTCACACAGAGAAGAAACAGCTCAGAAGTAGTCTGGGTTGTTCCCAGGTACCTGCATCTTCACAGAGTGACTGCCAGGGGGCAGCACAGCCAAAGTACTCACAGCCCACAAGGCTACAAATCATCAATTGGATGTCAGCAGCCTTGTCAGAGGCACAGAGACTAGTAATTCCACAATATTTTGGGACAGCAGAGGAAGAAGCAAGTGCTGAGCTGAAGTGGTCACTGCTGTTTTGTCACAACACCAGACATATGTTCTTAAAAGCATGTAAGCGCACATTCTTAGGCATTCTCGGTCGTCTTCTCCCTTTCTGACATTATACCAATTGTATACACCCGAATGGAGAAAAGTTAAAATATAAGGTACTAGGAATATGCGCCAAAGGTAGTCAAATTAAACATTTCAAGTACAAATATTACCATATTTATTGATGTAAAATGTAAACAAGTTAGACTGAAAATATGTGTGTGTGTTTACAAAGGATGTCTAAAGTGTATGCTGTGAGGTCAGGTTGCAGTTCACTACTTGCACTTGTGCCTTTCACAAGTGTGAGTACCCAGTTACACTAATGTCTTCTCTGACTTGTTATTCTGAGAGTCATGTACTAAAGGGGGGCTTCCACCCTAGTTTGAGGGACCAGAGTACGAATGCCCCAGGGCACAGGAAGTACACAGTCCTCATTGATACAACTGTGGCCCAGTAACTTCTGACTGCCCTTTGACCCCACAGACTGGCACATATATGTCATCAGACTATAGCACCGTGGTACATATGCACACATGTGCATGTACACGTCAGCCAGTTTTTTATTCATTTATGTACTAATACTGTTCAGCATCAGGATGTGATGTCGAAGGAGACTGTTAGAGAGCGCCGAAGTCTCTGGTATTTCAAGACAAAACTAGAGACCTTTTCACACTCATATACTGCTCCAGGCAGATCTTCCACTGCAAATGCAAGTTATATGAGTCCAGCTGAAAACTGTTTATTTTTGGGTACTTGCTTTAGTCAAAGGTTACCATTTGCAACTCACAAAAAAAAAGCAAAGGGCAATTTCATACATTAACACTTTGGTAAAGTCGTTCTTTCACACCGTACATTTCCGTAAGTTTCTCTCTCCTTGTAAGTTATCCGGTGTGAAGGCCAAGTGGAGTCAGGTCCACACTGTGCATCTTACAGTTGTGTAGCCAGAGTAGAGAGGTGTACACACAGACACAGGACGTAGACAACACCTGTGTGTAGCATCAAGTGTCCCCAGCAACGCGTATAGAATAATGTATAGATGCCCCCAAACCGCAGAAACCACGAGGGGAATGAAAAGAGGAAGAGACGGGTTATGTCAGAGATACAAATGGTTTCCTGCTCAAGACCTGCAATAAATTAAAACAAAAGTATTATTACAAACATTCCAGGTCCTACCGATATTGGAACTCAGATTGCTGGATTCAGAGTCCAGAGTGCTAATCATTACACGATGGAACCAACGTCCACGATCCTCAACCCTAGGAGTCCTGAAGCAGTGTCAGTCGCCACCTACTGTCTATCGCTTGAATTCGTTCACACTGTAAATCAAACATGACAAATCCAACGGCACAACTAAAATGTGTATTTCACAAGTAATAACATAAAAACAGAAATATACTTTTGCTGATGCAGAAACAAAGAAAACGTCTCGTCTGATGCTTCGAAATCTCCATTTAGCATGGCCCCTTAACTAACCACCAAGAGTCTTTGTACGGCTGGGAACCTTTGTAAAAGGGTCAGTGGGTCACTGTGAATGCAGCAGATCTTCACCCCTGTATTTCTTACAAAGAAGCAGAGTTTTATTCCAGGTACAGGAGGCATCTCTGGTGTCTGATACTACCGGTAGTGTTCAGCCTACCCTCTCTGAGAGAGCAGCAGTGAGGGTACAAAGCACACTGGTTGCAAAATGTGGACACTGCAAACAACAGCTGCAATATCACAGATGATATAAAATACATAAAGTACTCAAGTCTTATACTAGAAACAACACAGCAGGGGAATCATGTCATAAAACAAATGATGAACCCACAGTATGGACGGGGCAGGTAATAAAATGCGAATTTCCCATGGTGGCACCACAGTCAATTGCTGACTTCTTCTCTGTGCCCCGGTCTCTTTATATAATCTGTACTTTTTGTTGTGCAATAAAAGAAAAACAAGGAATAACCCTTCATAGTATTAATGTACAGGTCAAGGGCTGGGGAGAGAGGGCAGTAGATTTGGGGGTCGGTGTAAACCTCTGACAGCATTAGATGGAAGCAGAAGACAAAGCAAGTGACATTTATGTGCATTTTAGGTGCATTTAGGTTTATAGAAAAAAACTGAGAAAGATTAAAATGTCTGAGTAGTGAAAAAAATAAAGATGGATTTCCCATACCGGGAGTCAAACCCAGGCCGCCTGGGTGAAAACCAGGAATCCAAACCGCTAGATCATATGGGAACTGTGAACTTTTGCTACAGCTTAGTGTATGTGAGGTGTCTCCCAAGGTCACACTGCATTCCGTACACTGAGAGTTATATTGTTCTTCTCAGTAGTACACAATCAATTGGGGTAGCAGACACCTCACTTCTGACAAAAGAGAAAGAATGACCAGAAGTCATCATTTCTGCCACAACCTGTCAGGTCTCATTATTTAGAACCTTAGAGCTTCTACACATACACCGAGCCCAGGACACGGAGGACAGCAGCAGTCCCTGCATTCACTATTACTAACCCCTCCCCTTGAGCCAGACAAAGCCACGCCCCTCCCGTAGGACACTCCTGGGTTTCCTCACCAGACTGATGGCCCCACAGACCCCTCTCCAGTTATCTTCCAGCTGCTTCCTTGACGACACTCCCCTGCACCTGTCACAGACTCCAGGCTGCCCTCCTGGGGCTCGAGTTATACTCCTTCTCTATCTACTAACAGCACCGACTCCAGTCCTGACACTGGATTGGTTCACACAGAGAAGAAACAGCTCAGAAGTAGTCTGGGTTGTTCCCAGGTACCTGCATCTTCACAGAGTGACTGCCAGGGGGCAGCACAGCCAAAGCACTCACAGCCCACAAGGCTACAAATCATCAATTGGATGTCAGCAGCCTTGTCAGAGGCACAGAGACTAGTAATTAAGCAAAATATTTTGGGACAGCAGAGGAAGAAGCAAGTGCTGAGCTGAAGTGGTAACTGCTGTTTTGTCACAACACCAGACATATGTTCTTAAAAGCATGTAAGCGCACATTCTTAGGCATTCTCGGTCGTCTTCTCCCTTTCTGACATTATACCAATTGTATACACCCGAATGGAGAAAAGTTAAAATATAAGGTACTAGGAATATGCGCCAAAGGTAGGCAAATTAAACATTTCAAGTACAAATATTACCATATTTATTGATGTAAAATGTAAACAAGTTAGACTGAAAATATGTGTGTGTGTTTACAAAGGATGTCTAAAGTGTATGCTGTGAGGTCAGGTTGCAGTTCACTATTTGCACTTGTGCCTTTCACAAGTGTGAGTACCCAGTAACACTAATGTCTGCTCTGACTTGTTAATCTGAGAGTCATGTGCTAAAGGGGGGCTTCCACCCTAGTTTGAGGGACCAGAGTACGAATGCCCCAGGGTACAGGAAGTACACAGTCCTCATTGATACAACTGTGGCCCAGTAACTTCTGACTGCCCTTTGACCCCACAGACTGGCACATATATGTCATCAGACTATAGCACTGTGGTACATATGCACACATGTGCATGTACACGTCAGCCAGTTTTTTATTCATTTATGTGCTAATACTGTTCAGCATCAGGATGTGATGTCGAAGGAGACTGGTGGAGAGCGCCGAAGTCTCTGGTATTTCAAGACAAAACTAGAGACCTTTTCACACTCATATACTGCTCCAGGCAGATCTTCCACTGCAAATGCAAGTTATATGAGTCCAGCTGAAAACTGTTTATTTTTGGGTACTTCCTTTAGTCAAATGTTACCATTTGCAACTCACAAAAAAAAAGCAAAGGGCAATTTCATACATTAACACTTTGGTAAAGTCGTTCTTTCACACCGTACATTTCCGTAAGTTTCTCTCTCCTTGTAAGTTATCCGGTGTGAAGGCCAAGTGGAGTCAGGTCCACACTGTGCATCTTACAGTTGTGTAGCCAGAGTAGAGAGGTGTCCACACAGACACAGGACGTAGACAACACCTGTGTGTAGCATCAAGTGTCCCCAGCAACGCCTATAGAATAATGTATAGATGCCCCCAAACCGCAGAAACCATGAGGGGAATGAAAAGAGGAAGAGACGGGTTATGTCAGAGATACAAATGGTTTCCTGCTCAAGACCTGCAATAAATTAAAACAAAAGTATTATTACAAACATTCCAGGTCCTACCGATATTGGAACTCAGATTGCTGGATTCAGAGTCCAGAGTGCTAATCATTACACGATGGAACCAACGTCCACGATCCTCAACCCTAGGAGTCCTGAAGCAGTGTCAGTCGCCACCTACTGTCTATCGCTTGAATTCGTTCACACTGTAAATCAAACATGACAAATCCAACAGCACAACTAAAATGTGTATTTCACAAGTAATAACATAAAAACAGAAATATACTTTTGCTGATGCAGAAACAAAGAAAACGTCTCGTCTGATGCTTCGAAATCTCCATTTAGCATGACCCCTTAACTAACCACCAAGAATCTTTGCACGGCTGGGAACCTTTGTAAAAGGGTCAGTGGGTCACTGTGAATGCAGCAGATCTTCACCCCTATATTTCTTACAAAGAAGCAGAGTTTTATTCCAGGTACAGGAGGCATCTCTGGTGTCTGATACTACCGGTAGTGTCCAGCCTACCCTCTCTGAGAGAGCAGCAGTGAGGGTACAAAGCACACTGGTTGCAAAATGTGGACACTGCAAACAACAGCTGCAATATCACAGATGATATAAAACACATAAAGTACTCAAGTCTTATACTAGAAACAACACAGCAGGGGAATCATGTCATAAAACAAATGATGAACCCACAGTATGGACGGGGCAGGTAATAAAATGCGAATTTCCCATGGTGGCACCACAGTCAATTGCTGCCTTCTTCTCTGTGCCCCGGTTTCTTTATATAATCTGTACTTTTTGTTGTGCAATAAAAGAAAAACAAGGAATAACCCTTCATACTGTAGTATTAATGTACAGGTCAAGGGCTGTGGAGAGAGGTCAGTAGATTTGGGGGTCGCTGTAAACCTCTGACGGCATTAGATGGAAGCAGAAGACAAAGCAAGTGACATTTATTAAGACTTTAGGTGCATTTAGGTTTATAGAAAAAAACTGAGAAAGATTAAAATGTCTGAGTAGTGAAAAAAATAAATATGGATTTCCCATACCGGGAGTCGAACCCAGGCCGCCTGGGTGAAAACCAGGAATCCTAACCGCTAGACCATATGGGAACTGTGAAATTTTTCTACAGCTTAGTGTATGTGAGGTGTCTCCCAAGGTCACACTGCATTCCGTACACTGAGAGTTATACTGTTCTTCTCAGTAGTACACAATCAATTGGGGTAACAGACACCTCACTTCTGACAAAAGAGAAAGAATGACCAGAAGTCATCATTTCTGCCACAACCTGTCAGGTCTCATTATTTAGAACCTTAGAGCTTCTACACATACACAGAGCCCAGGACACGGAGGACAGCAGCAGTCCCTGCATTCACTATTACTAACCCCTCCCCTTGAGCCAGACAAAGCCACGCCCCTCCCGTAGGACACTCCTGGGTTTCCTCACCAGACTGATGGCCCCACAGACCCCTCTCCAGTTATCTTCCAGCTGCTTCCTTGACGACACTCCCCTGCACCTGTCACAGGCTCCAGGCTGCTCTCCTGGGGCTCGAGTTATACTCCTTCTCTATCTACTAACAGCAACGACTCCAGTCCTGACACTGGATTGGTTCACACAGGGAAGAAACAGCTCAGAAGTAGTCTGGGTTGTTCCCAGGTACCTGCATCTTCACAGAGTGACTGCCAGGGGGCAGCACAGCCAAAGTACTCACAGCGCACAAGGCTACAAATCATCAATTGGATGTCAGCAGCCTTGTCAGAGGCACAGAGACTAGTAATTCCACAATATTTTGGGACAGCAGAGGAAGAAGCAAGTGCTGAGCTGAAGTGGTCACTGCTGTTTTGTCACAACACCAGACATATGTTCTTAAAAGCATGTAAGCGCACATTCTTAGGCATTCTCGGTCGTCTTCTCCCTTTCTGACATTATACCAATTGTATACACCCGAATGGAGAAAAGTTAAAATATAAGGTACTAGGAATATGCGCCAAAGGTAGGCAAATTAAACATTTCAAGTACAAATATTACCATATTTATTGATGTAAAATGTAAACAAGTTAGACTGAAAATATGTGTGTGTGTTTACAAAGGATGTCTAAAGTGTATGCTGTGAGGTCAGGTTGCAGTTCACTACTTGCACTTGTGCCTTTCACAAGTGTGAGTACCCAGTTACACTAATGTCTTCTCTGACTTGTTATTCTGAGAGTCATGTACTAAAGGGGGGCTTCCACCCTAGTTTGAGGGACCAGAGTACGAATGCCCCAGGGCACAGGAAGTACACAGTCCTCATTGATACAACTGTGGCCCAGTAACTTCTGACTGCCCTTTGACCCCACAGACTGGCACATATATGTCATCAGACTATAGCACCGTGGTACATATGCACACATGTGCATGTACACGTCAGCCAGTTTTTTATTCATTTATGTACTAATACTGTTCAGCATCAGGATGTGATGTCGAAGGAGACTGTTAGAGAGCGCCGAAGTCTCTGGTATTTCAAGACAAAACTAGAGACCTTTTCACACTCATATACTGCTCCAGGCAGATCTTCCACTGCAAATGCAAGTTATATGAGTCCAGCTGAAAACTGTTTATTTTTGGGTACTTGCTTTAGTCAAAGGTTACCATTTGCAACTCACAAAAAAAAAGCAAAGGGCAATTTCATACATTAACACTTTGGTAAAGTCGTTCTTTCACACCGTACATTTCCGTAAGTTTCTCTCTCCTTGTAAGTTATCCGGTGTGAAGGCCAAGTGGAGTCAGGTCCACACTGTGCATCTTACAGTTGTGTAGCCAGAGTAGAGAGGTGTCCACACAGACACAGGACGTAGACAACACCTGTGTGTAGCATCAAGTGTCCCCAGCAACGCGTATAGAATAATGTATAGATGCCCCCAAACCGCAGAAACCACGAGGGGAATGAAAAGAGGAAGAGACGGGTTATGTCAGAGATACAAATGGTTTCCTGCTCAAGACCTGCAATAAATTAAAACAAAAGTATTATTACAAACATTCCAGGTCCTACCGATATTGGAACTCAGATTGCTGGATTCAGAGTCCAGAGTGCTAATCATTACACGATGGAACCAACGTCCACGATCCTCAACCCTAGGAGTCCTGAAGCAGTGTCAGTCGCCACCTACTGTCTATCGCTTGAATTCGTTCACACTGTAAATCAAACATGACAAATCCAACAGCACAACTAAAATGTGTATTTCACAAGTAATAACATAAAAACAGAAATATACTTTTGCTGATGCAGAAACAAAGAAAACGTCTCGTCTGATGCTTCGAAATCTCCATTTAGCATGGCCCCTTAACTAACCACCAAGAGTCTTTGCACGGCTGGGAACCTTTGTAAAAGGGTCAGTGGGTCACTGTGAATGCAGCAGATCTTCACCCCTGTATTTCTTACAAAGAAGCAGAGTTTTATTCCAGGTACAGGAGGCATCTCTGGTGTCTGATACTACCGGTAGTGTTCAGCCTACCCTCTCTGAGAGAGCAGCAGTGAGGGTACAAAGCACTGGTTGCAAAATGTGGACACTGCAAACAACAGCTGCAATATCACAGATGATATAAAATACATAAAGTACTCAAGTCTTATACTAGAAACAACACAGCAGGGGAATCATGTCATAAAACAAATGATGAACCCACAGTATGGACGGGGCAGGTAATAAAATGCGAATTTCCCATGTTGGCACCACAGTCAATTGCTGCCTTCTTCTCTGTGCCCCGGTCTCTTTATATAATCTGTACTTTTTGTTGTGCAATAAAAGAAAAACAAGGAATAACCCTTCATAGTATTAATGTACAGGTCAAGGGCTGGGGAGAGAGGGCAGTAGATTTGGGGGTCGGTGTAAACCTCTGACGGCATTAGATGGAAGCAGAAGACAAAGCAAGTGACATTTATTAAGACTTTAGGTGCATTTAGGTTTATAGAAAAAAACTGAGAAAGATTAAAATGTCTGAGTAGTGAAAAAAATAAAGATGGATTTCCCATACCGGGAGTCAAACCCAGGCCGCCTGGGTGAAAACCAGGAATCCAAACCGCTAGACCATAAGGGAACTGTGAACTTTTTCTACAGCTTAGTGTATGTGAGGTGTCTCCCAAGGTCACACTGCATTCCGTACACTGAGAGTTATATTGTTCTTCTCAGTAGTACACAATCAATTGGGGTAGCAGACACCTCACTTCTGACAAAAGAGAAAGAATGACCAGAAGTCATCATTTCTGCCACAACCTGTCAGGTCTCATTATTTAGAACCTTAGAGCTTCTACACATACACAGAGCCCAGGACACGGAGGACAGCAGCAGTCCCTGCATTCACTATTACTAACCCCTCCCCTTGAGCCAGACAAAGCCACGCCCCTCCCGTAGGACACTCCTGGGTTTCCTCACCAGACTGATGGCCCCACAGACCCCTCTCCAGTTATCTTCCAGCTGCTTCCTTGACGACACTCCCCTGCACCTGTCACAGACTCCAGGCTGCCCTCCTGGGGCTCGAGTTATACTCCTTCTCTATCTACTAACAGCACCGACTCCAGTCCTGACACTGGATTGGTTCACACAGAGAAGAAACAGCTCAGAAGTAGTCTGGGTTGTTCCCAGGTACCTGCATCTTCACAGAGTGACTGCCAGGGGGCAGCACAGCCCAAGCACTCACAGCCCACAAGGCTACAAATCATCAATTGGATGTCAGCAGCCTTGTCAGAGGCACAGAGACTAGTAATTCCACAATATTTTGGGACAGCAGAGGAAGAAGCAAGTGCTGAGCTGAAGTGGTAACTGCTGTTTTGTCACAACACCAGACATATGTTCTTAAAAGCATGTAAGCGCACATTCTTAGGCATTCTCGGTCGTCTTCTCCCTTTCTGACATTATACCAATTGTATACACCCGAATGGAGAAAAGTTAAAATATAAGGTACTAGGAATATGCGCCAAAGGTAGGCAAATTAAACATTTCAAGTACAAATATTACCATATTTATTGATGTAAAATGTAAACAAGTTAGACTGAAAATATGTGTGTGTGTTTACAAAGGATGTCTAAAGTGTATGCTGTGAGGTCAGGTTGCAGTTCACTATTTGCACTTGTGCCTTTCACAAGTGTGAGTACCCAGTAACACTAATGTCTGCTCTGACTTGTTAATCTGAGAGTCATGTGCTAAAGGGGGGCTTCCACCCTAGTTTGAGGGACCAGAGTACGAATGCCCCAGGGCACAGGAAGTACACAGTCCTCATTGATACAACTGTGGCCCAGTAACTTCTGACTGCCCTTTGACCCCACAGACTGGCACATATATGTCATCAGACTATAGCACCGTGGTACATATGCACACATGTGCATGTACACGTCAGCCAGTTTTTTATTCATTTATGTGCTAATACTGTTCAGCATCAGGATGTGATGTCGAAGGAGACTGGTGGAGAGCGCCGAAGTCTCTGGTATTTCAAGACAAAACTAGAGACCTTTTCACACTCATATACTGCTCCAGGCAGATCTTCCACTGCAAATGCAAGTTATATGAGTCCAGCTGAAAACTGTTTATTTTTGGGTACTTGCTTTAGTCAAAGGTTACCATTTGCAACTCACAAAAAAAAAGCAAAGGGCAATTTCATACATTAACACTTTGGTAAAGTCGTTCTTTCACACCGTACATTTCCGTAAGTTTCTCTCTCCTTGTAAGTTATCCGGTGTGAAGGCCAAGTGGAGTCAGGTCCACACTGTGCATCTTACAGTTGTGTAGCCAGAGTAGAGAGGTGTCCACACAGACACAGGACGTAGACAACACCTGTGTGTAGCATCAAGTGTCCCCAGCAACGCGTATAGAATAATGTATAGATGCCCCCAAACCGCAGAAACCACGAGGGGAATGAAAAGAGGAAGAGACGGGTTATGTCAGAGATACAAATGGTTTCCTGCTCAAGACCTGCAATAAATTAAAACAAAAGTATTATTACAAACATTCCAGGTCCTACCGATATTGGAACTCAGATTGCTGGATTCAGAGTCCAGAGTGCTAATCATTACACGATGGAACCAACGTCCACGATCCTCAACCCTAGGAGTCCTGAAGCAGTGTCAGTCGCCACCTACTGTCTATCGCTTGAATTCGTTCACACTGTAAATCAAACATGACAAATCCAACAGCACAACTAAAATGTGTATTTCACAAGTAATAACATAAAAACAGAAATATACTTTTGCTGATGCAGAAACAAAGAAAACGTCTCGTCTGATGCTTCGAAATCTCCATTTAGCATGGCCCCTTAACTAACCACCAAGAGTCTTTGTACGGCTGGGAACCTTTGTAAAAGGGTCAGTGGGTCACTGTGAATGCAGCAGATCTTCACCCCTGTATTTCTTACAAAGAAGCAGAGTTTTATTCCAGGTACAGGAGGCATCTCTGGTGTCTGATACTACCGGTAGTGTTCAGCCTACCCTCTCTGAGAGAGCAGCAGTGAGGGTACAAAGCACACTGGTTGCAAAATGTGGACACTGCAAACAACAGCTGCAATATCACAGATGATATAAAATACATAAAGTACTCAAGTCTTATACTAGAAACAACACAGCAGGGGAATCATGTCATAAAACAAATGATGAACCCACAGTATGGACGGGGCAGGTAATAAAATGCGAATTTCCCATGGTGGCACCACAGTCAATTGCTGCCTTCTTCTCTGTGCCCCGGTCTCTTTATATAATCTGTACTTTTTGTTGTGCAATAAAAGAAAAACAAGGAATAACCCTTCATAGTATTAATGTACAGGTCAAGGGCTGTGGAGAGAGGTCAGTAGATTTGGGGGTCGGTGTAAACCTCTGACGGCATTAGATGGAAGCAGAAGACAAAGCAAGTGACATTTATTAAGACTTTAGGTGCATTTAGGTTTATAGAAAAAAACTGAGAAAGATTAAAATGTCTGAGTAGTGAAAAAAAAAAATATGGATTTCCCATACCGGGAGTCAAACCCAGGCCGCCTGGGTGAAAACCAGGAATCCAAACCGCTAGACCATATGGGAACTTTGAACTTTTTCTACAGCTTAGTGTATGTGAGGTGTCTCCCAAGGTCACACTGCATTCCGTACACTGAGAGTTATATTGTTCTTCTCAGTAGTACACAATCAATTGGGGTAGCAGACACCTCACTTCTGACAAAAGAGAAAGAATGACCAGAAGTCATCATTTCTGCCACAACCTGTCAGGTCTCATTATTTAGAACCTTAGAGCTTCTACACATACACAGAGCCCAGGACACGGAGGACAGCAGCAGTCCCTGCATTCACTATTACTAAACCCTCCCCTTGAGCCAGACAAAGCCACGCCCCTCCCGTAGGACACTCCTGGGTTTCCTCACCAGACTGGTGGCCCCACAGACCCCTCTCCAGTTATCTTCCAGCTGCTTCCTTGACGACACTCCCCTGCACCAGTCACAGACTCCAGGCTGCCCTCCTGGGGCTCGAGTTATACTCCTTCTCTATCTACTAACAGCACCGACTCCAGTCCTGACACTGGATTGGTTCACACAGAGAAGAAACAGCTCAGAAGTAGTCTGGGTTGTTCCCAGGTACCTGCATCTTCACAGAGTGACTGCCAGGGGGCAGCACAGCCAAAGCACTCACAGCCCACAAGGCTACAAATCATCAATTGGATGTCAGCAGCCTTGTCAGAGGCACAGAGACTAGTAATTCCACAATATTTTGGGACAGCAGAGGAAGAAGCAAGTGCTGAGCTGAAGTGGTAACTGCTGTTTTGTCACAACACCAGACATATGTTCTTAAAAGCATGTAAGTGCACATTCTTAGGCATTCTCGGTCGTCTTCTCCCTTTCTGACATTATACCAATTGTATACACCCGAATGGAGAAAAGTTAAAATATAAGGTACTAGGAATATGCGCCAAAGGTAGGCAAATTAAACATTTCAAGTACAAATATTACCATATTTATTGATGTAAAATGTAAACAAGTTAGACTGAAAATATGTGTGTGTGTTTACAAAGGATGTCTAAAGTGTATGCTGTGAGGTCAGGTTGCAGTTCACTATTTGCACTTGTGCCTTTCACAAGTGTGAGTACCCAGTAACACTAATGTCTGCTCTGACTTGTTAATCTGAGAGTCATGTGCTAAAGGGGGGCTTCCACCCTAGTTTGAGGGACCAGAGTACGAATGCCCCAGGGCACAGGAAATACACAGTCCTCATTGATACAACTGTGGCCCAGTAACTTCTGACTGCCCTTTGACCCCACAGACTGGCACACATATGTCATCAGACTATAGCACCGTGGTACATATGCACACATGTGCATGTACACGTCAGCCAGTTTTTTATTCATTTATGTGCTAATACTGTTCAGCATCAGGATGTGATGTCGAAGGAGACTGGTGGAGAGCGCCGAAGTCTCTGGTATTTCAAGACAAAACTAGAGACCTTTTCACACTCATATACTGCTCCAGGCAGATCTTCCACTGCAAATGCAAGTTATATGAGTCCAGCCTAAAACTGTTTATTTTTGGGTACTTCCTTTAGTCAAAGGTTACCATTTGCAACTCACAAAAAAAAAGCAAAGGGCAATTTCATACATTAACACTTTGGTAAAGTCGTTCTTTCACACCGTACATTTCCGTAAGTTTCTCTCTCCTTGTAAGTTATCCGGTGTGAAGGCCAAGTGGAGTCAGGTCCACACTGTGCATCTTACAGTTGTGTAGCCAGAGTAGAGAGGTGTCCACACAGACACAGGACGTAGACAACACCTGTGTGTAGCATCAAGTGTCCCCAGCAACGCCTATAGAATAATGTATAGATGCCCCCAAACCGCAGAAACCATGAGGGGAATGAAAAGAGGAAGAGACGGGTTATGTCAGAGATACAAATGGTTTCCTGCTCAAGACCTGCAATAAATTAAAACAAAAGTATTATTACAAACATTCCAGGTCCTACCGATATTGGAACTCAGATTGCTGGATTCAGAGTCCAGAGTGCTAATCATTACACGATGGAACCAACGTCCACGATCCTCAACCCTAGGAGTCCTGAAGCAGTGTCAGTCGCCACCTACTGTCTATCGCTTGAATTCGTTCACACTGTAAATCAAACATGACAAATCCAACAGCACAACTAAAATGTGTATTTCACAAGTAATAACATAAAAACAGAAATATACTTTTGCTGATGCAGAAACAAAGAAAACGTCTCGTCTGATGCTTCGAAATCTCCATTTAGCATGGCCCCTTAACTAACCACCAAGAGTCTTTGTACGGCTGGGAACCTTTGTAAAAGGGTCAGTGGGTCACTGTGAATGCAGCAGATCTTCACCCCTGTATTTCTTACAAAGAAGCAGAGTTTTATTCCAGGTACAGGAGGCATCTCTGGTGTCTGATACTACCGGTAGTGTTCAGCCTACCCTCTCTGAGAGAGCAGCAGTGAGGGTACAAAGCACACTGGTTGCAAAATGTGGACACTGCAAACAACAGCTGCAATATCACAGATGATATAAAATACATAAAGTACTCAAGTCTTATACTAGAAACAACACAGCAGGGGAATCATGTCATAAAACAAATGATGAACCCACTGTATGGACGGGGCAGGTAATAAAATGCGAATTTCCCATGGTGGCACCACAGTCAATTGCTGCCTTCTTCTCTGTGCCCCGGTCTCTTTATATAATCTGTACTTTTTGTTGTGCAATAAAAGAAAAACAAGGAATAACCCTTCATAGTATTAATGTACAGGTCAAGGGCTGTGGAGAGAGGTCAGTAGATTTGGGGGTCGGTGTAAACCTCTGACGGCATTAGATGGAAGCAGAAGACAAAGCAAGTGACATTTATTAAGACTTTAGGTGCATTTAGGTTTATAGAAAAAAACTGAGAAAGATTAAAATGTCTGAGTAGTGAAAAAAATAAATATGGATTTCCCATACCGGGAGTCGAACCCAGGCCGCCTGGGTGAAAACCAGGAATCCTAACCGCTAGACCATATGGGAACTGTGAAATTTTTCTACAGCTTAGTGTATGTGAGGTGTCTCCCAAGGTCACACTGCATTCCGTACACTGAGAGTTATATTGTTCTTCTCAGTAGTACACAATCAATTGGGGTAACAGACACCTCACTTCTGACAAAAGAGAAAGAATGACCAGAAGTCATCATTTCTGCCACAACCTGTCAGGTCTCATTATTTACAACCTTAGAGCTTCTACACATACACAGAGCCCAGGACACGGAGGACAGCAGCAGTCCCTGCATTCACTATTACTAACCCCTCCCCTTGAGCCAGACAAAGCCACGCCCCTCGCGTAGGACACTCCTGGGTTTCCTCACCAGACTGATGGCCCCACAGACCCCTCTCCAGTTATCTTCCAGCTGCTTCCTTGACGACACTCCCCTGCACCTGTCACAGGCTCCAGGCTGCTCTCCTGGGGCTCGAGTTATACTCCTTCTCTATCTACTAACAGCACCGACTCCAGTCCTGACACTGGATTGGTTCACACAGAGAAGAAACAGCTCAGAAGTAGTCTGGGTTGTTCCCAGGTACCTGCATCTTCACAGAGTGACTGCCAGGGGGCAGCACAGCCAAAGCACTCACAGCCCACAAGGCTACAAATCATCAATTGGATGTCAGCAGCCTTGTCAGAGGCACAGAGACTAGTAATTCCACAATATTTTGGGACAGCAGAGGAAGAAGCAAGTGCTGAGCTGAAGTGGTCACTGCTGTTTTGTCACAACACCAGACATATGTTCTTAAAAGCATGTAAGCGCACATTCTTAGGCATTCTCGGTCGTCTTCTCCCTTTCTGACATTATACCAATTGTATACACCCGAATGGAGAAAAGTTAAAATATAAGGTACTAGGAATATGCGCCAAAGGTAGGCAAATTAAACATTTCAAGTACAAATATTACCATATTTATTGATGTAAAATGTAAACAAGTTAGACTGAAAATATGTGTGTGTGTTTACAAAGGATGTCTAAAGTGTATGCTGTGAGGTCAGGTTGCAGTTCACTACTTGCACTTGTGCCTTTCACAAGTGTGAGTACCCAGTTACACTAATGTCTTCTCTGACTTGTTATTCTGAGAGTCATGTACTAAAGGGGGGCTTCCACCCTAGTTTGAGGGACCAGAGTACGAATGCCCCAGGGCACAGGAAGTACACAGTCCTCATTGATACAACTGTGGCCCAGTAACTTCTGACTGCCCTTTGACCCCACAGACTGGCACATATATGTCATCAGACTATAGCACCGTGGTACATATGCACACATGTGCATGTACACGTCAGCCAGTTTTTTATTCATTTATGTACTAATACTGTTCAGCATCAGGATGTGATGTCGAAGGAGACTGTTAGAGAGCGCCGAAGTCTCTGGTATTTCAAGACAAAACTAGAGACCTTTTCACACTCATATACTGCTCCAGGCAGATCTTCCACTGCAAATGCAAGTTATATGAGTCCAGCTGAAAACTGTTTATTTTTGGGTACTTGCTTTAGTCAAAGGTTACCATTTGCAACTCACAAAAAAAAAGCAAAGGGCAATTTCATACATTAACACTTTGGTAAAGTCGTTCTTTCACACCGTACATTTCCGTAAGTTTCTCTCTCCTTGTAAGTTATCCGGTGTGAAGGCCAAGTGGAGTCAGGTCCACACTGTGCATCTTACAATTCTGTAGCCAGAGTAGAGAGGTGTCCACACAGACACAGGACGTAGACAACACCTGTGTGTAGCATCAAGTGTCCCCAGCAACGCGTATAGAATAATGTATAGATGCCCCCAAACCGCAGAAACCACGAGGGGAATGAAAAGAGGAAGAGACGGGTTATGTCAGAGATACAAATGGTTTCCTGCTCAAGACCTGCAATAAATTAAAACAAAAGTATTATTACAAACATTCCAGGTCCTACCGATATTGGAACTCAGATTGCTGGATTCAGAGTCCAGAGTGCTAATCATTACACGATGGAACCAACGTCCACGATCCTCAACCCTAGGAGTCCTGAAGCAGTGTCAGTCGCCACCTACTGTCTATCGCTTGAATTCGTTCACACTGTAAATCAAACATGACAAATCCAACAGCACAACTAAAATGTGTATTTCACAAGTAATAACATAAAAACAGAAATATACTTTTGCTGATGCAGAAACAAAGAAAACGTCTCGTCTGATGCTTCGAAATCTCCATTTAGCATGGCCCCTTAACTAACCACCAAGAGTCTTTGTACGGCTGGGAACCTTTGTAAAAGGGTCAGTGGGTCACTGTGAATGCAGCAGATCTTCACCCCTGTATTTCTTACAAAGAAGCAGAGTTTTATTCCAGGTACAGGAGGCATCTCTGGTGTCTGATACTACCGGTAGTGTTCAGCCTACCCTCTCTGAGAGAGCAGCAGTGAGGGTACAAAGCACACTGGTTGCAAAATGTGGACACTGCAAACAACAGCTGCAATATCACAGATGATATAAAACACATAAAGTACTCAAGTCTTATACTAGAAACAACACAGCAGGGGAATCATGTCATAAAACAAATGATGAACCCACAGTATGGACGGGGCAGGTAATAAAATGCGAATTTCCCATGGTGGCACCACAGTCAATTGCTGCCTTCTTCTCTGTGCCCCGGTCTCTTTATATAATCTGTACTTTTTGTTGTGCAATAAAAGAAAAACAAGGAATAACCCTTCATAGTATTAATGTACAGGTCAAGGGCTGGGGAGAGAGGGCAGTAGATTTGGGGGTCGGTGTAAACCTCTGACGGCATTAGATGGAAGCAGAAGACAAAGCAAGTGACATTTATTAAGACTTTAGGTGCATTTAGGTTTATAGAAAAAAACTGAGAAAGATTAAAATGTCTGAGTAGTGAAAAAAAAAAATATGGATTTCCCATACCGGGAGTCAAACCCAGGCCGCCTGGGTGAAAACCAGGAATCCAAACCGCTAGACCATATGGGAACTGTGAACTTTTTCTACAGCTTAGTGTATGTGAGGTGTCTCCCAAGGTCACACTGCATTCCGTACACTGAGAGTTATATTGTTCTTCTCAGTAGTACACAATCAATTGGGGTAGCAGACACCTCACTTCTGACAAAAGAGAAAGAATGACCAGAAGTCATCATTTCTGCCACAACCTGTCAGGTCTCATTATTTAGAACCTTAGAGCTTCTACACATACACAGAGCCCAGGACACGGAGGACAGCAGCAGTCCCTGCATTCACTATTACTAACCCCTCCCCTTGAGCCAGACAAAGCCACGCCCCTCCCGTAGGACACTCCTGGGTTTCCTCACCAGACTGATGGCCCCACAGACCCCTCTCCAGTTATCTTCCAGCTGCTTCCTTGACGACACTCCCCTGCACCTGTCACAGGCTCCAGGCTGCCCTCCTGGGGCTCGAGTTATACTCCTTCTCTATCTACTAACAGCACCGACTCCAGTCCTGACACTGGATTGGTTCACACAGAGAAGAAACAGCTCAGAAGTAGTCTGGCTTGTTCCCAGGTACCTGCATCTTCACAGAGTGACTGCCAGGGGGCAGCACAGCCAAAGCACTCACAGCCCACAAGGCTACAAATCATCAATTGGATGTCAGCAGCCTTGTCAGAGGCACAGAGACTAGTAATTCCACAATATTTTGGGACAGCAGAGGAAGAAACAAGTGCTGAGCTGAAGTGGTAACTGCTGTTTTGTCACAACACCAGACATATGTTCTTAAAAGCATGTAAGCGCACATTCTTAGGCATTCTCGGTCGTCTTCTCCCTTTCTGACATAATACCAATTGTATGCACCCGAATGGAGAAAAGTTAAAATATAAGGTACTAGGAATATGCGCCAAAGGTAGGCAAATTAAACATTTCAAGTACAAATATTACCATATTTATTGATGTAAAATGTAAACAAGTTAGACTGAAAATATGTGTGTGTGTTTACAAAGGATGTCTAAAGTGTATGCTGTGAGGTCAGGTTGCAGTTCACTACTTGCACTTGTGCCTTTCACAAGTGTGAGTACCCAGTAACACTAATGTCTGCTCTGACTTGTTAATCTGAGAGTCATGTGCTAAAGGGGGGCTTCCACCCTAGTTTGAGGGACCAGAGTACGAATGCCCTAGGGCACAGGAAGTACACAGTCCTCATTGATACAACTGTGGCCCAGTAACTTCTCACTGCCCTTTGACCCCACAGACTGGCACATATATGTCATCAGACTATAGCACCGTGGTACATATGCACACATGTGCATGTACACGTCAGCCAGTTTTTTATTCATTTATGTGCTAATACTGTTCAGCATCAGGATGTGATGTCGAAGGAGACTGGTGGAGAGCGCCGAAGTCTCTGGTATTTCAAGACAAAACTAGAGACCTTTTCACACTCATATACTGCTCCAGGCAGATCTTCCACTGCAAATGCAAGTTACATGAGTCCAGCTGAAAACTGTTTATTTTTGGGTACTTGCTTTAGTCAAAGGTTACCATTTGCAACTCACAAAAAAAAAGCAAAGGGCAATTTCATACATTAACACTTTGGTAAAGTCGTTCTTTCACACCGTACATTTCCGTAAGTTTCTCTCTCCTTGTAAGTTATCCGGTGTGAAGGCCAAGTGGAGTCAGGTCCACACTGTGCATCTTACAGTTGTGTAGCCAGAGTAGAGAGGTGTCCACACAGACACAGGACGTAGACAACACCTGTGTGTAGCATCAAGTGTCCCCAGCAACGCCTATAGAATAATGTATAGATGCCCCCAAACCGCAGAAACCACGAGGGGAATGAAAAGAGGAAGAGACGGGTTATGTCAGAGATACAAATGGTTTCCTGCTCAAGACCTGCAATAAATTAAAACAAAAGTATTATTACAAACATTCCAGGTCCTACCGATATTGGAACTCAGATTGCTGGATTCAGAGTCCAGAGTGCTAATCATTACACGATGGAACCAACGTCCACGATCCTCAACCCTAGGAGTCCTGAAGCAGTGTCAGTCGCCACCTACTGTCTATCGCCTGAATTCGTTCACACTGTAAATCAAACATGACAAATCCAACAGCACAACTAAAATGTGTATTTCACAAGTAATAACATAAAAACAGAAATATACTTTTGCTGATGCAGAAACAAAGAAAACGTCTCGTCTGATGCTTCGAAATCTCCATTTAGCATGGCCCCTTAACTAACCACCAAGAGTCTTTGCACAGCTGGGAACCTTTGTAAAAGGGTCAGTGGGTCACTGTGAATGCAGCAGATCTTCACCCCTGTATTTCTTACAAAGAAGCAGAGTTTTATTCCAGGTACAGGAGGCATCTCTGGTGTCTGATACTACCGGTAGTGTTCAGCCTACCCTCTCTGAGAGAGCAGCAGTGAGGGTACAAAGCACACTGGTTGCAAAATGTGGACACTGCAAACAACAGCTGCAATATCACAGATGATATAAAACACATAAAGTACTCAAGTCTTATACTAGAAACAACACAGCAGGGGAATCATGTCATAAAACAAATGATGAACCCACAGTATGGACGGGCAGGTAATAAAATGCGAATTTCCCATGGTGGCACCACAGTCAATTGCTGCCTTCTTCTCTGTGCCCCGGTCTCTTTATATAATCTGTACTTTTTGTTGTGCAAGAAAAGAAAAACAAGGAATAACCCTTCATAGTATTAATGTACAGGTCAAGGGCTGGGGAGAGAGGGCAGTAGATTTGGGGGTCGGTGTAAACCTCTGACGGCATTAGATGGAAGCAGAAGACAAAGCAAGTGACATTTATTAAGACTTTAGGTGCATTTAGGTTTATAGAAAAAAACTGAGAAAGATTAAAATGTCTGAGTAGTGAAAAAAACAAATATGGATTTCCCATACCGGGAGTCGAACCCAGGCCGCCTGGGTGAAAACCAGGAATCCTAACCGCTAGACCATATGGGAACTGTGAACTTTTTCTACAGCTTAGTGTATGTGAGGTGTCCCCCAAGGTCACAGTGCATTCCGTACACTGAGAGTTGTATTGTTCTTCTCAGTAGTACACAATCAATTGGGGTAACAGACACCTCACTTCTGACAAAAGAGAAGGAATGACCAGAAGTCATCATTTCTGCCACAACCTGTCAGGTCTCATTATTTACAACCTTAGAGCTTCTACACATACACAGAGCCCAGGACACGGAGGACAGCAGCAGTCCCTGCATTCACTATTACTAACCCCTCCCCTTGAGCCAGACAAAGCCACGCCCCTCCCGTAGGACACTCCTGGGTTTCCTCACCAGACTGATGGCCCCACAGACCCCTCTCCAGTTATCTTCCAGCTGCTTCCTTGACGACACTCCCCTGCACCTGTCACAGGCTCCAGGCTGCCCTCCTGGGGCTCGAGTTATACTCCTTCTCTATCTACTAACAGCACCGACTCCAGTCCTGACACTGGATTGGTTCACACAGAGAAGAAACAGCTCAGAAGTAGTCTGGCTTGTTCCCAGGTACCTGCATCTTCACAGAGTGACTGCCAGGGGGCAGCACAGCCAAAGCACTCACAGCCCACAAGGCTACAAATCATCAATTGGATGTCAGCAGCCTTGTCAGAGGCACAGAGACTAGTAATTCCACAATATTTTGGGACAGCAGAGGAAGAAACAAGTGCTGAGCTGAAGTGGTAACTGCTGTTTTGTCACAACACCAGACATATGTTCTTAAAAGCATGTAAGCGCACATTCTTAGGCATTCTCGGTCGTCTTCTCCCTTTCTGACATAATACCAATTGTATACACCCGAATGGAGAAAAGTTAAAATATAAGGTACTAGGAATATGCGCCAAAGGTAGGCAAATTAAACATTTCAAGTACAAATATTACCATATTTATTGATGTAAAATGTAAACAAGTTAGACTGAAAATATGTGTGTGTGTTTACAAAGGATGTCTAAAGTGTATGCTGTGAGGTCAGGTTGCAGTTCACTACTTGCACTTGTGCATTTCACAAGTGTGAGTACCCAGTAACACTAATGTCTGCTCTGACTTGTTAATCTGAGAGTCATGTGCTAAAGGGGGGCTTCCACCCTAGTTTGAGGGACCAGAGTACGAATGCCCTAGGGCACAGGAAGTACACAGTCCTCATTGATACAACTGTGGCCCAGTAACTTCTGACTGCCCTTTGACCCCACAGACTGGCACATATATGTCATCAGACTATAGCACCGTGGTACATATGCACACATGTGCATGTACACGTCAGCCAGTTTTTTATTCATTTATGTGCTAATACTGTTCAGCATCAGGATGTGATGTCGAAGGAGACTGGTGGAGAGCGCCGAAGTCTCTGGTATTTCAAGACAAAACTAGAGACCTTTTCACACTCATATACTGCTCCAGGCAGATCTTCCACTGCAAATGCAAGTTACATGAGTCCAGCTGAAAACTGTTTATTTTTGGGTACTTCCTTTAGTCAAAGGTTACCATTTGCAACTCACAAAAAAAAAGCAAAGGGCAATTTCATACATTAACACTTTGGTAAAGTCGTTCTTTCACACCGTACATTTCCGTAAGTTTCTCTCTCCTTGTAAGTTATCCGGTGTGAAGGCCAAGTGGAGTCAGGTCCACACTGTGCATCTTACAGTTGTGTAGCCAGAGTAGAGAGGTGTCCACACAGACACAGGACGTAGACAACACCTGTGTGTAGCATCAAGTGTCCCCAGCAACGCCTATAGAATAATGTATAGATGCCCCCAAACCGCAGAAACCACGAGGGGAATGAAAAGAGGAAGAGACGGGTTATGTCAGAGATACAAATGGTTTCCTGCTCAAGACCTGCAATAAATTAAAACAAAAGTATTATTACAAACATTCCAGGTCCTACCGATATTGGAACTCAGATTGCTGGATTCAGAGTCCAGAGTGCTAATCATTACACGATGGAACCAACGTCCACGATCCTCAACCCTAGGAGTCCTGAAGCAGTGTCAGTCGCCACCTACTGTCTATCGCCTGAATTCGTTCACACTGTAAATCAAACATGACAAATCCAACAGCACAACTAAAATGTGTATTTCACAAGTAATAACATAAAAACAGAAATATACTTTTGCTGATGCAGAAACAAAGAAAACGTCTCGTCTGATGCTTCGAAATCTCCATTTAGCATGGCCCCTTAACTAACCACCAAGAGTCTTTGCACAGCTGGGAACCTTTGTAAAAGGGTCAGTGGGTCACTGTGAATGCAGCAGATCTTCACCCCTGTATTTCTTACAAAGAAGCAGAGTTTTATTCCAGGTACAGGAGGCATCTCTGGTGTCTGATACTACCGGTAGTGTTCAGCCTACCCTCTCTGAGAGAGCAGCAGTGAGGGTACAAAGCACACTGGTTGCAAAATGTGGACACTGCAAACAACAGCTGCAATATCACAGATGATATAAAACACATAAAGTACTCAAGTCTTATACTAGAAACAACACAGCAGGGGAATCATGTCATAAAACAAATGATGAACCCACAGTATGGACGGGCAGGTAATAAAATGTGAATTTCCCATGGTGGCACCACAGTCAATTGCTGCCTTCTTCTCTGTGCCCCGTTCTCTTTATATAATCTGTACTTTTTGTTGTGCAAGAAAAGAAAAACAAGGAATAACCCTTCATAGTATTAATGTACAGGTCAAGGGCTGGGGAGAGAGGGCAGTAGATTTGGGGGTCGGTGTAAACCTCTGACGGCATTAGATGGAAGCAGAAGACAAAGCAAGTGACATTTATTAAGACTTTAGGTGCATTTAGGTTTATAGAAAAAAACTGAGAAAGATTAAAATGTCTGAGTAGTGAAAAAAACAAATATGGATTTCCCATACCGGGAGTCAAACCCAGGCCCCCTGGGTGAAAACCAGGAATCCTAACCGCTAGACCATATGGGAACTGTGAACTTTTTCTACAGCTTAGTGTATGTGAGGTGTCCCCCAAGGTCACACTGCATTCCGTACACTGAGAGTTATATTGTTCTTCTCAGTAGTACACACTCAATTGGGGTAACAGACACCTCACTTCTGACAAAAGAGAAGGAATGACCAGAAGTCATCATTTCTGCCACAACCTGTCAGGTCTCATTATTTACAACCTTAGAGCTTCTACACATACACAGAGCCCAGGACACGGAGGACAGCAGCAGTCCCTGCATTCACTATTACTAACCCCTCACCTTGAGCCAGACAAAGCCACGCACCTCCCGTAGGACACTCCTGGGTTTCCTCACCAGACTGATGGCCCCACAGACCCCTCTCCAGTTATCTTCCAGCTGCTTCCTTGACGACACTCCCCTGCACCTGTCACAGGCTCCAGGCTGCCCTCCTGGGGCTCGAGTTATACTCCTTCTCTATCTACTAACAGCACCGACTCCAGTCCTGACACTGGATTGGTTCACACAGAGAAGAAACAGCTCAGAAGTAGTCTGGGTTGTTCCCAGGTACCTGCATCTTCACAGAGTGACTGCCAGGGGGCAGCACAGCCAAAGCACTCACAGCCCACAAGGCTACAAATCATCAATTGGATGTCAGCAGCCTTGTCAGAGGCGCAGAGACTAGTAATTCCACAATATTTTGGGACAGCAGAGGAAGAAGCAAGTGCTGAGCTGAAGTGGTCACTGCTGTTTTGTCACAACACCAGACATATGTTCTTAAAAGCATGTAAGCACACATTCTTAGGAATTCTTGGTCGTCTTCTCCCTTTCTGACATTATACCAATTGTATACACCCGAATGGAGAAAAGTTAAAATATAAGGTACTAGGAATATGCGCCAAAGGTAGGCAAATTAAACATTTCAAGTACAAATATTACCATATTTATTGATGTAAAATGTAAACAAGTTAGACTGAAAATATGTGTGTGTGTTTACAAAGGATGTCTAAAGTGTATGCTGTGAGGTCAGGTTGCAGTTCACTACTTGCACTTGTGCCTTTCACAAGTGTGAGTACCCAGTAACACTAATGTCTGCTCTGACTTGTTATTCTGAGAGTCATGTGCTAAAGGGGGGCTTCCACCCTAGTTTGAGGGACCAGAGTACGAATGCCCCAGGGCACAGGAAGTACACAGTCCTCATTGATACAACTGTGGCCCAGTAACTTCTGACTGCCCTTTGACCCCACAGACTGGCACATATATGTCATCAGACTATAGCACCGTGGTACATATGCACACATGTGCATGTACACGTCAGCCAGTTTTTTATTCATTTATGTGCTAATACTGTTCAGCATCAGGATGTGATGTCGAAGGAGACTGGTGGAGAGCGCCGAAGTCTCTGGTATTTCAAGACAAAACTAGAGACCTTTTCACACTCATATACTGCTCCAGGCAGATCTTCCACTGCAAATGCAAGTTATATGAGTCCAGCTGAAAACTGTTTATTTTTGGGTACTTGCTTTAGTCAAAGGTTACCATTTGCAACTCACAAAAAAAAAGCAAAGGGCAATTTCATACATTAACACTTTGGTAAAGTCGTTCTTTCACACCGTACATTTCCGTAAGTTTCTCTCTCCTTGTAAGTTATCCGGTGTGAAGGCCAAGTGGAGTCAGGTCCACACTGTGCATCTTACAGTTGTGTAGCCAGAGTAGAGAGGTGTCCACACAGACACAGGACGTAGACAACACCTGTGTGTAGCATCAAGTGTCCCCAGCAACGCCTATAGAATAATGTATAGATGCCCCCAAACCGCAGAAACCACGAGGGGAATGAAAAGAGGAAGAGACGGGTTATGTCAGAGATACAAATGGTTTCCTGCTCAAGACCTGCAATAAATTAAAACAAAAGTATTATTACAAACATTCCAGGTCCTACCGATATTGGAACTCAGATTGCTGGATTCAGAGTCCAGAGTGCTAATCATTACACGATGGAACCAACGTCCACGATCCTCAACCCTAGGAGTCCTGAAGCAGTGTCAGTCGCCACCTACTGTCTATCGCTTGAATTCGTTCACACTGTAAATCAAACATGACAAATCCAACAGCACAACTAAAATGTGTATTTCACAAGTAATAACATAAAAACAGAAATATACTTTTGCTGATGCAGAAACAAAGAAAACGTCTCGTCTGATGCTTCGAAATCTCCATTTAGCATGGCCCCTTAACTAACCACCAAGAGTCTTTGCACGGCTGGGAACCTTTGTAAAAGGGTCAGTGGGTCACTGTGAATGCAGCAGATCTTCACCCCTGTATTTCTTACAAAGAAGCAGAGTTTTATTCCAGGTACAGGAGGCATCTCTGGTGTCTGATACTACCGGTAGTGTTCAGCCTACCCTCTCTGAGAGAGCAGCAGTGAGGGTACAAAGCACACTGGTTGCAAAATGTGGACACTGCAAACAACAGCTGCAATATCACAGATGATATAAAACACATAAAGTACTCAAGTCTTATACTAGAAACAACACAGCAGGGGAATCATGTCATAAAACAAATGATGAACCCACAGTATGGACGGGGCAGGTAATAAAATGCGAATTTCCCATGGTGGCACCACAGTCAATTGCTGCCTTCTTCTCTGTGCCCCGGTCTCTTTATATAATCTGTACTTTTTGTTGTGCAATAAAAGAAAAACAAGGAATAACCCTTCATAGTATTAATGTACAGGTCAAGGGCTGAGGAGAGAGGGCAGTAGATTTGGGGGTCGGTGTAAACCTCTGACGGCATTAGATGGAAGCAGAAGACAAAGCAAGTGACATTTATTAAGACTTTAGGTGCATTTAGGTTTATAGAAAAAAACTGAGAAAGATAAAAATGTCTGAGTAGTGAAAAAAAAAAATATGGATTTCCCATACCGGGAGTCGAACCCAGGCCGCCTGGGTGAAAACCAGGAATCCTAACCGCTAGACCATATGGGAACTGCGAACTTTTTTTACAGCTTAGTGTATGTGAGGTGTCTCCCAAGGTCACACTGCATTCCGTACACTGAGAATTATATTGTTCTTCTCAGTAGTACACAATCAATTGGGGTAACAGACACCTCACTTCTGACAAAAGAGAAGGAATGACCAGAAGTCATCATTTCTGCCACAACCTGTCAGGTCTCATTATTTACAACCTTAGAGCTTCTACACATACACAGAGCCCAGGACACGGAGGACAGCAGCAGTCCCTGCATTCACTATTACTAACCCCTCCCCTTGAGCCAGACAAAGCCACGCCCCTCCCGTAGGACACTCCTGGGTTTCCTCACCAGACTGATGGCCCCACAGACCCCTCTCCAGTTATCTTCCAGCTGCTTCCTTGACGACACTCCCCTGCACCTGTCACAGGCTCCAGGCTGCCCTCCTGGGGCTCGAGTTATACTCCTTCTCTATCTACTAACAGCACCGACTCCAGTCCTGACACTGGATTGGTTCACACAGAGAAGAAACAGCTCAGAAGTAGTCTGGGTTGTTCCCAGGTACCTGCATCTTCACACAGTGACCGCCAGGGGGCAGCACAGCCAAAGCACTCACAGCCCACAAGGCTACAAATCATCAATTGGATGTCAGCAGCCTTGTCAGAGGCGCAGATACTAGTAATTCCACAGTATTTTGGGACAGCAGAGGAAGAAGCAAGTGCTTAGCTGAAGTGGTCACTGCTGTTTTGTCACAACACCAGACATATGTTCTTAAAAGCATGTAAGCGCACATTCTTAGGCATTCTCGGTCATCTTCTCCCTTTCTGACATTATACCAATTGTATACACCCGAATGGAGAAAAATTAAAATATAAGGTACTAGGAATATGCGCCAAAGGTAGGCAAATTAAACATTTCAAGTACAAATATTACCATATTTATTGATGTAAAATGTAAACAAGTTAGACTGAAAATATGTGTGTGTGTTTACAAAGGATGTCTAAAGTGTATGCTGTGAGGTCAGGTTGCAGTTCACTACTTGCACTTGTGCCTTTCACAAGTGTGAGTACCCAGTTACACTAATGTCTGCTCTGACTTGTTATTCTGAGAGTCATGTGCTAAAGGGGGGCTTCCCCCCTAGTTTGAGGGACCAGAGTACGAATGCCCCAGGGCACAGGAAGTACACAGTCCTCATTGATACAACTGTGGCCCAGTAACTTCTGACTGCCCTTTGACCCCACAGACTGGCACATATATGTCATCAGACTATAGCACTGTGGTACATATGCACACATGTGCATGTACACGTCAGCCAGTTATTTATTCATTTATGTGCTAATACTGTTCAGCATCAGGATGTGATGTCGAAGGAGACTGGTGGAGAGCGCTGAAGTCTCTGGTATTTCAAGACAAAACTAGAGACCTTTTCACACTCATATACTGCTCCAGGCAGATCTTCCACTGCAAATGCAAGTTATATGAGTCCAGCTGAAAACTGTTTATTTTTGGGTACTTGCTTTAGTCAAAGGTTACCATTTGCAAATCACAAAAAAAAAGCAAAGGGCAATTTCATACATTAACACTTTGGTAAAGTCGTTCTTTCACACCGTACATTTCCGTAAGTTTCTCTCTCCTTGTAAGTTATCCGGTGTGAAGGCCAAGTGGAGTCAGGTCCACACTGTGCATCTTACAGTTGTGTAGCCAGAGTAGAGAGGTGTCCACACAGACACAGGACGTAGACAACACCTGTGTGTAGCATCAAGTGTCCCCAGCAACGCCTATAGAATAATGTATAGATGCCCCCAAACCGCAGAAACCACGAGGGGAATGAAAAGAGGAAGAGACGGGTTATGTCAGAGATACAAATGGTTTCCTGCTCAAGACCTGCAATAAATTAAAACAAAAGTATTATTACAAACATTCCAGGTCCTACCGAAATTGGAACTCAGATTGCTGGATTCAGAGTCCAGAGTGCTAATCATTACACGATGGAACCAACGTCCACGATCCTCAACCCTAGGAGTCCTGAAGCAGTGTCAGTCGCCACCTACTGTCTATCGCTTCAATTCGTTCACACTGTAAATCAAACATGACAAATCCAACAGCACAACTAAAATGTGTATTTCACAAGTAATAACATAAAAACAGAAATATACTTTTGCTGATGCAGAAACAAAGAAAACGTCTCGTCTGATGCTTTGAAATCTCCATTTAGCATGGCCCCTTAACTAACCACCAAGAGTCTTTGCACGGCTGGGAACCTTCGTAAAAGGGTCAGTGGGTCACTGTGAATGCAGCAGATCTTCACCCCTGTATTTCTTACAAAGAAGCAGAGTTTTATTCCTGGTACAGGAGGCATCTCTGGTGTCTGATACTACCGGTAGTGTTCAGCCTACCCTCTCTGAGAGAGCAGCAGTGAGGGTACAAAGCACACTGGTTGCAAAATGTGGACACTGCAAACAACAGCTGCAATATCACAGATGATATAAAACACATAAAGTACTCAAGTCTTATACTAGAAACAAAACAGCAGGGGAATCATGTCATAAAACAAATTATGAACCCACAGTATGTACGGGGCAGGTAATAAAATGCGAATTTCCCATGGTGGGACCACAGTCAATTGCTGCCTTCTTCTCTGTGCCCTGGTCTCTTTATATAATCTGTACTTTTTGTTGTGCAGTAATAGAAAAACAAGGAATAACCCTTCATAGTATTAATGTACAGGTCAAGGGCTGGGGAGAGAGGGCTGTAGATTTGGGGGTCGGTGTAAACCTCTGACGGCATTAGATGGAAGCAGAAGACAAAGCAAGTGACATTTATTAAGACTTTAGGTGCATTTAGGTTTATAGAAAAAAACTGAGAAAGATTAAAATGTCTGAGTAGTGAAAAAAAAAAAAAATGGATTTCCCATACCGGGAGTTGAACCCAGGCCGCCTGGGTGAAAACCAGGAATCCTAACTGCTAGACCATATGGGAACTGTGAACTTTTTATACAGCTTAGTGTATGTGAGGTGTCTCCCAAGGTGACATTGCATTCCGTACACTGAGAGTTATATTGTTCTTCTCAGTAGTACACAATCAATTGGGGTAACAGACACCTCACTTCTGACAAAAGAGAAGGAATGACCAGAAGTCATCATTTCTGCCACAACCTGTCAGGTCTCATTATTTACAACCTTAGAGCTTCTACACATACACAGAGCCCAGGACACGGAGGACAGCAGCAGTCCCTGCATTCACTATTACTAACCACTCCCCTTGAGCCAGACAAAGCCACGCCCCTCCCGTAGGACACTCCTGGGTTTCCTCACCAGACTGATGGCCCCACAGACCCCTCTCCAGTTATCTTCCAGCTGCTTCCTTGACGACACTCCCCTGCACCTGTCACAGGCTCCAGGCTGCCCTCCTGGGGCTCGAGTTATACTCCTTCTCTATCTACTAACAGCACCGACTCCAGTCCTGACACTGGATTGGTTCACACAGAGAAGAAACAGCTCAGAAGTAGTCTGGGTTGTTCCCAGGTACCTGCATCTTCACAGAGTGACTGCCAGGGGGCAGCACAGCCAAAGCACTCACAGCCCACAAGGCTACAAATCATCAATTGGATGTCAGCAGCCTTGTCAGAGGCGCAGAGACTAGTAATTCCACAATATTTTGGGACAGCAGAGGAAGAAGCAAGTGCTGAGCTGAAGTGGTCACTGCTGTTTTGTCACAACACCAGACATATGTTCTTAAAAGCATGTAAGCACACATTCTTAGGAATTCTTGGTCGTCTTCTCCCTTTCTGACATTATACCAATTGTATACACCCGAATGGAGAAAAGTTAAAATATAAGGTACTAGGAATATGCGCCAAAGGTAGGCAAATTAAACATTTCAAGTACAAATATTACCATATTTATTGATGTAAAATGTAAACAAGTTAGACTGAAAATATGTGTGTGTGTTTACAAAGGATGTCTAAAGTGTATGCTGTGAGGTCAGGTTGCAGTTCACTACTTGCACTTGTGCCTTTCACAAGTGTGAGTACCCAGTAACACTAATGTCTGCTCTGACTTGTTATTCTGAGAGTCATGTGCTAAAGGGGGGCTTCCACCCTAGTTTGAGGGACCAGAGTACGAATGCCCCAGGGCACAGGAAGTACACAGTCCTCATTGATACAACTGTGGCCCAGTAACTTCTGACTGCCCTTTGACCCCACAGACTGGCACATATATGTCATCAGACTATAGCACCGTGGTACATATGCACACATGTGCATGTACACGTCAGCCAGTTTTTTATTCATTTATGTGCTAATACTGTTCAGCATCAGGATGTGATATCGAAGGAGACTGGTGGAGAGCGCCGAAGTCTCTGGTATTTCAAGACAAAACTATAGACCTTTTCACACTCATATACTGCTCCAGGCAGATCTTCCACTGCAAATGCAAGTTATATGAGTCCAGCTGAAAACTGTTTATTTTTGGGTACTTGCTTTAGTCAAAGGTTACCATTTGCAACTCACAAAAAAAAAGCAAAGGGCAATTTCATACATTAACAGTTTGGTAAAGTCGTTCTTTCACACCGTACATTTCCGTAAGTTTCTCTCTCCTTGTAAGTTATCCGGTGTGAAGGCCAAGTGGAGTCAGGTCCACACTGTGCATCTTACAGTTGTGTAGCCAGAGTAGAGAGGTGTCCACACAGACACAGGACGTAGACAACACCTGTGTGTAGCATCAAGTGTCCCCAGCAACGCCTATAGAATAATGTATAGATGCCCCCAAACCGCAGAAACCACGAGGGGAATGAAAAGAGGAAGAGACGGGTTATGTCAGAGATACAAATGGTTTCCTGCTCAAGACCTGCAATAAATTAAAACAAAAGTATTATTACAAACATTCCAGGTCCTACCGATATTGGAACTCAGATTGCTGGATTCAGAGTCCAGAGTGCTAATCATTACACGATGGAACCAACGTCCACGATCCTCAACCCTAGGAGTCCTGAAGCAGTGTCAGTCGCCACCTACTGTCTATCGCTTGAATTCGTTCACACTGTAAATCAAACATGACAAATCCAACAGCACAACTAAAATGTGTATTTCACAAGTAATAACATAAAAACAGAAATATACTTTTGCTGATGCAGAAACAAAGAAAACGTCTCGTCTGATGCTTCGAAATCTCCATTTAGCATGGCCCCTTAACTAACCACCAAGAGTCTTTGCACGGCTGGGAACCTTTGTAAAAGGGTCAGTGGGTCACTGTGAATGCAGCAGATCTTCACCCCTGTATTTCTTACAAAGAAGCAGAGTTTTATTCCAGGTACAGGAGGCATCTCTGGTGTCTGATACTACCGGTAGTGTTCAGCCTACCCCCTCTGAGAGAGCAGCAGTGAGGGTACAAAGCACACTGGTTGCAAAATGTGGACACTGCAAACAACAGCTGCAATATCACAGTTGATATAAAACACATAAAGTACTCAAGTCTTATACTAGAAACAACACAGCAGGGGAATCATGTCATAAAACAAATGATGAACCCACAGTATGGACGGGGCAGGTAATAAAATGTGAATTTCCCATGGTGGCACCACAGTCAATTGCTGCCTTCTTCTCTGTGCCCCGGTCTCTTTATATAATCTGTACTTTTTGTTGTGCAATAAAAGAAAAACAAGGAATAACCCTTCATAGTATTAATGTACAGGTCAAGGGCTGAGGAGAGAGGGCAGTATATTTGGGGGTCGGTGTAAACCTCTGACGGCATTAGATGGAAGCAGAAGACAAAGCAAGTGACATTTATTAAGACTTTAGGTGCATTTAGGTTTATAGAAAAAAACTGAGAAAGATTAAAATGTCTGAGTAGTGAAAAAAAAAAATATGGATTTCCCATACCGGGAGTCGAACCCAGGCCGCCTGGGTGAAAACCAGGAATCCTAACCGCTAGACCATATGGGAACTGTGAACTTTTTTTACAGCTTAGTGTATGTGAGGTGTCTCCCAAGGTCACACTGCATTCCGTACACTGAGAATTATATTGTTCTTTTCAGTAGTACACAATCAATTGGGGTAACAGACACCTCACTTCTGACAAAAGAGAAGGAATGACCAGAAGTCATCATTTCTGCCACAACCTGTCAGGTCTCATTATTTACAACCTTAGAGCTTCTACACATACACAGAGCCCAGGACACGGAGGACAGCAGCAGTCCCTGCATTCACTATTACTAACCCCTCCCCTTGAGCCAGACAAAGCCACGCCCCTCCCGTAGGACACTCCTGGGTTTCCTCACCAGACTGATGGCCCCACAGACCCCTCTCCAGTTATCTTCCAGCTGCTTCCTTGACGACACTCCCCTGCACCTGTCACAGGCTCCAGGCTGCCCTCCTGGGGCTCGAGTTATACTCCTTCTCTATCTACTAACAGCACCGACTCCAGTCCTGACACTGGATTGGTTCACACAGAGAAGAAACAGCTCAGAAGTAGTCTGGGTTGTTCCCAGGTACCTGCATCTTCACACAGTGACCGCCAGGGGGCAGCACAGCCAAAGCACTCACAGCCCACAAGGCTACAAATCATCAATTGGATGTCAGCAGCCTTGTCAGAGGCGCAGATACTAGTAATTCCACAGTATTTTGGGACAGCAGAGGAAGAAGCAAGTGCTTAGCTGAAGTGGTCACTGCTGTTTTGTCACAACACCAGACATATGTTCTTAAAAGCATGTAAGCGCACATTCTTAGGCATTCTCGGTCGTCTTCTCCCTTTCTGACATTATACCAATTGTATACACCCGAATGGAGAAAAATTAAAATATAAGGTACTAGGAATATGCGCCAAAGGTAGGCAAATTAAACATTTCAAGTACAAATATTACCATATTTATTGATGTAAAATGTAAACAAGTTAGACTGAAAATATGTGTGTGTGTTTACAAAGGATGTCTAAAGTGTATGCTGTGAGGTCAGGTTGCAGTTCACTACTTGCACTTGTGCCTTTCACAAGTGTGAGTACCCAGTTACACTAATGTCTGCTCTGACTTGTTATTCTGAGAGTCATGTGCTAAAGGGGGGCTTCCCCCCTAGTTTGAGGGACCAGAGTACGAATGCCCCAGGGCACAGGAAGTACACAGTCCTCATTGATACAACTGTGGCCCAGTAACTTCTGACTGCCCTTTGACCCCACAGACTGGCACATATATGTCATCAGACTATAGCACTGTGGTACATATGCACACATGTGCATGTACACGTCAGCCAGTTTTTTATTCATTTATGTGCTAATACTGTTCAGCATCAGGATGTGATGTCGAAGGAGACTGGTGGAGAGCGCTGAAGTCTCTGGTATTTCAAGACAAAACTAGAGACCTTTTCACACTCATATACTGCTCCAGGCAGATCTTCCACTGCAAATGCAAGTTATATGAGTCCAGCTGAAAACTGTTTATTTTTGGGTACTTGCTTTAGTCAAAGGTTACCATTTGCAAATCACAAAAAAAAAGCAAAGGGCAATTTCATACATTAACACTTTGGTAAAGTCGTTCTTTCACACCGTACATTTCCGTAAGTTTCTCTCTCCTTGTAAGTTATCCGGTGTGAAGGCCAAGTGGAGTCAGGTCCACACTGTGCATCTTACAGTTGTGTAGCCAGAGTAGAGAGGTGTCCACACAGACACAGGACGTAGACAACACCTGTGTGTAGCATCAAGTGTCCCCAGCAACGCCTATAGAATAATGTATAGATGCCCCCAAACCGCAGAAACCACGAGGGGAATGAAAAGAGGAAGAGACGGGTTATGTCAGAGATACAAATGGTTTCCTGCTCAAGACCTGCAATAAATTAAAACAAAAGTATTATTACAAACATTCCAGGTCCTACCGAAATTGGAACTCAGATTGCTGGATTCAGAGTCCAGAGTGCTAATCATTACACGATGGAACCAACGTCCACGATCCTCAACCGTAGGAGTCCTGAAGCAGTGTCAGTCGCCACCTACTGTCTATCGCCTGAATTCGTTCACACTGTAAATCAAACATGACAAATCCAACAGCACAACTAAAATGTGTATTTCACAAGTAATAACATAAAAACAGAAATATACTTTTGCTGATGCAGAAACAAAGAAAACGTCTCGTCTGATGCTTCGAAATCTCCATTTAGCATGGCCCCTTAACTAACCACCAAGAGTCTTTGCACGGCTGGGAACCTTTGTAAAAGGGTCAGTGGGTCACTGTGAATGCAGCAGATCTTCACCCCTGTATTTCTTACAAAGAAGCAGAGTTTTATTCCAGGTACAGGAGGCATCTCTGGTGTCTGATACTACCGGTAGTGTTCAGCCTACCCTCTCTGAGAGAGCAGCAGTGAGGGTACAAAGCACACTGGTTGCAAAATGTGGACACTGCAAACAACAGCTGCAATATCACAGATGATATAAAACACATAAAGTACTCAAGTCTTATACTAGAAACAACACAGCAGGGGAATCATGTCATAAAACAAATGATGAACCCACAGTATGGACGGGGCAGGTAATAAAATGCGAATTTCCCATGGTGGCACCACAGTCAATTGCTGCCTTCTTCTCTGTGCCCCGGTCTCTTTATATAATCTGTACTTTTTGTTGTGCAATAAAAGAAAAACAAGGAATAACCCTTCATAGTATTAATGTACAGGTCAAGGGCTGGGGAGAGAGGGCAGTAGATTTGGGGGTCGGTGTAAACCTCTGACGGCATTAGATGGAAGCAGAAGACAAAGCAAGTGACATTTATTAAGACTTTAGGTGCATTTAGGTTTATAGAAAAAAACTGAGAAAGATTAAAATGTCTGAGTAGTGAAAAAAAAAAATATGGATTTCCCATACCGGGAGTCGAACCCAGGCCACCTGGGTGAAAACCAGGAATCCTAACCGCAAGACCATATAGGAACTGTGAACTTTTTTGACAGCTTAGTGTATGTGAGGTGTCTCCCAAGGTCACACTGCATTCCGTACACTGAGAGTTATATTGTTCTTCTCAGTAGTACACAATCAATTGGGGTAACAGACACCTCACTTCTGACAAAAGAGAAAGAATGACCAGAAGTCATCATTTCTGCTACAACCTGTCAGGTCTCATTATTTACAACCTTAGAGCTTCTACACATACACAGAGCCCAGGACACAGAGGACAGCAGCAGTCCCTGCATTCACTATTACTAACCCCTCCCCTTGAGCCAGACAAAGCCACGCCCCTCCCGTAGGACACTCCTGGGTTTCCTCACCAGACTGATGGCCCCACAGACAGCTCTCCAGTTATCTTCCAGCTGCTTCCTTGACAACACTCCCCTGCACCTGTCACAGGCTCCAGGCTGCCCTCCTGGGGCTCGAGTTATACTCCTTCTCTATCTACTAACAGCACCGACTCCAGTCCTGACACTGGATTGGTTCACACAGAGAAGAAACAGCTCAGAAGTAGTCTGGCTTGTTCCCAGGTACCTGCATCTTCACAGAGTGACTGCCAGGGGGCAGCACAGCCAAAGCACTCACAGCCCACAAGGCTACAAATCATCAATTGGATGTCAGCAGCCTTGTCAGAGGCACAGAGACTAGTAATTCCACAATATTTTGGGACAGCAGAGGAAGAAGCAAGTGCTGAGCTGAAGTGGTCACTGCTCTTTTGTCACAACACCAGACATATGTTCTTAAAAGCATGTAAGCGCACATTCTTAGGCATTCTCGGTCGTCTTCTCCCTTTCTGACATTATACCAATTGTATACACCCGAATGGAGAAAAGTTAAAATATAAGGTACTAGGAATATGCGCCAAAGGTAGGCAAATTAAACATTTCAAGTACAAATATTACCATATTTATTGATGTAAAATGTAAACAAGTTAGACTGAAAATATGTGTGTGTGTTTACAAAGGATGTCTAAAGTGTATGCTGTGAGGTCAGGTTGCAGTTCACTACTTGCACTTGTGCCTTTCACAAGTGTGAGTACCCAGTTACACTAATGTCTTCTCTGACTTGTTATTCTGAGAGTCATGTACTAAAGGGGGGCTTCCACCCTAGTTTGAGGGACCAGAGTACGAATGCCCCAGGGCACAGGAAGTACACAGTCCTCATTGATACAACTGTGGCCCAGTAACTTCTGACTGCCCTTTGACCCCACAGACTGGCACATATATGTCATCAGACTATAGCACCGTGGTACATATGCACACATGTGCATGTACACGTCAGCCAGTTTTTTATTCATTTATGTACTAATACTGTTCAGCATCAGGATGTGATGTCGAAGGAGACTGTTAGAGAGCGCCGAAGTCTCTGGTATTTCAAGACAAAACTAGAGACCTTTTCACACTCATATACTGCTCCAGGCAGATCTTCCACTGCAAATGCAAGTTATATGAGTCCAGCTGAAAACTGTTTATTTTTGGGTACTTGCTTTAGTCAAAGGTTACCATTTGCAACTCACAAAAAAAAAGCAAAGGGCAATTTCATACATTAACACTTTGGTAAAGTCGTTCTTTCACACCGTACATTTCTGTAAGTTTCTCTCTCCTTGTAAGTTATCCGGTGTGAAGGCCAAGTGGAGTCAGGTCCACACTGTGCATCTTACAGTTGTGTAGCCAGAGTAGAGAGGTGTCCACACAGACACAGGACGTAGACAACACCTGTGTGTAGCATCAAGTGTCCCCAGCAACGCCTATAGAATAATGTATAGATGCCCCCAAACCGCAGAAACCACGAGGGGAATGAAAAGAGGAAGAGACGGGTTATGTCAGAGATACAAATGGTTTCCTGCTCAAGACCTGCAATAAATTAAAACAAAAGTATTATTACAAACATTCCAGGTCCTACCGATATTGGAACTCAGATTGCTGGATTCAGAGTCCAGAGTGCTAATCATTACACGATGGAACCAACGTCCACGATCCTCAACCCTAGGAGTCCTGAAGCAGTGTCAGTCGCCACCTACTGTCTATCGCTTGAATTCGTTCACACTGTAAATCAAACATGACAAATCCAACAGCACAACTAAAATGTGTATTTCACAAGTAATAACATAAAAACAGAAATATACTTTTGCTGATGCAGAAACAAAGAAAACGTCTCGTCTGATGCTTCGAAATCTCCATTTAGCATGGCCCCTTAACTAACCACCAAGAGTCTTTGCACGGCTGGGAACCTTTGTAAAAGGGTCAGTGGGTCACTGTGAATGCAGCAGATCTTCACCCCTGTATTTCTTACAAAGAAGCAGAGTTTTATTCCAGGTACAGGAGGCATCTCTTGTGTCTGATACTACCGGTAGTGTTCAGCCTACCCTCTCTGAGAGAGCAGCAGTGAGGGTACAAAGCACACTGGTTGCAAAATGTGGACACTGCAAACAACAGCTGCAATATCACAGATGATATAAAACACATAAAGTACTCAAGTCTTATACTAGAAACAACACAGCAGGGGAATCATGTCATAAAACAAATGATGAACCCACAGTATGGACGGGGCAGGTAATAAAATGCGAATTTCCCATGGTGGCACCACAGTCAATTGCTGCCTTCTTCTCTGTGCCCCGGTCTCTTTATATAATCTGTACTTTTTGTTGTGCAATAAAAGAAAAACAAGGAATAACCCTTCATAGTATGAATGTACAGGTCAAGGGCTGGGGAGAGAGGGCAGTAGATTTGGGGGTCGGTGTAAACCTCTGACGGCATTAGATGGAAGCAGAAGACAAAGCAAGTGACATTTATTAAGACTTTAGGTGCATTTAGGTTTATAGAAACAAACTGAGAAATATTAAAATGTCTGAGTAGTGAAAAAAAAAAATATGGATTTCCCATACCGGGAGTCAAACCCAGGCTGCCTGGGTGAAAACCAGGAATCCTAACCGCTAGACCATATGGGAACTGTGAACTTTTTATACAGCTTAGTGTATGTGAGGTGTCTCCCAAGGTCCACTGCATTCCGTACACTGAGAGTTATATTCTTCTTCTCAGTAGTACACAATCAATTGGGGTAACAGACACCTCACTTCTGACAAAAGAGAAGGAATGACCAGAAGTCATCATTTCTGCCACAACCTGTCAGGTCTCATTATTTATAACCTTAGAGCTTCTACACATACACAGAGCCCAGGACACGGAGGACAGCAGCAGTCCCTGCATTCACTATTACTAACCCCTCCCCTTGAGCCAGACAAAGCCACGCCCCATCCCGTAGGACACTCCTGGGTTTCCTCACCAGACTGATGGCCCCACAGACCCCTCTCCAGTTATCTTCCAGCTGCTTCCTTGACGACACTCCCCTGCACCTGTCACAGGCTCCAGGCTGCCCTCCTGGGGCTCGAGTTATACTCCTTCTCTATCTACTAACAGCACCGACTCCAGTCCTGACACTGGATTGGTTCACACAGAGAAGAAACAGCTCAGAAGTAGTCTGGGTTGTTCCCAGGTACCTGCATCTTCACAGAGTGACTGCCAGGGGGCAGCACAGCCAAAGCACTCACAGCCCACAAGGCTCCAAATCATCAATTGGATGTCAGCAGCCTTGTCAGAGGCGCAGAGACTAGTAATTCCACAATATTTTGGGACAGCAGAGAAAGAAGCAAGTGCTGAGCTGAAGTGGTCACTGCTGTTTTGTCACAACACCAGACATATGTTCTTAAAAGCATGTAAGCACACATTCTTAGGAATTCTCGGTCGTCTTCTTCCTTTCTGACATTATACCAATTGTATACACCCGAATGGAGAAAAGTTAAAATATAAGGTACTAGGAATATGCGCCAAAGGTAGGCAAATTAAACATTTCAAGTACAAATATTACCATATTTATTGATGTAAAATGTAAACAAGTTAGACTGAAAATATGTGTGTGTGTTTACAAAGGATGTCTAAAGTGTATGCTGTGAGGTCAGGTTGCAGTTCACTACTTGCACTTGTGCCTTTCACAAGTGTGAGTACCCAGTTACACTAATGTCTGCTCTGACTTGTTATTCTGAGAGTCATGTGCTAAAGGGGGGCTTCCACCCTAGTTTGAGGGACCAGAGTACGAATGCCCCAGGGCACAGGAAGTACACAGTCCTCATTGATACAACTGTGGCCCAGTAAATTCTGACTGCCCTTTGACCCCACAGACTGGCACATATATGTCATCAGACTATAGCACCGTGGTACATATGCACACATGTGCATGTACACGTCAGCCAGTTTTTTATTCATTTATGTACTAATACTGTTCAGCATCAGGATGTGATGTCGAAGGAGACTGTTAGAGAGCGCCGAAGTCTCTGGTATTTCAAGACAAAACTAGAGACCTTTTCACACTCATATACTGCTCCAGGCAGATCTTCCACTGCAAATGCAAGTTATATGAGTCCAGCTGAAAACTGTTTATTTTTGGGTACTTGCTTTAGTCAAAGGTTACCATTTGCAACTCACAAAAAAAAAGCAAAGGGCAATTTCATACATTAACACTTTGGTAAAGTCGTTCTTTCACACCGTACATTTCCGTAAGTTTCTCTCTCCTTGTAAGTTATCCGGTGTGAAGGCCAAGTGGAGTCAGGTCCACACTGTGCATCCTACAGTTGTGTAGCCAGAGTAGAGAGGTGTCCACACAGACACAGGACATAGACAACACCTGTGTGTAGCATCAAGTGTCCCCAGCAACGCCTATAGAATAATGTATAGATGCCCCCAAACCGCAGAAACCACAAGGGGAATGAAAAGAGGTAGAGACGGGTTATGTCAGAGATACAAATGGTTTCCTGCTCAAGACCTGCAATAAATTAAAACAAAAGTATTATTACAAACATTCCAGGTCCTACCGATATTGGAACTCAGATTGCTGGATTCAGAGTCCAGAGTGCTAATCATTACACAATGGAACCAACGTCCACGATCCTCAACCCTAGGAGTCCTGAAGCAGTGTCAGTCGCCACCTACTGTCTATCGCTTGAATTCGTTCACACTGTAAATCAAACATGACAAATCCAAGAGCACAACTAAAATGTGTATTTCACAAGTAATAACATAAAAACAGAAATATACTTTTGCTGATGCAGAAACAAAGAAAACGTCTCGTCTGATGCTTCGAAATCTCCATTTAGCATGGCCCCTTAACTAACCACCAAGAGTCTTTGCACGGCTGGGAACCTTTGTAAAAGGGTCAGTGGGTCACTGTGAATGCAGCAGATCTTCACCACTGTATTTCTTACAAAGAAGCAGAGTTTTATTCCAGGTACAGGAGGCATCTCTGGTGTCTGATACTACCGGTAGTGTTCAGCCTACCCTCTCTGAGAGAGCAGCAGTGAGGGTACAAAGCACACTGGTTGCAAAATGTGGACACTGTAAGCAACAGCTGCAATATCACAGATGATATAAAACACATAAAGTACTCAAGTCTTATACTAGAAACAACACAGCAGGGGAATCATGTCATAAAACAAATGATGAACCCACAGTATGGACGGGGCAGGTAATAAAATGCGAATTTCCCATCGTGGCACCACAGTCAATTGCTGCCTTCTTCTCTGTGCCCCGGTCTCTTTATATAATCTGTACTTTTTGTTGTGCAATAAAAGAAAAACAAGGAATAACCCTTCATAGTATTAATGTACAGGTCAAGGGCTGGGGAGAGAGGGCAGTAGATTTGGGGGTCGGTGTAAACCTCTGACGGCATTAGATGGAAGCAGAAGACAAAGCAAGTGACATTTATTAAGACTTTAGGTGCATTTAGGTTTATAGAAAAAAACTGAGAAAGATTAAAATGTCTGAGTAGTGAACAAAAAAAATATGGATTTCCCATACCGGGAGTCGAACCCGGGCCGCCTGGGTGAAAACCAGGAATCCTAACCGCTAGACCATATGGGAACTGTGAACTTTTATAAAGCTTAGTTTATGTGAGGTGTCTCCCAAGGTCACACTGCATTCCGTACACTGAGAGTTATATTCTTCTTCTCAGTAGTACACAATCAATTGGGGTAACAGACACCTCACTTCTGACAAAAGAGAAGGAAAGGACAGAAGTCATCATTTCTGCCACAACCTGTCAGGTCTCATTATTTACAACCTTAGAGCTTCTACACATACACAGAGCCCAGGACACGGAGCACAGCAGCAGTCCCTGCATTCACTATTACTAACCCCTCCCCTTGAGCCAGACAAAGCCACGCCCCTCCCGTAGGACACTCCTGGGTTTCCTCACCAGACTGATGGCCCCACAGACCCCTCTCCAGTTTTCTTCCAGCTGCTTCCTTGACGACACTCCCCTGCACCTGTCACAGGCTCCAGGCTGCCCTCCTGGGGCTCGAGTTATACTCCTTCTCTATCTACTAACAGCACCGACTCCAGTCCTGACACTGGATTGGTTCACACAGAGAAGAAACAGCTCAGAAGTAGTCTGGGTTGTTCCCAGGTACCTGCATCTTCACAGAGTGACTGCCAGGGGGCAGCACAGCCAAAGCACTCACAGCCCACAAGGCTACAAATCATCAATTGGATATCAGCAGCCTTGTCAGAGGCGCAGAGACTAGTAATTCCACAATATTTTGGGACAGCAGAGGAAGAAGCAAGTGCTGAGCTGAAGTGGTCACTGCTGTTTTGTCACAACACCAGACATATGTTCTTAAAAGCATGTAAGCGCACATTCTTAGGCATTCTCGGTCGTCTTCTCCCTTTCTGACATTATACCAATTGTATACACCCGAATGGAGAAAAGTTAAAATATAAGGTACTAGGAATATGCGCCAAAGGTAGGCAAATTAAACATTTCAAGTACAAATATTACCATATTTATTGATGTAAAATGTAAACAAGTTAGACTGAAAATATGTGTGTGTGTTTACAAAGGATGTCTAAAGTGTATGCTGTGAGGTCAGGTTGCAGTTCACTACTTGCACTTGTGCCTTTCACAAGTGTGAGTACCCAGTTACACTAATGTCTGCTCTGACTTGTTATTCTGAGAGTCATGTGCTAAAGGGGGGCTTCCACCCTAGTTTGAGGGACCAGAGTACGAATGCCCCAGGGCACAGGAAGTACACAGTCCTCATTGATACAACTGTGGCCCAGTAACTTCTGACTGCCCTTTGACACAACAGACTGGCACATATATGTCATCAGACTATAGCACCGTGGTACATATGCACACATGTGCATGTACACGTCAGCCAGTTTTTTATTCATTTATGTGCTAATACTGTTCAGCATCAGGATGTGATGTCGAAGGAGACTGGTGGAGAGCGCCGAAGTCTCTGGTATTTCAAGACAAAACTAGAGACCTTTTCACACTCATATACTGCTCCAGGCAGATCTTCCACTGCAAATGCAAGTTATATGAGTCCAGCTGAAAACTGTTTATTATTGAGTACTTGCTTTAGTCAAAGGTTACCATTTGCAACTCACAAAAAAAAAGCAAAGGGCAATTTCATACATTAACACTTTGGTAAAGTCGTTCTTTCACACCGTACATTTCCGTAAGTTTCTCTCTCCTTGTAAGTTATCCGGTGTGAAGGCCAAGTGGAGTCAGGTCCACACTGTGCATCTTACAGTTGTGTAGCCAGAGTAGAGAGGTGTCCACACAGACACAGGACGTAGACAACACCTGTGTGTAGCATCAAGTGTCCCCAGCAACGCCTACAGAATAATGTATAGATGCCCCCAAACCGCAGAAACCACGAGGGGAATGAAAAGAGGAAGAGACGGGTTATGTCAGAGATACAAATGGTTTCCTGCTCAAGACCTGCAATAAATTAAAACAAAAGTATTATTACAAACATTCCAGGTCCTACCGATATTGGAACTCAGATTGCTGGATTCAGAGTCCAGAGTGCTAATCATTACACGATGGAACCAACGTCCACGATCCTCAACCCTAGGAGTCCTGAAGCAGTGTCAGTCGCCACCTACTGTCTATCGCTTGAATTCGTTCACACTGTAAATCAAACATGACAAATCCAACAGCACAACTAAAATGTGTATTTCACAAGTAATAACATAAAAACAGAAATATACTTTTGCTGATGCAGAAACAAAGAAAACGTCTCGTCTGATGCTTTGAAATCTCCATTTAGCATGGCCCCTTAACTAACCACCAAGAGTCTTTGCACGGCTGGGAACCTTCGTAAAAGGGTCAGTGGGTCACTGTGAATGCAGCAGCTCTTCACCCCTGTTTTTCTTACAAAGAAGCAGAGTTTTATTCCAGGTACAGGAGGCATCTCTGGTGTCTGATACTACCGGTAGTGTTCAGCCTACCCTCTCTGAGAGAGCAGCAGTGAGGGTACAAAGCACACTGGTTGCAAAATGTGGACACTGCAAACAACAGCTGCAATATCACAGATGATATAAAACACATAAAGTACTCAAGTCTTATACTAGAAACAACACAGCAGGGGAATCATGTCATAAAACAAATGATGAACCCACAGTATGGATGGGGCAGGTAATAAAATGCGAATTTCCCATGGTGAGACCAGAGTCAATTGCTGCCTTCTTCTCTGTGCCCCGGTCTCTTTATATAATCTGTACTTTTTGTTGTGCAATAATAGAAAAACAAGGAATAACCCTTCATAGTATTAAAGTACAGGTCAAGGGCTGGGGAGAGAGGGCTGTAGATTTGGGGGTCGGTGTAAACCTCTGACGGCATTAGATGGAAGCAGAAGACAAAGCAAGTGACATTTATTAAGACTTTAGGTGCATTTAGGTTTATAGAAAAAAACTGAGAAAGATTAAAATGTCTGAGTAGTGAAAAAAAAAATATGGATTTCCCATACCAGGAGTCGAACCCGGGCCGCCTGGGTGAAAACCAGGAATCCTAACCGCTAGACCATATGGGAACTGTGAACTTTTATAAAGCTTAGTGTATGTGAGGTGTCTCCCAAGGTCACACTGCATTCCGTACACTGAGAGTTATATTCTTCTTCTCAGTAGTACACAATCAATTGGGGTAACAGACACCTCACTTCTGACAAAAGAGAAGGAAAGGACAGAAGTCATCATTTCTGCCACAACCTGTCAGGTCTCATTATTTACAACCTTAGAGCTTCTACACATACACAGAGCCCAGGACACGGAGCACAGCAGCAGTCCCTGCATTCACTATTACTGACCCCTCCCCTTGAGCCAGACAAAGCCACGCCCCTCCCGTAGGACACTCCTGGGTTTCCTCACCAGACTGATGGCCCCACAGCCCCCTCTCCAGTTATCTTCCAGCTGCTTCCTTGACGACACTCCCCTGCACCTGTCACAGGCTCCAGGCTGCCCTCCTGGGGCTCGAGTTATACTCCTTCTCTATCTACTAACAGCACCGACTCCAGTCCTGACACTGGATTGGTTCACACAGAGAAGAAACAGCTCAGAAGTAGTCTGGGTTGTTCCCAGGTACCTGCATCTTCACAGAGTGACTGCCAGGGGGCAGCACAGCCAAAGCACTCACAGCCCACAAGGCTATAAATCATCAATTGGATGTCAGCAGCCATGTCAGAGGCACAGAGACTAGTAATTCCACAATATTTTGGGTTCAGCAGAGGAAGAAGCAAGTGCTGAGCTGAAGTGGTCACTGCTGTTTTGTCACAACACCAGACATATGTTCTTAAAAGCATGTAAGCGCACATTCTTAGGCATTCTCGGTCGTCTTCTCCCTTTCTGACATTATACCAATTGTATACACCCGAATGGAGAAAAGTTAAAATATAAGGTACTAGGAATATGCGCCAAAGGTAGGCAAATTAAACATTTCAAGTACAAATATTACCATATTTATTGATGTAAAATGTAAACAAGTTACACCGAAAATATGTGTGTGTGTTTACAAAGGATGTCTAAAGTGTATGCTGTGAGGTCAGGTTGCAGTTCACTACTTGCACTTGTGCCTTTCACAAGTGTGAGTACCCAGTTACACTAATGTCTGCTTTGACTTGTTATTCTGAGAGTCATGTGCTAAAGGGGGGCTTCCACCCTAGTTTGAGGGACCAGAGTACGAATGCCCAGGGCACAGGAAGTACACAGTCCTCATTGATACAACTGTGGCCCAGTAACTTCTGACTGCCCTTTGACCCCACAGACTGGCACATATATGTCATCAGACTATAGCACCGTGGTACATATGCACACATGTGCATGTACACGTCAGCCAGTTTTTTATTCATTTATGTGCTAATACTGTTCAGCATCAGGATGTGATGTCGAAGGAGACTGGTGGAGAGCGCCGAAGTCTCTGGTATTTCAAGACAAAACTAGAGACCTTTTCACACTCATATACTGCTCCAGGCAGATCTTCCACTGCAAATGCAAGTTATATGAGTCCAGCTGAAAACTGTTTATTTTTGGGTACTTGCTTTAGTCAAAGGTTACCATTTGCAACTCACAAAAAAAAAGCAAAGGGCAATTTCATACATTAACACTTTGGTAAAGTCGTTCTTTCACACCGTACATTTCCGTAAGTTTCTCTCTCCTTGTAAGTTATCCGGTGTGAAGGCCAAGTGGAGTCAGGTCCACACTGTGCATCTTACAGTTGTGTAGCCAGAGTAGAGAGGTGTCCACACAGACACAGGACGTAGACAACACCTGTGTGTAGCATCAAGTGTCCCCAGCAACGCCTATAGAATAATGTATAGATGCCCCCAAACCGCAGAAACCACGAGGGGAATGAAAAGAGGAAGAGACGGGTTATGTCAGAGGTACAAATGGTTTCCTGCTCAAGACCTGCAATAAATTAAAACAAAAGTATTATTACAATCATTCCAGGTCCTACCGATATTGGAACTCAGATTGCTGGATTCAGAGTCCAGAGTGCTAATCATTACACGATGGAACCAACGTCCACGATCCTCAACCCTAGGAGTCCTGAAGCAGTGTCAGTCGCCACCTACTGTCTATCGCTTGAATTCGTTCACACTGTAAATCAAACATGACAAATCCAACAGCACAACTAAAATGTGTATTTCACAAGTAATAACATAAAAACAGAAATATACTTTTGCTGATGCAGAAACAAAGAAAACGTCTCGTCTGATGCTTCGAAATCTCCATTTAGCATGGCCCCTTAACTAACCACCAAGAGTCTTTGCACGGCTGGGAACCTTTGTAAAAGGGTCAGTGGGTCACTGTGAATGCAGCAGATCTTCACCCCTGTATTTCTTACAAAGAAGCAGAGTTTTATTCCAGGTACAGGAGGCATCTCTTGTGTCTGATACTACCGGTAGTGTTCAGCCTACCCTCTCTGAGAGAGCAGCAGTGAGGGTACAAAGCACACTGGTTGCAAAATGTGGACACTGCAAACAACAGCTGCAATATCACAGATGATATAAAACACATAAAGTACTCAAGTCTTATACTAGAAACAACACAGCAGGGGAATCATGTCATAAAACAAATGATGAACCCACAGTATGGACGGGGCAGGTAATAAAATGCGAATTTCCCATGGTGGGACCACAGTCAATTGCTGCCTTCTTCTCTGTGCCCCGGTCTCTTTATATAATCTGTACTTTTTGTTGTGCAATAAAAGAAAAACAAGGAATAAACCTTCATAGTATTAATGTACAGGTCAAGGGCTGGGGAGAGAGGGCAGTAGATTTGGGGGTCGGTGAAAACCTCTGACGGCATTAGATGGAAGCAGAAGACAAAGCAAGTGACATTTATTAAGACTTTAGGTGCATTTAGGTTTATAGAAAAAAACTGAGAAAGATTAAAATGTCTGAGTAGTGAAAAAAAAAAATAAGGATTTCCCATACCGAGAGTCGAACCCAGGCCGCCTGGGTGAAAACCAGGAATCCTAACCGCTAGACCATATGGGAACTGTGAACTTTTTATACAGGTTAGTGTATGTGAGGTGTCTCCCAAGGTCACACTGCATTCCGTACACTGAGAGTTATATTGTTCTTCTCAGTAGTACACAATCAATTGGGGTAACAGACACCTCACTTCTGACAAAAGAGAAGGAATGACCAGAAGTCATCATTTCTGCCACAACCTGTCAGGTCTCATTATTTACAACCTTAGAGCTTCTACACATACACAGAGCCCAGGACACGGAGGACAGCAGCAGTCCCTGCATTCACTATTACTAACCCCTCCCCTTGAGCCAGACAAAGCCACGCCCCTCCCGTAGGACACTCCTGGGTTTCCTCACCAGACTGATGGCCCCACAGACCCCTCTCCAGTTATCTTCCAGCTGCTTCCTTGACGACACTCCCCTGCACCTGTCACAGGCTCCAGGCTGCCCTCCTGGGGCTCGAGTTATACTCCTTCTCTATCTACTAACAGCACCGACTCCAGTCCTGACACTGGATTGGTTCACACAGAGAAGAAACAGCTCAGAAGTAGTCTGGGTTGTTCCCAGGTACCTGCATCTTCACAGAGTGACTGCCAGGGGGCAGCACAGCCAAAGCACTCACAGCCCACAAGGCTACAAATCATCAATTGGATGTCAGCAGCCTTGTCAGAGGCTCAGAGACTAGTAATTCCACAATATTTTGGGACAGCAGAGGAAGAAGCAAGTGCTGAGCTGAAGTGGTCACTGCTGTTTTGTCACAACACCAGACATATGTTCTTAAAAGCATGTAAGCGCACATTCTTAGGCATTCTCGGTCGTCTTCTCCCTTTCTGACATTATACCAATTGTATACACCCGAATGGAGAAAAGTTAAAATATAAGGTACTAGGAATATGCGCCAAAGGTAGTCAAATTAAACATTTCAAGTACAAATATTACCATATTTATTGATGTAAAATGTAAACAAGTTAGACTGAAAATATGTGTGTGTGTTTACAAAGGATGTCTAAAGTGTATGCTGTGAGGTCAGGTTGCAGTTCACTACTTGCACTTGTGCCTTTCACAAGTGTGAGTACCCAGTTACACTAATGTCTTTTCTGACTTGTTATTCTGAGAGTCATGTACTAAAGGGGGGCTTCCACCCTAGTTTGAGGGACCAGAGTACGAATGCCCCAGGGCACAGGAAGTACACAGTCCTCATTGATACAACTGTGGCCCAGTAACTTCTTTCTGCCCTTTGACCCCACAGACTGGCACATATATGTCATCAGACTATAGCACCGTGGTACATATGCACACATGTGCATGTACACGTCAGCCAGTTTTTTATTCATTTATGTACTAATACTGTTCAGCATCAGGATGTGATGTCGAAGGTGTCTGTTAGAGAGCGCCGAAGTCTCTGGTATTTCATGACAAAACTAGAGACCTTTTCACACTCATATACTGCTCCAGGCAGATCTTCCACTGCAAATGCAAGTTATATGAGTCCAGCTGAAAACTGTTTATTTTTGGGTACTTGCTTTAGTCAAAGGTTACCATTTGCAACTCACAAAAAAAAAGCAAAGGGCAATTTCATACATTAACACTTTGGTAAAGTCGTTCTTTCACACCGTACATTTCCGTAAGTTTCTCTCTCCTTGTAAGTTATCCGGTGTGAAGGCCAAGTGGAGTCAGGTCCACACTGTGCATCCTACAGTTGTGTAGCCAGAGTAGAGAGGTGTCCACACAGACACAGGACGTAGACAACACCTGTGTGTAGCATCAAGTGTCCCCAGCAACGCCTATAGAATAATGTATAGATGCCCCCAAACCGCAGAAACCACGAGGGGAATGAAAAGAGGAAGCGACGGGTTATGTCAGAGATACAAATGGTTTCCTGCTCAAGACCTGCAATAAATGAAAACAAAAGTATTATTACAAACATTCCAGGTCCTACCGATATTGGAACTCAGATTCCTGGATTCAGAGTCCAGAGTGCCAATCATTACACGATGGAACCAACGTCCACGATCCTCAACCCTAGGAGTCCTGAAGCAGTGTCAGTCGCCACCTACTGTCTATCGCCTGAATTCGTTCACACTGTAAATCAAACATGACAAATCCAACAGCACAACTAACATGTGTATTTCACAAGTAATAACATAAAAACAGAAATATACTTTTGCTGATGCAGAAACAAAGAAAACGTCTCGTCTGATGCTTCGAAATCTCCATTTAGCATGGCCCCTTAACTAACCACCAAGAGTCTTTGCACGGCTGGGAACCTTTGTAAAAGGGTCAGTGGGTCACTGTGAATGCAGCAGATCTTCACCCCTGTATTTCTTACAAAGAAGCAGAGTTTTATTCCAGGTACAGGAGGCATCTCTTGTGTCTGATACTACCGGTAGTGTTCAGCCTACCCTCTCTGAGAGAGCAGCAGTGAGGGTACAAAGCACACTGGTTGCAAAATGTGGACACTGCAAACAACAGCTGCAATATCACAGATGATATAAAACACATAAAGTACTCAAGTCTTATACTAGAAACAACACAGCAGGGGAATCATGTCATAAAACAAATGATGAACCCACAGTATGGACGGGGCAGGTAATAAAATGCGAATTTCCCATGGTGGGACCACAGTCAATTGCTGCCTTCTTCTCTGTGCCCCGGTCTCTTTATATAATCTGTACTTTTTGTTGTGCAATAAAAGAAAAACAAGGAATAACCCTTCATAGTATTAATGTACAGGTCAAGGGCTGGGGAGAGAGGGCAGTAGATTTGGGGGTCGGTGTAAACCTCTTGCGGCATTAGATGGAAGCAGAAGACAAAGCAAGTGACATTTATTAAGACTTTAGGTGCATTTAGGTTTATAGAAAAAAACTGAGAAAGATTAAAATGTCTGAGTAGTGAAAAAAAAAAATATGGATTTCCCATACCGGGAGTCAAACCCAGGCCGCCTGGGTGACAACCAGGAATCCTAACCGCTAGACCATATGGGAACTGTGAACTTTTTATACAGGTTAGTGTATGTGAGGTGTCTCTCAAGGTCACACTTCATTCCGTACACTGAGAGTTATATTGTTCTTCTCAGTAGTACACAATCAATTGGGGTAACAGACACCTCACTTCTGACAAAAGAGAAGGAATGACCAGAAGTCATCATTTATGCCACAACCTGTCAGGTCTCATTATTTACAACCTTAGAGCTTCTACACATACACAGAGCCCAGGACACGGAGGACAGCAGCAGTCCCTGCATTCACTATTACTAACCCCTCCCCTTGAGCCAGACAAAGCCACGCCCCTCCCGTAGGACACTCCTGGGTTTCCTCACCAGACTGATGGCCCCACAGACCCCTCTCCAGTTATCTTCCAGCTGCTTCCTTGACGACACTCCCCTGCACCTGTCACAGGCTCCAGGCTGCCCTCCTGGGGCTCGAGTTAAACTCCTTCTCTATCTACTAACAGCACCGACTCCAGTCCTGACACTGGATTGGTTCACACAGAGAAGAAACAACTCAGAAGTAGTCTGGGTTGTTCCCAGGTACCTGCATCTTCACAGAGTGACTGCCAGGGGGCAGCACAGCCAAAGCACTCACAGCCCACAAGGCTACAAATCATCAATTGGATGTCAGCAGCCTTGTCAGAGGCTCAGAGACTAGTAATTCCACAATATTTTGGGACAGCAGAGGAAGAAGCAAGTGCTGAGCTGAAGTGGCCACTGCTGTTTTGTCACAACACCAGACATATGTTCTTAAAAGCATGTAAGCGCACATTCTTAGGCATTCTCGGTCGTCTTCTTCCTTTCTGACATTATACCAATTGTATACACCCGAATGGAGAAAAGTTAAAATATAAGGTACTAGGAATATGCGCCAAAGGTAGGCAAATTAAACATTTCAAGTACAAATATTACCATATTTATTGATGTAAAATGTAAACAAGTTAGACTGAAAATATGTGTGTGTGTTTACAAAGGATGTCTAAAGTGTATGCTGTGAGGTCAGGTTGCAGTTCACTACTTGCACTTGTGCCTTTCACAAGTGTGAGTACCCAGTTACACTAATGTCTGCTCTGACTTGTTATTCTGAGAGTCATGTGCTAAAGGGGGGCTTCCACCCTAGTTTGAGGGACCAGAGTACGAATGCCCCAGGGCACAGGAAGTACACAGTCCTCATTGATACAACTGTGGCCCAGTAACTTCTGACTGCCCTTTGACCCCACAGACTGGCACATATATGTCATCAGACTATAGCACCGTGGTACATATGCACACATGTGCATGTACACGTCAGCCAGTTTTTTATTCATTTATGTACTAATACTGTTCAGCATCAGGATGTGATGTCGAAGGAGACTGTTAGAGAGCGCCGAAGTCTCTGGTATTTCAAGACAAAACTAGAGACCTTTTCACACTCATATACTGCTCCAGGCAGATCTTCCACTGCAAATGCAAGTTATATGAGTCCAGCTGAAAACTGTTTATTTTTGGGTACTTGCTTTAGTCAAAGGTTACCATTTGCAACTCACAAAAAAAAAGCAAAGGGCAATTTCATACATTAACACTTTGGTAAAGTCGTTCTTTCACACCGTACATTTCCGTAAGTTTCTCTCTCCTTGTAAGTTATCCGGTGTGAAGGCCAAGTGGAGTCAGGTCCACACTGTGCATCCTACAGTTGTGTAGCCAGAGTAGAGAGGTGTCCACACAGACACAGGACGTAGACAACACCTGTGTGTAGCATCAAGTGTCCCCAGCAACGCCTATAGAATAATGTATAGATGCCCCCAAACCGCAGAAACCACGAGTGGAATGAAAAGAGGAAGAGACGGGTTATGTCAGAGATACAAATGGTTTCCTGCTCAAGACCTGCAATAAATTAAAACAAAAGTATTATTACAAACATTCCAGGTCCTACCGATATTGGAACTCAGATTGCTGGATTCAGAGTCCAGAGTGCTAATCATTACACGATGGAACCAACGTCCACGATCCTCAACCCTAGGAGTCCTGAAGCAGTGTCAGTCGCCACCTACTGTCTATCGCCTGAATTAGTTCACACTGTAAATCAAACATGACAAATCCAACAGCACAACTAAAATGTGTATTTCACAAGTAATAACATAAAAACAGAAATATACTTTTGCTGATGCAGAAACAAAGAAAACGTCTCGTCTGATGCTTCGAAATCTCCATTTAGCATGGCCCCTTAACTAACCACCAAGAGTCTTTGCACGGCTGGGAACCTTTGTAAAAGGGTCAGTGGGTCACTGTGAATGCAGCAGATCTTCACCCCTGAATTTCTTACAAAGAAGTAGAGTTTTATTCCAGGTACAGGAGGCATCTCTGGTGTCTGATACTACCGGTAGTGTTCAGCCTTCCCTCTCTGAGAGAGCAGCAGTGAGGGTACAAAGCACACTGGTTGCAAAATGTGGACACTGTAAACAACAGCTGCAATATCACAGATGATATAAAACACATAAAGTACTCAAGTCTTATACTAGAAACAACACAGCAGGGGAATCATGTCATAAAACAAATGATGAACCCACAGTATGGACGGGGCAGGTAATAAAATGTGAATTTCCCATGGTGGGACCACAGTCAATTGCTGCCTTCTTCTCTGTGCCCCGGTCTCTTTATATAATCTGTACTTTTTGTTGTGCAATAAAAGAAAAACAAGGAATAACCCTTCATAGTATTAATGTACAGGTCAAGGGCTGGGGAGAGAGGGCAGTAGATTTGGGGGTCGGTGTAAACCTCTGACGGCATTAGATGGAAGCAGAAGACAAAGCAAGTGACATTTATTAAGACTTTAGGTGCATTTAGGTTTATAGAAAAAAACTGAGAAAGATTAAAATGTCTGAGTAGTGAAAAAAAAATATAGATTTCCCATACCGGGAGTCGAACCCAGGCCGCCTGGGGGAAAACCAGGAATCCTAACCGCTAGACCATATGGGAACTGTGAACTTTTTATACAGCTTAGTGTATGTGAGGTGTCTCCCAAGGTCACACTGCATTCCGTACACTGAGAGTTATATTCTTCTTCTCAGTAGTACACAATCAATTGGGGTAACAGACACCTCACTTCTGACAAAAGAGAAGGAATGACCAGAAGTCATCATTTCTGTCACAACCTGTCAGGTCTCATTATTTACAACCTTAGAGCTTCTGCACATACACAGAGCCCAGGACACGGAGGACAGCAGCAGTCCCTGCATTCACTATTACTAACCCCTCCCCTTGAGCCAGACAAAGCCACGCCCCTCCCGTAGGACACTCCTGGGTTTCCTCACCAGACTGATGGCCCCACAGACCCCTCTCCAGTTATCTTCCAGCTGCTTCCTTGACGACACTCCCCTGCACCTGTCACAGGCTCCAGGCTGCCCTCCTGGGGCTCGAGTTATACTCCTTCTCTATCTACTAACAGCACCGACTCCAGTCCTGACACTGGATTGGTTCACACAGAGAAGAAACAGCTCAGAAGTAGTCTGGGTTGTTCCCAGGTACCTGCATCTTCACAGAGTGACTGCCAGGGGGCAGCACAGCCAAAGCACTCACAGCCCACAAGGCTATAAATCATCAATTGGATGTCTGCAGCCTTGTCAGAGGCACAGAGACTAGTAATTCCACAATATTTTGGGTTCAGCAGAGGAAGAAGCAAGTGCTGAGCTGAAGTGGTCACTGCTGTTTTGTCACAACACCAGACATATGTTCTTAAAAGCATGTAAGCGCACATTCTTAGGCATTCTCGGTCGTCTTCTCCCTTTCTGACATTATACCAATTGTATACACCCGAATGGAGAAAAGTAAAAATATAAGGTACTAGGAATATGCGCCAAAGGTAGGCAAATTAAACATTTCAAGTACAAATATTACCATATTTATTGATGTAAAATGTAAACAAGTTAGACCGAAAATATGTGTGTGTGTTTACAAAGGATGTCTAAAGTGTATGCTGTGAGGTCAGGTTGCAGTTCACTACTTGCACTTGTGCCTTTCACAAGTGTGAGTACCCAGTTACACTAATGTCTGCTCTGACTTGTTATTCTGAGAGTCATGTGCTAAAGGGGGGCTTCCACCCTAGTTTGAGGGACCAGAGTACGAATGCCCCAGGGCACAGGAAGTACACAGTCCTCATTGATACAACTGTGGCCCAGTAACTTCTGACTGCCCTTTGACCCCACAGACTGGCACATATATGTCATCAGACTATAGCACCGTGGTACATATGCACACATGTGCATGTACACGTCAGCCAGTTTTTTATTCATTTATGTGCTAATACTGTTCAGCATCAGGATGTGATGTCGAAGGAGACTGGTGGAGAGCACCGAAATCTCTGGTATTTCAAGACAAAACTAGAGACCTTTTCACACTCATATACTGCTCCAGGCAGATCTTCCACTGCAAATGCAAGTTATATGAGTCCAGCTGAAAACTGTTTATTTTTGGGTACTTGCTTTAGTCAAAGGTTACCATTTGCAACTCACAAAAAAAAAGCAAAGGGCAATTTCATACATTAACACTTTGGTCAAGTCGTTCTTTCACACCGTACATTTCCGTAAGTTTCTCTCTCCTTGTAAGTTATCCGGTGTGAAGGCCAAGTGGAGTCAGGTCCACACTGTGCATCTTACAGTTGTGTAGCCAGAGTAGAGAGGTGTCCACACAGACACAGGACGTAGACAACACCTGTGTGTAGCATCAAGTGTCCCCAGCAACGCCTATAGAATAATGTATAGATGCCCCCAAACCGCAGAAACCACGAGGGGAATGAAAAGAGGAAGAGACGGGTTATGTCAGAGATACAAATGGTTTCCTGCTCAAGACCTGCAATAAATTAAAACAAAAGTATTATTACAAACATTCCAGGTCCTACCGATATTGGAACTCAGATTGCTGGATTCAGAGTCCAGAGTGCTAATCATTACACGATGGAACCAACGTCCACGATCCTCAACCCTAGGAGTCCTGAAGCAGTGTCAGTCGCCACCTACTGTCTATCGCTTGAATTCGTTCACACTGTAAATCAAACATGACAAATCCAACAGCACAACTAAAATGTGTATTTCACAAGTACTAACATAAAAACAGAAATATACTTTTGCTGATGCAGAAACAAAGAAAACGTCTCGTCTGATGCTTTGAAATCTCCATTTAGCATGGCCCCTTAACTAACCACCAAGAGTCTTTGCACGGCTGGGAACCTTCGTAAAAGGGTCAGTGGGTCACTGTGAATGCAGCAGATATTCACCCCTGTATTTCTTACAAAGAAGCAGAGTTTTATTCCAGGTACAGGAGGCATCTCTGGTGTCTGATACTACCGGTAGTGTTCAGCCTACCCTCTCTGAGAGAGCAGCAGTGAGGGTACAAAGCACACTGGTTGCAAAATGTGGACACTGCAAACAACAGCTGCAATATCACAGATGATATAAAACACATAAAGTACTCAAGTCTTATACTAGAAACAACACAGCAGGGGAATCATGTCATGAAACAAATGATGAACCCACAGTATGGATGGGGCAGGTAATAAAATCCGAATTTCCCATGGTGGGACCACAGTCAATTGCTGCCTTCTTCTCTGTGCCCCGGTCTCTTTATATAATCTGTACTTTTTGTTGTGCAATAATAGAAAAACAAGGAATAACCCTTCATAGTATTAATGTACAGGTCAAGGGCTGGGGAGAGAGGGCTGTAGATTTGGGGGTCGGTGTAAACCTCTGACGGCATTAGATGGAAGCAGAAGACAAAGCAAGTGACATTTATTAAGACTTTAGGTGCATTTAGGTTTATAGAAAAAAACTGAGAAAGATTAAAATGTCTGAGTAGTGAAAAAAAAAAATATGGATTTCTCATACCGGGACTCGAACCCGGGCCACCTGGATGAAAACCAGGAATCCTAACGGCTAGACGATATGGGAACTGTGAACTTTTTATACAGCTTAGTGTATGTGAGGTGTCTCCGAAGGTCACACTGCATTCCGTACACTGAGAGTTATATTGTTCTTCTCAGTAGTACACAATCAATTGGGGTAACAGACACCTCACTTCTGACAAAAGAGAAGGAATGACCAAAAGTCATCATTTCTGCCACAACCTGTCAGGTCTCATTATTTACAACCTTAGAGCTTCTACACATACACAGAGCCCAGGACACGGAGGACAGCAGCAGTCCCTGCATTCACTATTACTAACCCCTCCCCTTGAGCCAGACAAAGCCACGCCCCTCCCGTAGGACACTCCTGGGTTTCCTCACCAGACTGATGGCCCCACAGACCCCTCTCCAGTTATCTTCCAGCTGCTTCCTTGACGACACTCCCCTGCACCTGTCACAGGCTCCAGGCTGCCCTCCTGGGGCTCGAGTTATACTCCTTCTCTATCTACTAACAGCACCGACTCCAGTCCTGACACTGGATTGGTTCACACAGAGAAGAAACAGCTCAGAAGTAGTCTGGGTTGTTCCCAGGTACCTGCATCTTCACAGAGTGACTGCCAGGGGGCAGCACAGCCAAAGCACTCACAGCCCACAAGGCTACAAATCATCAATTGGATGTCAGCAGCCTTGTCAGAGGCGCAGAGACTAGTAATTCCACAATATTTTGGGACAGCAGAGGAAGAAGCAAGTGCTGAGCTGAAGTGGTCACTGCTGTTTTGTCACAACACCAGACATATGTTCTTAAAAGCATGTAAGCACACATTCTTAAGAATTCTCAGTAGTCTTCTCCCTTTCTGACATTATACCAATTGTATACACCCGAATGGAGAAAAGTTAAAATATAAGGTACTAGGAATATGCGCCAAAGGTAGGCAAATTAAACATTTCAAGTACAAATATTACCATATTTATTGATGTAAAATGTAAACAAGTTAGACTGAAAATATGTGTGTGTGTTTACAAAGGATGTCTAAAGTGTATGCTGTGAGGTCAGGTTGCAGTTCACTACTTGCACTTGTGCCTTTCACAAGTGTGAGTACCCAGTTACACTAATGTCTTCTCTGACTTGTTATTCCGAGAGTCATGTACTAAAGGGGGGCTTCCACCCTAGTTTGAGGGACCAGAGTACGAATGCCCCAGGGCACAGGAAGTACACAGTCCTCATTGATACAACTGTGGCCCAGTAACTTCTGACTGCCCTTTGACCCCACAGACTGGCACATGTATGTCATCAGACTATAGCACCGTGGTACATATGCACACATGTGCATGTACACGTCAGCCAGTTTTTTATTCATTTATGTGCTAATACTGTTCAGCATCAGGATGTGATGTCGAAGGAGACTGTTAGAGAGCGCCGAAGTCTCTGGTATTTCAAGACAAAACTAGAGACCTTTTCACACTCATATACTGCTCCAGGCAGATCTTCCACTGCAAATGCAAGTTATATGAGTCCAGCTGAAAACTGTTTATTTTTGGGTACTTGCTTTAGTCAAAGGTTACCATTTGCAACTCACAAAAAAAAAGCAAAGGGCAATTTCATACATTAACACTTTGGTAAAGTCGTTCTTTCACACCGTACATTTCCGTAAGTTTCTCTCTCCTTGTAAGTTATCCGGTGTGAAGGCCAAGTGGAGTCAGGTCCACACTGTGCATCTTACAGTTGTGTAGCCAGAGTAGAGAGGTGTCCACACAGACACAGGACGTAGACAACACCTGTGTGTAGCATCAAGTGTCCCCAGCAACGCCTATAGAATAATGTATAGATGCCCCCAAACCGCAGAAACCACGAGGGGAATGAAAAGAGGAAGAGACGGGTTATGTCAGAGATACAAATGGTTTCCTGCTCAAGACCTGCAATAAATTAAAACAAAAGTATTATTACAAACATTCCAGGTCCTACCGATATTGGAACTCAGATTGCTGGATTCAGAGTCCAGAGTGCTAATCATTACACGATGGAACCAACGTCCACGATCCTCAACCCTAGGAGTCCTGAAGCAGTGTCAGTCGCCACCTACTGTCTATCGCTTGAATTCGTTCACACTGTAAATCAAACATGACAAATCCAACAGCACAACTAAAATGTGTATTTCACAAGTAATAACATAAAAACAGAAATATACTTTTGCTGATGCAGAAACAAAGAAAACGTCTCGTCTGATGCTTCGAAATCTCCATTTAGCATGGCCCCTTAACTAACCACCAAGAGTCTTTGCACGGCTGGGAACCTTTGTAAAAGGGTCAGTGGGTCACTGTGAATGCAGCAGATCTTCACCCCTGTATTTCTTACAAAGAAGCAGAGTTTTATTCCAGGTACAGGAGGCATCTCTGGTGTCTGATACTACCGGTAGTGTTCAGCCTACCCTCTCTGAGAGAGCAGCAGTGAGGGTACAAAGCACACTGGTTGCAAAATGTGGACACTGCAAACAACAGCTGCAATATCACAGATGATATAAAACACATAAAGTACTCAAGTCTTATACTAGAAACAACACAGCAGGGGAATCATGTCATAAAACAAATGATGAACCCACAGTATGGACGGGGCAGGTAATAAAATGCGAATTTCCCATGGTGGGACCACAGTCAATTGCTGCCTTCTTCTCTGTGCCCCGGTCTCTTTATATAATCTGTACTTTTTGTTGTGCAATAAAAGAAAAACAAGGAATAACCCTTCATAGTATTAATGTACAGGTCAAGGGCTGGGGAGAGAGGGCTGTAGATTTGGGGGTCGGTGTAAACCTCTGACGGCATTAGATGGAAGCAGAAGACAAAGCAAGTGACATTTATATAGACTTTAGGTGCATTTAGGTTAATAGAAAAAAACTGAGAAAGATTAAAATGTCTGAGTAGTGAAAAAAAAAATATGGATTTCCCATACCGGGAGTCGAACCCGGGCCGCCTGGGTGAAAACCAGGAATCCTAACAGCTAGACCATATGGGAACTGTGAACTTTTTATACAGCTTAGTGTATGTGAGGTGTCTCCCAAGGTCACTCTGCATTCCGTACACTGAGAGTTATATTGTTCTTCTCAGTAGTACACAATCAATTGGGGTAACAGACACCTCACTTCTGACAAAAGAGAAGGAATGACCAGAAGTCATCATTTATGCCACAACCTGTCAGGTCTCATTATTTACAACCTTAGAGCTTCTACACATACACAGAGCCCAGGACACGGAGGACAGCAGCAGTCCCTGCATTCACTATTACTAACCCCTCCCCTTGAGCCAGACAAAGCCACGCCCCTCCCGTAGGACACTCCTGGGTTTCCTCACCAGACTGATGGCCCCACAGACCCCTCTCCAGTTATCTTCCAGCTGCTTCCTTGACGACACTCCCCTGCACCTGTCATAGGCTCCAGGCTGCCCTCCTGGGGCTCGAGTTATACTCCTTCTCTATCTACTAACAGCACCGACTCCAGTCCTGACACTGGATTGGTTCACACAGAGAAGAAACAGCTCAGAAGCAGTCTGGGTTGTTCCCAGGTACCTGCATCTTCACAGAGTGACCGCCAGGGGGCAGCACAGCCAAAGCACTCACAGCCCACAAGGCTACAAATCATCAATTCGATGTCAGCAGCCTTGTCAGAGGCGCAGAGACTAGTAATTCCACAATATTTTGGGACAGCAGAGGAAGAAGCAAGTGCTGAGCTGAAGTGGTCACTGCTGTTTTGTCACAACACCAGACATATGTTCTTAAAAGCATGTAAGCACACATTCTTAGGAATTCTCGGTCGTCTTCTCCCTTTCTGACATTATACCAATTGTATACACCCGAATGGAAAAAAGTTAAAAAATAATGTACTAGGAATATGCGCCAAAGGTAGGCAAATTAAACATTTCAAGTACAAATATTACCATATTTATTGATGTAAAATGTAAACAAGTTAGACTGAAAATATGTGTGTGTGTTTACAAAGGATGTCTAAAGTGTATGCTGTGAGGTCAGGTTGCAGTTCACTACTTGCACCTGTGCCTTTCACAAGCGTGAGTACCCAGTTACACTAATGTCTGCTCTGACTTGTTATTCTGAGAGTCATGTGCTAAAGGGGGGCTTCCACCCTAGTTTGAGGGACCAGAGTACGAATGCCCCAGGGCACAGGAAGTACACAGTCCTCATTGATACAACTGTGGCCCAGTAACTTCTGACTGCCCTTTGACCCCACAGACTGGCACATATATGACATCAGACTATAGCACTGTGGTACATATGCACATATGTGCATGTACACGTCAGCCAGTTTTTTATTAATTTATGTGCTAATTCTGTTCAGCATCAGGATGTGATGTCGAAAGAGACTGGTGGAGAGCGCCGAAGTCTCTGGTATTTCAAGACAAAACTAGAGACCTTTTCACACTCATATACTGCTCCAGGCAGATCTTCCACTGCAAATGCAAGTTATATGAGTCCAGCTGAAAACTGTTTATTTTTGGGTACTTGCTTTAGTCAAAGGTTACCATTTGCAACTCACAAAAAAAAAGCAAAGGGCAATTTCATACATTAACACTTTGGTAAAGTCGTTCTTTCACACCGTACATTTCCGAAAGTTTCTCTTTCCTTGTAAGTTATCCGGTGTGAAGGCCAAGTGGAGACAGGTCCACACTGTGCATCTTACAGTTGTGTAGCCAGAGTAGAGAGGTGTCCACACAGACACAGGACGTAGACAACACCTGTGTGTAGCATCAAGTGTCCCCAGCAACGCCTATAGTATAATGTATAGATGCCCCCAAACCACAGAAACCACGAGGGGAATGAAAAGAGGAAGAGACGGGTTATGTCAGAGATACAAATGGTGTCCTGCTCAAGACCTGCAATAAATTAAAACAAAAGTATTATTACAAACATTCCAGGTCCTACCGATATTGGAACTCAGATTGCTGGATTCAGAGTCCAGAGTGCTAATCATTACACGGTGGAACCAACGTCCACGATCCTCAACCCTAGGAGTCCTGAAGCAGTGTCAGTCGCCACCTACTGTCTATCGCTTGAATTCGTTCACACTGTAAATCAAACATGACAAATCCAACAGCACAACTAAAATGTGTATTTCACAAGTAATAACATAAAAACAGAAATATACTTTTGCTGATGCAGAAACAAAGAAAACGTCTCGTCTGATGCTTCAAAATCTCCATTTAGCATGGCCCCTTAACTAACCACCAAGAGTCTTTGCACGGCTGGGAACCTTTGTAAAAGGGTCAGTGGGTCACTGTGAATGCAGCAGATCTTCACCCCTGTTTTTCTTACAAAGAAGCAGAGTTTTATTCCAGGTACAGGAGGCATCTCTGGTGTCTGATACTACTGGTAGTGTTCAGCCTACCCTCTCTGAGAGAGCAGCAGTGAGGGTACAAAGCACACTGGTTGCAAAATGTGGACACTGCAAACAACAGCTGCAATATCACAGATGATATAAAACACATAAAGTACTCAAGTCTTATACTAGAAACAACACAGCAGGGGAATCATGTCATAAAACAAATGATGAACCCACAGTATGGACGGGGCAGGTAATAAAATGCGAATTTCCCATGGTGGGACCACAGTCAATTGCTGCCTTCTTCTCTGTGCCCCGGTCTCTTTATATAATCTGTACTTTTTGTTGTGCAATAAAAGAAAAACAAGGAATAACCCTTCATAGTATTAATGTACAGGTCAAGGGCTGGGGAGAGAGGGCTGTAGATTTGGGGGTCGGTGTAAACCTCTGACGGCATTAGATGGAAGCAGAAGACAAAGCAAGTGACATTTATTAAGACTTTAGGTGCATTTAGGTTTATAGAAAAAAACTGAGAAAGATTAAAATGTCTGAGTAGTGAAAAAAAAAAATATGGATTTCCCATACCGGGAGTCGAACCCAGGCCGCCTGGGTGAAAACCAGGAATCCTAACCGCCAGACCATATGGGAACTGTGAACTTTTCATACAGCTTAGTGTATGTGAGGTGTCTCCCAAGGTCACACTGCATTCCGTACACTGAGAGTTATATTCTTCTTCTCAGTAGTACACAATCAATTGGGGTAACAGACACCTCACTTCTGACAAAAGAGAAGGAATGACCAGAAGTCATCATTTATGCCACAACCTGTCAGGTCTCATTATTTACAACCTTAGAGCTTCTACACATACACAGAGCCCAGGACACGGAGGACAGCAGCAGTCCCTGCATTCACTATAACTAACCCCTCCCCTTGAGCCAGACAAAGCCACGCCCCTCCCGTAGGACACTCCTGGGTTTCCTCACCAGACTGATGGCCCCACAGACCCCTCTCCAGTTATCTTCCAGCTGCTTCCTTGACGACACTCCCCTGCACCTGTCACAGGCTCCAGGCTGCCCTCCTGGGGCTCGAGTTATACTCCTTCTCTATCTACTAACAGCACCGACTCCAGTCCTGACACTGGATTGGTTCACACAGAGAAGAAACAGCTCAGAAGTAGTCTGGGTTGTTCCCAGGTACCTGCATCTTCACAGAGTGACTGCCAGGGGGCAGCACAGCCAAAGCACTCACAGCCCACAAGGCTACAAATCATCAATTGGATGTCAGCAGCCTTGTGAGAGGCGCAGAGACTAGTAATTCCACAATATTTTGGGACAGCAGAGGAAGAAGCAAGTGCTGAGCTGAAGTGGTCACTGCTGTTTTGTCACAACACCAGACATATGTTCTTAAAAGCATGTAAGCACACATTCTTAAGAATTCTCGGTATTCTTCTCCCTTTCTGACATTATACCAATTGTATACAGCCGAATGGAGAAAAGTTAAAATATAAGGTACTAGGAATATGCGCCAAAGGTAGGCAAATTAAACATTTCAAGTACAAATATTACCATATTTATTGTTGTAAAATGTAAACAAGTTAGACTGAAAATATGTGTGTGTGTTTACAAAGGATGTCTAAAGTGTATGCTGTGAGGTCAGGTTGCAGTTCACTACTTGCACTTGTGCCTTTCACAAGTGTGAGTACCCAGTTACACTAATGTCTTCTCTGACTTGTTATTCTGAGAGTCATGTACTAAAGGGGGGCTTCCACCCTAGTTTGAGGGACCAGAGTACGAATGCCCCAGGGCACAGGAAGTACACAGTCCTCATTGATACAACTGTGGCCCAGTAACTTCTGACTGCCCTTTGACCCCACAGACTGGCACATGTATGTCATCAGACTATAGCACCGTGTACATATGCACACATGTGCATGTACACGTCAGCCAGTTTTTTATTCATTTATGTGCTAATACTGTTCAGCCTCAGGATGTGATGTCGAAGGAGACTGTTAGAGAGCGCCGAAGTCTCTGGTATTTCAATACAAAACTAGAGACCTTTTCACACTCATATACTGCTCCAGGCAGATCTTCCACTGCAAATGCAAGTTATATGAGTCCAGCTGAAAACTGTTTATTTTTGGGTACTTGCTTTAGTCAAAGGTTACCATTTGCAACTCACAAAAAAAAAGCAAAGGGCAATTTCATACATTAACACTTTGGTAAAGTCGTTCTTTCACACCGTACATTTCCGTAAGTTTCTCTCTCCTTGTAAGTTATCCGGTGTGAAGGCCAAGTGGAGTCAGGTCCACACTGTGCATCTTACAGTTGTGTAGCCAGAGTAGAGAGGTGTCCACACAGACACAGGACGTAGACAACACCTGTGTGTAGCATCAAGTGTCCCCAGCAACGCCTATAGAATAATGTATAGATGCCCCCAAACCGCAGAAACCACGAGGGGAATGAAAAGAGGAAGAGACGGGTTATGTCAGAGATACAAATGGTTTCCTGCTCAAGACCTGCAATAAATTAAAACAAAAGTATTATTACAAACATTCCAGGTCCTACCGATATTGGAACTCAGATTGCTGGATTCAGAGTCCAGAGTGCTAATCATTACACGATGGAACCAACGTCCACGATCCTCAACCCTAGGAGTCCTGAAGCAGTGTCAGTCGCCACCTACTGTCTATCGCTTGAATTCGTTCACACTGTAAATCAAACATGACAAATCCAACAGCACAACTAAAATGTGTATTTCACAAGTAATAACATAAAAACAGAAATATACTTTTGCTGATGCAGAAACAAAGAAAACGTCTCGTCTGATGCTTCGAAATCTCTATTTAGCATGGCCCCTTAACTAACCACCAAGAGTCTTTGCACGGCTAGGAACCTTTGTAAAAGGGTCAGTGGGTCACTGTGAATGCAGCAGATCTTCACCCCTGTATTTCTTACAAAGAAGCAGAGTTTTATTCCAGGTACAGGAGGCATCTCTGGTGTCTGATACTACCGGTAGTGTTCAGCCTACCTCTCTGAGAGAGCAGCACACTGGTTGCAAAATGTGGACACTGCAAACAACAGCTGCAATATCACAGATGATATAAAACACATAAAGTACTCAAGTCTTATACTAGAAACAACACAGCAGGGGAATCATGTCATAAAACAAATGATGAACCCACAGTATGGACGGGGCAGGTAATAAAATGCGAATTTCCCATGGTGGGACCACAGTCAATTGCTGCCTTCTTCTCTGTGCCCCGGTCTCTTTATATAATCTGTACTTTTTGTTGTGCAATAAAAGAAAAACAAGGAATAACCCTTCATAGTATTAATGTACAGGTCAAGGGCTGGGGAGAGAGGGCTGTAGATTTGGGGGTCGGTGTAAACCTCTGACGGCATTAGATGGAAGCAGAAGACAAAGCAAGTGACATTTATTAAGACTTTAGGTGCATTTAGGTTTATAGAAAAAAACTGAGAAAGATTAAAATGTCTGAGTAGTGAAAAAAAAAAATATGCATTTCCCATACCGGGAGTCGAACCCGGGCCGCCTGGGTGAAAACCAGGAATCCTAACCGCTAGACCATATGGGAACTGTGAACTTTTTATACAGCTTAGTGTATGTGAGGTGTCTCACAAGGTCACACTGCATTCCGTACACTGAGAGTTATATTGTTCTTCTCAGTAGTACACAATCAATTGGGGTAACAGACACCTCACTTCTGACAAAAGAGAAGGAATGACCAGAAGTCATCATTTCTGCCACAACCTGTCAGGTCTCATTATTTACAACCTTAGAGCTTCTACACATACACAGAGCCCAGGACACGGAGGACAGCAGCAGTCCCTGCATTCACTATTACTAACCCCTCCCCTTGAGCCAGACAAAGCCACGCCCCTCCCGTAGGACACTCCTGGGTTTCCTCACCAGACTGATGGCCCCACAGACCCCTCTCCAGTTATCTTCCAGCTGCTTCCTTGACGACACTCCCCTGCACCTGTCACAGGCTCCAGGCTGCCCTCCTGGGGCTCGAGTTATACTCCTTCTCTATCTACTAACAGCACCGACTCCAGTCCTGACACTGGATTGGTTCACACAGAGAAGAAACAGCTCAGAAGCAGTCTGGGTTGTTCCCAGGTACCTGCATCTTCACAGAGTGACTGCCAGGGGGCAGCACAGCCAAAGCACTCACAGCCCACAAGGCTACAAATCATCAATTGGATGTCAGCAGCCTTGTCAGAGGCGCAGAGACTAGTAATTCCACAATATTTTGGGACAGCAGAGGAAGAAGCAAGTGCTGAGCTGAAGTGGTCACTGCTGTTTTGTCACAACACCAGACATATGTTCTTAAAAGCATGTAAGCACACATTCTTAGGAATTCTCGGTCGTCTTCTCCCTTTCTGACATTATACCAATTGTATACACCCGAATGGAGAAAAGTTAAAATATAAGGTACTAGGAATATGCGCCAAAGGTAGGCAAATTAAACATTTCAAGTACAAATATTACCATATTTATTGATGTAAAATGTAAACAAGTTAGACTGAAAATATGTGTGTGTGTTTACAAAGGATGTCTAAAGTGTATGCTGTGAGGTCAGGTTGCAGTTCACTACTTGCACTTGTGCCTTTCACAAGTGTGAGTACCCAGTTACACTAATGTCTGCTCTGACTTGTTATTCTGAGAGTCATGTGCTAAAGGGGGGCTTCCACCCTAGTTTGAGGGACCAGAGTACGAATGCCCCAGGGCACAGGAAGTACACAGTCCTCATTGATACAACTGTGGCCCAGTAACTTCTGACTGCCCTTTGACCCCACAGACTGGCACATATATGACATCAGACTATAGCACTGTGGTACATATGCACATATGTGCATGTACACGTCAGGCAGTTTTTTATTCATTTATGTGCTAATTCTGTTCAGCATCAGGATGTGATGTCGAAAGAGACTGGTGGAGAGCGCCGAAGTCTCTGGTATTTCAAGACAAAACTAGAGACCTTTTCACACTCATATACTGCTCCAGGCAGATCTTCCACTGCAAATGCAAGTTATATGAGTCCAGCTGAAAACTGTTTATTTTTGGGTACTTGCTTTAGTCAAAGGTTACCATTTGCAACTCACAAAAAAAAAGCAAAGGGCAATTTCATACATTAACACTTTGGTAAAGTAGTTCTTTCACACCGTACATTTCCGTAAGTTTCTCTCTCCTTGTAAGTTATCCGGTGTGAAGGCCAAGTGGAGTCAGGTCCACACTGTGCATCTTACAGTTGTGTAGCCAGAGTAGAGAGGTGTCCACACAGACACAGGACGTAGACAACACCTGTGTGTAGCATCAAGTGTCCCCAGCAACGCCTATAGAATAATGTATAGATGCCCCCAAACCGCAGAAACCACGAGGGGAATGAAAAGAGGAAGAGACGGGTTATGTCAGAGATACAAATGGTGTCCTGCTCAAGACCTGCAATAAATTAAAACAAAAGTATTATTACAAACATTCCAGGTCCTACCGATATTGGAACTCAGATTGCTGGATTCAGAGTCCAGAGTGCTAATCATTACACGGTGGAACCAACGTCCACGATCCTCAACCCTAGGAGTCCTGAAGCAGTGTCAGTCGCCACCTACTGTCTATCGCTTGAATTCGTTCACACTGTAAATCAAACATGACAAATCCAACAGCACAACTAAAATGTGTATTTCACAAGTAATAACATAAAAACAGAAATATACTTTTGCTGATGAAAAACAAAGAAAACGTCTCGTCTGATGCTTCAAAATCTCCATTTAGCATGGCCCCTTAACTAACCACCAAGAGTCTTTGCACGGCTGGGAACCTTTGTAAAAGGGTCCGTGGGTCACTGTGAATGCAGCAGATCTTCACCCCTGTATTTCTTACAAAGAAGCAGAGTTTTATTCCAGGTACAGGAGGCATCTCTGGTGTCTGATACTACTGGTAGTGTTCAGCCTACCCTCTCTGAGAGAGCAGCAGTGAGGGTACAAAGCACACTAATTGCAAAATGTGGACACTGCAAACAACAGCTGCAATATCACAGATGATATAAAACACATAAAGTACTCAAGTCTTATACTAGAAACAACACAGCAGGGGAATCATGTCATAAAACAAATGATGAACCCACAGTATGGACGGGGCAGGTAATAAAATGCGAATTTCCCATGGTGGGACCACAGTCAATTGCTGCCTTCTTCTCTGTGTCCCGGTCTCTTTATATAATCTGTACTTTTTGTTGTGCAATAAAATATAAACAAGGAATAACCCTTCATAGTATTAATGTACAGGTCAAGGGCTGGGGAGAGAGGGCTGTACATTTGGGGGTCGGTGTAAACCTCTGACGACATTAGATGGAAGCAGAAGACAAAGCAAGTGACTTTTATTAAGACTTTAGGTGCATTTAGGTTTATAGAAAAAAACTGAGAAAGATTAAAATGTCTGAGTAGTGAAAAAAAAAAATATGGATTTCCCATACCGGGAGTCGAACCCAGGCCGCCTGGGTGAAAACCAGGAATCCTAACCGCTAGACCATATGGGAACTGTGAACTTTTTATACAGCTTAGTGTATGTGAGGTGTCTCCCAAGGTCACACTGCATTCCGTACACTGAGAGTTATATTGTTCTTCTCAGTAGTACACAATCAATTGGGGTAACAGACACCTCACTTCTGACAAAAGAGAAGGAATGACCAGAAGTCATCATTTCTGCCACAACCTGTCAGGTCTCATTATTTACAACCTTAGAGCTTCTACACATACACAGAGCCCAGGACACGGAGGACAGCAGCAGTCCCTGCATTCACTATTACTAACCCCTCCCCTTGAGCCAGACAAAGCCACGCCCCTCCCGTAGGACACTCCTGGGTTTCCTCACCAGACTGATGGCCCCACATACCCCTCTCCAGTTATCTTCCAGCTGCTTCCTTGACGACACTCCCCTGCACCTGTCACAGGCTCCAGGCTGCCCTCCTGGGGCTCGAGTTATACTCCTTCTCTATCTACTAACAGCACCGACTCCAGTCCTGACACTGGATTGGTTCACACAGAGAAGAAACAGCTCAGAAGTAGTCTGGGTTGTTCCCAGGTACCTGCATCTTCACAGAGTGACTGCCAGGGGGCAGCACAGCCAAAGCACTCACAGCCCACAAGGGTACAAATCATCAATCGGATGTCAGCAGCCTTGTCAGAGGCGCAGAGACTAGTAATTCCACAATATTTTGGGACAGCAGAGGAAGAAGCAAGTGCTGAGCTGAAGTGGTCACTGCTGTTTTGTCACAACACCAGACATATGTTCTTAAAAGCATGTAAGCACACATTCTTAAGAATTCTCGGTAGTCTTCTCCCTTTCTGACATTATACCAATTGTATACACCCGAATGGAGAAAAGTTAAAATATAAGGTACTAGGAATATGCGGCAAAGGTAGGCAAATTAAACATTTCAAGTACAAATATTACCATATTTATTGATGTAAAATGTAAACAAGTTAGACTGAAAATATGTGTGTGTGTTTACACAGGATGTCTAAAGTGTATGCTGTGAGGTCAGGTTGCAGTTCACTACTTGCACTTGTGCCTTTCACAAGTGTGAGTACCCAGTTACACTAATGTCTTCTCTGACTTGTTATTCTGAGAGTCATGTACTAAAGGGGGGCTTCCACCCTAGTTTGAGGGACCAGAGTACGAATGCCCCAGGGCACAGGAAGTACACAGTCCTCATTGATACAACTGTGGCCCAGTAACTTCTGACTGCCCTTTGACCCCACAGACTGGCACATGTATGTCATCAGACTATAGCACCGTGGTACATATGCACACATGTGCATGTACACGTCAGCCAGTTTTTTATTCATTTATGTGCTAATACTGTTCAGCATCAGGATGTGATGTCGAAGTAGACTGTTAGAGAGCGCCGAAGTCTCTGGTATTTCAAGACAAAACTAGAGACCTTTTCACACTCATATACTGCTCCAGGCAGATCTTCCACTGCAAATGCAAGTTATATGAGTCCAGCTGAAAACTGTTTATTTTTGGGTACTTGCTTTAGTCAAAGGTTACCATTTGCAACTCACAAAAAAAAAGCAAAGGGCAATTTCATACATTAACACTTTGGTAAAGTCGTTCTTTCACACCGTACATTTCCGTAAGTTTCTCTCTCCTTGTAAGTTATCCGGTGTGAAGGCCAAGTGGAGTCAGGTCCACACTGTGCATCCTACAGTTGTGTAGCCAGAGTAGAGAGGTGTCCACACAGACACAGGACGTAGACAACACCTGTGTGTAGCATCAAGTGTCCCCAGCAACGCCAATAGAATAATGTATAGATGCCCCCAAACCGCAGAAACCACAAGGGGAATGAAAAGAGGTAGAGACGGGTTATGTCAGAGATACAAATGGTTTCCTGCTCAAGACCTGCAATAAATTAAAACAAAAGTATTATTACAAACATTCCAGGTCCTACCGATATTGGAACTCAGATTGCTGGATTCAGAGTCCAGAGTGCTAATCATTACACAATGGAACCAACGTCCACGATCCTCAACCCTAGGAGTCCTGAAGCAGTGTCAGTCGCCACCTACTGTCTATCGCTTGAATTCGTTCACACTGTAAATCAAACATGACAAATCCAAGAGCACAACTAAAATGTGTATTTCACAAGTAATAACATAAAAACAGAAATATACTTTTGCTGATGCAGAAACAAAGAAAACGTCTCGTCTGATGCTTCGAAATCTCCATTTAGCATGGCCCCTTAACTAACCACCAAGAGTCTTTGCACGGCTGGGAACCTTCGTAAAAGGGTCAGTGGGTCACTGTGAATGCAGCAGATCTTCACCACTGTATTTCTTACAAAGAAGCAGAGTTTTATTCCAGGTACAGGAGGCATCTCTGGTGTCTGATACTACCGGTAGTGTTCAGCCTACCCTCTCTGAGAGAGCAGCAGTGATGGTACAAAGCACACTGGTTGCAAAATGTGGACACTGTAAACAACAGCTGCAATATCACAGATGATATAAAACACATAAAGTACTCAAGTCTTATACTAGAAACAACACAGCAGGGGAATCATGTCATAAAACAAATGATGAACCCACAGTATGGACGGGGCAGGTAATAAAATGCGAATTTCCCATCGTGGCACCACAGTCAATTGCTGCCTTCTTCTCTGTGCCCCGGTCTCTTTATATAATCTGTACTTTTTGTTGTGCAATAAAAGAAAAACAAGGAATAACCCTTCATAGTATTAATGTACAGGTCAAGGGCTGGGGAGAGAGGGCAGTAGATTTGGGGGTCGGTGTAAACCTCTGACGGCATTAGATGGAAGCAGAAGACAAAGCAAGTGACATTTATTAAGACTTTAGGTGCATTTAGGTTTATAGAAAAAAACTGAGAAAGATTAAAATGTCTGAGTAGTGAAAAAAAAAATATGGATTTCCCATACGGTGAGTCGAACCCGGGCCGCCTGGGTGAAAACCAGGAATCCTAACCGCTAGACCATATGGGAACTGTGAACTTTTATAAAGCTTAGTGTATGTGAGGTGTCTCCCAAGGTCACACTGCATTCCGTACACTGAGAGTTATATTCTTCTTCTCAGTAGTACACAATCAATTGGGGTAACAGACACCTCACTTCTGACAAAAGAGAAGGAAAGGACAGAAGTCATCATTTCTGCCACAACCTGTCAGGTCTCATTATTTACAACCTTAGAGCTTCTACACATACACAGAGCCCAGGACACGGAGCACAGCAGCAGTCCCTGCATTCACTATTACTAACCCCTCCCCTTGAGCCAGACAAAGCCACGCCCCTCCCGTAGGACACTCCTGGGTTTCCTCACCAGACTGATGGCCCCACAGACCCCTCTCCAGTTTTCTTCCAGCTGCTTCCTTGACGACACTCCCCTGCACCTGTCACAGGCTCCAGGCTGCCCTCCTGGGGCTCGAGTTATACTCCTTCTCTATCTACTAACAGCACCGACTCCAGTCCTGACACTGGATTGGTTCACACAGAGAAGAAACAGCTCAGAAGTAGTCTGGGTTGTTCCCAGGTACCTGCATCTTCACAGAGTGACTGCCAGGGGGCAGCACAGCCAAAGCGCTCACAGCCCACAAGGCTACAAATCATCAATTGGATATCAGCAGCCTTGTCAGAGGCGCAGAGACTAGTAATTCCACAATATTTTGGGACAGCAGAGGAAGAAGCAAGTGCTGAGCTGAAGTGGTCACTGCTGTTTTGTCACAACACCAGACATATGTTCTTAAAAGCATGTAAGCGCACATTCTTAGGCATTCTCGGTCGTCTTCTCCCTTTCTGACATTATACCAATTGTATACACCCGAATGGAGAAAAGTTAAAATATAAGGTACTAGGAATATGCGCCAAAGGTAGGCAAATTAAACATTTCAAGTACAAATATTACCATATTTATTGATGTAAAATGTAAACAAGTTAGACTGAAAATATGTGTGTGTGTTTACAAAGGATGTCTAAAGTGTATGCTGTGAGGTCAGGTTGCAGTTCACTACTTGCACTTGTGCCTTTCACAAGTGTGAGTACCCAGTTACACTAATGTCTGCTCTGACTTGTTATTCTGAGAGTCATGTGCTAAAGGGGGGCTTCCACCCTAGTTTGAGGGACCAGAGTACGAATGCCCCAGGGCACAGGAAGTACACAGTCCTCATTGATACAACTGTGGCCCAGTAACTTCTGACTGCCCTTTGACCCCACAGACTGGCACATATATGTCATTAGACTATAGCACCGTGGTACATATGCACACATGTGCATGTACACGTCAGCCAGTTTTTTATTCATTTATGTGCTAATACTGTTCAGCATCAGGATGTGATGTCGAAGGAGACTGGTGGAGAGCGCCGAAGTCTCTGGTATTTCAAGACAAAACTAGAGACCTTTTCACACTCATATACTGCTCCAGGCAGATCTTCCACTGCAAATGCAAGTTATATGAGTCCAGCTGAAAACTGTTTATTATTGAGTACTTGCTTTAGTCAAAGGTTACCATTTGCAACTCACAAAAAAAAAGCAAAGGGCAATTTCATACATTAACACTTTGGTAAAGTCGTTCTTTCACACCGTACATTTCCGTAAGTTTCTCTCTCCTTGTAAGTTATCCGGTGTGAAGGCCAAGTGGAGTCAGGTCCACACTGTGCATCTTACAGTTGTGTAGCCAGAGTAGAGAGGTGTCCACACAGACACAGGACGTAGACAACACCTGTGTGTAGCATCAAGTGTCCCCAGCAACGCCTACAGAATAATGTATAGATGCCCCCAAACCGCAGAAACCACGAGGGGAATGAAAAGAGGAAGAGACGGGTTATGTCAGAGATACAAATGGTTTCCTGCTCAAGACCTGCAATAAATTAAAACAAAAGTATTATTACAAACATTCCAGGTCCTACCGATATTGGAACTCAGATTGCTGGATTCAGAGTCCAGAGTGCTAATCATTACACGATGGAACCAACGTCCACGATCCTCAACCCTAGGAGTCCTGAAGCAGTGTCAGTCGCCACCTACTGTCTATCGCTTGAATTCGTTCACACTGTAAATCAAACATGACAAATCCAACAGCACAACTAAAATGTGTATTTCACAAGTAATAACATAAAAACAGAAATATACTTTTGCTGATACAGAAACAAAGAAAACGTCTCGTCTGATGCTTTGAAATCTCCATTTAGCATGGCCCCTTAACTAACCACCAAGAGTCTTTGCACGGCTGGGAACCTTCGTAAAAGGGTCAGTGGGTCACTGTGAATGCAGCAGCTCTTCACCCCTGTTTTTCTTACAAAGAAGCAGAGTTTTATTCCAGGTACAGGAGGCATCTCTGGTGTCTGATACTACCGGTAGTGTTCAGCCTACCCTCTCTGAGAGAGCAGCAGTGAGGGTACAAAGCACACTGGTTGCAAAATGTGGACACTGCAAACAACAGCTGCAATATCACAGATGATATAAAACACATAAAGTACTCAAGTCTTATACTAGAAACAACACAGTAGGGGAATCATGTCATAAAACAAATGATGAACCCACAGTATGGACGGGGCAGGTAATAAAATGCGAATTTCCCATGGTGGGACCACAGTCAATTGCTGCCTTCTTCTCTGTGCCCCGGTCTCTTTATATAATCTGTACTTTTTGTTGTGCAATAATAGAAAAACAAGGAATAACCCTTCATAGTATTAATGTACAGGTCAAGGGCTGGGGAGAGAGGGCTGTAGATTTGGGGGTCGGTGTAAACCTCTGACGGCATTAGATGGAAGCAGAAGACAAAGCAAGTGACATTTATTAAGACTTTAGGTGCATTTAGGTTTATAGAAAAAAACTGAGAAAGATTAAAATGTCTGAGTAGTGAAAAAAAAAATATGGATTTCCCATACCAGGAGTCGAACCCGGGCCGCCTGGGTGAAAACCAGGAATCCTAACCGCTAGACCATATGGGAACTGTGAACTTTTATAAAGCTTAGTGTATGTGAGGTGTCTCCCAAGGTCACACTGCATTCCGTACACTGAGAGTTATATTGTTCTTCTCAGTAGTACACAATCAATTGGGGTAACAGACACCTCACTTCTGACAAAAGAGAAGGAATGACCAGAAGTCATCATTTCTGCCACAACCTGTCAGGTCTCATTATTTACAACCTTAGAGCTTCTACACATACACAGAGCCCAGGACACGGAGGACAGCAGCAGTCCCTGCATTCACTATTACTAACCCCTCCCCTTGAGCCAGACAAAGCCACGCCCCTCCCGTAGGACACTCCTGGGTTTCCTCACCAGACTGATGGCCCCACAGACCCCTCTCCAGTTATCTTCCAGCTGCTTCCTTGACGACACTCCCCTGCACCTGTCACAGGCTCCAGGCTGCCCTCCTGGGGCTCGAGTTATACTCCTTCTCTATCTACTAACAGCACCGACTCCAGTCCTGACACTGGATTGGTTCACACAGAGAAGAAACAGCTCAGAAGTAGTCTGGGTTGTTCCCAGGTACCTGCATCTTCACAGAGTGACTGCCAGGGGGCAGCACAGCCAAAGCACTCACAGCCCACAAGGCTACAAATCATCAATTGGATGTCAGCAGCCTTGTCAGAGGCTCAGAGACTAGTAATTCCACAATATTTTGGGACAGCAGAGGAAGAAGCAAGTGCTGAGCTGAAGTGGTCACTGCTGTTTTGTCACAACACCAGACATATGTTCTTAAAAGCATGTAAGCGCACATTCTTAGGCATTCTCGGTCGTCTTCTCCCTTTCTGACATTATACCAATTGTATACACCCGAATGGAGAAAAGTTAAAATATAAGGTACTAGGAATATGCGCCAAAGGTAGGCAAATTAAACATTTCAAGTACAAATATTACCATATTTATTGATGTAAAATGTAAACAAGTTAGACTGAAAATATGTGTGTGTGTTTACAAAGGATGTCTAAAGTGTATGCTGTGAGGTCAGGTTGCAGTTCACTACTTGCACTTGTGCCTTTCACAAGTGTGAGTACCCAGTTACACTAATGTCTTTTCTGACTTGTTATTCTGAGAGTCATGTACTAAAGGGGGGCTTCCACCCTAGTTTGAGGGACCAGAGTACGAATGCCCCAGGGCACAGGAAGTACACAGTCCTCATTGATACAACTGTGGCCCAGTAACTTCTGACTGGCCTTTGACCCCACAGACTGGCACATATATGTCATCAGACTATAGCACCGTGGTACATATGCACACATGTGCATGTACACGTCAGCCAGTTTTTTATTCATTTATGTACTAATACTGTTCAGCATCAGGATGTGATGTCGAAGGTGTCTGTTAGAGAGCGCCGAAGTCTCTGGTATTTCAAGACAAAACTAGAGACCTTTTCACACTCATATACTGCTCCAGGCAGATCTTCCACTGCAAATGCAAGTTATATGAGTCCAGCTGAAAACTGTTTATTTTTGGGTACTTGCTTTAGTCAAAGGTTACCATTTGCAACTCACAAAAAAAAAGCAAAGGGCAATTTCATACATTAACACTTTGGTAAAGTCGTTCTTTCACACCGTACATTTCCGTAAGTTTCTCTCTCCTTGTAAGTTATCCGGTGTGAAGGCCAAGTGGAGTCAGGTCCACACTGTGCATCCTACAGTTGTGTAGCCAGAGTAGAGAGGTGTCCACACAGACACAGGACGTAGACAACACCTGTGTGTAGCATCAAGTGTCCCCAGCAACGCCTATAGAATAATGTATAGATGTCCCCAAACCGCAGAAACCACGAGGGGAATGAAAAGAGGAAGAGACGGGTTATGTCAGAGATACAAATGGTTTCCTGCTCAAGACCTGCAATAAATGAAAACAAAAGTATTATTACAAACATTCCAGGTCCTACCGATATTGGAACTCAGATTCCTGGATTCAGAGTCCAGAGTGCTAATCATTACACGATGGAACCAACGTCCACGATCCTCAACCCTAGGAGTCCTGAAGCAGTGTCAGTCGCCACCTACTGTCTATCGCCTGAATTCGTTCACACTGTAAATCAAACATGACAAATCCAACAGCACAACTAACATGTGTATTTCACAAGTAATAACATAAAAACAGAAATATACTTTTGCTGATGCAGAAACAAAGAAAACGTCTCGTCTGATGCTTCGAAATCTCCATTTAGCATGGCCCCTTAACTAACCACCAAGAGTCTTTGCACGGCTGGGAACCTTTGTAAAAGGGTCAGTGGGTCACTGTGAATGCAGCAGATCTTCACCCCTGTATTTCTTACAAAGAAGCAGAGTTTTATTCCAGGTACAGGAGGCATCTCTTGTGTCTGATACTACCGGTAGTGTTCAGCCTACCCTCTCTGAGAGAGCAGCAGTGAGGGTACAAAGCACACTGGTTGCAAAATGTGGACACTGCAAACAACAGCTGCAATATCACAGATGATATAAAACACATAAAGTACTCAAGTCTTATACTAGAAACAACACAGCAGGGGAATCATGTCATAAAACAAATGATGAACCCACAGTATGGACGGGGCAGGTAATAAAATGCGAATTTCCCATGGTGGGACCACAGTCAATTGCTGCCTTCTTCTCTGTGCCCCGGTCTCTTTATATAATCTGTACTTTTTGTTGTGCAATAAAAGAAAAACAAGGAATGACCCTTCATAGTATTAATGTACAGGTCAAGGGCTGGGGAGAGAGGGCAGTAGATTTGGGGGTCGGTGTAAACCTCTGACGGCATTAGATGGAAGCAGAAGACAAAGCAAGTGACATTTATTAAGACTTTAGGTGCATTTAGGTTTATAGAAAAAAACTGAGAAAGATTAAAATGTCTGAGTAGTGAAAAAAAAAAATATGGATTTCCCATACCGGGAGTCAAACCCAGGCCGCCTGGGTGAAAACCAGGAATCCTAACCGCTAGACCATATGGGAACTGTGAACTTTTTATACAGGTTAGTGTATGTGAGGTGTCTCTCAAGGTCACACTGCATTCCGTACACTGAGAGTTATATTGTTCTTCTCAGTAGTACACAATCAATTGGGGTAACAGACACCTCACTTCTGACAAAAGAGAAGGAATGACCAGAAGTCATCATTTATGCCACAACCTGTCAGGTCTCATTATTTACAACCTTAGAGCTTCTACACATACACAGAGCCCAGGACACGGAGGACAGTAGCAGTCCCTGCATTCACTATTACTAACCCCTCCCCTTGAGCCAGACAAAGCCACGCCCCTCCCGTAGGACACTCCTGGGTTTCCTCACCAGACTGATGGCCCCACAGACCCCTCTCCAGTTATCTTCCAGCTGCTTCCTTGACGACACTCCCCTGCACCTGTCACAGGCTCCAGGCTGCCCTCCTGGGGCTCGAGTTATACTCCTTCTCTATCTACTAACAGCACCGACTCCAGTCCTGACACTGGATTGGTTCACACAGAGAAGAAACAACTCAGAAGTAGTCTGGGTTGTTCCCAGGTACCTGCATCTTCACAGAGTGACTGCCAGGGGGCAGCACAGCCAAAGCACTCACAGCCCACAAGGCTACAAATCATCAATTGGATGTCAGCAGCCTTGTCAGAGGCTCAGAGACTAGTAATTCCACAATATTTTGGGACAGCAGAGGAAGAAGCAAGTGCTGAGCTGAAGTGGCCACTGCTGTTTTGTCACAACACCAGACATATGTTCTTAAAAGCATGTAAGCGCACATTCTTAGGCATTCTCGGTCGTCTTCTTCCTTTCTGACATTATACCAATTGTATACACCCAAATGGAGAAAAGTTAAAATATAAGGTACTAGGAATATGCGCCAAAGGTAGGCAAATTAAACATTTCAAGTACAAATATTACCATATTTATTGATGTAAAATGTAAACAAGTTAGACTGAAAATATGTGTGTGTGTTTACAAAGGATGTCTAAAGTGTATGCTGTGAGGTCAGGTTGCAGTTCACTACTTGCACTTGTGCCTTTCACAAGTGTGAGTACCCAGTTACACTAATGTCTGCTCTGACTTGTTATTCTGAGAGTCATGTGCTAAAGGGGGGCTTCCACCCTAGTTTGAGGGACCAGAGTACGAATGCCCCAGGGCACAGGAAGTACACAGTCCTCATTGATACAACTGTGGCCCAGTAACTTCTGACTGCCCTTTGACCCCACAGACTGGCACATATATGTCATCAGACTATAGCACCGTGGTACATATGCACACATGTGCATGTACACGTCAGCCAGTTTTTTATTCATTTATGTACTAATACTGTTCAGCATCAGGATGTGATGTCGAAGGAGACTGTTAGAGAGCGCCGAAGTCTCTGGTATTTCAAGACAAAACTAGAGACCTTTTCACACTCATATACTGCTCCAGGCAGATCTTCCACTGCAAATGCAAGTTATATGAGTCCAGCTGAAAACTGTTTATTTTTGGGTACTTGCTTTAGTCAAAGGTTACCATTTGCAACTCACAAAAAAAAAGCAAAGGGCAATTTCATACATTAACACTTTGGTAAAGTCGTTCTTTCACACCGTACATTTCCGTAAGTTTCTCTCTCCTTGTAAGTTATCCGGTGTGAAGGCCAAGTGGAGTCAGGTCCACACTGTGCATCCTACAGTTGTGTAGCCAGAGTAGAGAGGTGTCCACACAGACACAGGACGTAGACAACACCTGTGTGTAGCATCAAGTGTCCCCAGCAACGCCTATAGAATAATGTATAGATGCCCCCAAACCGCAGAAACCACGAGTGGAATGAAAAGAGGAAGAGACGGGTTATGTCAGAGATACAAATGGTTTCCTGCTCAAGACCTGCAATAAATTAAAACAAAAGTATTATTACAAACATTCCAGGTCCTACCGATATTGGAACTCAGATTGCTGGATTCAGAGTCCAGAGTGCTAATCATTACACGATGGAACCAACGTCCACGATCCTCAACCATAGGAGTCCTGAAGCAGTGTCAGTCGCCACCTACTGTCTATCGCCTGAATTAGTTCACACTGTAAATCAAACATGACAAATCCAACAGCACAACTAAAATGTGTATTTCACAAGTAATAACATAAAAACAGAAATATACTTTTGCTGATGCAGAAACAAAGAAAACGTCTCGTCTGATGCTTCGAAATCTCCATTTAGCATGGCCCCTTAACTAACCACCAAGAGTCTTTGCACGGCTGGGAACCTTTGTAAAAGGGTCAGTGGGTCACTGTGAATGCAGCAGATCTTCACCCCTGAATTTCTTACAAAGAAGTAGAGTTTTATTCCAGGTACAGGAGGCATCTCTGGTGTCTGATACTACCGGTAGTGTTCAGCCTTCCCTCTCTGAGAGAGCAGCAGTGAGGGTACAAAGCACACTGGTTGCAAAATGTGGACACTGTAAACAACAGCTGCAATATCACAGATGATATAAAACACATAAAGTACTCAAGTCTTATACTAGAAACAACACAGCAGGGGAATCATGTCATAAAACAAATGATGAACCCACAGTATGGACGGGGCAGGTAATAAAATGCGAATTTCCCATGGTGGCACCACAGTCAATTGCTGCCTTCTTCTCTGTGCCCCGGTCTCTTTATATAATCTGTACTTTTTGTTGTGCAATAAAAGAAAAACAAGGAATAACCCTTCATAGTATTAATGTACAGGTCAAGAGCTGGGGAGAGAGTGCAGTAGATTTGGGGGTCGGTGTAAACCTCTGACGGCATTAGATGGAAGCAGAGGACAAAGCAAGTGACATTTATTAAGACTTTAGGTGCATTTAGGTTTATAGGAAAAAACTGAGAAAGATTAAAATGTCTGAGTAGTGAAAAAAAAATATGGATTTCCCATACCGGGAGTCGAACCCAGGCCGCCTGGGGGAAAACCAGGAATCCTAACCGCTAGACCATATGGGAACTGTGAACTTTTTATACAGCTTAGTGTATGTGAGGTGTCTCCCAAGGTCACACTGCATTCCGTACACTGAGAGTTATATTCTTCTTCTCAGTAGTACACAATCAATTGGGGTAACAGACACCTCACTTCTGACAAAAGAGAAGGAATGACCAGAAGTCATCATTTCTGTCACAACCTGTCAGGTCTCATTATTTACAACCTTAGAGCTTCTACACATACACAGAGCCCAGGACACGGAGGACAGCAGCAGTCCCTGCATTCACTTTTACTAACCCCTCCCCTTGAGCCAGAGAAAGCCACGCCCCTCCTGTAGGACACTCCTGGGTTTCCTCACCAGACTGATGGCCCCACAGACCCCTCTCCAGTTATCTTCCAGCTGCTTCCTTGACGACACTCCCCTGCACCTGTCACAGGCTCCAGGCTGCCCTCCTGGGGCTCGAGTTATACTCCTTCTCTATCTACTAACAGCACCGACTCCAGTCCTGACACTGGATTGGTTCACACAGAGAAGAAACAGCTCAGAAGTAGTCTGGGTTGTTCCCAGTTACCTGCATCTTCACAGAGTGACTGCCAGGGGGCAGCACAGCCAAAGCACTCACAGCCCACAAGGCTATAAATCATCAATTGGATGTCAGCAGCCTTGTCAGAGGCACAGAGACTAGTAATTCCAAAATATTTTGGGTTCAGCAGAGGAAGAAGCAAGTGCTGAGCTGAAGTGGTCACTGCTGTTTTGTCACAACACCAGACATATGTTCTTAAAAGCATGTAAGCGCACATTCTTAGGCATTCTCGGTCGTCTTCTCCCTTTCTGACATTATACCAATTGTATACACCCGAATGGAGAAAAGTTAAAATATAAGGTACTAGGAATATGCGCCAAAGGTAGGCAAATTAAACATTTCATGTACAAATATTACCATATTTATTGATGTAAAATGTAAACAAGTTAGACCGAAAATATGTGTGTGTGTTTACAAAGGATGTCTAAAGTGTATGCTGTGAGGTCAGGTTGCAGTTCACTACTTGCACTTGTGCCTTTCACAAGTGTGAGTACCCAGTTACACTAATGTCTGCTCTGACTTGTTATTCTGAGAGTCATGTGCTAAAGGGGGGCTTCCACCCTAGTTTGAGGGACCAGAGTACGAATGCCCCAGGGCACAGGAAGTACACAGTCCTCATTGATACAACTGTGGCCCAGTAACTTCTGACTGCCCTTTGACCCCACAGACTGGCACATATATGTCATCAGACTATAGCACCGTGGTACATATGCACACATGTGCATGTACACGTCAGCCAGTTTTTTATTCATTTATGTGCTAATACTGTTCAGCATCAGGATGTGATGTCGAAGGAGACTGGTGGAGAGCACCGAAATCTCTGGTATTTCAAGACAAAACTAGAGACCTTTTCACACTCATATACTGCTCCAGGCAGATCTTCCACTGCAAATGCAAGTTATATGAGTCCAGCTGAAAACTGTTTATTTTTGGGTACTTGCTTTAGTCAAAGGTTACCATTTGCAACTCACAAAAAAAAAGCAAAGGGCAATTTCATACATTAACACTTTGGTAAAGTCGTTCTTTCACACCGTACATTTCTGCAAGTTTCTCTCTCCTTGTAAGTTATCCGGTGTGAAGGCCAAGTGGAGTCAGGTCCACACTGTGCATTTTACAGTTGTGTAGCCAGAGTAGAGAGGTGTCCACACAGACACAGGACGTAGACAACACCTGTGTGTAGCATCAAGTGTCCCCAGCAACGCCTATAGAATAATGTATAGATGCCCCCAAACCGCAGAAACCACGAGGGGAATGAAAAGAGGAAGAGACGGGTTATGTCAGAGATACAAATGGTTTCCTGCTCAAGACCTGCAATAAATTAAAACAAAAGTATTATTACAAACATTCCAGGTCCTACCGATATTGGAACTCAGATTGCTGGATTCAGAGTCCAGAGTGCTAATCATTACACGATGGAACCAACGTCCACGATCCTCAACCCTAGGAGTCCTGAAGCAGTGTCAGTCGCCACCTACTGTCTATCGCTTGAATTCGTTCACACTGTAAATCAAACATGACAAATCCAACAGCACAACTAAAATGTGTATTTCACAAGTACTAACATAAAAACAGAAATATACTTTTGCTGATGCAGAAACAAAGAAAACGTCTCGTCTGATGCTTTGAAATCTCCATTTAGCATGGCCCCTTAACTAACCACCAAGAGTCTTTGCACGGCTGGGAACCTTCGTAAAAGGGTCAGTGGGTCACTGTGAATGCAGCAGATATTCACCCCTGTATTTCTTACAAAGAAGCAGAGTTTTATCCCAGGTACAGGAGGCATCTCTGGTGTCTGATACTACCGGTAGTGTTCAGCCTACCCTCTCTGAGAGAGCAGCAGTGAGGGTACAAAGCACACTGGTTGCAAAATGTGGACACTGCAAACAACAGCTGCAATATCACAGATGATATAAAACACATAAAGTACTCAAGTCTTATACTAGAAACAACACAGCAGGGGAATCATGTCATGAAACAAATGATGAACCCACAGTATGGATGGGGCAGGTAATAAAATCCGAATTTCCATTGGTGGGACCACAGTCAATTGCTGCCTTCTTCTCTGTGCCCCGGTCTCTTTATATAATCTGTACTTTTTGTTGTGCAATAATAGAAAAACAAGGAATAACCCTTCATAGTATTAATGTACAGGTCAAGGGCTGGGGAGAGAGGGCTGTAGATTTGGGGGTCGGTGTAAACCTCTGACGGCATTAGATGGAAGCAGAAGACAAAGCAAGTGACATTTATTAAGACTTTAGGTGCATTTAGGTTTATAGAAAAAAACTGAGAAAGATTAAAATGTCTGAGTAGTGAAAAAAAAAAATATGGATTTCTCATACCGGGACTCGAACCCGGGCCACCTGGATGAAAACCAGGAATCCTAACGGCTAGACGATATGGGAACTGTGAACTTTTTATACAGCTTAGTGTATGTGAGGTGTCTCCCAAGGTCACACTGCATTCCGTACACTGAGAGTTATATTGTTCTTCTCAGTAGTACACAATCAATTGGGGTAACAGACACCTCACTTCTGACAAAAGAGAAGGAATGACCAGAAGTCATCATTTATGCCACAACCTGTCAGGTCTCATTATTTACAACCTTAGAGCTTCTACACATACACAGAGCCCAGGACACGGAGGACAGCAGCAGTCCCTGCATTCACTATTACTAACCCCTCCCCTTGAGCCAGACAAAGCCACGCCCCTCCCGTAGGACACTCCTGGGTTTCCTCACCAGACTGATGGCCCCACAGACCCCTCTCCAGTTATCTTCCAGCTGCTTCCTTGACGACACTCCCCTGCACCTGTCATAGGCTCCAGGCTGCCCTCCTGGGGCTCGAGTTATACTCCTTCTCTATCTACTAACAGCACCGACTCCAGTCCTGACACTGGATTGGTTCACACAGAGAAGAAACAGCTCAGAAGCAGTCTGGGTTGTTCCCAGGTACCTGCATCTTCACAGAGTGACCGCCAGGGGGCAGCACAGCCAAAGCACTCACAGCCCACAAGGCTACAAATCATCAATTCGATGTCAGCAGCCTTGTCAGAGGCGCAGAGACTAGTAATTCCACAATATTTTGGGACAGCAGAGGAAGAAGCAAGTGCTGAGCTGAAGTGGTCACTGCTGTTTTGTCACAACACCAGACATATGTTCTTAAAAGCATGTAAGCACACATTCTTAGGAATTCTCGGTCGTCTTCTCCCTTTCTGACATTATACCAATTGTATACACCCGAATGGAGAAAAGTTAAAATATAAGGTACTAGGAATATGCGCCAAAGGTAGGCAAATTAAACATTTCAAGTACAAATATTACCATATTTATTGATGTAAAATGTAAACAAGTTAGACTGAAAATATGTGTGTGTGTTTACAAAGGATGTCTAAAGTGTATGCTGTGAGGTCAGGTTGCAGTTCACTACTTGCACTTGTGCCTTTCACAAGCGTGAGTACCCAGTTACACTAATGTCTGCTCTGACTTGTTATTCTGAGAGTCATGTGCTAAAGGGGGGCTTCCACCCTAGTTTGAGGGACCAGAGTACGAATGCCCCAGGGCACAGGAAGTACACAGTCCTCATCGATACAACTGTGGCCCAGTAACTTCTGACTGCCCTTTGACCCCACAGACTGGCACATATATGACATCAGACTATAGCACTGTGGTACATATGCACATATGTGCATGTACACGTCAGCCAGTTTTTTATTCATTTATGTGCTAATTCTGTTCAGCATCAGGATGTGATGTCGAAAGAGACTGGTGGAGAGCGCCGAAGTCTCTGGTATTTCAAGACAAAACTAGAGACCTTTTCACACTCATATCCTGCTCCAGGCAGATCTTCCACTGCAAATGCAAGTTATATGAGTCCAGCTGAAAACTGTTTATTTTTGGGTACTTGCTTTAGTCAAAGGTTACCATTTGCAACTCACAAAAAAAAAGCAAAGGGCAATTTCATACATTAACACTTTGGTAAAGTCGTTCTTTCACACCGTACATTTCCGTAAGTTTCTCTTTCCTTGTAAGTTATCCGGTGTGAAGGCCAAGTGGAGTCAGGTCCACACTGTGCATCTTACAGTTGTGTAGCCAGAGTAGAGAGGTGTCCACACAGACACAGGACGTAGACAACACCTGTGTGTAGCATCAAGTGTCCCCAGCAACGCCTATAGTATAATGTATAGATGCCCCCAAACCACAGAAACCACGAGGGGAATGAAAAGAGGAAGAGACGGGTTATGTCAGAGATACAAATGGTGTCCTGCTCAAGACCTGCAATAAATTAAAACAAAAGTATTATTACAAACATTCCAGGTCCTACCGATATTGGAACTCAGATTGCTGGATTCAGAGTCCAGAGTGCTAATCATTACACGGTGGAACCAACGTCCACGATCCTCAACCCTAGGAGTCCTGAAGCAGTGTCAGTCGCCACCTACTGTCTATCGCTTGAATTCGTTCACACTGTAAATCAAACATGACAAATCCAACAGCACAACTAAAATGTGTATTTCACAAGTAATAACATAAAAACAGAAATATACTTTTGCTGATGCAGAAACAAAGAAAACGTCTTGTCTGATGCTTCAAAATCTCCATTTAGCATGGCCCCTTAACTAACCACCAAGAGTCTTTGCACGGCTGGGAACCTTTGTAAAAGGGTCAGTGGGTCACTGTGAATGCAGCAGATCTTCACCCCTGTATTTCTTACAAAGAAGCAGAGTTTTATTCCAGGTACAGGAGGCATCTCTGGTGTCTGATACTACTGGTAGTGTTCAGCCTACCCTCTCTGAGAGAGCAGCAGTGAGGGTACAAAGCACACTGGTTGCAAAATGTGGACACTGCAAACAACAGCTGCAATATCACAGATGATATAAAACACATAAAGTACTCAAGTCTTATACTAGAAACAACACAGCAGGGGAATCATGTCATAAAACAAATGATGAACCCACAGTATGGACGGGGCAGGTAATAAAATGCGAATTTCCCATGATGGGACCACAGTCAATTGCTGCCTTCTTCTCTGTGCCCCGGTCTCTTTATATAATCTGTACTTTTTGTTGTGCAATAAAAGAAAAACAAGGAATAACCCTTCATAGTATTAATGTACAGGTCAAGGGCTGGGGAGAGAGGGCTGTAGATTTGGGGGTCGGTGTAAACCTCTGACGGCATTAGATGGAAGCAGAAGACAAAGCAAGTGACATTTATTAAGACTTTAGGTGCATTTAGGTTTATAGAAAAAAACTGAGAAAGATTAAAATGTCTGAGTAGTGAAGAAAAAAAAATATGGATTTCCCATACCGGGAGTCGAACCCAGGCCGCCTGGGTGAAAACCAGGAATCCTAACCGCTAGACCTTATGGGAACTGTGAACTTTTTATACAGCTTAGTGTATGTGAGGTGTCTCCCAAGGTCACACTGCATTCCGTACACTGAGAGTTATATTGTTCTTCTCAGTAGTACACAATCAATTGGGGTAACAGACACCTCACTTCTGACAAAAGAGAAGGAATGACCAGAAGTCATCATTTATGCCACAACCTGTCAGGTCTCATTATTTACAACCTTAGAGCTTCTACACATACACAGAGCCCAGGACACGGAGGACAGCAGCAGTCCCTGCATTCACTATTACTAACCCCTCCCCTTGAGCCAGACAAAGCCACGCCCCTCCCGTAGGACACTCCTGGGTTTCCTCACCAGACTGATGGCCCCACAGACCCCTCTCCAGTTATCTTCCAGCTGCTTCCTTGACGACACTCCCCTGCACCTGTCACAGGCTGCCCTCCTGGGGCTCGAGTTATACTCCTTCTCTATCTACTAACAGCACCGACTCCAGTCCTGACACTGGATTGGTTCACACAGAGAAGAAACAGCTCAGAAGTAGTCTGGGTTGTTCCCAGGTACCTGCATCTTCACAGAGTGACTGCCAGGGGGCAGCACAGCCAAAGCACTCACAGCCCACAAGGCTACAAATCATCAATTGGATGTCAGCAGCCTTGTCAGAGGCGCAGAGACTAGTAATTCCACAATATTTTGGGACAGCAGAGGAAGAAGCAAGTGCTGAGCTGAAGTGGTCACTGCTGTTTTGTCACAACACCAGACATATGTTCTTAAAAGCATGTAAGCACACATTCTTAAGAATTCTCGGTATTCTTCTCCCTTTCTGACATTATACCAATTGTATACAGCCGAATGGAGAAAAGTTAAAATATAAGGTACTAGGAATATGCGCCAAAGGTAGGCAAATTAAACATTTCAAGTACAAATACTACCATATTTATTGTTGTAAAATGTAAACAAGTTAGACTGAAAATATGTGTGTGTGTTTACAAAGGATGTCTAAAGTGTATGCTGTGAGGTCAGGTTGCAGTTCACTACTTGCACTTGTGCCTTTCACAAGTGTGAGTACCCAGTTACACTAATGTCTTCTCTGACTTGTTATTCTGAGAGTCATGTACTAAAGGGGGGCTTCCACCCTAGTTTGAGGGACCAGAGTACGAATGCCCCAGGGCACAGGAAGTACACAGTCCTCATTGATACAACTGTGGCCCAGTAACTTCTGACTGCCCTTTGACCCCACAGACTGGCACATGTATGTCATCAGACTATAGCACCGTGGTACATATGCACACATGTGCATGTACACGTCAGCCAGTTTTTTATTCATTTATGTGCTAATACTGTTCAGCATCAGGATGTGATGTCGAAGGAGACTGTTAGAGAGCTCCGAAGTCTCTGGTATTTCAAGACAAAACTAGAGACCTTTTCACACTCATATACTGCTCCAGGCAGATCTTCCACTGCAAATGCAAGTTATATGAGTCCAGCTGAAAACTGTTTATTTTTGGGTACTTGCTTTAGTCAAAGGTTACCATTTGCAACTCACAAAAAAAAAGCAAAGGGCAATTTCATACATTAACACTTTGGTAAAGTCGTTCTTTCACACCGTACATTTCCGTAAGTTTCTCTCTCCTTGTAAGTTATCCGGTGTGAAGGCCAAGTGGAGTCAGGTCCACACTGTGCATCTTACAGTTGTGTAGCCAGAGTAGAGAGGTGTCCACACAGACACAGGACGTAGACAACACCTGTGTGTAGCATCAAGTGTCCCCAGCAACGCCTATAGAATAATGTATAGATGCCCCCAAACCGCAGAAACCACGAGGGGAATGAAAAGAGGAAGAGACGGGTTATGTCAGAGATACAAATGGTTTCCTGCTCAAGACCTGCAATAAATTAAAACAAAAGTATTATTACAAACATTCCAGGTCCTACCGATATTGGAACTCAGATTGCTGGATTCAGAGTCCAGAGTGCTAATCATTACACAATGGAACCAACGTCCACGATCCTCAACCCTAGGAGTCCTGAAGCAGTGTCAGTCGCCACCTACTGTCTATCGCTTGAATTCGTTCACACTGTAAATCAAACATGACAAATCCAACAGCACAACTAAAATGTGTATTTCACAAGTAATAACATAAAAACAGAAATATACTTTTGCTGATGCAGAAACAAAGAAAACGTCTCGTCTGATGCTTCGAAATCTCTATTTAGCATGGCCCCTTAACTAACCACCAAGAGTCTTTGCACGGCTAGGAACCTTTGTAAAAGGGTCAGTGGGTCACTGTGAATGCAGCAGATCTTCACCCCTGTATTTCTTACAAAGAAGCAGAGTTTTATTCCAGGTACAGGAGGCATCTCTGGTGTCTGATACTACCGGTAGTGTTCAGCCTACCTCTCTGAGAGAGCAGCAGTGAGGGTACAACGCACACTGGTTGCAAAATGTGGACACTGCAAACAACAGCTGCAATATCACAGATGATATAAAACACATAAAGTACTCAAGTCTTATACTAGAAACAACACAGCAGGGGAATCATGTCATAAAACAAATGATGAACCCACAGTATGGACGGGGCAGGTAATAAAATGCGAATTTCCCATGGTGGGACCACAGTCAATTGCTGCCTTCTTCTCTGTGCCCCGGTCTCTTTATATAATCTGTACTTTTTGTTGTGCAATAAAAGAAAAACAAGGAATAACCCTTCATAGTATTAATGTACAGGTCAAGGGCTGGGGAGAGAGGGCTGTAGATTTGGGGGTCGGTGTAAACCTCTGACGGCATTAGATGGAAGCAGAAGACAAAGCAAGTGACATTTATTAAGACTTTAGGTGCATTTAGGTTTATAGAAAAAAAATGAGAAAGATTAAAATGTCTGAGTAGTGAAAAAAAAAAAATGCAATTCCCATACCGGGAGTCGAACCCGGGCCGCCTGGGTGAAAACCAGGAATCCTAACCGCTAGACCATATGGGAACTGTGAACTTTTTATACAGCTTAGTGTATGTGAGGTGTCTCCCAAGGTCACACTGCATTCCGTACACTGAGAGTTATATTGTTCTTCTCAGTAGTACACAATCAATTGGGGTAACAGACACCTCACTTCTGACAAAAGAGAAGGAATGACCAGAAGTCATCATTTCTGCCACAACCTGTCAGGTCTCATTATTTACAACCTTAGAGCTTCTACACATACACAGAGCCCAGGACACGGAGGACAGCAGCAGTCCCTGCATTCACTATTACTAACCCCTCCCCTTGAGCCAGACAAAGCCACGCCCCTCCCGTAGGACACTCCTGGGTTTCCTCACCAGACTGATGGCCCCACAGACCCCTCTCCAGTTATCTTCCAGCTGCTTCCTTGACGACACTCCCCTGCACCTGTCACAGGCTCCAGGCTGCCCTCCTGGGGCTCGAGTTATACTCCTTCTCTATCTACTAACAGCACCGACTCCAGTCCTGACACTGGATTGGTTCACACAGAGAAGAAACAGCTCAGAAGCAGTCTGGGTTGTTCCCAGGTACCTGCATCTTCACAGAGTGACTGCCAGGGGGCAGCACAGCCAAACCACTCACAGCCCACAAGGCTACAAATCATCAATTGGATGTCAGCAGCCTTGTCAGAGGCGCAGAGACTAGTAATTCCACAATATTTTGGGACAGCAGAGGAAGAAGCAAGTGCTGAGCTGAAGTGGTCACTGCTGTTTTGTCACAACACCAGACATATGTTCTTAAAAGCATGTAAGCACACATTCTTAGGAATTCTCGGTCGTCTTCTCCCTTTCTGACATTATACCAATTGTATACACCCGAATGGAGAAAAGTTAAAATATAAGGTACTAGGAATATGCACCAAAGGTAGGCAAATTAAACATTTCAAGTACAAATATTACCATATTTATTGATGTAAAATGTAAACAAGTTAGACTGAAAATATGTGTGTGTGTTTACAAAGGATGTCTAAAGTGTATGCTGTGAGGTCAGGTTGCAGTTCACTACTTGCACTTGTGCCTTTCACAAGCGTGAGTACCCAGTTACACTAATGTCTGCTCTGACTTGTTATTCTGAGAGTCATGTGCTAAAGGGGGGCTTCCACCCTAGTTTGAGGGACCAGAGTACGAATGCCCCAGGGCACAGGAAGTACACAGTCCTCATCGATACAACTGTGGCCCAGTAACTTCTGACTGCCCTTTGACCCCACAGACTGGCACATATATGACATCAGACTATAGCACTGTGGTACATATGCACATATGTGCATGTACACGTCAGCCAGTTTTTTATTCATTTATGTGCTAATTCTGTTCAGCATCAGGATGTGATGTCGAAAGAGACTGGTGGAGAGCGCCGAAGTCTCTGGTATTTCAAGACAAAACTAGAGACCTTTTCACACTCATATACTGCTCCAGGCAGATCTTCCACTGCAAATGCAAGTTATATGAGTCCAGCTGAAAACTGTTTATTTTTGGGTACTTGCTTTAGTCAAAGGTTACCATTTGCAACTCACAAAAAAAAAGCAAAGGGCAATTTCATACATTAACACTTTGGTAAAGTCGTTCTTTCACACCGTACATTTCCGTAAGTTTCTCTTTCCTTGTAAGTTATCCGGTGTGAAGGCCAAGTGGAGTCAGGTCCACACTGTGCTTCTTACAGTTGTGTAGCCAGAGTAGAGAGGTGTCCACACAGACACAGGACGTAGACAACACCTGTGTGTAGCATCAAGTGTCCCCAGCAACGCCTATAGTATAATGTATAGATGCCCCCAAACCACAGAAACCACGAGGGGAATGAAAAGAGGAAGAGACGGGTTATGTCAGAGATACAAATGGTGTCCTGCTCAAGACCTGCAATAAATTAAAACAAAAGTATTATTACAAACATTCCAGGTCCTACCGATATTGGAACTCAGATTGCTGGATTCAGAGTCCAGAGTGCTAATCATTACACGGTGGAACCAACGTCCACGATCCTCAACCCTAGGAGTCCTGAAGCAGTGTCAGTCGCCACCTACTGTCTATCGCTTGAATTCGTTCACACTGTAAATCAAACATGACAAATCCAACAGCACAACTAAAATGTGTATTTCACAAGTAATAACATAAAAACAGAAATATACTTTTGCTGATGCAGAAACAAAGAAAACGTCTCGTCTGATGCTTCAAAATCTCCATTTAGCATGGCCCCTTAACTAACCACCAAGAGTCTTTGCACGGCTGGGAACCTTTGTAAAAGGGTCAGTGGGTCACTGTGAATGCAGCAGATCTTCACCCCTGTATTTCTTACAAAGAAGCAGAGTTTTATTCCAGGTACAGGAGGCATCTCTGGTGTCTGATACTACTGGTAGTGTTCAGCCTACCCTCTCTGAGAGAGCAGCAGTGAGGGTACAAAGCACACTGGTTGCAAAATGTGGACACTGCAAACAACAGCTGCAATATCACAGATGATATAAAACACATAAAGTACTCAAGTCTTATACTAGAAACAACACAGCAGGGGAATCATGTCATAAAACAAATGATGAACCCACAGTATGGACGGGGCAGGTAATAAAATGCGAATTTCCCATGGTGGGACCACAGTCAATTGCTGCCTTCTTCTCTGTGCCCCGGTCTCTTTATATAATCTGTACTTTTTGTTGTGCAATAAAAGAAAAACAAGGAATAACCCTTCATAGTATTAATGTACAGGTCAAGAGCTGGGGAGAGAGTGCAGTAGATTTGGGGGTCGGTGTAAACCTCTGACGGCATTAGATGGAAGCAGAGGACAAAGCAAGTGACATTTATTAAGACTTTAGGTGCATTTAGGTTTATAGGAAAAAACTGAGAAAGATTAAAATGTCTGAGTAGTGAAGAAAAAAAAATATGGATTTCCCATACCGGGAGTCGAACCCAGGCCGCCTGGGGGAAAACCAGGAATCCTAACCGCTAGACCATATGGGAACTGTGAACTTTTTATACAGCTTAGTGTATGTGAGGTGTCTCCCAAGGTCACACTGCATTCCGTACACTGAGAGTTATATTCTTCTTCTCAGTAGTACACAATCAATTGGGGTAACAGACACCTCACTTCTGACAAAAGAGAAGGAATGACCAGAAGTCATCATTTCTGTCACAACCTGTCAGGTCTCATTATTTACAACCTTAGAGCTTCTACACATACACAGAGCCCAGGACACGGAGGACAGCAGCAGTCCCTGCATTCACTATTACTAACCCCTCCCCTTGAGCCAGACAAAGCCACGTCCCTCCCGTAGGACACTCCTGGGTTTCCTCACCAGACTGATGGCCCCACAGACCCCTCTCCAGTTATCTTCCAGCTGCTTCCTTGACAACACTCCCCTGCACCTGTCACAGGCTCCAGACTGCCCTCCTGGGGCTCGAGTTATACTCCTTCTCTATCTACTAACAGCACCGACTCCAGTCCTGACACTGGATTGGTTAACACAGAGAAGAAACAGCTCAGAAGTAGTCTGGGTTGTTCCCAGGTACCTGCATCTTCACAGAGTGACTGCCAGGGGGCAGCACAGCCAAAGCACTCACAGCCCACAAGGCTACTAATCATCAATTGGATGTCAGCAGCCTTGTCAGAGGCGCAGAGACTAGTAATTCCACAATATTTTGGGACAGCAGAGGAAGAAGCAAGTGCTGAGCTGAAGTGGTCACTGCTGTTTTGTCACAACACCAGACATATGTTGTTAAAAGCATGTAAGCGCACATTCTTAGGAATTCTCGGTCGTCTTCTCCCTTTCTGACATTATACCAATTGTATACACCCGAATGGAGAAAAGTTAAAATATAAGGTACTAGGAATATGCGCCAAAGGTAGGCAAATTAAACATTTCAAGTACAAATATTACCATATTTATTGATGTAAAATGTAAACAAGTTAGACTGAAAATATGTGTGTGTGTTTACAAAGGATGTCTAAAGTGTATGCTGTGAGGTCAGGTTGCAGTTCACTACTTGCACTTGTGCCTTTCACAAGTGTGAGTACCCAGTTACACTAATGTCTGCTCTGACTTGTTATTCTGAGAGTCATGTGCTAAAGGGGGGCTTCCACCCTAGTTTGAGGGACCAGAGTACGAATGCCCCAGGGCACAGGAAGTACACAGTCCTCATTGATACAACTGTGGCCCAGTAACTTCTGACTGCCCTTTGACCCCACAGACTGGCACATATATGTCATCAGACTATAGCACCGTGGTACATATGCACACATGTGCATGTACACGTCAGCCAGTTTTTTATTCATTTATGTGCTAATACTGTTCAGCATCAGGATGTGATGTCGAAGGAGACTGGTGGAGAGCACCGAAATCTCTGGTATTTCAAGACAAAACTAGAGACCTTTTCACACTCATATACTGCTCCAGGCAGATCTTCCACTGCAAATGCAAGTTATATGAGTCCAGCTGAAAACTGTTTATTTTTGGGTACTTGCTTTAGTCAAAGGTTACCATTTGCAACTCACAAAAAAAAAGCAAAGGGCAATTTCATACATTAACACTTTGGTAAAGTCGTTCTTTCACACCGTACATTTCCGTAAGTTTCTCTCTCCTTGTAAGTTATCCGGTGTGAAGGCCAAGTGGAGTCAGGTCCACACTGTGCATCTTACAGTTGTGTAGCCAGAGTAGAGAGGTGTCCACACAGACACAGGACGTAGACAACACCTGTGTGTAGCATCAAGTGTCCCCAGCAACGCCTATAGAATAATGTATAGATGCCCCCAAACCGCAGAAACCACGAGGGGAATGAAAAGAGGAAGAGATGGGTTATGTCAGAGATACAAATGGTTTCCTGCTCAAGACCTGCAATAAATTAAAACAAAAGTATTATTACAAACATTCCAGGTCCTACCGATATTGGAACTCAGATTGCTGGATTCAGAGTCCAGAGTGCTAATCATTACAGGATGGAACCAACGTCCACGATCCTCAACCCTAGGAGTCCTGAAGCAGTGTCAGTCGCCACCTACTGTCTATCGCTTGAATTCGTTCACACTGTAAATCAAACATGACAAATCCAACAGCACAACTAAAATGTGTATTTCACAAGTACTAACATAAAAACAGAAATATACTTTTGCTGATGCAGAAACAAAGAAAACGTCTCGTCTGATGCTTTGAAATCTCCATTTAGCATGGCCCCTTAACTAACCACCAAGAGTCTTTGCACGGCTGGGAACCTTCGTAAAAGGGTCAGTGGGTCACTGTGAATGCAGCAGATCTTCACCCCTGTATTTCTTACAAAGAAGCAGAGTTTTATTCCAGGTACAGGAGGCATCTCTGGTGTCTGATACTACCGGTAGTGTTCAGCCTACCCTCTCTGAGAGAGCAGCAGTGAGGGTACAAAGCACACTGGTTGCAAAATGTGGACACTGCAAACAACAGCTGCAATATCACAGATGATATAAAACACATAAAGTACTCAAGTCTTATACTAGAAACAACACAGCAGGGGAATCATGTCATGAAACAAATGATGAACCCACAGTATGGATGGGGCAGGTAATAAAATGCGAATTTCCCATGGTGGGACCACAGTCAATTGCTGCCTTCTTCTCTGTGCCCCGGTCTCTTTATATAATCTGTACTTTTTGTTGTGCAATAATAGAAAAACAAGGAATAACCCTTCATAGTATTAATGTACAGGTCAAGGGCTGGGGAGAGAGGGCTGTAGATTTGGGGGTCGGTGTAAACCTCTGACGGCATTAGATGGAAGCAGAAGACAAAGCAAGTGACATTTATTAAGACTTTAGGTGCATTTAGGTTTATAGAAAAAAACTGAGAAAGATTAAAATGTCTGAGTAGTGAAAAAAAAAAATATGGATTTCCCATACCGGGAGTCAAACCCAGGCCGCCTGGGTGAAAACCAGGAATCCTAACCGCTAGACCATATGGGAACGGTGAACTTTTTATACAGCTTAGTGTATGTGAGGTGTCTCCCAAGGTCACAATGCATTCCGTACACTGAGAGTTATATTCTTCTTCTCAGTAGTACACAATCAATTGGGGTAACAGACACCTCACTTCTGACAAAAGAGAAGGAATGACCAGAAGTCATCATTTCTGCCACAACCTGTCAGGTCTTATTATTTACAACCTTAGAGCTTCTGCACATACACAGAGCCCAGGACACGGAGGACAGCAGCAGTCCCTGCATTCACTATTACTAACCCCTCCCCTTGAGCCAGACAAAGCCACGCCCCTCCCGTAGGACACTCCTGGGTTTCCTCACCAGACTGATGGCCCCACAGACCCCTCTCCAGTTATCTTCCAGCTGCTTCCTTGACGACACTCCCCTGCACCTGTCACAGGCTCCAGGCTGCCCTCCTGGGGCTCGAGTTATACTCCTTCTCTATCTACTAACAGCACCGACTCCAGTCCTGACACTGGATTGGTTCACACAGAGAAGAAACAGCTCAGAAGTAGTCTGGGTTGTTCCCAGTTACCTGCATCTTCACAGAGTGACTGCCAGGGGGCAGCACAGCCAAAGCACTCACAGCCCACAAGGCTATAAATCATCAATTGGATGTCAGCAGCCTTGTCAGAGGCACAGAGACTAGTAATTCCAAAATATTTTGGGTTCAGCAGAGGAAGAAGCAAGTGCTGAGCTGAAGTGGTCACTGCTGTTTTGTCACAACACCAGACATATGTTCTTAAAAGCATGTAAGCGCACATTCTTAGGCATTCTCGGTCGTCTTCTCCCTTTCTGACATTATACCAATTGTATACACCCGAATGGAGAAAAGTTAAAATATAAGGTACTAGGAATATGCGCCAAAGGTAGGCAAATTAAACATTTCATGTACAAATATTACCATATTTATTGATGTAAAATGTAAACAAGTTAGACCGAAAATATGTGTGTGTGTTTACAAAGGATGTCTAAAGTGTATGCTGTGAGGTCAGGTTGCAGTTCACTACTTGCACTTGTGCCTTTCACAAGTGTGAGTACCCAGTTACACTAATGTCTGCTCTGACTTGTTATTCTGAGAGTCATGTGCTAAAGGGGGGCTTCCACCCTAGTTTGAGGGACCAGAGTACGAATGCCCCAGGGCACAGGAAGTACACAGTCCTCATTGATACAACTGTGGCCCAGTAACTTCTGACTGCCCTTTGACCCCACAGACTGGCACATATATGTCATCAGACTATAGCACCGTGGTACATATGCACACATGTGCATGTACACGTCAGCCAGTTTTTTATTCATTTATGTGCTAATACTGTTCAGCATCAGGATGTGATGTCGAAGGAGACTGGTGGAGAGCACCGAAATCTCTGGTATTTCAAGACAAAACTAGAGACCTTTTCACACTCATATACTGCTCCAGGCAGATCTTCCACTGCAAATGCAAGTTATATGAGTCCAGCTGAAAACTGTTTATTTTTGGGTACTTGCTTTAGTCAAAGGTTACCATTTGCAACTCACAAAAAAAAAGCAAAGGGCAATTTCATACATTAACACTTTGGTAAAGTCGTTCTTTCACACCGTACATTTCTGCAAGTTTCTCTCTCCTTGTAAGTTATCCGGTGTGAAGGCCAAGTGGAGTCAGGTCCACACTGTGCATTTTACAGTTGTGTAGCCAGAGTAGAGAGGTGTCCACACAGACACAGGACGTAGACAACACCTGTGTGTAGCATCAAGTGTCCCCAGCAACGCCTATAGAATAATGTATAGATGCCCCCAAACCGCAGAAACCACGAGGGGAATGAAAAGAGGAAGAGACGGGTTATGTCAGAGATACAAATGGTTTCCTGCTCAAGACCTGCAATAAATTAAAACAAAAGTATTATTACAAACATTCCAGGTCCTACCGATATTGGAACTCAGATTGCTGGATTCAGAGTCCAGAGTGCTAATCATTACACGATGGAACCAACGTCCACGATCCTCAACCCTAGGAGTCCTGAAGCAGTGTCAGTCGCCACCTACTGTCTATCGCTTGAATTCGTTCACACTGTAAATCAAACATGACAAATCCAACAGCACAACTAAAATGTGTATTTCACAAGTACTAACATAAAAACAGAAATATACTTTTGCTGATGCAGAAACAAAGAAAACGTCTCGTCTGATGCTTTGAAATCTCCATTTAGCATGGCCCCTTAACTAACCACCAAGAGTCTTTGCACGGCTGGGAACCTTCGTAAAAGGGTCAGTGGGTCACTGTGAATGCAGCAGATATTCACCCCTGTATTTCTTACAAAGAAGCAGAGTTTTATTCCAGGTACAGGAGGCATCTCTGGTGTCTGATACTACCGGTAGTGTTCAGCCTACCCTCTCTGAGAGAGCAGCAGTGAGGGTACAAAGCACACTGGTTGCAAAATGTGGACACTGCAAACAACAGCTGCAATATCACAGATGATATAAAACACATAAAGTACTCAAGTCTTATACTAGAAACAACACAGCAGGGGAATCATGTCATGAAACAAATGATGAACCCACAGTATGGATGGGGCAGGTAATAAAATCCGAATTTCCCATGGTGGGACCACAGTCAATTGCTGCCTTCTTCTCTGTGCCCCGGTCTCTTTATATAATCTGTACTTTTTGTTGTGCAATAATAGAAAAACAAGGAATAACCCTTCATAGTATTAATGTACAGGTCAAGGGCTGGGGAGAGAGGGCTGTAGATTTGGGGGTCGGTGTAAACCTCTGACGGCATTAGATGGAAGCAGAAGACAAAGCAAGTGACATTTATTAAGACTTTAGGTGCATTTAGGTTTATAGAAAAAAACTGAGAAAGATTAAAATGTCTGAGTAGTGAAAAAAAAAAATATGGATTTCTCATACCGGGACTCGAACCCGGGCCACCTGGATGAAAACCAGGAATCCTAACGGCTAGACGATATGGGAACTGTGAACTTTTTATACAGCTTAGTGTATGTGAGGTGTCTCCCAAGGTCACACTGCATTCCGTACACTGAGAGTTATATTGTTCTTCTCAGTAGTACACAATCAATTGGGGTAACAGACACCTCACTTCTGACAAAAGAGAAGGAATGACCAGAAGTCATCATTTATGCCACAACCTGTCAGGTCTCATTATTTACAACCTTAGAGCTTCTACACATACACAGAGCCCAGGACACGGAGGACAGCAGCAGTCCCTGCATTCACTATTACTAACCCCTCCCCTTGAGCCAGACAAAGCCACGCCCCTCCCGTAGGACACTCCTGGGATTCCTCACCAGACTGATGGCCCCACAGACCCCTCTCCAGTTATCTTCCAGCTGCTTCCTTGACGACACTCCCCTGCACCTGTCATAGGCTCCAGGCTGCCCTCCTGGGGCTCGAGTTATACTCCTTCTCTATCTACTAACAGCACCGACTCCAGTCCTGACACTGGATTGGTTCACACAGAGAAGAAACAGCTCAGAAGCAGTCTGGGTTGTTCCCAGGTACCTGCATCTTCACAGAGTGACCGCCAGGGGGCAGCACAGCCAAAGCACTCACAGCCCACAAGGCTACAAATCATCAATTCGATGTCAGCAGCCTTGTCAGAGGCGCAGAGACTAGTAATTCCACAATATTTTGGGACAGCAGAGGAAGAAGCAAGTGCTGAGCTGAAGTGGTCACTGCTGTTTTGTCACAACACCAGACATATGTTCTTAAAAGCATGTAAGCACACATTCTTAGGAATTCTCGGTCGTCTTCTCCCTTTCTGACATTATACCAATTGTATACACCCGAATGGAGAAAAGTTAAAATATAAGGTACTAGGAATATGCGCCAAAGGTAGGCAAATTAAACATTTCAAGTACAAATATTACCATATTTATTGATGTAAAATGTAAACAAGTTAGACTGAAAATATGTGTGTGTGTTTACAAAGGATGTCTAAAGTGTATGCTGTGAGGTCAGGTTGCAGTTCACTACTTGCACTTGTGCCTTTCACAAGCGTGAGTACCCAGTTACACTAATGTCTGCTCTGACTTGTTATTCTGAGAGTCATGTGCTAAAGGGGGGCTTCCACCCTAGTTTGAGGGACCAGAGTACGAATGCCCCAGGGCACAGGAAGTACACAGTCCTCATCGATACAACTGTGGCCCAGTAACTTCTGACTGCCCTTTGACCCCACAGACTGGCACATATATGACATCAGACTATAGCACTGTGGTACATATGCACATATGTGCATGTACACGTCAGCCAGTTTTTTATTCATTTATGTGCTAATTCTGTTCAGCATCAGGATGTGATGTCGAAAGAGACTGGTGGAGAGCGCCGAAGTCTCTGGTATTTCAAGACAAAACTAGAGACCTTTTCACACTCATATCCTGCTCCAGGCAGATCTTCCACTGCAAATGCAAGTTATATGAGTCCAGCTGAAAACTGTTTATTTTTGGGTACTTGCTTTAGTCAAAGGTTACCATTTGCAACTCACAAAAAAAAAGCAAAGGGCAATTTCATACATTAACACTTTGGTAAAGTCGTTCTTTCACACCGTACATTTCCGTAAGTTTCTCTTTCCTTGTAAGTTATCCGGTGTGAAGGCCAAGTGGAGTCAGGTCCACACTGTGCATCTTACAGTTGTGTAGCCAGAGTAGAGAGGTGTCCACACAGACACAGGACGTAGACAACACCTGTGTGTAGCATCAAGTGTCCCCAGCAACGCCTATAGTATAATGTATAGATGCCCCCAAACCACAGAAACCACGAGGGGAATGAAAAGAGGAAGAGACGGGTTATGTCAGAGATACAAATGGTGTCCTGCTCAAGACCTGCAATAAATTAAAACAAAAGTATTATTACAAACATTCCAGGTCCTACCGATATTGGAACTCAGATTGCTGGATTCAGAGTCCAGAGTGCTAATCATTACACGGTGGAACCAACGTCCACGATCCTCAACCCTAGGAGTCCTGAAGCAGTGTCAGTCGCCACCTACTGTCTATCGCTTGAATTCGTTCACACTGTAAATCAAACATGACAAATCCAACAGCACAACTAAAATGTGTATTTCACAAGTAATAACATAAAAACAGAAATATACTTTTGCTGATGCAGAAACAAAGAAAACGTCTTGTCTGATGCTTCAAAATCTCCATTTAGCATGGCCCCTTAACTAACCACCAAGAGTCTTTGCACGGCTGGGAACCTTTGTAAAAGGGTCAGTGGGTCACTGTGAATGCAGCAGATCTTCACCCCTGTATTTCTTACAAAGAAGCAGAGTTTTATTCCAGGTACAGGAGGCATCTCTGGTGTCTGATACTACTGGTAGTGTTCAGCCTACCCTCTCTGAGAGAGCAGCAGTGAGGGTACAAAGCACACTGGTTGCAAAATGTGGACACTGCAAACAACAGCTGCAATATCACAGATGATATAAAACACATAAAGTACTCAAGTCTTATACTAGAAACAACACAGCAGGGGAATCATGTCATAAAACAAATGATGAACCCACAGTATGGACGGGGCAGGTAATAAAATGCGAATTTCCCATGATGGGACCACAGTCAATTGCTGCCTTCTTCTCTGTGCCCCGGTCTCTTTATATAATCTGTACTTTTTGTTGTGCAATAAAAGAAAAACAAGGAATAACCCTTCATAGTATTAATGTACAGGTCAAGGGCTGGGGAGAGAGGGCTGTAGATTTGGGGGTCGGTGTAAACCTCTGACGGCATTAGATGGAAGCAGAAGACAAAGCAAGTGACATTTATTAAGACTTTAGGTGCATTTAGGTTTATAGAAAAAAACTGAGAAAGATTAAAATGTCTGAGTAGTGAAGAAAAAAAAATATGGATTTCCCATACCGGGAGTCGAACCCAGGCCGCCTGGGTGAAAACCAGGAATCCTAACCGCTAGACCTTATGGGAACTGTGAACTTTTTATACAGCTTAGTGTATGTGAGGTGTCTCCCAAGGTCACACTGCATTCCGTACACTGAGAGTTATATTGTTCTTCTCAGTAGTACACAATCAATTGGGGTAACAGACACCTCACTTCTGACAAAAGAGAAGGAATGACCAGAAGTCATCATTTATGCCACAACCTGTCAGGTCTCATTATTTACAACCTTAGAGCTTCTACACATACACAGAGCCCAGGACACGGAGGACAGCAGCAGTCCCTGCATTCACTATTACTAACCCCTCCCCTTGAGCCAGACAAAGCCACGCCCCTCCCGTAGGACACTCCTGGGTTTCCTCACCAGACTGATGGCCCCACAGACCCCTCTCCAGTTATCTTCCAGCTGCTTCCTTGACGACACTCCCCTGCACCTGTCACAGGCTGCCCTCCTGGGGCTCGAGTTATACTCCTTCTCTATCTACTAACAGCACCGACTCCAGTCCTGACACTGGATTGGTTCACACAGAGAAGAAACAGCTCAGAAGTAGTCTGGGTTGTTCCCAGGTACCTGCATCTTCACAGAGTGACTGCCAGGGGGCAGCACAGCCAAAGCACTCACAGCCCACAAGGCTACAAATCATCAATTGGATGTCAGCAGCCTTGTCAGAGGCGCAGAGACTAGTAATTCCACAATATTTTGGGACAGCAGAGGAAGAAGCAAGTGCTGAGCTGAAGTGGTCACTGCTGTTTTGTCACAACACCAGACATATGTTCTTAAAAGCATGTAAGCACACATTCTTAAGAATTCTCGGTATTCTTCTCCCTTTCTGACATTATACCAATTGTATACAGCCGAATGGAGAAAAGTTAAAATATAAGGTACTAGGAATATGCGCCAAAGGTAGGCAAATTAAACATTTCAAGTACAAATACTACCATATTTATTGTTGTAAAATGTAAACAAGTTAGACTGAAAATATGTGTGTGTGTTTACAAAGGATGTCTAAAGTGTATGCTGTGAGGTCAGGTTGCAGTTCACTACTTGCACTTGTGCCTTTCACAAGTGTGAGTACCCAGTTACACTAATGTCTTCTCTGACTTGTTATTCTGAGAGTCATGTACTAAAGGGGGGCTTCCACCCTAGTTTGAGGGACCAGAGTACGAATGCCCCAGGGCACAGGAAGTACACAGTCCTCATTGATACAACTGTGGCCCAGTAACTTCTGACTGCCCTTTGACCCCACAGACTGGCACATGTATGTCATCAGACTATAGCACCGTGGTACATATGCACACATGTGCATGTACACGTCAGCCAGTTTTTTATTCATTTATGTGCTAATACTGTTCAGCATCAGGATGTGATGTCGAAGGAGACTGTTAGAGAGCTCCGAAGTCTCTGGTATTTCAAGACAAAACTAGAGACCTTTTCACACTCATATACTGCTCCAGGCAGATCTTCCACTGCAAATGCAAGTTATATGAGTCCAGCTGAAAACTGTTTATTTTTGGGTACTTGCTTTAGTCAAAGGTTACCATTTGCAACTCACAAAAAAAAAGCAAAGGGCAATTTCATACATTAACACTTTGGTAAAGTCGTTCTTTCACACCGTACATTTCCGTAAGTTTCTCTCTCCTTGTAAGTTATCCGGTGTGAAGGCCAAGTGGAGTCAGGTCCACACTGTGCATCTTACAGTTGTGTAGCCAGAGTAGAGAGGTGTCCACACAGACACAGGACGTAGACAACACCTGTGTGTAGCATCAAGTGTCCCCAGCAACGCCTATAGAATAATGTATAGATGCCCCCAAACCGCAGAAACCACGAGGGGAATGAAAAGAGGAAGAGACGGGTTATGTCAGAGATACAAATGGTTTCCTGCTCAAGACCTGCAATAAATTAAAACAAAAGTATTATTACAAACATTCCAGGTCCTACCGATATTGGAACTCAGATTGCTGGATTCAGAGTCCAGAGTGCTAATCATTACACAATGGAACCAACGTCCACGATCCTCAACCCTAGGAGTCCTGAAGCAGTGTCAGTCGCCACCTACTGTCTATCGCTTGAATTCGTTCACACTGTAAATCAAACATGACAAATCCAACAGCACAACTAAAATGTGTATTTCACAAGTAATAACATAAAAACAGAAATATACTTTTGCTGATGCAGAAACAAAGAAAACGTCTCGTCTGATGCTTCGAAATCTCTATTTAGCATGGCCCCTTAACTAACCACCAAGAGTCTTTGCACGGCTAGGAACCTTTGTAAAAGGGTCAGTGGGTCACTGTGAATGCAGCAGATCTTCACCCCTGTATTTCTTACAAAGAAGCAGAGTTTTATTCCAGGTACAGGAGGCATCTCTGGTGTCTGATACTACCGGTAGTGTTCAGCCTACCTCTCTGAGAGAGCAGCAGTGAGGGTACAACGCACACTGGTTGCAAAATGTGGACACTGCAAACAACAGCTGCAATATCACAGATGATATAAAACACATAAAGTACTCAAGTCTTATACTAGAAACAACACAGCAGGGGAATCATGTCATAAAACAAATGATGAACCCACAGTATGGACGGGGCAGGTAATAAAATGCGAATTTCCCATGGTGGGACCACAGTCAATTGCTGCCTTCTTCTCTGTGCCCCGGTCTCTTTATATAATCTGTACTTTTTGTTGTGCAATAAAAGAAAAACAAGGAATAACCCTTCATAGTATTAATGTACAGGTCAAGGGCTGGGGAGAGAGGGCTGTAGATTTGGGGGTCGGTGTAAACCTCTGACGGCATTAGATGGAAGCAGAAGACAAAGCAAGTGACATTTATTAAGACTGTAGGTGCATTTAGGTTTATAGAAAAAAAATGAGAAAGATTAAAATGTCTGAGTAGTGAAAAAAAAAAAATGCAATTCCCATACCGGGAGTCGAACCGGGGCCGCCTGGGTGAAAACCAGGAATCCTAACCGCTAGACCATATGGGAACTGTGAACTTTTTATACAGCTTAGTGTATGTGAGGTGTCTCCCAAGGTCACACTGCATTCCGTACACTGAGAGTTATATTGTTCTTCTCAGTAGTACACAATCAATTGGGGTAACAGACACCTCACTTCTGACAAAAGAGAAGGAATGACCAGAAGTCATCATTTCTGCCACAACCTGTCAGGTCTCATTATTTACAACCTTAGAGCTTCTACACATACACAGAGCCCAGGACACGGAGGACAGCAGCAGTCCCTGCATTCACTATTACTAACCCCTCCCCTTGAGCCAGACAAAGCCACGCCCCTCCCGTAGGACACTCCTGGGTTTCCTCACCAGACTGATGGCCCCACAGACCCCTCTCCAGTTATCTTCCAGCTGCTTCCTTGACGACACTCCCCTGCACCTGTCACAGGCTCCAGGCTGCCCTCCTGGGGCTCGAGTTATACTCCTTCTCTATCTACTAACAGCACCGACTCCAGTCCTGACACTGGATTGGTTCACACAGAGAAGAAACAGCTCAGAAGCAGTCTGGGTTGTTCCCAGGTACCTGCATCTTCACAGAGTGACTGCCAGGGGGCAGCACAGCCAAAGCACTCACAGCCCACAAGGCTACAAATCATCAATTGGATGTCAGCAGCCTTGTCAGAGGCGCAGAGACTAGTAATTCCACAATATTTTGGGACAGCAGAGGAAGAAGCAAGTGCTGAGCTGAAGTGGTCACTGCTGTTTTGTCACAACACCAGACATATGTTCTTAAAAGCATGTAAGCACACATTCTTAGGAATTCTCGGTCGTCTTCTCCCTTTCTGACATTATACCAATTGTATACACCCGAATGGAGAAAAGTTAAAATATAAGGTACTAGGAATATGCGCCAAAGGTAGGCAAATTAAACATTTCAAGTACAAATATTACCATATTTATTGATGTAAAATGTAAACAAGTTAGACTGAAAATATGTGTGTGTGTTTACAAAGGATGTCTAAAGTGTATGCTGTGAGGTCAGGTTGCAGTTCACTACTTGCACTTGTGCCTTTCACAAGTGTGAGTACCCAGTTACACTAATGTCTTCTCTGACTTGTTATTCTGAGAGTCATGTACTAAAGGGGGGCTTCCACCCTAGTTTGAGGGACCAGAGTACGAATGCCCCAGGGCACAGGAAGTACACAGTCCTCATTGATACAACTGTGGCCCAGTAACTTCTGACTGCCCTTTGACCCCACAGACTGGCACATGTATGTCATCAGACTATAGCACCGTGGTACATATGCACACATGTGCATGTACACGTCAGCCAGTTTTTTATTCATTTATGTGCTAATACTGTTCAGCATCAGGATGTGATGTCGAAGGAGACTGTTAGAGAGCGCCGAAGTCTCTGGTATTTCAAGACAAAACTAGAGACCTTTTCACACTCATATACTGCTCCAGGCAGATCTTCCACTGCAAATGCAAGTTATATGAGTCCAGCTCAAAACTGTTTATTTTTGGGTACTTGCTTTAGTCAAAGGTTACCATTTGCAACTCACAAAAAAAAAGCAAAGGGCAATTTCATACATTAACACTTTGGTAAAGTCGTTCTTTCACACCGTACATTTCCGTAAGTTTCTCTCTCCTTGTAAGTTATCCGGTGTGAAGGCCAAGTGGAGTCAGGTCCACACTGTGCATCTTACAGTTGTGTAGCCAGAGTAGACAGGTGTCCACACAGACACAGGACGTAGACAACACCTGTGTGTAGCATCAAGTGTCCCCAGCAACGCCTATAGAATAATGTATAGATGCCCCCAAACCGCAGAAACCACGAGGGGAATGAAAAGAGGAAGAGACGGGTTATGTCAGAGATACAAATGGTTTCCTGCTCAAGACCTGCAATAAATTAAAACAAAAGTATTATTACAAACATTCCAGGTCCTACCGATATTGGAACTCAGATTGCTGGATTCAGAGTCCAGAGTGCTAATCATTACACGATGGAACCAACGTCCACGATCCTCAACCCTAAGAGTCCTGAAGCAGTGTCAGTCGCCACCTACTGTCTATCGCTTGAATTCGTTCACACTGTAAATCAAACATGACAAATCCAACAGCACAACTAAAATGTGTATTTCACAAGTAATAACATAAAAACAGAAATATACTTTTGCTGATGCAGAAACAAAGAAAACGTCTCGTCTGATGCTTCGAAATCTCCATTTAGCATGGCCCCTTAACTAACCACCAAGAGTCTTTGCACGGCTGGGAACCTTTGTAAAAGGGTCAGTGGGTCACTGTGAATGCAGCAGATCTTCACCCCTGTATTTCTTACAAAGAAGCAGAGTTTTATTCCAGGTACAGGAGGCATCTCTGGTGTCTGATACTACCGGTAGTGTTCAGCCTACCCTCTCTGAGAGAGCAGCAGTGAGGGTACAACGCACACTGGTTGCAAAATGTGGACACTGCAAACAACAGCTGCAATATCACAGATGATATAAAACACATAAAGTACTCAAGTCTTATACTAGAAACAACACAGCAGGGGAATCATGTCATAAAACAAATGATGAACCCACAGTATGGACGGGGCAGGTAATAAAATGCGAATTTCCCATGGTGGGACCACAGTCAATTGCTGCCTTCTTCTCTGTGCCCCGGTCTCTTTATATAATCTGTACTTTTTGTTGTGCAATAAAAGAAAAACAAGGAATAACCCTTCATAGTATTAATGTACAGGTCAAGGGCTGGGGAGAGAGGGCTGTAGATTTGGGGGTCGGTGTAAACCTCTGACGGCATTAGATGGAAGCAGAAGACAAAGCAAGTGACATTTATTAAGACTTTAGGTGCATTTAGGTTTATAGAAAAAAACTGAGAAAGATTAAAATGTCTGAGTAGTGAAAAAAAAAATATGCATTTCCCATACCGGGAGTCGAACCCGGGCCGCCTGGGTGAAAACCAGGAATCCTAACCGCTAGACCATATGGGAACTGTGAACTTTTTATACAGCTTAGTGTATGTGAGGTGTCTCCCAAGGTCACACTGCATTCCGTACACTGAGAGTTATATTGTTCTTCTCAGTAGTACACAATCAATTGGGGTAACAGACACCTCACTTCTGACAAAAGAGAAGGAATGACCAGAAGTCATCATTTATGCCACAACCTGTCAGGTCTCATTATTTACAACCTTAGAGCTTCTACACATACACAGAGCCCAGGACACGGAGGACAGCAGCAGTCCCTGCATTCACTATTACTAACCCCTCCCCTTGAGCCAGACAAAGCCACGCCCCTCCCGTAGGACACTCCTGGGTTTCCTCACCAGACTGATGGCCCCACAGACCCCTCTCCAGTTATCTTCCAGCTGCTTCCTTGACGACACTCCCCTGCACCTGTCATAGGCTCCAGGCTGCCCTCCTGGGGCTCGAGTTATACTCCTTCTCTATCTACTAACAGCACCGACTCCAGTCCTGACACTGGATTGGTTCACACAGAGAAGAAACAGCTCAGAAGCAGTCTGGGTTGTTCCCAGGTACCTGCATCTTCACAGAGTGACCGCCAGGGGGCAGCACAGCCAAAGCACTCACAGCCCACAAGGCTACAAATCATCAATTCGATGTCAGCAGCCTTGTCAGAGGCGCAGAGACTAGTAATTCCACAATATTTTGGGACAGCAGAGGAAGAAGCAAGTGCTGAGCTGAAGTGGTCACTGCTGTTTTGTCACAACACCAGACATATGTTCTTAAAAGCATGTAAGCACACATTCTTAGGAATTCTCGGTCGTCTTCTCCCTTTCTGACATTATACCAATTGTATACACCCGAATGGAGAAAAGTTAAAATATAAGGTACTAGGAATATGCGCCAAAGGTAGGCAAATTAAACATTTCAAGTACAAATATTACCATATTTATTGATGTAAAATGTAAACAAGTTAGACTGAAAATATGTGTGTGTGTTTACAAAGGATGTCTAAAGTGTATGCTGTGAGGTCAGGTTGCAGTTCACTACTTGCACTTGTGCCTTTCACAAGCGTGAGTACCCAGTTACACTAATGTCTGCTCTGACTTGTTATTCTGAGAGTCATGTGCTAAAGGGGGGCTTCCACCCTAGTTTGAGGGACCAGAGTACGAATGCCCCAGGGCACAGGAAGTACACAGTCCTCATTGATACAACTGTGGCCCAGTAACTTCTGACTGCCCTTTGACCCCACAGACTGGTACATATATGACATCAGACTATAGCACTGTGGTACATATGCACATATGTGCATGTACACGTCAGCCAGTTTTTTATTCATTTATGTGCTAATTCTGTTCAGCATCAGGATGTGATGTCGGATGAGACTGGTGGAGAGCGCCGAAGTCTCTGGTATTTCAAGACAAAACTAGAGACCTTTTCACACTCATATACTGCTCCAGGCAGATCTTCCACTGCAAATGCAAGTTATATGAGTCCAGCTGAAAACTGTTTATTTTTGGGTACTTGCTTTAGTCAAAGGTTACCATTTGCAACTCACAAAAAAAAAGCAAAGGGCAATTTCATACATTAACACTTTGGTAAAGTCGTTCTTTCACACCGTACATTTCCGTAAGTTTCTCTTTCCTTGTAAGTTATCCGGTGTGAAGGCCAAGTGGAGTCAGGTCCACACTGTGCATCTTACAGTTGTGTAGCCAGAGTAGAGAGGTGTCCACACAGACACAGGACGTAGACAACACCTGTGTGTAGCATCAAGTGTCCCCAGCAACGCCTATAGTATAATGTATAGATGCCCCCAAACCACAGAAACCACGAGGGGAATGAAAAGAGGAAGAGACGGGTTATGTCAGAGATACAAATGGTGTCCTGCTCAAGACCTGCAATAAATTAAAACAAAAGTATTATTACAAACATTCCAGGTCCTACCGATATTGGAACTCAGATTGCTGGATTCAGAGTCCAGAGTGCTAATCATTACACGGTGGAACCAACGTCCACGATCCTCAACCCTAGGAGTCCTGAAGCAGTGTCAGTCGCCACCTACTGTCTATCGCTTGAATTCGTTCACACTGTAAATCAAACATGACAAATCCAACAGCACAACTAAAATGTGTATTTCACAAGTAATAACATAAAAACAGAAATATACTTTTGCTGATGCAGAAACAAAGAAAACGTCTCGTCTGATGCTTCAAAATCTCCATTTAGCATGGCCCCTTAACTAACCACCAAGAGTCTTTGCACGGCTGGGAACCTTTGTAAAAGGGTCAGTGGGTCACTGTGAATGCAGCAGATCTTCACCCCTGTATTTCTTACAAAGAAGCAGAGTTTTATTCCAGGTACAAGAGGCATCTCTGGTGTCTGATACTACTGGTAGTGTTCAGCCTACCCTCTCTGAGAGAGCAGCAGTGAGGGTACAAAGCACACTGGTTGCAAAATGTGGACACTGCAAACAACAGCTGCAATATCACAGATGATATAAAACACATAAAGTACTCAAGTCTTATACTAGAAACAACACAGCAGGGGAATCATGTCATAAAACAAATGATGAACCCACAGAATGGACGGGGCAGGTAATAAAATGCGAATTTCCCATGGTGGGACCACAGTCAATTGCTGCCTTCTTCTCTGTGCCCCGGTCTCTTTATATAATCTGTACTTTTTGTTGTGCAATAAAAGAAAAACAAGGAATAACCCTTCATAGTATTAATGTACAGGTCAAGGGCTGGGGAGAGAGGGCTGTAGATTTGTGGGTCGGTGTAAACCTCTGACGGCATTAGATGGAAGCAGAAGACAAAGCAAGTGACATTTATTAAGACTTTAGGTGCATTTAGGTTTATAGAAAAAAACTGAGAAAGATTAAAATGTCTGAGTAGTGAAAAAAAAATATATGGATTTCCCATACCGGGAGTCGAACCCAGGCCTCCTGGGTGAAAACCAGGAATCCTAACCTCTAGACCATATGGGAACTGTGAACTTTTTATACAGCTTAGTGTATGTGAGGTGTCTCCCAAGGTCACAGTGCTTTCCGTACACTGAGAGTTATATTGTTCTTCTCAGTAGTACTCAATCAATTGGGGTAACAGACACCTCACTTCTGACAAAAGAGAAGGAATGACCAGAAGTCATCATTTATGCCACAACCTGTCAGGTCTCATTATTTACAACCTTAGAGCTTCTACACATACACAGAGCCCAGGACACGGAGGACAGCAGCAGTCCCTGCATTCACTATTACTAACCCCTCCCCTTGAGCCAGACAAAGCCACGCCCCTCCCGTAGGACACTCCTGGGTTTCCTCACCAGACTGATGGCCCCACAGACCCCTCTCCAGTTATCTTCCAGCTGCTTCCTTGACGACACTCCCCTGCACCTGTCATAGGCTCCAGGCTGCCCTCCTGGGGCTCGAGTTATACTCCTTCTCTATCTACTAACAGCACCGACTCCAGTCCTGACACTGGATTGGTTCACACAGAGAAGAAACAGCTCAGAAGCAGTCTGGGTTGTTCCCAGGTACCTGCATCTTCACAGAGTGTCCGCCAGGGGGCAGCACAGCCAAAGCACTCACAGCCCACAAGGCTACAAATCATCAATTCGATGTCAGCAGCCTTGTCAGAGGCGCAGAGACTAGTAATTCCACAATATTTTGGGACAGCAGAGGAAGAAGCAAGTGCTGAGCTGAAGTGGTCACTGCTGTTTTGTCACAACACCAGACATATGTTCTTAAAAGCATGTAAGCACACATTCTTAGGAATTCTCGGTCGTCTTCTCCCTTTCTGACATTATACCAATTGTATACACCCGAATGGAGAAAAGTTAAAATATAAGGTACTAGGAATATGCGCCAAAGGTAGGCAAATTAAACATTTCAAGTACAAATATTACCATATTTATTGATGTAAAATGTAAACAAGTTAGACTGAAAATATGTGTGTGTGTTTACAAAGGATGTCTAAAGTGTATGCTGTGAGGTCAGGTTGCAGTTCACTACTTGCACTTGTGCCTTTCACAAGCGTGAGTACCCAGTTACACTAATGTCTGCTCTGACTTGTTATTCTGAGAGTCATGTGCTAAAGGGGGGCTTCCACCCTAGTTTGAGGGACCAGAGTACGAATGCCCCAGGGCACAGGAAGTACACAGTCCTCATTGCTACAACTGTGGCCCAGTAACTTCTGACTGCCCTTTGACCCCACAGACTGGCACATATATGACATCAGACTATAGCACTGTGGTACATATGCACATATGTGCATGTACACGTCAGCCAGTTTTTTATTCATTTATGTGCTAATTCTGTTCAGCATCAGGATGTGATGTCGAAAGAGACTGGTGGAGAGCGCCGAAGTCTCTGGTATTTCAAGACAAAACTAGAGACCTTTTCACACTCATATACTGCTCCAGGCAGATCTTCCACTGCAAATGCAAGTTATATGAGTCCAGCTGAAAACTGTTTATTTTTGGGTACTTGCTTTAGTCAAAGGTTACCATTTGCAACTCACAAAAAAAAAGCAAAGGGCAATTTCATACATTAACACTTTGGTAAAGTCGTTCTTTCACACCGTACATTTCCGTAAGTTTCTCTTTCCTTGTAAGTTATCCGGTGTGAAGGCCAAGTGGAGTCAGGTCCACACTGTGCATCTTACAGTTGTGTAGCCAGAGTAGAGAGGTGTCCACACAGACACAGGACGTAGACAACACCTGTGTGTAGCATCAAGTGTCCCCAGCAACGCCTATAGTATAATGTATAGATGCCCCCAAACCACAGAAACCACGAGGGGAATGAAAAGAGGAAGAGACGGGTTATGTCAGAGATACAAATGGTGTCCTGCTCAAGACCTGCAATAAATTAAAACAAAAGTATTATTACAAACATTCCAGGTCCTACCGATATTGGAACTCAGATTGCTGGATTCAGAGTCCAGAGTGCTAATCATTACACGGTGGAACCAACGTCCACGATCCTCAACCCTAGGAGTCCTGAAGCAGTGTCAGTCGCCACCTACTGTCTATCGCTTGAATTCGTTCACACTGTAAATCAAACATGACAAATCCAACAGCACAACTAAAATGTGTATTTCACAAGTAATAACATAAAAACAGAAATATACTTTTGCTGATGCAGAAACAAAGAAAACGTCTCGTCTGATGCTTCAAAATCTCCATTTAGCATGGCCCCTTAACTAACCACCAAGAGTCTTTGCACTGCTGGAAACCTTTGTAAAAGGGTCAGTGGGTCACTGTGAATGCAGCAGATCTTCACCCCTGTATTTCTTACAAAGAAGCAGAGTTTTATTCCAGGTACAGGAGGCATCTCTGGTGTCTGATACTACTGGTAGTGTTCAGCCTACCCTCTCTGAGAGAGCAGCAGTGAGGGTACAAAGCACACTGGTTGCAAAATGTGGACACTGCAAACAACAGCTGCAATATCACAGATGATATAAAACACATAAAGTACTCAAGTCTTATACTAGAAACAACACAGCAGGGGAATCATGTCATAAAACAAATGATGAACCCACAGTATGGACGGGGCAGGTAATAAAATGCGAATTTCCCATGGTGGGACCACAGTCAATTGCTGCCTTCTTCTCTGTGCCCCGGTCTCTTTATATAATCTGTACTTTTTGTTGTGCAATAAAAGAAAAACAAAGAATAACCCTTCATAGTATTAATGTACAGGTCAAGGGCTGGGGAGAGAGGGCTGTAGATTTGGGGGTCGGTGTAAACCTCTGACGGCATTAGATGGAAGCAGAAGACAAAGCAAGTGACATTTATTAAGACTTTAGGTGCATTTAGGTTTATAGAAAAAAACTGAGAAAGATTAAAATGTCTGAGTAGTGAAAAAAAAAAATATGGATTTCCCATACCGGGAGTCGAACCCAGGCCTCCTGGGTGAAAACCAGGAATCCTAACCGCTAGACAATATGGGAACTGTGAACTTTTTATACAGCTTAGTGTATGTGAGGTGTCTCCCAAGGTCACACTGCATTCCGTACACTGAGAGTTATATTGTTCTTCTCAGTAGTACACAATCAATTGGGGTAACAGACACCTCACTTCTGACAAAAGAGAAGGAATGACCAGAAGTCATCATTTATGCCACAACCTGTCAGGTCTCATTATTTACAACCTTAGAGCTTCTACACATACACAGAGCCCAGGACACGGAGGACAGCAGCAGTCCCTGCATTCACTATTACTAACCCCTCCCCATGAGCCAGACAAAGCCACGCCCCTCCCGTAGGACACTCCTGGGTTTCCTCACCAGACTGATGGCCCCACAGACCCCTCTCCAGTTATCTTCCAGCTGCTTCCTTGACGACACTCCCCTGCACCTGTCATAGGCTCCAGGCTGCCCTCCTGGGGCTCGAGTTATACTCCTTCTCTATCTACTAACAGCACCGACTCCAGTCCTGACACTGGATTGGTTCACACAGAGAAGAAACAGCTCAGAAGCAGTCTGGGTTGTTCCCAGGTACCTGCATCTTCACAGAGTGTCCGCCAGGGGGCAGCACAGCCAAAGCACTCACAGCCCACAAGGCTACAAATCATCAATTCGATGTCAGCAGCCTTGTCAGAGGCGCAGAGACTAGTAATTCCACAATATTTTGGGACAGCAGAGGAAGAAGCAAGTGCTGAGCTGAAGTGGTCACTGCTGTTTTGTCACAACACCAGACATATGTTCTTAAAAGCATGTAAGCACACATTCTTAGGAATTCTCGGTCGTCTTCTCCCTTTCTGACATTATACCAATTGTATACACCCGAATGGAGAAAAGTTAAAATATAAGGTACTAGGAATATGCGCCAAAGGTAGGCAAATTAAACATTTCAAGTACAAATATTACCATATTTATTGATGTAAAATGTAAACAAGTTAGACTGAAAATATGTGTGTGTGTTTACAAAGGATGTCTAAAGTGTATGCTGTGAGGTCAGGTTGCAGTTCACTACTTGCACTTGTGCCTTTCACAAGCGTGAGTACCCAGTTACACTAATGTCTGCTCTGACTTGTTATTCTGAGAGTCATGTGCTAAAGGGGGGCTTCCACCCTAGTTTGAGGGACCAGAGTACGAATGCCCCAGGGCACAGGAAGTACACAGTCCTCATTGATACAACTGTGGCCCAGTAACTTCTGACTGCCCTTTGACCCCACAGACTGGCACATATATGACATCAGACTATAGCACTGTGGTACATATGCACATATGTGCATGTACACGTCAGCCAGTTTTTTATTCATTTATGTGCTAATTCTGTTCAGCATCAGGATGTGATGTCGAAAGAGACTGGTGGAGAGCGCCGAAGTCTCTGGTATTTCAAGACAAAACTAGAGACCTTTTCACACTCATATACTGCTCCAGGCAGATCTTCCACTGCAAATGCAAGTTATATGAGTCCAGCTGAAAACTGTTTATTTTTGGGTACTTGCTTTAGTCAAAGGTTACCATTTGCAACTCACAAAAAAAAAGCAAAGGGCAATTTCATACATTAACACTTTGGTAAAGTCGTTCTTTCACACCGTACATTTCCGTAAGTTTCTCTTTCCTTGTAAGTTATCCGGTGTGAAGGCCAAGTGGAGTCAGGTCCACACTGTGCATCTTACAGTTGTGTAGCCAGAGTAGAGAGGTGTCCACACAGACACAGGACGTAGACAACACCTGTGTGTAGCATCAAGTGTCCCCAGCAACGCCTATAGTATAATGTATAGATGCCCCCAAACCACAGAAACCACGAGGGGAATGAAAAGAGGAAGAGACGGGTTATGTCAGAGATACAAATGGTGTCCTGCTCAAGACCTGCAATAAATTAAAACAAAAGTATTATTACAAACATTCCAGGTCCTACCGATATTGGAACTCAGATTGCTGGATTCAGAGTCCAGAGTGCTAATCATTACACGGTGGAACCAACGTCCACGATCCTCAACCCTAGGAGTCCTGAAGCAGTGTCAGTCGCCACCTACTGTCTATCGCTTGAATTCGTTCACACTGTAAATCAAACATGACAAATCCAACAGCACAACTAAAATGTGTATTTCACAAGTAATAACATAAAAACAGAAATATACTTTTGCTGATGCAGAAACAAAGAAAACGTCTCGTCTGATGCTTCAAAATCTCCATTTAGCATGGCCCCTTAACTAACCACCAAGAGACTTTGCACGGCTGGAAACCTTTGTAAAAGGGTCAGTGGGTCACTGTGAATGCAGCAGATCTTCACCCCTGTATTTCTTACAAAGAAGCAGAGTTTTATTCCAGGTACAGGAGGCATCTCTGGTGTCTGATACTACTGGTAGTGTTCAGCCTACCCTCTCTGAGAGAGCAGCAGTGAGGGTACAAAGCACACTGGTTGCAAAATGTGGACACTGCAAACAACAGCTGCAATATCACAGATGATATAAAACACATAAAGTACTCAAGTCTTATACTAGAAACAACACAGCAGGGGAATCATGTCATAAAACAAATGATGAACCCACAGTATGGACGGGGCAGGTAATAAAATGCGAATTTCTCATGGTGGGACCACAGTCAATTGCTGCCTTCTTCTCTGTGCCCCGGTCTCTTTATATAATCTGTACTTTTTGTTGTGCAATAAAAGAAAAACAAAGAATAACCCTTCATAGTATTAATGTACAGGTCAAGGGCTGGGGAGAGAGGGCTGTAGATTTGGGGGTCGGTGTAAACCTCTGACGGCATTAGATGGAAGCAGAAGACAAAGCAAGTGACATTTATTAAGACTTTAGGTGCATTTAGGTTTATAGAAAAAAACTGAGAAAGATTAAAATGTCTGAGTAGTGAAAAAAAAAAATATGGATTTCCCATACCGGGAGTCGAACCCAGGCCTCCTGGGTGAAAACCAGGAATCCTAACCGCTAGACCATATGGGAACTGTGAACTTTTTATACAGCTTAGTGTATGTGAGGTGTCTCCCAAGGTCACACTGCATTCCGTACACTGAGAGTTATATTGTTCTTCTCAGTAGTACACAATCAATTGGGGTAACAGACACCTCACTTCTGACAAAAGAGAAGGAATGACCAGAAGTCATCATTTATGCCACAACCTGTCAGGTCTCATTATTTACAACCTTAGAGCTTCTACACATACACAGAGCCCAGGACACGGAGGACAGCAGCAGTCCCTGCATTCACTATTACTAACCCCTCCCCATGAGCCAGACAAAGCCACGCCCCTCCCGTAGGACACTCCTGGGTTTCCTCACCAGACTGATGGCCCCACAGACCCCTCTCCAGTTATCTTCCAGCTGCTTCCTTGACGACACTCCCCTGCACCTGTCACAGGCTCCAGGCTGCCCTCCTGGGGCTCGAGTTATACTCCTTCTCTATCTACTAACAGCACCGACTCCAGTCCTGACACTGGATTGGTTCACACAGAGAAGAAACAGCTCAGAAGTAGTCTGGGTTGTTCCCAGGTACCTGCATCTTCACAGAGTGACTGCCAGGGGGCAGCACAGCCAAAGCACTCACAGCCCACAAGGCTACAAATCATCAATTGGATGTCAGCAGCCTTGTCAGAGGCGCAGAGACTAGTAATTCCACAATATTTTGGGACAGCAGAGGAAGAAGCAAGTGCTGAGCTGAAGTGGTCACTGCTGTTTTGTCACAACACCAGACATATGTTCTTAAAAGCATGTAAGCACACATTCTTAAGAATTCTCGGTATTCTTCTCCCTTTCTGACATTATACCAATTGTATACAGCCGAATGGAGAAAAGTTAAAATATAAGGTACTAGGAATATGCGCCAAAGGTAGGCAAATTAAACATTTCAAGTACAAATATTACCATATTTATTGTTGTAAAATGTAAACAAGTTAGACTGAAAATATGTGTGTGTGTTTACAAAGGATGTCTAAAGTGTATGCTGTGAGGTCAGGTTGCAGTTCACTACTTGCACTTGTGCCTTTCACAAGTGTGAGTACCCAGTTACACTAATGTCTTCTCTGACTTGTTATTCTGAGAGTCATGTACTAAAGGGGGGCTTCCACCCTAGTTTGAGGGACCAGAGTACGAATGCCCCAGGGCACAGGAAGTACACAGTCCTCATTGATACAACTGTGGCCCAGTAACTTCTGACTGCCCTTTGACCCCACAGACTGGCACATGTATGTCATCAGACTATAGCACTGTGGTACATATGCACACATGTGCATGTACACGTCAGCCAGTTTTTTATTCATTTATGTGCTAATACTGTTCAGCATCAGGATGTGATGTCGAAGGAGACTGTTAGAGAGCGCCGAAGTCTCTGGTATTTCAAGACAAAACTAGAGACCTTTTCACACTCATATACTGCTCCAGGCAGATCTTCCACTGCAAATGCAAGTTATATGAGTCCAGCTGAAAACTGTTTATTTTTGGGTACTTGCTTTAGTCAAAGGTTACCATTTGCAACTCACAAAAAAAAAGCAAAGGGCAATTTCATACATTAACACTTTGGTAAAGTCGTTCTTTCACACCGTACATTTCCGTAAGTTTCTCTCTCCTTGTAAGTTATCCGGTGTGAAGGCCAAGTGGAGTCAGGTCCACACTGTGCATCTTACAGTTGTGTAGCCAGAGTAGAGAGGTGTCCACACAGACACAGGACGTAGACAACACCTGTGTGTAGCATCAAGTGTCCCCAGCAACGCCTATAGAATAATGTATAGATGCCCCCAAACCGCAGAAACCACGAGGGGAATGAAAAGAGGAAGAGACGGGTTATGTCAGAGATACAAATGGTTTCCTGCTCAAGACCTGCAATAAATTAAAACAAAAGTATTATTACAAACATTCCAGGTCCTACCGATATTGGAACTCAGATTGCTGGATTCAGAGTCCAGAGTGCTAATCATTACACGATGGAACCAACGTCCACGATCCTCAACCCTAGGAGTCCTGAAGCAGTGTCAGTCGCCACCTACTGTCTATCGCTTGAATTCGTTCACACTGTAAATCAAACATGGCAAATCCAACAGCACAACTAAAATGTGTATTTCACAAGTAATAACATAAAAACAGAAATATACTTTTGCTGATGCAGAAACAAAGAAAACGTCTCGTCTGATGCTTCGAAATCTCTATTTAGCATGGCCCCTTAACTAACCACCAAGAGTCTTTGCACGGCTAGGAACCTTTGTAAAAGGGTCAGTGGGTCACTGTGAATGCAGCAGATCTTCACCCCTGTATTTCTTACAAAGAAGCAGAGTTTTATTCCAGGTACAGGAGGCATCTCTGGTGTCTGATACTACCGGTAGTGTTCAGCCTACCTCTCTGAGAGAGCAGCAGTGAGGGTACAACGCACACTGGTTGCAAAATGTGGACACTGCAAACAACAGCTGCAATATCACAGATGATATAAAACACATAAAGTACTCAAGTCTTATACTAGAAACAACACAGCAGGGGAATCATGTCATAAAACAAATGATGAACCCACAGTATGGACGGGGCAGGTAATAAAATGCGAATTTCCCATGGTGGGACCACAGTCAATTGCTGCCTTCTTCTCTGTGCCCCGGTCTCTTTATATAATCTGTACTTTTTGTTGTGCAATAAAAGAAAAACAAGGAATAACCCTTCATAGTATTAATGTACAGGTCAAGGGCTGGGGAGAGAGGGCTGTAGATTTGGGGGTCGGTGTAAACCTCTGACGGCATTAGATGGAAGCAGAAGACAAAGCAAGTGACATTTATTAAGACTTTAGGTGCATTTAGGTTTATAGAAAAAAACTGAGAAAGATTAAAATGTCTGAGTAGTGAAAAAAAAAATATGGATTTTCCATACCAGGAGTCGAACTCGGGCCGCCTGGGTGAAAACCAGGAATCCTAACTGCTAGACCATATGGGAACTGTGAACTTTTTATACAGCTTAGTGTATGTGAGGTGTCTCCCAAGGTCACACTGCATTCCGTACACTGAGAGTTATATTGTTCTTCTCAGTAGTACACAATCAATTGGGGTAACAGACACCTCACTTCTGACAAAAGAGAAGGAATGACCAGAAGTCATCATTTCTGCCACAACCTGTCAGGTCTCATTATTTACAACCTTAGAGCTTCTACACATACACAGAGCCCAGGACACGGAGGACAGCAGCAGTCCCTGCATTCACTATTACTAACCCCTCCCCTTGAGCCAGACAAAGCCACGCCCCTCCCGTAGGACACTCCTGGGTTTCCTCACCAGACTGATGGCCCCACAGACCCCTCTCCAGTTATCTTCCAGCTGCTTCCTTGACGACACTCCCCTGCACCTGTCACAGGCTCCAGGCTGCCCTCCTGGGGCTCGAGTTATACTCCTTCTCTATCTACTAACAGCACCGACTCCAGTCCTGACACTGGATTGGTTCACACAGAGAAGAAACAGCTCAGAAGTAGTCTGGGTTGTTCCCAGGTACCTGCATCTTCACAGAGTGACTGCCAGGGGGCAGCACAGCCAAAGCACTCACAGCCCACAAGGCTACAAATCATCAATTGGATGTCAGCAGCCTTGTCAGAGGCGCAGAGACTAGTAATTCCACAATATTTTGGGACAGCAGAGGAAGAAGCAAGTGCTGAGCTGAAGTGGTCACTGCTGTTTTGTCACAACACCAGACATATGTTCTTAAAAGCATGTAAGCACACATTCTTAAGAATTCTCGGTAGTCTTCTCCCTTTCTGACATTATACCAATTGTATACACCCGAATGGAGAAAAGTTAAAATATAAGGTACTAGGAATATGCGCCAAAGGTAGGCAAATTAAACATTTCAAGTACAAATATTACCATATTTATTGATGTAAAATGTAAACAAGTTAGACTGAAAATGTGTGTGTGTGTTTACAAAGGATGTCTAAAGTGTATGCTGTGAGGTCAGGTTGCAGTTCACTACTTGCACTTGTGCCTTTCACAAGTGTGAGTACCCAGTTACACTAATGTCTTCTCTGACTTGTTATTCTGTGAGTCATGTACTAAAGGGGGGCTTCCACCCTAGTTTGAGGGACCAGAGTACGAATGCCCTAGGGCACAGGAAGTACACAGTCCTCATTGATACAACTGTGGCCCAGTAACTTCTGACTGCCCTTTGACCCCACAGACTGGCACATGTATGTCATCAGACTATAGCACCGTGGTACATATGCACACATGTGCATGTACACGTCAGCCAGTTTTTTATTCATTTATGTGCTAATACTGTTCAGCATCAGGATGTGATGTCGAAGGAGACTGTTAGAGAGCGCCGAAGTCTCTGGTATTTCAAGACAAAACTAGAGACCTTTTCACACTCATATACTGCTCCAGGCAGATCTTCCACTGCAAATGCAAGTTATATGAGTCCAGCTGAAAACTGTTTATTTTTGGGTACTTGCTTTAGTCAAAGGTTACCATTTGCAACTCACAAAAAAAAAGCAAAGGGCAATTTCATACATTAACACTTTGGTAAAGTCGTTCTTTCACACCGTACATTTCCGTAAGTTTCTCTCTCCTTGTAAGTTATCCGGTGTGAAGGCCAAGTGGAGTCAGGTCCACACTGTGCATCTTACAGTTATGTAGCCAGAGTAGGGAGGTGTCCACACAGACACAGGACGTAGACAACACCTGTGTGTAGCATCAAGTGTCCCCAGCAACGCCTATAGAATAATGTATAGATGCCCCCAAACCGCAGAAACCACGAGGGGAATGAAAAGAGGAAGAGACGGGTTATGTCAGAGATACAAATGGTTTCCTGCTCAAGACCTGCAATAAATTAAAACAAAAGTATTATTACAAACATTCCAGGTCCTACCGATATTGGAACTCAGATTGCTGGATTCAGAGTCCAGAGTGCTAATCATTACACGATGGAACCAACGTCCACGATCCTCAACCCTAGGAGTCCTGAAGCAGTGTCAGTCGCCACCTACTGTCTATCGCTTGAATTCGTTCACACTGTAAATCAAACATGACAAATCCAACAGCACAACTAAAATGTGTATTTCACAAGTAATAACATAAAAACAGAAATATACTTTTGCTGATGCAGAAACAAAGAAAACGTCTCGTCTGATGCTTCGAAATCTCCATTTAGCATGGCCCCTTAACTAACCACCAAGAGTCTTTGCACGGCTGGGAACCTTTGTAAAAGGGTCAGTGGGTCACTGTGAATGCAGCAGATCTTCACCCCTGTATTTCTTACAAAGAAGCAGAGTTTTATTCCAGGTACAGGAGGCATCTCTGGTGTCTGATTCTACCGGTAGTGTTCAGCCTACCCTCTCTGAGAGAGCAGCAGTGAGGGTACAAAGCACACTGGTTGCAAAATGTGGACACTGCAAACAACAGCTGCAATATCACAGATGATATAAAACACATAAAGTACTCAAGTCTTATACTAGAAACAACACAGCAGGGGAATCATGTCATAAAACAAATGATGAACCCACAGTATGGACGGGGCAGGTAATAAAATGCGAATTTCCCATGGTGGGACCACAGTCAATTGCTGCCTTCTTCTCTGTGCCCCGGTCTCTTTATATAATCTGTACTTTTTGTTGTGCAATAAAAGAAAAACAAGGAATAACCCTTCATAGTATTAATGTACAGGTCAAGGGCTGGGGAGAGAGGGCTGTAGATTTGGGGGTCGGTGTAAACCTCTGACGGCATTAGATGGAAGCAGAAGACAAAGCAAGTGACATTTATTAAGACTTTAGGTGCATTTAGGTTTATAGAAAAAAACTGAGAAAGATTAAAATGTCTGAGTAGTGAAAAAAAAAAATATGGATTTCCCATACCGGGAGTCGAACCCAGGCCGCCTGGGTGAAAACCAGGAATCCTAACCGCTAGACCATATGGGAACTGTGAACTTTTTATACAGCTTAGTGTATGTGAGGTGTCTCCCAAGGTCACACTGCATTCCGTACACTGAGAGTTATATTGTTCTTCTCAGTAGTACACAATCAATTGGGGTAACAGACACCTCACTTCTGACAAAAGAGAAGGAATGACCAGAAGTCATCATTTATGCCACAACCTGTCAGGTCTCATTATTTACAACCTTAGAGCTTCTATACATACACAGAGCCCAGGACACGGAGGACAGCAGCAGTCCCTGCATTCACTATTACTAACCCCTCCCCTTGAGCCAGACAAAGCCACGCCCCTCCCGTAGGACACTCCTGGGTTTCCTCACCAGACTGATGGCCCCACAGACCCCTCTCCAGTTATCTTCCAGCTGCTTCCTTGACGACACTCCCCTGCACCTGTCACAGGCTCCAGGCTGCCCTCCTGGGGCTCGAGTTATACTCCTTCTCTATCTACTAACAGCACCGACTCCAGTCCTGACACTGGATTGGTTCACACAGAGAAGAAACAGCTCAGAAGTAGTCTGGATTGTTCCCAGGTACCTGCATCTTCACAGAGTGACTGCCAGGGGGCAGCACAGCCAAAGCACTCACAGCCCACAAGGCTACAAATAATCAATTGGATGTCAGCAGCCTTGTCAGAGGCGCAGAGACTAGTAATTCCACAATATTTTGGGACAGCAGAGGAAGAAGCAAGTGCTGAGCTGAAGTGGTCACTGCTGTTTTGTCACAACACCAGACATATGTTCTTAAAAGCATGTAAGCACACATTCTTAGGAATTCTCGGTCGTCTTCTCCCTTTCTGACATTATACCAATTGTATACACCCGAATGGAGAAAAGTTAAAATATAAGGTACTAGGAATATGCGCCAAAGGTAGGCAAATTAAACATTTCAAGTACAAATATTACCATATTTATTGATGTAAAATGTAAACAAGTTAGACTGAAAATATGTGTGTGTGTTTACAAAGGATGTCTAAAGTGTATGCTGTGAGGTCAGGTTGCAGTTCACTACTTGCACTTGTGCCTTTCACAAGTGTGAGTACCCAGTTACACTAATGTCTGCTCTGACTTGTTATTCTGAGAGTCATGTGCTAAAGGGGGGCTTCCACCCTAGTTTGAGGGACCAGAGTATGAATGCCCCCGGGCACAGGAAGTACGCAGTCCTCATTGATACAACTGTGGCCCAGTAACTTCTGACTGCCCTTTGACCCCACAGACTGGCACATATATGTCATCAGACTATAGCACCGTGGTACATATGCACACATGTGCATGTACACGTCAGCCAGTTTTTTATTCATTTATGTGCTAATACTGTTCAGCATCAGGATGTGATGTCGAAGGAGACTGGTGGAGAGCGCCGAAGTCTCTGGTATTTCAAGACAAAACTAGAGACCTTTTCACACTCATATACTGCTCCAGGCAGATCTTCCACTGCAAATGCAAGTTATATGAGTCCAGCTGAAAACTGTTTATTTTTGGGTACTTGCTTTAGTCAAAGGTTACCATTTGCAACTCACAAAAAAAAAGCAAAGGGCAATTTCATACATTAACACTTTGGTAAAGTCGTTCTTTCACACCGTACATTTCCGTAAGTTTCTCTCTCCTTGTAAGTTATCCGGTGTGAAGGCCAAGTGGAGTCAGGTCCACACTGTGCATCTTACAGTTGTGTAGCCAGAGTAGAGAGGTGTCCACACAGACACAGGACGTAGACAACACCTGTGTGTAGCATCAAGTGTCCCCAGCAACGCCTATAGAATAATGTATAGATGCCCCCAAACCGCAGAAACCACGAGGGGAATGAAAAGAGGAAGAGACGGGTTATGTCAGAGATACAAATGGTTTCCTGCTCAAGACCTGCAATAAATTAAAACAAAAGTATTATTACAAACATTCCAGGTCCTACCGATATTGGAACTCAGATTGCTGGATTCAGAGTCCAGAGTGCTAATCATTACACGATGGAACCAACGTCCACGATCCTCAACCCTAGGAGTCCTGAAGCAGTGTCAGTCGCCACCTACTGTCTATCGCTTGAATTCGTTCACACTGTAAATCAAACATGGCAAATCCAACAGCACAACTAAAATGTGTATTTCACAAGTAATAACATAAAAACAGAAATATACTTTTGCTGATGCAGAAACAAAGAAAACGTCTCGTCTGATGCTTCGAAATCTCTATTTAGCATGGCCCCTTAACTAACCACCAAGAGTCTTTGCACGGCTAGGAACCTTTGTAAAAGGGTCAGTGGGTCACTGTGAATGCAGCAGATCTTCACCCCTGTATTTCTTACAAAGAAGCAGAGTTTTATTCCAGGTACAGGAGGCATCTCTGGTGTCTGATACTACCGGTAGTGTTCAGCCTACCTCTCTGAGAGAGCAGCAGTGAGGGTACAACGCACACTGGTTGCAAAATGTGGACACTGCAAACAACAGCTGCAATATCACAGATGATATAAAACACATAAAGTACTCAAGTCTTATACTAGAAACAACACAGCAGGGGAATCATGTCATAAAACAAATGATGAACCCACAGTATGGACGGGGCAGGTAATAAAATGCGAATTTCCCATGGTGGGACCACAGTCAATTGCTGCCTTCTTCTCTGTGCCCCGGTCTCTTTATATAATCTGTACTTTTTGTTGTGCAATAAAAGAAAAACAAGGAATAACCCTTCATAGTATTAATGTACAGGTCAAGGGCTGGGGAGAGAGGGCTGTAGATTTGGGGGTCGGTGTAAACCTCTGACGGCATTAGATGGAAGCAGAAGACAAAGCAAGTGACATTTATTAAGACTTTAGGTGCATTTAGGTTTATAGAAAAAAACTGAGAAAGATTAAAATGTCTGAGTAGTGAAAAAAAAAATATGGATTTTCCATACCAGGAGTCGAACTCGGGCCGCCTGGGTGAAAACCAGGAATCCTAACTGCTAGACCATATGGGAACTGTGAACTTTTTATACAGCTTAGTGTATGTGAGGTGTCTCCCAAGGTCACACTGCATTCCGTACACTGAGAGTTATATTGTTCTTCTCAGTAGTACACAATCAATTGGGGTAACAGACACCTCACTTCTGACAAAAGAGAAGGAATGACCAGAAGTCATCATTTCTGCCACAACCTGTCAGGTCTCATTATTTACAACCTTAGAGCTTCTACACATACACAGAGCCCAGGACACGGAGGACAGCAGCAGTCCCTGCATTCACTATTACTAACCCCTCCCCTTGAGCCAGACAAAGCCACGCCCCTCCCGTAGGACACTCCTGGGTTTCCTCACCAGACTGATGGCCCCACAGACCCCTCTCCAGTTATCTTCCAGCTGCTTCCTTGACGACACTCCCCTGCACCTGTCACAGGCTCCAGGCTGCCCTCCTGGGGCTCGAGTTATACTCCTTCTCTATCTACTAACAGCACCGACTCCAGTCCTGACACTGGATTGGTTCACACAGAGAAGAAACAGCTCAGAAGTAGTCTGGGTTGTTCCCAGGTACCTGCATCTTCACAGAGTGACTGCCAGGGGGCAGCACAGCCAAAGCACTCACAGCCCACAAGGCTACAAATCATCAATTGGATGTCAGCAGCCTTGTCAGAGGCGCAGAGACTAGTAATTCCACAATATTTTGGGACAGCAGAGGAAGAAGCAAGTGCTGAGCTGAAGTGGTCACTGCTGTTTTGTCACAACACCAGACATATGTTCTTAAAAGCATGTAAGCACACATTCTTAAGAATTCTCGGTAGTCTTCTCCCTTTCTGACATTATACCAATTGTATACACCCGAATGGAGAAAAGTTAAAATATAAGGTACTAGGAATATGCGCCAAAGGTAGGCAAATTAAACATTTCAAGTACAAATATTACCATATTTATTGATGTAAAATGTAAACAAGTTAGACTGAAAATGTGTGTGTGTGTTTACAAAGGATGTCTAAAGTGTATGCTGTGAGGTCAGGTTGCAGTTCACTACTTGCACTTGTGCCTTTCACAAGTGTGAGTACCCAGTTACACTAATGTCTTCTCTGACTTGTTATTCTGTGAGTCATGTACTAAAGGGGGGCTTCCACCCTAGTTTGAGGGACCAGAGTACGAATGCCCTAGGGCACAGGAAGTACACAGTCCTCATTGATACAACTGTGGCCCAGTAACTTCTGACTGCCCTTTGACCCCACAGACTGGCACATGTATGTCATCAGACTATAGCACCGTGGTACATATGCACACATGTGCATGTACACGTCAGCCAGTTTTTTATTCATTTATGTGCTAATACTGTTCAGCATCAGGATGTGATGTCGAAGGAGACTGTTAGAGAGCGCCGAAGTCTCTGGTATTTCAAGACAAAACTAGAGACCTTTTCACACTCATATACTGCTCCAGGCAGATCTTCCACTGCAAATGCAAGTTATATGAGTCCAGCTGAAAACTGTTTATTTTTGGGTACTTGCTTTAGTCAAAGGTTACCATTTGCAACTCACAAAAAAAAAGCAAAGGGCAATTTCATACATTAACACTTTGGTAAAGTCGTTCTTTCACACCGTACATTTCCGTAAGTTTCTCTCTCCTTGTAAGTTATCCGGTGTGAAGGCCAAGTGGAGTCAGGTCCACACTGTGCATCTTACAGTTATGTAGCCAGAGTAGGGAGGTGTCCACACAGACACAGGACGTAGACAACACCTGTGTGTAGCATCAAGTGTCCCCAGCAACGCCTATAGAATAATGTATAGATGCCCCCAAACCGCAGAAACCACGAGGGGAATGAAAAGAGGAAGAGACGGGTTATGTCAGAGATACAAATGGTTTCCTGCTCAAGACCTGCAATAAATTAAAACAAAAGTATTATTACAAACATTCCAGGTCCTACCGATATTGGAACTCAGATTGCTGGATTCAGAGTCCAGAGTGCTAATCATTACACGATGGAACCAACGTCCACGATCCTCAACCCTAGGAGTCCTGAAGCAGTGTCAGTCGCCACCTACTGTCTATCGCTTGAATTCGTTCACACTGTAAATCAAACATGACAAATCCAACAGCACAACTAAAATGTGTATTTCACAAGTAATAACATAAAAACAGAAATATACTTTTGCTGATGCAGAAACAAAGAAAACGTCTCGTCTGATGCTTCGAAATCTCCATTTAGCATGGCCCCTTAACTAACCACCAAGAGTCTTTGCACGGCTGGGAACCTTTGTAAAAGGGTCAGTGGGTCACTGTGAATGCAGCAGATCTTCACCCCTGTATTTCTTACAAAGAAGCAGAGTTTTATTCCAGGTACAGGAGGCATCTCTGGTGTCTGATTCTACCGGTAGTGTTCAGCCTACCCTCTCTGAGAGAGCAGCAGTGAGGGTACAAAGCACACTGGTTGCAAAATGTGGACACTGCAAACAACAGCTGCAATATCACAGATGATATAAAACACATAAAGTACTCAAGTCTTATACTAGAAACAACACAGCAGGGGAATCATGTCATAAAACAAATGATGAACCCACAGTATGGACGGGGCAGGTAATAAAATGCGAATTTCCCATGGTGGGACCACAGTCAATTGCTGCCTTCTTCTCTGTGCCCCGGTCTCTTTATATAATCTGTACTTTTTGTTGTGCAATAAAAGAAAAACAAGGAATAACCCTTCATAGTATTAATGTACAGGTCAAGGGCTGGGGAGAGAGGGCTGTAGATTTGGGGGTCGGTGTAAACCTCTGACGGCATTAGATGGAAGCAGAAGACAAAGCAAGTGACATTTATTAAGACTTTAGGTGCATTTAGGTTTATAGAAAAAAACTGAGAAAGATTAAAATGTCTGAGTAGTGAAAAAAAAAAATATGGATTTCCCATACCGGGAGTCGAACCCAGGCCGCCTGGGTGAAAACCAGGAATCCTAACCGCTAGACCATATGGGAACTGTGAACTTTTTATACAGCTTAGTGTATGTGAGGTGTCTCCCAAGGTCACACTGCATTCCGTACACTGAGAGTTATATTGTTCTTCTCAGTAGTACACAATCAATTGGGGTAACAGACACCTCACTTCTGACAAAAGAGAAGGAATGACCAGAAGTCATCATTTATGCCACAACCTGTCAGGTCTCATTATTTACAACCTTAGAGCTTCTATACATACACAGAGCCCAGGACACGGAGGACAGCAGCAGTCCCTGCATTCACTATTACTAACCCCTCCCCTTGAGCCAGACAAAGCCACGCCCCTCCCGTAGGACACTCCTGGGTTTCCTCACCAGACTGATGGCCCCACAGACCCCTCTCCAGTTATCTTCCAGCTGCTTCCTTGACGACACTCCCCTGCACCTGTCACAGGCTCCAGGCTGCCCTCCTGGGGCTCGAGTTATACTCCTTCTCTATCTACTAACAGCACCGACTCCAGTCCTGACACTGGATTGGTTCACACAGAGAAGAAACAGCTCAGAAGTAGTCTGGATTGTTCCCAGGTACCTGCATCTTCACAGAGTGACTGCCAGGGGGCAGCACAGCCAAAGCACTCACAGCCCACAAGGCTACAAATAATCAATTGGATGTCAGCAGCCTTGTCAGAGGCGCAGAGACTAGTAATTCCACAATATTTTGGGACAGCAGAGGAAGAAGCAAGTGCTGAGCTGAAGTGGTCACTGCTGTTTTGTCACAACACCAGACATATGTTCTTAAAAGCATGTAAGCACACATTCTTAGGAATTCTCGGTCGTCTTCTCCCTTTCTGACATTATACCAATTGTATACACCCGAATGGAGAAAAGTTAAAATATAAGGTACTAGGAATATGCGCCAAAGGTAGGCAAATTAAACATTTCAAGTACAAATATTACCATATTTATTGATGTAAAATGTAAACAAGTTAGACTGAAAATATGTGTGTGTGTTTACAAAGGATGTCTAAAGTGTATGCTGTGAGGTCAGGTTGCAGTTCACTACTTGCACTTGTGCCTTTCACAAGTGTGAGTACCCAGTTACACTAATGTCTGCTCTGACTTGTTATTCTGAGAGTCATGTGCTAAAGGGGGGCTTCCACCCTAGTTTGAGGGACCAGAGTATGAATGCCCCCGGGCACAGGAAGTACGCAGTCCTCATTGATACAACTGTGGCCCAGTAACTTCTGACTGCCCTTTGACCCCACAGACTGGCACATATATGTCATCAGACTATAGCACCGTGGTACATATGCACACATGTGCATGTACACGTCAGCCAGTTTTTTATTCATTTATGTGCTAATACTGTTCAGCATCAGGATGTGATGTCGAAGGAGACTGGTGGAGAGCGCCGAAGTCTCTGGTATTTCAAGACAAAACTAGAGACCTTTTCACACTCATATACTGCTCCAGGCAGATCTTCCACTGCAAATGCAAGTTATATGAGTCCAGCTGAAAACTGTTTATTTTTGGGTACTTGCTTTAGTCAAAGGTTACCATTTGCAACTCACAAAAAAAAGCAAAGGGCAATTTCATACATTAACACTTTGGTAAAGTCGTTCTTTCACACCGTACTTTTCCATAAGTTTCTCTCTCCTTGTAAGTTATCTGGTGTGAAGGCCAAGTGGAGTCAGGTCCACACTGTGCATCTTACAGTTGTGTAGCCAGAGTAGAGAGGTGTCCACACAGACACAGGACGTAGACAACACCTGTGTGTAGCATCAAGTGTCCCCAGCAATGCCTATAGAATAATGTATAGATGCCCCCAAACCGCAGAAACCACGAGGGGAATGAAAAGAGGAAGAGACGGGTTATGTCAGAGATACAAATGGTTTCCTGCTCAAGACCTGCAATAAATTAAAACAAAAGTAGTATTACAAACATTCCAGGTCCTACCGATATTGGAACTCAGATTGCTGGATTCAGAGTCCAGAGTGCTAATCATTACACGATGGAACCAACGTCCACGATCCTCAACCCTAGGAGTCCTGAAGCAGTGTCAGTCGCCACCTACTGTCTATCGCTTGAATTCGTTCACACTGTAAATCAAACATGACAAATCCAACAGCACAACTAAAATGTGTATTTCACAAGTAATAACATAAAAACAGAAATATACTTTTGCTGATGCAGAAACAAAGAAAACGTCTCGTCTGATGCTTTGAAATCTCCATTTAGCATGGCCCCTTAACTAACCACCAAGAGTCTTTCCATGGCTGGGAACCTTTGTAAAAGGGTCAGTGGGTCACTGTGAATGCAGCAGATCTTCACCCCTGTAATTCTTACAAAGAAGCAGAGTTTTATTCCAGGTACAGGAGGCATCTCTGGTGTCTGATTCTACCGGTAGTGTTCAGCCTACCCTCTCTGAGAGAGCAGCAGTGAGGGTACAAAGCACACTGGTTGCAAAATGTGGACACTGCAAACAACAGCTGCAATATCACAGATGATATAAAACACATAAAGTACTCAAGTCTTATACTAGAAACAACACATCAGGGGAATCATGTCATAAAACAAATGATGAACCCACAGTATGGACGGGGCAGGTAATAAAATGCGAATTTCCCATGGTGGGACCACAGTCAATTGCTGCCTTCTTCTCTGTGCCCCGGTCTCTTTATATAATCTGTACTTTTTGTTGTGCAATAAAAGAAAAACAAGGAATAACCCTTCATAGTATTAATGTACAGGTCAAGGGCTGGGGAGAGAGGGCTGTAGATTTGGGGGTCGGTGTAAACCTCTGACAGCATTAGATGGAAGCAGAAGACAAAGCAAGTGACATTTATTAAGACTTTAGGTGCATTTAGGTTTATAGAAAAAAACTGAGAAAGATTAAAATGTCTGAGTAGTGAAAAAAAAAAATATGGATTTCCCATACCGGGAATCGAACCCGGGCCACCTGGGTGAAAACCAGGAATCCTAACCGCTAGACCATATGGGAACTGTGAACTTTTTATACAGCTTAGTGTATGTGAGGTGTCTCCCAAGGTCACACTGCATTCCGTACACTGAGAGTTATATTGTTCTTCTCAGTAGTACACAATCAATTGGGGTAACAGACACCTCACTTCTGACAAAAGAGAAGGAATGACCAGAAATCATCATTTCTGCCACAACCTGTCAGGTCTCATTATTTACAACCTTAGAGCTTCTACACATACACAGAGCCCAGGACACGGAGGACAGCAGCAGTCCCTGCATTCACTTTTACTAACCCCTCCCCTTGAGCCAGAGAAAGCCACGCCCCTCCTGTAGGACACTCCTGGGTTTCCTCACCAGACTGATGGCCCCACAGACCCCTCTCCAGTTATCTTCCAGCTGCTTCCTTGACGACACTCCCCTGCACCTGTCACAGGCTCCAGGCTGCCCTCCTGGGGCTCGAGTTATACTCCTTCTCTATCTACTAACAGCACCGACTCCAGTCCTGACACTGGATTGGTTCACACAGAGAAGAAACAGCTCAGAAGTAGTCTGGGTTGTTCCCAGGTACCTGCATCTTCACAGAGTGATTGCCAGGGGGCAGCACAGCCAAAGCACTCACAGCCCACAAGGCTACAAATCATCAATTGGATGTCAGCAGCCTTGTCAGAGGCGCAGAGACTAGTAATTCCACAATATTTTGGGACAGCAGAGGAAGAAGCAAGTGCTGAGCTGAAGTGGTCACTGCTGTTTTGTCACAACACCAGACATATGTTCTTAAAAGCATTTAAGCACACATTCTTAAGAATTCTCGGTAGTCTTCTCCCTTTCTGACATTATACCAATTGTAAACACCCGAATGGAGAAAAGTTAAAATATAAGGTACTAGGAATATGCGCCAAAGGTAGGCAAATTAAACATTTCAAGTACAAATATTACCATATTTATTGATGTAAAATGTAAACAAGTTAGACTGAAAATATGTGTGTGTGTTTACAAAGGATGTCTAAAGTGTATGCTGTGAGGTCAGGTCGCAGTTCAGTACTTGCACTTGTGCCTTTCACAAGTGTGAGTACCCAGTTACACTAATGTCTTCTCTGACTTGTTATTCTGAGAGTCATGTACTAAAGGGGGGCTTCCACCCTAGTTTGAGGGACCAGAGTACGAATGCCCCAGGGCACAGGAAGTACACAGTCCTCATTGATACAACTGTGGCCCAGTAACTTCTGACTGCCCTTTGACCCCACAGACTGGCACATGTATGTCATCAGACTATAGAACCGTGGTACATATGCACACATGTGCATGTACACGTCAGCCAGTTTTTTATTCATTTATGTGCTAATACTGTTCAGCATCAGGATGTGATGTCGAAGGAGACTGTTAGAGAGCGCCGAAGTCTCTGGTATTTCAAGACAAAACTAGAGACCTTTTCACACTCATATACTGCTCCAGGCAGATCTTCCACTGCAAATGCAAGTTATATGAGTCCAGCTCAAAACTGTTTATTTTTGGGTACTTGCTTTAGTCAAAGGTTACCATTTGCAACTCACAAAAAAAAAGCAAAGGGCAATTTCATACATTAACACTTTGGTAAAGTCGTTCTTTCACACCGTACATTTCCGTAAGTTTCTCTCTCCTTGTAAGTTATCCGGTGTGAAGGCCAAGTGGAGTCAGGTCCACACTGTGCATCTTACAGTTGTGTAGCCAGAGTAGACAGGTGTCCACACAGACACAGGACGTAGACAACACCTGTGTGTAGCATCAAGTGTCCCCAGCAACGCCTATAGAATAATGTATAGATGCCCCCAAACCGCAGAAACCACGAGGGGAATGAAAAGAGGAAGAGACGGGTTATGTCAGAGATACAAATGGTTTCCTGCTCAAGACCTGCAATAAATTAAAACAAAAGTATTATTACAAACATTCCAGGTCCTACCGATATTGGAACTCAGATTGCTGGATTCAGAGTCCAGAGTGCTAATCATTACACGATGGAACCAACGTCCACGATCCTCAACCCTAAGAGTCCTGAAGCAGTGTCAGTCGCCACCTACTGTCTATCGCTTGAATTCGTTCACACTGTAAATCAAACATGACAAATCCAACAGCACAACTAAAATGTGTATTTCACAAGTAATAACATAAAAACAGAAATATACTTTTGCTGATGCAGAAACAAAGAAAACGTCTCGTCTGATGCTTCGAAATCTCCATTTAGCATGGCCCCTTAACTAACCACCAAGAGTCTTTGCACGGCTGGGAACCTTTGTAAAAGGGTCAGTGGGTCACTGTGAATGCAGCAGATCTTCACCCCTGTATTTCTTACAAAGAAGCAGAGTTTTATTCCAGGTACAGGAGGCATCTCTGGTGTCTGATTCTACCGGTAGTGTTCAGCCTACCCTCTCTGAGAGAGCAGCAGTGAGGGTACAAAGCACACTGGTTGCAAAATGTGGACAATGCAAACAACAGCTGCAATATCACAGATGATATAAAACACATAAAGTACTCAAGTCTTATACTAGAAACAACACAGCAGGGGAATCATGTCATAAAACAAATGATGAACCCACAGTATGGACGGGGCAGGTAATAAAATGCGAATTTCCCATGGTGGGACCACAGTCAATTGCTGCCTTCTTCTCTGTGCCCCGGTCTCTTTATATAATCTGTACTTTTTGTTGTGCAATAAAAGAAAAACAAGGAATAACCCTTCATAGTATTAATGTACAGGTCAAGGGCTGGGGAGAGAGGGCTGTAGATTTGGGGGTCGGTGTAAACCTCTGACGGCATTAGATGGAAGCAGAAGACAAAGCAAGTGACATTTATTAAGACTTTAGGTGCATTTAGGTTTATAGAAAAAAACTGAGAAAGATTAAAATGTCTGAGTAGTGAAAAAAAAAAATATGGATTTCCCATACCGGGAGTCGAACCCGGGCCGCCTGGGTGAAAACCATGAATCCTAACCGCTAGACCACATGGGAACTGTGAACTTTTTATACAGCTTAGTGTATGTGAGGTGTCTCTCAAGGTCACACTGCATTCCGTACACTGAGAGTTATATTGTTCTTCTCAGTAGTACACAATCAATTGGGGTAACAGACACCTCACTTCTGACAAAAGAGAAGGAATGACCAGAAGTCATCATTTATGCCACAACCTGTCAGGTCTCATTATTTACAACCTTAGAGCTTCTATACATACACAGAGCCCAGGACACGGAGGACAGCAGCAGTCCCTGCATTCACTATTACTAACCCCTCCCCTTGAGCCAGACAAAGCCACGCCCCTCCCGTAGGACACTCCTGGGTTTCCTCACCAGACTGATGGCCCCACAGACCCCTCTTCAGTTATCTTCCAGCTGCTTCCTTGACGACACTCCCCTGCACCTGTCACAGTCTCCAGGCTGCCCTCCTGGGGCTCGAGTTACACTCCTTCTCTATCTATTAACAGCACCGACTCCAGTCCTGACACTGGATTGGTTCACACAGAGAAGAAACAGCTCAGAAGCAGTCTGGGTTGTTCCCAGGTACCTGCATCTTCACAGAGTGACTGCCAGGGGGCAGCACAGCCAAAGCACTCACAGCCCACAAGGCTACAAATCATCAATTGGATGTCAGCAGCCTTGTCAGAGGCGCAGAGACTAGTAATTCCACAATATTTTGGGACAGCAGAGGAAGAAGCAAGTGCTGAGCTGAAGTGGTCACTGCTGTTTTGTCACAACACCAGACATATGTTCTTAAAAGCATGTAAGCACACATTCTTAGGAATTCTCGGTCGTCTTCTCCCTTTCTGACATTATACCAATTGTATACACCCGAATGGAGAAAAGTTAAAATATAAGGTACTAGGAATATGCCCCAAAGGTAGGCAAATTAAACATTTCAAGTACAAATATTACCATATTTATTGATGTAAAATGTAAACAAGTTAGACTGAAAATATGTGTGTGTGTTTACAAAGGATGTCTAAAGTGTATGCTGTGAGGTCAGGTTGCAGTTCACTACTTGCACTTGTGCCTTTCACAAGTGTGAGTACCCAGTTACACTAATGTCTGCTCTGACTTGTTATTCTGAGAGTCATGTGCTAAAGGGGGGCTTCCACCCTAGTTTGAGGGACCAGAGTATGAATGCCCCAGGGCACAGGAAGTACACAGTCCTCATTGATACAACTGTGGCCCAGTAACTTCTGACTGCCCTTTGACCCCACAGACTGGCACATATATGTCATCAGACTACAGCACCGTGGTACATATGCACACATGTGCATGTACACGTCAGCCAGTTTTTTATTCATTTATGTGCTAATACTGTTCAGCATCAGGATGTGATGTCGAAGGAGACTGGTGGAGAGCGCCGAAGTCTCTGGTATTTCAAGACAAAACTAGAGACCTTTTCACACTCATATACTGCTCCAGGCAGATCTTCCACTGCAAATGCAAGTTATATGAGTCCAGCTGAAAACTGTTTATTTTTGGGTACTTGCTTTAGTCAAAGGTTACCATTTGCAACTCACAAAAAAAAAGCAAAGGGCAATTTCATACATTAACACTTTGGTAAAGTCGTTCTTTCACACCGTACATTTCCGTAAGTTTCTCTCTCCTTGTAAGTTATCCGGTGTGAAGGCCAAGTGGAGTCAGGTCCACACTGTGCATCTTACAGTTGTGTAGCCAGAGTAGAGAGGTGTCCACACAGACACAGGACGTAGACAACACCTGTGTGTAGCATCAAGTGTCCCCAGCAACGCCTATAGAATAATATATAGATGCCCCCAAACCGCAGAAACCACGAGGGGAATGAAAAGAGGAAGAGACGGGTTATGTCAGAGATACAAATGGTTTCCTGCTCAAGACCTGCAATAAATTAAAACAAAAGTATTATTACAAACATTCCAGGTCCTACCGATATTGGAACTCAGATTGCTGGATTCAGAGTCCAGAGTGCTAATCATTACACGATGGAACCAACGTCCACGATCCTCAACCCTAGGAGTCCTGAAGCAGTGTCAGTCGCCACCTACTGTCTATCGCTTGAATTCGTTCACACTGTAAATCAAACATGACAAATCCAACAGCACAACTAAAATGTGTATTTCACAAGTAATAACATAAAAACAGAAATATACTTTTGCTGATGCAGAAACAAAGAAAACGTCTCGTCTGATGCTTTGAAATCTCCATTTAGCATGGCCCCTTAACTAACCACCAAGAGTCTTTGCACGGCTGGGAACCTTCGTAAAAGGGTCAGTGGGTCACTGTGAATGCAGCAGATCTTCACCCCTGTTTTTCTTACAAAGAAGCAGAGTTTTATTCCAGGTACAGGAGGCATCTCTGGTGTCTGATACTACCGGTAGTGTTCAGCCTACCCTCTCTGAGAGAGCAGCAGTGAGGGTACAAAGCACACTGGTTGCAAAATGTGGACACTGCAAACAACAGCTGCAATATCACAGATGATATAAAACACATAAAGTACTCAAGTCTTATACTAGAAACAACACATCAGGGGAATCATGTCATAAAACAAATGATGAACCCACAGTATGGACGGGGCAGGTAATAAAATGCGAATTTCCCATGGTGGGACCACAGTCAATTGCTGCCTTCTTCTCTGTGCCCCGGTCTCTTTATATAATCTGTACTTTTTGTTGTGCAATAAAAGAAAAACAAGGAATAACCCTTCATAGTATTAATGTACAGGTCAAGGGCTGGGGAGAGAGGGCTGTAGATTTGGGGGTCGGTGTAAACCTCTGACAGCATTAGATGGAAGCAGAAGACAAAGCAAGTGACATTTATTAAGACTTTAGGTGCATTTAGGTTTATAGAAAAAAACTGAGAAAGATTAAAATGTCTGAGTAGTGAAAAAAAAAAATATGGATTTCCCATACCGGGAGTCGAACCCGGGCCGCCTGGGTGAAAACCAGGAATCCTAACCGCTAGACCACATGTGAACTGTGAACTTTTTATACAGCTTAGTGTATGTGAGGTGTCTCCCAAGGTCACACTGCATTCCGTACACTGAGAGTTATATTGTTCTTCTCAGTAGTACACAATCAATTGGGGTAACAGACACCTCACTTCTGACAAAAGAGAAGGAATGACCAGAAGTCATCATTTATGCCACAACCTGTCAGGTCTCATTATTTACAACCTTAGAGCTTCTATACATACACAGAGCCCAGGACACGGAGGACAGCAGCAGTCCCTGCATTCACTTTTACTAACCCCTCCCCTTGAGCCAGAGAAAGCCACGCCCCTCCTGTAGGACACTCCTGGGTTTCCTCACCAGACTGATGGCCCCACAGACCCCTCTCCAGTTATCTTCCAGCTGCTTCCTTGACGACACTCCCCTGCACCTGTCACAGGCTCCAGGCTGCCCTCCTGGGGCTCGAGTTATACTCCTTCTCTATCTACTAACAGCACCGACTCCAGTCCTGACACTGGATTGGTTCACACAGAGAAGAAACAGCTCAGAAGTAGTCTGGGTTGTTCCCAGGTACCTGCATCTTCACAGAGTGATTGCCAGGGGGCAGCACAGCCAAAGCACTCACAGCCCACAAGGCTACAAATCATCAATTGGATGTCAGCAGCCTTGTCAGAGGCGCAGAGACTAGTAATTCCACAATATTTTGGGACAGCAGAGGAAGAAGCAAGTGCTGAGCTGAAGTGGTCACTGCTGTTTTGTCACAACACCAGACATATGTTCTTAAAAGCATTTAAGCACACATTCTTAAGAATTCTCGGTAGTCTTCTCCCTTTCTGACATTATACCAATTGTAAACACCCGAATGGAGAAAAGTTAAAATATAAGGTACTAGGAATATGCGCCAAAGGTAGGCAAATTAAACATTTCAAGTACAAATATTACCATATTTATTGATGTAAAATGTAAACAAGTTAGACTGAAAATATGTGTGTGTGTTTACAAAGGATGTCTAAAGTGTATGCTGTGAGGTCAGGTCGCAGTTCAGTACTTGCACTTGTGCCTTTCACAAGTGTGAGTACCCAGTTACACTAATGTCTTCTCTGACTTGTTATTCTGAGAGTCATGTACTAAAGGGGGGCTTCCACCCTAGTTTGAGGGACCAGAGTACGAATGCCCCAGGGCACAGGAAATACACAGTCCTCATTGATACAACTGTGGCCCAGTAACTTCTGACTGCCCTTTGACCCCACAGACTGGCACATGTATGTCATCAGACTATAGCACCGTGGTACATATGCACACATGTGCATGTACACGTCAGCCAGTTTTTTATTCATTTATGTGCTAATACTGTTCAGCATCAGGATGTGATGTCGAAGGAGACTGTTAGAGAGCGCCGAAGTCTCTGGTATTTCAAGACAAAACTAGAGACCTTTTCACACTCATATACTGCTCCAGGCAGATCTTCCACTGCAAATGCAAGTTATATGAGTCCAGCTCAAAACTGTTTATTTTTGGGTACTTGCTTTAGTCAAAGGTTACCATTTGCAACTCACTAAAAAAAAGCAAAGGGCAATTTCATACATTAACACTTTGGTAAAGTCGTTCTTTCACACCGTACATTTCCGTAAGTTTCTCTCTCCTTGTAAGTTATCCGGTGTGAAGGCCAAGTGGAGTCAGGTCCACACTGTGCATCTTACAGTTGTGTAGCCAGAGTAGACAGGTGTCCACACAGACACAGGACGTAGACAACACCTGTGTGTAGCATCAAGTGTCCCCAGCAACGCCTATAGAATAATGTATAGATGCCCCCAAACCGCAGAAACCACGAGGGGAATGAAAAGAGGAAGAGACGGGTTATGTCAGAGATACAAATGGTTTCCTGCTCAAGACCTGCAATAAATTAAAACAAAAGTATTATTACAAACATTCCAGGTCCTACCGATATTGGAACTCAGATTGCTGGATTCAGAGTCCAGAGTGCTAATCATTACACGATGGAACCAACGTCCACGATCCTCAACCCTAGGAGTCCTGAAGCAGTGTCAGTCGCCACCTACTGTCTATCGCTTGAATTCGTTCACACTGTAAATCAAACATGACAAATCCAACAGCACAACTAAAATGTGTATTTCACAAGTAATAACATAAAAACAGAAATATACTTTTGCTGATGCAGAAACAAAGAAAACGTCTCGTCTGATGCTTCGAAATCTCCATTTAGCATGGCCCCTTAACTAACCACCAAGAGTCTTTGCACGGCTGGGAACCTTTGTAAAAGGGTCAGTGGGTCACTGTGAATGCAGCAGATCTTCACCCCTGTATTTCTTACAAAGAAGCAGAGTTTTATTCCAGGTACAGGAGGCATCTCTGGTGTCTGATTCTACCGGTAGTGTTCAGCCTACCCTCTCTGAGAGAGCAGCAGTGAGGGTACAAAGCACACTGGTTGCAAAATGTGGACACTGCAAACAACAGCTGCAATATCACAGATGATATAAAACACATAAAGTACTCAAGTCTTATACTAGAAACAACACAGCAGGGGAATCATGTCATAAAACAAATGATGAACCCACAGTATGGACGGGGCAGGTAATAAAATGCGAATTTCCCATGGTGGGACCACAGTCAATTGCTGCCTTCTTCTCTGTGCCCCGGTCTCTTTATATAATCTGTACTTTTTGTTGTGCAATAAAAGAAAAACAAGGAATAACCCTTCATAGTATTAATGTACAGGTCAAGGGCTGGGGAGAGAGGGCTGTAGATTTGGGGGTCGGTGTAAACCTCTGACGGCATTAGATGGAAGCAGAAGACAAAGCAAGTGACATTTATTAAGACTTTAGGTGCATTTAGGTTTATAGAAAAAAACTGAGAAAGATTAAAATGTCTGAGTAGTGAAAAAAAAAAATATGGATTTCCCATACCGGGAGTCGAACCCGGGCCGCCTGGGTGAAAACCAGGAATCCTAACCGCTAGACCACATGGGAACTGTGAACTTTTTATACAGCTTAGTGTATGTGAGGTGTCTCCCAAGGTCACACTGCATTCCGTAAACTGAGAGTTATATTGTTCTTCTCAGTAGTACACAATCAATTGGGGTAACAGACACCTCACTTCTGACAAAAGAGAAGGAATGACCAGAAGTCATCATTTATGCCACAACCTGTCAGGTCTCATTATTTACAACCTTAGAGCTTCTATACATACACAGAGCCCAGGACACGGAGGACAGCAGCAGTCCCTGCATTCACTATTACTAACCCCTCCCCTTGAGCCAGACAAAGCCACGCCCCTCCCGTAGGACACTCCTGGGTTTCCTCACCAGACTGATGGCCCCACAGACCCCTCTTCAGTTATCTTCCAGCTGCTTCCTTGACGACACTCCCCTGCACCTGTCACAGGCTCCAGGCTGCCCTCCTGGGGCTCGAGTTACACTCCTTCTCTATCTATTAACAGCACCGACTCCAGTCCTGACACTGGATTGGTTCACACAGAGAAGAAACAGCTCAGAAGCAGTCTGGGTTGTTCCCAGGTACCTGCATCTTCACAGAGTGACTGCCAGGGGGCAGCACAGCCAAAGCACTCACAGCCCACAAGGCTACAAATCATCAATTGGATGTCAGCAGCCTTGTCAGAGGCGCAGAGACTAGTAATTCCACAATATTTTGGGACAGCAGAGGAAGAAGCAAGTGCTGAGCTGAAGTGGTCACTGCTGTTTTGTCACAACACCAGACATATGTTCTTAAAAGCATGTAAGCACACATTCTTAGGAATTCTCGGTCGTCTTCTCCCTTTCTGACATTATACCAATTGTATACACCCGAATGGAGAAAAGTTAAAATATAAGGTACTAGGAATATGCCCCAAAGGTAGGCAAATTAAACATTTCAAGTACAAATATTACCATATTTATTGATGTAAAATGTAAACAAGTTAGACTGAAAATATGTGTGTGTGTTTACAAAGGATGTCTAAAGTGTATGCTGTGAGGTCAGGTTGCAGTTCACTACTTGCACTTGTGTCTTTCACAAGTGTGAGTACCCAGTTACACTAATGTCTGCTCTGACTTGTTATTCTGAGAGTCATGTGCTAAAGGGGGGCTTCCACCCTAGTTTGAGGGACCAGAGTATGAATGCCCCAGGGCACAGGAAGTACACAGTCCTCATTGATACAACTGTGGCCCAGTAACTTCTGACTGCCCTTTGACCCCACAGACTGGCACATATATGTCATCAGACTACAGCACCGTGGTACATATGCACACATGTGCATGTACACGTCAGCCAGTTTTTTATTCATTTATGTGCTAATACTGTTCAGCATCAGGATGTGATGTCGAAGGAGACTGGTGGAGAGCGCCGAAGTCTCTGGTATTTCAAGACAAAACTAGAGACCTTTTCACACTCATATACTGCTCCAGGCAGATCTTCCACTGCAAATGCAAGTTATATGAGTCCAGCTGAAAACTGTTTATTTTTGGGTACTTGCTTTAGTCAAAGGTTACCATTTGCAACTCACAAAAAAAAAGCAAAGGGCAATTTCATACATTAACACTTTGGTAAAGTCGTTCTTTCACACCGTACATTTCCGTAAGTTTCTCTCTCCTTGTAAGTTATCCGGTGTGAAGGCCAAGTGGAGTCAGGTCCACACTGTGCATCTTACAGTTGTGTAGCCAGAGTAGAGAGGTGTCCACACAGACACAGGACGTAGACAACACCTGTGTGTAGCATCAAGTGTCCCCAGCAACGCCTATAGAATAATATATAGATGCCCCCAAACCGCAGAAACCACGAGGGGAATGAAAAGAGGAAGAGACGGGTTATGTCAGAGATACAAATGGTTTCCTGCTCAAGACCTGCAATAAATTAAAACAAAAGTATTATTACAAACATTCCAGGTCCTACCGATATTGGAACTCAGATTGCTGGATTCAGAGTCCAGAGTGCTAATCATTACACGATGGAACCAACGTCCACGATCCTCAACCCTAGGAGTCCTGAAGCAGTGTCAGTCGCCACCTACTGTCTATCGCTTGAATTCGTTCACACTGTAAATCAAACATGACAAATCCAACAGCACAACTAAAATGTGTATTTCACAAGTAATAACATAAAAACAGAAATATACTTTTGCTGATGCAGAAACAAAGAAAACGTCTCGTCTGATGCTTTGAAATCTCCATTTAGCATGGCCCCTTAACTAACCACCAAGAGTCTGTGCACGGCTGGGAACCTTCGTAAAAGGGTCAGTGGGTCACTGTGAATGCAGCAGATCTTCACCCCTGTTTTTCTTACAAAGAAGCAGAGTTTTATTCCAGGTACAGGAGGCATCTCTGGTGTCTGATACTACCGGTAGTGTTCAGCCTACCCTCTCTGAGAGAGCAGCAGTGAGGGTACAAAGCACACTGGTTGCAAAATGTGGACACTGCAAACAACAGCTGCAATATCACAGATGATATAAAACACATAAAGTACTCAAGTCTTATACTAGAAACAACACAGCAGGGGAATCATGTCATAAAACAAATGATGAACCCACAGTATGGACGGGGCAGGTAATAAAATGCGAATTTCCCATGGTGGGACCACAGTCAATTGCTGCCTTCTTCTCTGTGCCCCGGTCTCTTTATATAATCTGTACTTTTTGTTGTGCAATAAAAGAAAAACAAGGAATAACCCTTCATAGTATTAATGTACAGGTCAAGGGCTGGGGAGAGAGGGCTGTAGATTTGGGGGTCGGTGTAAACCTCTGACAGCATTAGATGGAAGCAGAAGACAAAGCAAGTGACATTTATTAAGACTTTAGGTGCATTTAGGTTTATAGAAAAAAACTGAGAAAGATTAAAATGTCTGAGTAGTGAAAAAAAAAAATATGGATTTCCCATACCGGGAATCGAACCCGGGCCGCCTGGGTGAAAACCAGGAATCCTAACCGCTAGACCATATGGGAACTGTGAACTTTTTATACAGCTTAGTGTATGTGAGGTGTCTCCCAAGGTCACACTGCATTCCGTACACTGAGAGTTATATTCTTCTTCTCAGTAGTACACAATCAATTGGGGTAACAGACACCTCACTTCTGACAAAAGAGAAGGAATGACCAGAAGTCATCATTTATGCCACAACCTGTCAGGTCTCATTATTTACAACCTTAGAGCTTCTACACATACACAGAGCCCAGGACACGGAGGACAGCAGCAGTCCCTGCATTCACTATTACTAACCCCCCCCCTTGAGCCAGACAAAGCCACGCCCCTCCCGTAGGACACTCCTGGGTTTCCTCACCAGACTGATGGCCCCACAGAACCCTCTCCAGTTATCTTCCAGCTGCTTCCTTGACGACACTCCCCTGCACCTGTCACAGGCTCCAGGCTGCCCTCCTGGGGCTAGAGTTATACTCCTTCTCTATCTACTAACAGCACCGACTCCAGTCCTGACACTGGATTGGTTCACACAGAGAAGAAACAGCTCAGAAGCAGTCTGGGTTGTTCCCAGGTACCTGCATCTTCACAGAGTGACTGCCAGGGGGCAGCACAGCCAAAGCACTCACAGCCCACAAGGCTACAAATCATCAATTGGATGTCAGCAGCCTTGTCAGAGGCGCAGAGACTAGTAATTCCACAATATTTTGGGACAGCAGAGGAAGAAGCAAGTGCTGAGCTGAAGTGGTCACTGCTGTTTTGTCACAACACCAGACATATGTTCTTAAAAGCATGTAAGCACACATTCTTAGGAATTCTCGGTCGTCTTCTCCCTTTCTGACATTATACCAATTGTATACACCCGAATGGAGAAAAGTTAAAATATAAGGTACTAGGAATATGCGCCAAAGGTAGGCAAATTAAACATTTCAAGTACAAATATTACCATATTTATTGATGTAAAATGTAAACAAGTTAGACTGAAAATATGTGTGTGTGATTACAAAGGATGTCTAAAGTGTATGCTGTGAGGTCAGGTTGCAGTTCACTACTTGCACTTGTGCCTTTCACAAGTGTGAGTACCCAGTTACACTAATGTCTGCTCTGACTTGTTATTCTGAGAGTCATGTGCTAAAGGGGGGCTTCCACCCTAGTTTGAGGGACCAGAGTATGAATGCCCCAGTGCACAGGAAGTACACAGTCCTCATTGATACAACTGTGGCCCAGTAACTTCTGACTGCCCTTTGACCCCACAGACTGGCACATATATGTCATCTGACTATAGCACCGTGGTACATATGCACACATGTGCATGTACACGTCAGCCAGTTTTTTATTCATTTATGTGCTAATACTGTTCAGCATCAGGATGTGATGTCGAAGGAGACTGGTGGAGAGCGCCGAAGTCTCTGGTATTTCAAGACAAAACTAGAGACCTTTTCACACTCATATACTGCTCCAGGCAGATCTTCCACTGCAAATGCAAGTTATATGAGTCCAGCTGAAAACTGTTTATTTTTGGGTACTTGCTTTAGTCAAAGGTTACCATTTGCAACTCACAAAAAAAAAGCAAAGGGCAATTTCATACATTAACACTTTGGTAAAGTCGTTCTTTCACACCGTCCATTTCCGTAAGTTTCTCTCTCCTTGTAAGTTATCCGGTGTGAAGGCCAAGTGGAGTCAGGTCCACACTGTGCATCTTACAGTTGTGTAGCCAGAGTAGAGAGGTGTCCACACAGACACAGGACGTAGACAAGACCTGTGTGTAGCATCAAGTGTCCCCAGCAACGCCTATAGAATAATGTATAGATGCCCCCAAACCGCAGAAACCACGAGGGGAATGAAAAGAGGAAGAGACGGGTTATGTCAGAGATACAAATGGTTTCCTGCTCAAGACCTGCAATAAATTAAAACAAAAGTATTATTACAAACATTCCAGGTCCTACCGATATTGGAACTCAGATTGCTGGATTCAGAGTCCAGAGTGCTAATCATTACACGATGGAACCAACGTCCACGATCCTCAACCCTAGGAGTCCTGAAGCAGTGTCAGTCGCCACCTACTGTCTATCGCTTGAATTCGTTCACACTGTAAATCAAACATGACAAATCCAACAGCACAACTAAAATGTGTATTTCACAAGTAATAACATAAAAACAGAAATATACTTTTGATGATGCAGAAACAAAGAAAACGTCTCGTCTGATGCTTCGAAATCTCCATTTAGCATGGCCCCTTAACTAACCTCCAAGAGTCTTTGCACGGCTGGGAACCTTTGTAAAAGGTTCAGTGGGTCACTGTGAATGCAGCAGATCTTCACCCCTGTATTTCTTACAAAGAAGCAGAGTTTTATTCCAGGTACAGGAGGCATCTCTGGTGTCTGATTCTACCGGTAGTGTTCAGCCTACCCTCTCTGAGAGAGCAGCAGTGAGGGTACAAAGCACACTGGTTGCAAAATGTGGACACTGCAAACAACAGCTGCAATATCACAGATGATATAAAACACATAAAGTACTCAAGTCTTATACTAGAAACAACACAGCAGGGGAATCATGTCATAAAACAAATGATGAACCCACAGTATGGACGGGGCAGGTAATAAAATGCGAATTTCCCATGGTGGGACCACAGTCAATTGCTGCCTTCTTCTCTGTGCCCCGGTCTCTTTATATAATCTGTACTTTTTGTTGTGCAATAAAAGAAAAACAAGGAATAACCCTTCATAGTATTAATGTACAGGTCAAGGGCTGGGGAGAGAGGGCTGTAGATTTGGGGGTCGGTGTAAACCTCTGACGGCATTAGATGGAAGCAGAAGACAAAGCAAGTGACATTTATTAAGACTTTAGGTGCATTTAGGTTTATAGAAAAAAACTGAGAAAGATTAAAATGTCTGAGTAGTGAAAAAAAAATATATGGATTTCCCATACCGGGAGTCGAACCCGGGCCGCCTGGGTGAAAACCAGGAATCCTAACCGCTAGACCATATGGGAACTGTGAACTTTTTATACAGCTTAGTGTATGTGAGGTGTCTCCCAAGGTCACACTGCATTCCGTACACTGAGAGTTATATTGTTCTTCTCAGTAGTACACAATCAATTGGGGTAACAGACACCTCACTTCTGACAAAAGAGAAGGAATGACCAGAAGTCATCATTTATGCCACAACCTGTCAGGTCTCATTATTTACAACCTTAGAGCTTCTATACATACACAGAGCCCAGGACACGGAGGACAGCAGCAGTCCCTGCATTCACTATTACTAACCCCTCCCCTTGAGCCAGACAAAGCCACGCCCCTCCCGTAGGACACTCCTGGGTTTCCTCACCAGACTGATGGCCCCACAGACCCCTCTCCAGTTATCTTCCAGCTGCTTCCTTGACGACACTCCCCTGCACCTGTCACAGGCTCCAGGCTGCCCTCCTGGGGCTCGAGTTATACTCCTTCTCTATCTACTAACAGCACCGACTCCAGTCCTGACACTGGATTGGTTCACACAGAGAAGAAACAGCTCAGAAGTAGTCTGGGTTGTTCCCAGGTACCTGCATCTTCACAGAGTGACTGCCAGGGGGCAGCACAGCCAAAGCACTCACAGCCCACAAGGCTACAAATAATCAATTGGATGTCAGCAGCCTTGTCAGAGGCGCAGAGACTAGTAATTCCACAATATTTTGGGACAGCAGAGGAAGAAGCAAGTGCTGAGCTGAAGTGGTCACTGCTGTTTTGTCACAACACCAGACATATGTTCTTAAAAGCATGTAAGCACACATTCTTAGGAATTCTCGGTCGTCTTCTCCCTTTCTGACATTATACCAATTGTATACACCCGAATGGAGAAAAGTTAAAATATAAGGTACTAGGAATATGCGCCAAAGGTAGGCAAATTAAACATTTCAAGTACAAATATTACCATATTTATTGATGTAAAATGTAAACAAGTTAGACTGAAAATATGTGTGTGTGTTTACAAAGGATGTCTAAAGTGTATGCTGTGAGGTCAGGTTGCAGTTCACTACTTGCACTTGTGCCTTTCACAAGTGTGAGTACCCAGTTACACTAATGTCTGCTCTGACTTGTTATTCTGAGAGTCATGTGCTAAAGGGGGGCTTCCACCCTAGTTTGAGGGACCAGAGTATGAATGCCCCCGGGCACAGGAAGTACACAGTCCTCATTGATACAACTGTGGCCCAGTAACTTCTGACTGCCCTTTGACCCCACAGACTGGCACATATATGTCATCAGACTATAGCACCGTGGTACATATGCACACATGTGCATGTACACGTCAGCCAGTTTTTTATTCATTTATGTGCTAATACTGTTCAGCATCAGGATGTGATGTCGAAGGAGACTGTTAGAGAGCGCCGAAGTCTCTGGTATTTCAAGACAAAACTAGAGACCTTTTCACACTCATATACTGCTCCAGGCAGATCTTCCACTGCAAATGCAAGTTATATGAGTCCAGCTGAAAACTGTTTATTTTTGGGTACTTGCTTTAGTCAAAGGTTACCATTTGCAACTCACAAAAAAAAAGCAAAGGGCAATTTCATACATTAACACTTTGGTAAAGTCGTTCTTTCACACCGTACATTTCCGTAAGTTTCTCTCTCCTTGTAAGTTATCCGGTGTGAAGGCCAAGTGGAGTCAGGTCCACACTGTGCATCTTACAGTTGTGTAGCCAGAGTAGAGAGGTGTCCACACAGACACAGGACGTAGACAACACCTGTGTGTAGCATCAAGTGTCCCCAGCAACGCCTATAGAATAATATATAGATGCCCCCAAACCGCAGAAACCACGAGGGGAATGAAAAGAGGAAGAGACGGGTTATGTCAGAGATACAAATGGTTTCCTGCTCAAGACCTGCAATAAATTAAAACAAAAGTATTATTACAAACATTCCAGGTCCTACCGATATTGGAACTCAGATTGCTGGATTCAGAGTCCAGAGTGCTAATCATTACACGATGGAACCAACGTCCACGATCCTCAACCCTAGGAGTCCTGAAGCAGTGTCAGTCGCCACCTACTGTCTATCGCTTGAATTCGTTCACACTGTAAATCAAACATGACAAATCCAACAGCACAACTAAAATGTGTATTTCACAAGTAATAACATAAAAACAGAAATATACTTTTGCTGATGCAGAAACAAAGAAAACGTCTCGTCTGATGCTTCGAAATCTCCATTTAGCATGGCCCCTTAACTAACCACCAAGAGTCTTTCCATGGCTGGGAACCTTCGTAAAAGGGTCAGTGGGTCACTGTGAATGCAGCAGATCTTCACCCCTGTTTTTCTTACAAAGAAGCAGAGTTTTATTCCAGGTACAGGAGGCATCTCTGGTGTCTGATACTACCGGTAGTGTTCAGCCTACCCTCTCTGAGAGAGCAGCAGTGAGGGTACAAAGCACACTGGTTGCAAAATGTGGACACTGCAAACAACAGCTGCAATATCACAGATGATATAAAACACATAAAGTACTCAAGTCTTATACTAGAAACAACACATCAGGGGAATCATGTCATAAAACAAATGATGAACCCACAGTATGGACGGGGCAGGTAATAAAATGCGAATTTCCCATGGTGGGACCACAGTCAATTGCTGCCTTCTTCTCTGTGCCCCGGTCTCTTTATATAATCTGTACTTTTTGTTGTGCAATAAAAGAAAAACAAGGAATAACCCTTCATAGTATTAATGTACAGGTCAAGGGCTGGGGAGAGAGGGCTGTAGATTTGGGGGTCGGTGTAAACCTCTGACAGCATTAGATGGAAGCAGAAGACAAAGCAAGTGACATTTATTAAGACTTTAGGTGCATTTAGGTTTATAGAAAAAAACTGAGAAAGATTAAAATGTCTGAGTAGTGAAAAAAAAAAATATGGATTTCCCATACCGGGAATCGAACCCGGGCCGCCTGGGTGAAAACCAGGAATCCTAACCGCTAGACCATATGGGAACTGTGAACTTTTTATACAGCTTAGTGTATGTGAGGTGTCTCCCAAGGTCACACTGCATTCCGTACACTGAGAGTTATATTGTTCTTCTCAGTAGTACACAATCAATTGGGGTAACAGACACCTCACTTCTGACAAAAGAGAAGGAATGACCAGAAGTCATCATTTCTGCCACAACCTGTCAGGTCTCATTATTTACAACCTTAGAGCTTCTACACATACACAGAGCCCAGGACACGGAGGACAGCAGCAGTCCCTGCATTCACTTTTACTAACCCCTCCCCTTGAGCCAGAGAAAGCCACGCCCCTCCTGTAGGACACTCCTGGGTTTCCTCACCAGACTGATGGCCCCACAGACCCCTCTCCAGTTATCTTCCAGCTGCTTCCTTGACGACACTCCCCTGCACCTGTCACAGGCTCCAGGCTGCCCTCCTGGGGCTCGAGTTATACTCCTTCTCTATCTACTAACAGCACCGACTCCAGTCCTGACACTGGATTGGTTCACACAGAGAAGAAACAGCTCAGAAGTAGTCTGGGTTGTTCCCAGGTACCTGCATCTTCACAGAGTGACTGCCAGGGGGCAGCACAGCCAAAGCACTCACAGCCCACAAGGCTACAAATCATCAATTGGATGTCAGCAGCCTTGTCAGAGGCGCAGAGACTAGTAATTCCACAATATTTTGGGACAGCAGAGGAAGAAGCAAGTGCTGAGCTGAAGTGGTCTCTGCTGTTTTGTCACAACACCAGACATATGTTCTTAAAAGCATTTAAGCACACATTCTTAAGAATTCTCGGTAGTCTTCTCCCTTTCTGACATTATACCAATTGTAAACACCCGAATGGAGAAAAGTTAAAATATAAGGTACTAGGAATATGCGCCAAAGGTAGGCAAATTAAACATTTCAAGTACAAATATTACCATATTTATTGATGTAAAATGTAAACAAGTTAGACTGAAAATATGTGTGTGTGTTTACAAAGGATGTCTAAAGTGTATGCTGTGAGGTCAGGTCGCAGTTCAGTACTTGCACTTGTGCCTTTCACAAGTGTGAGTACCCAGTTACACTAATGTCTTCTCTGACTTGTTATTCTGAGAGTCATGTACTAAAGGGGGGCTTCCACCCTAGTTTGAGGGACCAGAGTACGAATGCCCCAGGGCACAGGAAGTACACAGTCCTCATTGATTCAACTGTGGCCCAGTAACTTCTGACTGCCCTTTGACCCCACAGACTGGCACATGTATGTCATCAGACTATAGCACCGTGGTACATATGCACACATGTGCATGTACACGTCAGCCAGTTTTTTATTCATTTATGTGCTAATACTGTTCAGCATCAGGATGTGATGTCGAAGGAGACTGTTAGAGAGCGCCGAAGTCTCTGGTATTTCAAGACAAAACTAGAGACCTTTTCACACTCATATACTGCTCCAGGCAGATCTTCCACTGCAAATGCAAGTTATATGAGTCCAGCTGAAAACTGTTTATTTTTGGGTACTTGCTTTAGTCAAAGGTTACCATTTGCAACTCACAAAAAAAAAGCAAAGGGCAATTTCATACATTAACACTTTGGTAAAGTCGTTCTTTCACACCGTACATTTCCGTAAGTTTCTCTCTCCTTGTAAGTTATCCGGTGTGAAGGCCAAGTGGAGTCAGGTCCACACTGTGCATCTTACAGTTGTGTAGCCAGAGTAGAGAGGTGTCCACACAGACACAGGAAGTAGACAACACCTGTGTGTAGCATCAAGTGTCCCCAGCAACGCCTATAGAATAATGTATAGATGCCCCCAAACCGCAGAAACCACGAGGGGAATGAAAAGAGGAAGAGACGGGTTATGTCAGAGATACAAATGGTTTCCTGCTCAAGACCTGCAATAAATTAAAACAAAAGTATTATTACAAACATTCCAGGTCCTACCGATATTGGAACTCAGATTGCTGGATTCAGAGTCCAGAGTGCTAATCATTACACGATGGAACCAACGTCCACGATCCTCAACCCTAGGAGTCCTGAAGCAGTGTCAGTCGCCACCTACTGTCTATCGCTTGAATTCGTTCACACTGTAAATCAAACATGACAAATCCAACAGCACAACTAAAATGTGTATTTCACAAGTAATAACATAAAAACAGAAATATACTTTTGCTGATGCAGAAACAAAGAAAACGTCTCGTCTGATGCTTTGAAATCTCCATTTAGCATGGCCCCTTAACTAACCACCAAGAGTCTTTGCACGGCTGGGAACCTTCGTAAAAGGGTCAGTGGGTCACTGTGAATGCAGCAGATCTTCACCCCTGTTTTTCTTACAAAGAAGCAGAGTTTTATTCCAGGTACAGGAGGCATCTCTGGTGTCTGATACTACCGGTAGTGTTCAGCCTACCCTCTCTGAGAGAGCAGCAGTGAGGGTACAAAGCACACTGGTTGCAAAATGTGGACACTGCAAACAACAGCTGCAATATCACAGATGATATAAAACACATAAAGTACTCAAGTCTTATACTAGAAACAACACAGCAGGGGAATCATGTCATAAAACAAATGATGAACCCACAGTATGGACGGGGCAGGTAATAAAATGCGAATTTCCCATGGTGGGACCACAGTCAATTGCTGCCTTCTTCTCTGTGCCCCGGTCTCTTTATATAATCTGTACTTTTTGTTGTGCAATAAAAGAAAAACAAGGAATAACCCTTCATAGTATTAATGTACAGGACAAGGGCTGGGGAGAGAGGGCTGTAGATTTGGGGGTCGGTGTAAACCTCTGACAGCATTAGATGGAAGCATAAGACAAAGCAAGTGACATTTATGTGCATTTTAGGTGCATTTAGGTTTATAGAAAAAAACTGAGAAAGATTAAAATGTCTGAGTAGTGAAAAAAAAAAAATGGAGTTCCCATACCGGGAGTTGAACCCGGGCCGCCAGGGTGAAAACCAGGAATCCTAACGGCTAGACCATATGAGAACTGTGAACTCATCATACAGCTCAGTGTATGTGAGGTGTCTCCTAGGTCACACTGCATTCCGTACACTGAGAGTTATATTGTTCTTCTCAGTAGTACACAATCAATTGGGGTAACAGACACCTCACTTCTGACAAAAGAGAAGGAATGACCAGAAGTCATCATTTCTGCCACAACCTGTCAGGTCTCATTATTTACAACCTTAGAGCTTCTACACATACACAGAGCCCAGGACACGGAGGACAGCAGCAGTCCCTGCATTCACTATTACTAACCCCTCCCCTTGAGCCAGACAAAGACACGCCCCTCCCGTAGGACACTCCTGGGTTTCCTCACCAGACTGATGGCCCCACAGACCCCTCTCCAGTTATCTTCCAGCTGCTTCCTTGACGACACTCCCCTGCACCTGTCACAGGCTCCAGGCTGCCCTCCTGGGGCTCGAGTTATACTCCTTCTCTATCTACTAACAGCACCGACTCCAGTCCTGACACTGGATTGGTTCACACAGAGAAGAAACAGCTCAGAAGCAGTCTGGGTTGTTCCCAGGTACCTGCATCTTCACAGAGTGACTGCCAGGGGGCAGCACAGCCAAAGCACTCACAGCCCACAAGGCTTCAAATCATCAATTGGATGTCAGCAGCCTTGTCAGAGGCGCAGAGACTAGTAATTCCACAATATTTTGGGACAGCAGAGGAAGAAGCAAGTGCTGAGCTGAAGTGGTCACTGCTGTTTTGTCACAACACCAGACATATGTTCTTAAAAGCATGTAAGCACACATTCTTAAGAATTCTCGGTCGTCTTCTCCCTTTCTGACATTATACCAATTGTATACACCCGAATGGAGAAAAGTTAAAATATAAGGTACTAGGAATATGCGCCAAAGGTAGGCAAATTAAACATTTCAAGTACAAATATTACCATATTTATTGATGTAAAATGTAAACAAGTTAGACTGAAAATATGTGTGTGTGTTTACAAAGGATGTCTAAAGTGTATGCTGTGAGGTCAGGTTGCAGTTCACTACTTGCACTTGTGCCTTTCACAAGTGTGAGTACCCAGTTACACTAATGTCTGCTCTGACTTGTTTTTCTGAGAGTCATGTGCTAAAGGGGGGCTTCCACCCTAGTTTGAGGGACCAGAGTATGAATGCCCCAGTGCACAGGAAGTACACAGTCCTCATTGATACAACTGTGGCCCAGTAACTTCTGACTGCCCTTTGACCCCACAGACTGGCACATATATGTCATCAGACTATAGCACCGTGGTACATATGCACACATGTGCATGTACACGTCAGCCAGTTTTTTATTCATTTATGTGCTAATACTGTTCAGCATCAGGATGTGATGTCGAAGGAGACTGGTGGAGAGCGCCGAAGTCTCTGGTATTTCAAGACAAAACTAGAGACCTTTTCACACTCATATACTGCTCCAGGCAGATCTTCCACTGCAAATGCAAGTTATATGAGTCCAGCTGAAAACTGTTTATTTTTGGGTACTTGCTTTAGTCAAAGGTTACCATTTGCAACTCACAAAAAAAAAGCAAAGGGCAATTTCATACATTAACACTTTGGTAAAGTCGTTCTTTCACACCGTACATTTCCGTAAGTTTCTCTCTCCTTGTAAGTTATCCGGTGTGAAGGCCAAGTGGAGTCAGGTCCACACTGTGCATCTTACAGTTGTGTAGCCAGAGTAGAGAGGTGTCCGCACAGACACAGGACGTAGACAACACCTGTGTGTAGCATCAAGTGTCCCCAGCAACGCCTATAGAATAATGTATAGATGCCCCCAAACCGCAGAAACCACGAGGGGAATGAAAAGAGGAAGAGACGGGTTATGTCAGAGATACAAATGGTTTCCTGCTCAAGACCTGCAATAAATTAAAACAAAAGTATTATTACAAACATTCCAGGTCCTACCGATATTGGAACTCAGATTGCTGGATTCAGAGTCCAGAGTGCTAATCATTACACGATGGAACCAACGTCCACGATCCTCAACCCTAGGAGTCCTGAAGCAGTGTCAGTCGCCACCTACTGTCTATCGCTTGAATTCGTTCACACTGTAAATCAAACATGACAAATCCAACAGCACAACTAAAATGTGTATTTCACAAGTAATAACATAAAAACAGAAATATACTTTTGCTGATGCAGAAACAAAGAAAACGTCTCGTCTGATGCTTCGAAATCTCCATTTAGCATGGCCCCTTAACTAACCACCAAGAGTCTTTGCACGGCTGGGAACCTTTGTAAAAGGGTCAGTGGGTCACTGTGAATGCCGCAGATCTTCACCCCTGTATTTCTTACAAAGAAGCAGAGTTTTATTCCAGGTACAGGAGGCATCTCTGGTGTCTGATACTACCGGTAGTGTTCAGCCTACCCTCTCTGAGAGAGCAGCAGTGAGGGTACAAAGCACACTGGTTGCAAAATGTGGACACTGCAAACAACAGCTGCAATATCACAGATGATATAAAACACATAAAGTACTCAAGTCTTATACTAGAAACAACACAGCAGGGGAATCATGTCATAAAACAAATGATGAACCCACAGTATGGACGGGGCAGGTAATAAAATGCGAATTTCCCATGGTGGGACCACAGTCAATTGCTGCCTTCTTCTCTGTGCCCCGGTCTCTTTATATAATCTGTACTTTTTGTTGTGCAATAAAAGAAAAACAAGGAATAACCCTTCATAGTATTAATGTACAGGTCAAGGGCTGGGGAGAGAGGGCTGTAGATTTGGGGGTCGGTGTAAACCTCTGACGGCATTAGATGGAAGCAGAAGACAAAGCAAGTGACATTTATTAAGACTTTAGGTGCATTTAGGTTTATAAAAAAAAACTGAGAAAGATTAAAATGTCGGAGTAGTGAAAAAAAAAATATGGATTTTCCATACCAGGAGTCGAACTAGGGGCCGTCTGGGTGAAAACCAGGAATCCTAACCGCTAGACCATATGGGAACTGTGAACTTTTTATACAGCTTAGTGTATGTGAGGTGTCTCCCAAGGTCACACTGCATTCCGTACACTGAGAGTTATATTGTTCTTCTCAGTAGTACACAATCAATTGGGGTAACAGACACCTCACTTCTGACAAAAGAGAAGGAATGACCAGAAGTCATCATTTCTGCCACAACCTGTCAGGTCTCATTATTTACAACCTTAGAGCTTCTACACATACACAGAGCCCAGGACACGGAGGACAGCAGCAGTCCCTGCATTCACTTTTACTAACCCCTCCCCTTGAGCCAGACAAAGCCACGCCCCTCCCGTAGGACACTCCTGGGTTTCCTCACCAGACTGATGGCCCCACAGACCCCTCTCCAGTTATCTTCCAGCTGCTTCCTTGACGACACTCCCCTGCACCTGTCACAGGCTCCAGGCTGCCCTCCTGGGGCTCGAGTTATACTCCTTCTCTATCTACTAACAGCACCGACTCCAGTCCTGACACTGGATTGGGTCACACAGAGAAGAAACAGCTCAGAAGTAGTCTGGGTTGTTCCCAGGTACCTGCATCTTCACAGAGTGACTGCCAGGGGGCAGCACAGCCAAAGCACTCACAGCCCACAAGGCTACAAATCATCAATTGGATGTCAGCAGCCTTGTCAGAGGCGCAGAGACTAGTAATTCCACAATATTTTGGGACAGCAGAGGAAGAAGCAAGTGCTGAGCTGAAGTGGTCACTGCTGTTTTGTCACAACACCAGACATATGTTCTTAAAAGCATGTAAGCACACATTCTTAAGAATTCTCGGTAGTCTTCTCCCTTTCTGACATTATACCAATTGTATACACCCGAATGGAGAAAAGTTAAAATATAAGGTACTAGGAATATGCGCCAAAGGTAGGCAAATTAAACATTTCAAGTACAAATATTACCATATTTATTGATGTAAAATGTAAACAAGTTAGACTGAAAATATGTGTGTGTGTTTACAAAGCATGTCTAAAGTGTATGCTGTGAGGTCAGGTTGCAGTTCACTACTTGCACTTGTGCCTTTCACAAGCGTGAGTACCCAGTTACACTAATGTCTGCTCTGACTTGTTATTCTGAGAGTCATGTGCTAAAGGGGGGCTTCCACCCTAGTATGAGGGACCAGAGTACGAATGCCCCAGGGCACAGGAAGTACACAGTCCTCATTGATACAACTGTGGCCCAGTAACTTCTGACTGCCCTTTGACCCCACAGACTGGCACATGTATGTCATCAGACTATAGCACCGTGGTACATATGCACACATGTGCATGTACACGTCAGCCAGTTTTTTATTCATTTATGTGCTAATACTGTTCAGCATCAGGATGTGATGTCGAAGGAGACTGTTAGAGAGCGCCGAAGTCTCTGGTATTTCAAGACAAAACTAGAGACCTTTTCACACTCATATACTGCTCCAGGCAGATCTTCCACTGCAAATGCAAGTTATATGAGTCCAGCTGAAAACTGTTTATTTTTGGGTACTTGCTTTAGTCAAAGGTTACCATTTGCAACTCACAAAAAAAAAGCAAAGGGCAATTTCATACATTAACACTTTGGTAAAGTCGTTCTTTCACACCGTACATTTCCGTAAGTTTCTCTCTCCTTGTAAGTTATCCGGTGTGAAGACCAAGTGGAGTCAGGTCCACACTGTGCATCTTACAGTTATGTAGCCAGAGTAGACAGGTGTCCACACAGACACAGGACGTAGACAACACCTGTGTGTAGCATCAAGTGTCCCCAGCAACGCCTATAGAATAATGTATAGATGCCCCCAAACCGCAGAAACCACGAGGGGAATGAAAAGAGGAAGAGACGGGTTATGTCAGAGATACAAATGGTTTCCTGCTCAAGACCTGCAATAAATTAAAACAAAAGTATTATTACAAACATTCCAGGTCCTACCGATATTGGAACTCAGATTGCTGGATTCAGAGTCCAGAGTGCTAATCATTACACAATGGAACCAACGTCCACGATCCTCAACCCTAGGAGTCCTGAAGCAGTGTCAGTCGCCACCTACTGTCTATCGCTTGAATTCGTTCACACTGTAAATCAAACATGACAAATCCAACAGCACAACTAAAATGTGTATTTCACAAGTAATAACATAAAAACAGAAATATACTTTTGCTGATGCAGAAACAAAGAAAACGTCTCGTCTGATGCTTCGAAATCTCCATTTAGCATGGCCCCTTAACTAACCACCAAGAGTCTTTGCACGGCTGGGAACCTTTGTAAAAGGGTCAGTGGGTCACTGTGAATGCAGCAGATCTTCACCCCTGTATTTCTTACAAAGAAGCAGAGTTTTATTCCAGGTACAGGAGGCATCTCTGGTGTCTGATTCTACCGGTAGTGTTCAGCCTACCCTCTCTGAGAGAGCAGCAGTGAGGGTACAAAGCACACTGGTTGCAAAATGTGGACACTGCAAACAACAGCTGCAATATCACAGATGATATAAAACACATAAAGTACTCAAGTCTTATACTAGAAACAACACAGCAGGGGAATCATGTCATAAAACAAATGATGAACCCACAGTATGGACGGGGCAGGTAATAAAATGCGAATTTCCCATGGTGGGACCACAGTCAATTGCTGCCTTCTTCTCTGTGCCCCGGTCTCTTTATATAATCTGTACTTTTTGTTGTGCAATAAAAGAAAAACAAGGAATAACCCTTCATAGTATTAATGTACAGGTCAAGGGCTGGGGAGAGAGGGCTGTAGATTTGGGGGTCGGTGTAAACCTCTGACGGCATTAGATGGAAGCAGAAGACAAAGCAAGTGACATTTATTAAGACTTTAGGTGCATTTAGGTTTATAGAAAAAACTGAGAAAGATTAAAATGTCTGAGTAGTGAAAAAAAAAATATGGATTTCCCATACCGGGAGTCGAACCCGGGCCGCCTGGGTGAAAACCAGGAATCCTAACCGCTAGACCATATGGGAACTGTGAACTTTTTATACAGCTTAGTGTATGTGAGGTGTCTCCCAAGGTCACACTGCATTCCGTACACTGAGAGTTATATTGTTCTTCTCAGTAGTACACAATCAATTGGGGTAACAGACACCTCACTTCTGACAAAAGAGAAGGAATGACCAGAAGTCATCATTTATGCCGCAACCTGTCAGGTCTCATTATTTACAACCTTAGAGCTTCTATACATACACAGAGCCCAGGACACGGAGGACAGCAGCAGTCCCTGCATTCACTATTACTAACCCCTCCCCTTGAGCCAGACAAAGCCACGCCCCTCCCGTAGGACACTCCTGGGTTTCCTCACCAGACTGATGGCCCCACAGACCCCTCTCCAGTTATCTTCCAGCTGCTTCCTTGACGACACTCCCCTGCACCTGTCACAGGCTCCAGGCTGCCCTCCTGGGGCTCGAGTTATACTCCTTCTCTATCTACTAACAGCACCGACTCCAGTCCTGACACTGGATTGGTTCACACAGAGAAGAAACAGCTCAGAAGCAGTCTGGGTTGTTCCCAGGTACCTGCATCTTCACAGAGTGACTGCCAGGGGGCAGCACAGCCAAAGCACTCACAGCCCACAAGGCTACAAATCATCAATTGGATGTCAGCAGCCTTGTCAGAGGCGCAGAGACTAGTAATTCCACAGTATTTTGGGACAGCAGAGGAAGAAGCAAGTGCTGAGCTGAAGTGGTCACTGCTGTTTTGTCACAACACCAGACATATGTTCTTAAAAGCATGTAAGCACACATTCTTAGGAATTCTCGGTCATCTTCTCCCTTTCTGACATTATACCAATTGTATACACCCGAATGGAGAAAAGTTAAAATATAAGGTACTAGGAATATGTGCCAAAGGTAGGCAAATTAAACATTTCAAGTACAAATATTACCATATTTATTGATGTAAAATGTAAACAAGTTAGACTGAAAATATGTGTGTGTGTTTACAAAGGATGTCTAAAGTGTATGCTGTGAGGTCAGGTTGCAGTTCACTACTTGCACTTGTGCCTTTCACAAGTGTGAGTACCCAGTTACACTAATGTCTGCTCTGACTTGTTATTCTGAGAGTCATGTGCTAAAGGGGGGCTTCCACCCTAGTTTGAGGGACCAGAGTATGAATGCCCCAGGGCACAGGAAGTACACAGTCCTCATTGATACAACTGTGGCCCAGTAACTTCTGACTGCCCTTTGACCCCACAGACTGGCACATATATGTCATCAGACTATAGCACCGTGGTACATATGCACACATGTGCATGTACACGTCAGCCAGTTTTTTATTCATTTATGTGCTAATACTGTTCAGCATCAGGATGTGATGTCGAAGGAGACTGGTGGAGAGCGCCGAAGTCTCTGGTATTTCAAGACAAAACTAGAGACCTTTTCACACTCATATACTGCTCCAGGCAGATCTTCCACTGCAAATGCAAGTTATATGAGTCCAGCTGAAAACTGTTTATTTTTGGGTACTTGCTTTAGTCAAAGGTTACCATTTGCAACTCACAAAAAAAAAGCAAAGGGCAATTTCATACATTAACACTTTGGTAAAGTCGTTCTTTCACACCGTACATTTCCGTAAGTTTCTCTCTCCTTGTAAGTTATCCGGTGTGAAGGCCAAGTGGAGTCAGGTCCACACTGTGCATCTTACAGTTGTGTAGCCAGAGTAGAGAGGTGTCCACACAGACACAGGACGTAGACAACACCTGTGTGTAGCATCAAGTGTCCCCAGCAACGCCTATAGAATAATGTATAGATGCCCCCAAACCGCAGAAACCACGAGGGGAATGAAAAGAGGAAGAGACGGGTTATGTCAGAGATACAAATGGTTTCCTGCTCAAGACCTGCAATAAATTAAAACAAAAGTATTATTACAAACATTCCAGGTTCTACCGATATTGGAACTCAGATTGCTGGATTCAGAGTCCAGAGTGCTAATCATTACACGATGGAACCAACGGCCACGATCCTCAACCCTAGGAGTCCTGAAGCAGTGTCAGTCGCCACCTACTGTCTATCGCTTGAATTCGTTCACACTGTAAATCAAACATGACAAATCCAACAGCACAACTAAAATGTGTATTTCACAAGTAATAACATAAAAACAGAAATATACTTTTGCTGATGCAGAAACAAAGAAAACGTCTCGTCTGATGCTTCGAAATCTCCATTTAGCATGGCCCCTTAACTAACCACCAAGAGTCTTTGCACGGCTGGGAACCTTCGTAAAAGGGTCAGTGGGTCACTGTGAATGCAGCAGATCTTCACCCCTGTATTTCTTACAAAGAAGCAGAGTTTTATTCCAGGTACAGGAGGCATCTCTGGTGTCTGATTCTACCGGTAGTGTTCAGCCTACCCTCTCTGAGAGAGCAGCAGTGAGGGTACAAAGCACACTGGTTGCAAAATGTGGACACTGCAAACAACAGCTGCAATATCACAGATGATATAAAACACATAAAGTACTCAAGTCTTATACTAGAAACAACACAGCAGGGGAATCATGTCATAAAACAAATGATGAACCCACAGTATGCACGGGGCAGGTAATAAAATGCGAATTTCCCATTGTGGGACCACAGTCAATTGCTGCCTTCTTCTCTGTGTCCCGGTCTCTTTATATAATCTGTACTTTTTGTTGTGCAATAAAAGAAAAACAAGGAATAACCCTTCATAGTATTAATGTACAGGTCAAGGGCTGGGGAGAGAGGGCTGTAGATTTGGGGGTCGGTGTAAACCTCTGACGGCATTAGATGGAAGCAGAAGACAAAGCAAGTGACATTTATTAAGACTTTAGGTGCATTTAGGTTTATAGAAAAAAACTGAGAAAGATTAAAATGTCTGAGTAGTGAAAAAAAAAAAATGGATTTTCCATACCAGGAGTCGAACTCAGGCCGCCTGGGTGAAAACCAGGAATCCTAACCGCTAGACCATATGGGAACTGTGAACTTTTTATACAGCTTAGTGTATGTGAGGTGTCTCCCAAGGTCACACTGCATTCCGTACAGTGAGAGTTATATTGTTCTTCTCAGTAGTACACAATCAATTGGGGTAACAGACACCTCACTTCTGACAAAAGAGAAGGAATGACCAGAAGTCATCATTTCTGCCACAACCTGTCAGGTCTCATTATTTACAACCTTAGAGCTTCTACACATACACAGAGCCCAGGACACGGAGGACAGCAGCAGTCCCTGCATTCACTTTTACTAACCCCTCCCCTTGAGCCAGACAAAGCCACGCCCCTCCCGTAGGACACTCCTGGGTTTCCTCACCAGACTGATGGCCCCACAGACCCCTCTCCAGTTATCTTCCAGCTGCTTCCTTGACGACACTCCCCTGCACCTGTCACAGGCTCCAGGCTGCCCTCCTGGGGCTCGAGTTATACTCCTTCTCTATCTACTAACAGCACCGACTCCAGTCCTGACACTGGATTGGTTCACACAGAGAAGAAACAGCTCAGAAGTAGTCTGGGTTGTTCCCAGGTACCTGCATCTTCACAGAGTGACTGCCAGGGGGCAGCACAGCCAAAGCACTCACAGCCCACAAGGCTACAAATCATCAATTGGATGTCAGCAGCCTTGTCAGAGGCGCAGAGACTAGTAATTCCACAATATTTTGGGACAGCAGAGGAAGAAGCAAGTGCTGAGCTGAAGTGGTCACTGCTGTTTTGTCACAACACCAGACATATGTTCTTAAAAGCATGTAAGCACACATTCTTAAGAATTCTCGGTAGTCTTCTCCCTTTCTGACATTATACCAATTGTATACACCCGAATGGAGAAAAGTTAAAATATAAGGTACTAGGAATATGCGCCAAAGGTAGGCAAATTAAACATTTCAAGTACAAATATTACCATATTTATTGATGTAAAATGTAAACAAGTTAGACTGAAAATATGTGTGTGTGTTTACAAAGGATGTCTAAAGTGTATGCTGTGAGGTCAGGTTGCAGTTCAGTACTTGCACTTGTGCCTTTCACAAGTGTGAGTACCCAGTTACACTAATGTCTGCTCTGACTTGTTATTCTGAGAGTCATGTGCTAAAGGGGGGCTTCCACCCTAGTTTGAGGGACCAGAGTACGAATGCCCCAGGGCACAGGAAGTACGCAGTCCTCATTGATACAACTGTGGCCCAGTAACTTCTGACTGCCCTTTGACCCCACAGACTGGCACATGTATGTCATCAGACTATAGCACCGTGGTACATATGCACACATGTGCATGTACACGTCAGCCAGTTTTTTATTCATTTATGTGCTAATACTGTTCAGCATCAGGATGTGATGTCGAAGGAGACTGTTAGAGAGCGCCGAAGTCTCTGGTATTTCAAGACAAAACTAGAGACCTTTTCACACTCATATACTGCTCCAGGCAGATCTTCCACTGCAAATGCAAGTTATATGAGTCCAGCTGAAAACTGTTTATTTTTGGGTACTTGCTTTAGTCAAAGGTTACCATTTGCAACTCACAAAAAAAAAGCAAAGGGCAATTTCATACATTAACACTTTGGTAAAGTCGTTCTTTCACACCGTACATTTCCGTAAGTTTCTCTCTCCTTGTAAGTTATCCGGTGTGAAGGCCAAGTGGAGTCAGGTCCACACTGTGCATCTTACAGTTATGTAGCCAGAGTAGACAGGTGTCCACACAGACACAGGACGTAGACAACACCTGTGTGTAGCATCAAGTGTCCCCAGCAACGCCTATAGAATAATGTATAGATGCCCCCAAACCGCAGAAACCACGAGGGGAATGAAAAGAGGAAGAGACGGGTTATGTCAGAGATACAAATGGTTTCCTGCTCAAGACCTGCAATAAATTAAAACAAAAGTATTATTACAAACATTCCAGGTCCTACCGATATTGGAACTCAGATTGCTGGATTCAGAGTCCAGAGTGCTAATCATTACACGATGGAACCAACGTCCACGATCCTCAACCCTAGGAGTCCTGAAGCAGTGTCAGTCGCCACCTACTGTCTATCGCTTGAATTCGTTCACACTGTAAATCAAACATGACAAATCCAACAGCACAACTAAAATGTGTATTTCACAAGTAATAACATAAAAACAGAAATATACTTTTGCTGATGCAGAAACAAAGAAAACGTCTCGTCTGATGCTTCGAAATCTCCATTTAGCATGGCCCCTTAACTAACCACCAAGAGTCTTTGCACGGCTGGGAACCTTTGTAAAAGGGTCAGTGGGTCACTGTGAATGCAGCAGATCTTCACCCCTGTATTTCTTACAAAGAAGCAGAGTTTTATTCCAGGTACAGGAGGCATCTCTGGTGTCTGATTCTACCGGTAGTGTTCAGCCTACCCTCTCTGAGAGAGCAGCAGTGAGGGTACAAAGCACACTGGTTGCAAAATGTGGACACTGCAAACAACAGCTGCAATATCACAGATGATATAAAACACATAAAGTACTCAAGTCTTATACTAGAAACAACACAGCAGGGGAATCATGTCATAAAACAAATGATGAACCCACAGTATGGACGGGGCAGGTAATAAAATGCGAATTTCCCATGGTGGGACCACAGTCAATTGCTGCCTTCTTCTCTGTGCCCCGGTCTCTTTATATAATCTGTACTTTTTGTTGTGCAATAAAAGAAAAACAAGGAATAACCCTTCATAGTATTAATGTACAGGTCAAGGGCTGGGGAGAGAGGGCTGTAGATTTGGGGGTCGGTGTAAACCTCTGACGGCATTAGATGGAAGCAGAAGACAAAGCAAGTGACATTTATTAAGACTTTAGGTGCATTTAGGTTTATAGAAAAAAACTGAGAAAGATTAAAATGTCTGAGTAGTGAAAAAAAAAAATATGCATTTCCCATACCGGGAGTCGAACCCGGGCCGCCTGGGTGAAAACCAGGAATCCTAACCACTAGACCATATGGGAACTGTGAACTTTTTATACAGCTTAGTGTATGTGAGGTGTCTCCCAAGGTCACACTGCATTCCGTACACTGAGAGTTATATTGTTCTTCTCAGTAGTACACAATCAATTGGGGTAACAGACACCTCTCTTCTGACAAAAGAGAAGGAATGACCAGAAGTCATCATTTATGCCACAACCTGTCAGGTCTCATTATTTACAACCTTAGAGCTTCTATACATACACAGAGCCCAGGACACGGAGGACCGCAGCAGTCCCTGCATTCACTATTACTAACCCCTCCCCTTGAGCCAGACAAAGCCACGCCCCTCCCGTAGGACACTCCTGGGTTTCCTCACCAGACTGATGGCCCCACAGACCCCTCTCCAGTTATCTTCCAGCTGCTTCCTTGACGACACTCCCCTGCACCTGTCACAGGCTCCAGGCTGCCCTCCTGGGGCTCGAGTTATACTCCTTCTCTATCTACTAACAGCACCGACTCCAGTCCTGACAATGGATTGGTTCACACAGAGAAGAAACAGCTCAGAAGCAGTCTGGGTTGTTCCCAGGTACCTGCATCTTCACAGAGTGACTGCCAGGGGGCAGCACAGCCAAAGCACTCACAGCCCACAAGGCTACAAATCATCAATTGGATGTCAGCAGCCTTGTCAGAGGCGCAGAGACTAGTAATTCCACAATATTTTGGGACAGCAGAGGAAGAAGCAAGTGCTGAGCTGAAGTGGTCACTGCTGTTTTGTCACAACACCAGACATATGTTCTTAAAAGCATGTAAGCACACATTCTTAGGAATTCTCGGTCGTCTTCTCCCTTTCTGACATTATACCAATTGTATACACCCGAATGGAGAAAAGTTAAAATATAAGGTACTAGGAATATGCGCCAAAGGTAGGCAAATTAAACATTTCAAGTACAAATATTACCATATTTATTGATGTAAAATGTAAACAAGTTAGACTGAAAATATGTGTGTGTGTTTACAAAGGATGTCTAAAGTGTATGCTGTGAGGTCAGGTTGCAGTTCACTACTTGCACTTGTGCCTTTCACAAGTGTGAGTACCCAGTTACACTAATGTCTGCTCTGACTTGTTATTCTGAGAGTCATGTGCTAAAGGGGGGCTTCCACCCTAGTTTGATGGACCAGAGTATGAATGCCCCAGGGCACAGGAAGTACACAGTCCTCATTGATACAACTGTGGCCCAGTAACTTCTGACTGCCCTTTGACCCCACAGACTGGCACATATATGTCATCAGACTATAGCACTGTGGTACATATGCACACATGTGCATGTACACGTCAGCCAGTTTTTTATTCATTTATGTGCTAATACTGTTCAGCATCAGGATGTGATGTCGAAGGAGACTGGTGGAGAGTGCCGAAGTCACTGGTATTTCCAGACAAAACTAGAGACCTTTTCACACTCATATACTGCTCCAGGCAGATCTTCCACTGCAAATGCAAGTTATATGAGTCCAGCTGAAAACTGTTTATTTTTGGGTACTTGCTTTAGTCAAAGGTTACCATTTGCAACTCACAAAAAAAAAGCAAAGGGCAATTTCATACATTAACACTTTGGTAAAGTCGTTCTTTCACACCGTACATTTCCGTAAGTTTCTCTCTCCTTGTAAGTTATCCGGTGTGAAGGCCAAGTGGAGTCAGGTCCACACTGTGCATCTTACAGTTGTGTAGCCAGAGTAGAGAGGTGTCCACACAGACACAGGAAGTAGACAACACCTGTGTGTAGCATCAAGTGTCCCCAGCAACGCCTATAGAATAATGTATAGATGCCCCCAAACCGCAGAAACCACGAGGGGAATGAAAAGAGGAAGAGACGGGTTATGTCAGAGATACAAATGGTTTCCTGCTCAAGACCTGCAATAAATTAAAACAAAAGTATTATTACAAACATTCCAGGTCCTACCGATATTGGAACTCAGATTGCTGGATTCAGAGTCCAGAGTGCTAATCATTACACGATGGAACCAACGTCCACGATCCTCAACCCTAGGAGTCCTGAAGCAGTGTCAGTCGCCACCTACTGTCTATCGCTTGAATTCGTTCACACTGTAAATCAAACATGACAAATCCAACAGCACAACTAAAATGTGTATTTCACAAGTAATAACATAAAAACAGAAATATACTTTTGCTGATGCAGAAACAAAGAAAACGTCTCGTCTGATGCTTTGAAATCTCCATTTAGCATGGCCCCTTAACTAACCACCAAGAGTCTTTGCACGGCTGGGAACCTTCGTAAAAGGGTCAGTGGGTCACTGTGAATGCAGCAGATCTTCACCCCTGTTTTTCTTACAAAGAAGCAGAGTTTTATTCCAGGTACAGGAGGCATCTCTGGTGTCTGATACTACCGGTAGTGTTCAGCCTACCCTCTCTGAGAGAGCAGCAGTGAGGGTACAAAGCACACTGGTTGCAAAATGTGGACACTGCAAACAACAGCTGCAATATCACAGATGATATAAAACACATAAAGTACTCAAGTCTTATACTAGAAACAACACAGCAGGGGAATCATGTCATAAAACAAATGATGAACCCACAGTATGGACGGGGCAGGTAATAAAATGCGAATTTCCCATGGTGGGACCACAGTCAATTGCTGCCTTCTTCTCTGTGCCCCGGTCTCTTTATATAATCTGTACTTTTTGTTGTGCAATAAAAGAAAAACAAGGAATAACCCTTCATAGTATTAATGTACAGGACAAGGGCTGGGGAGAGAGGGCTGTAGATTTGGGGGTCGGTGTAAACCTCTGACAGCATTAGATGGAAGCATAAGACAAAGCAAGTGACATTTATGTGCATTTTAGGTGCATTTAGGTTTATAGAAAAAAACTGAGAAAGATTAAAATGTCTGAGTAGTGAAAAAAAAAAAATGGAGTTCCCATACCGGGAGTTGAACCCTGGCCGCCAGGGTGAAAACCAGGAATCCTAACGGCTAGACCATATGAGAACTGTGAACTCATCATACAGCTCAGTGTATGTGAGGTGTCTCCTAGGTCACACTGCATTCCGTACACTGAGAGTTATATTGTTCTTCTCAGTAGTACACAATCAATTGGGGTAACAGACACCTCACTTCTGACAAAAGAGAAGGAATGACCAGAAGTCATCATTTCTGCCACAACCTGTCAGGTCTCATTATTTACAACCTTAGAGCTTCTACACATACACAGAGCCCAGGACACGGAGGACAGCAGCAGTCCCTGCATTCACTATTACTAACCCCTCCCCTTGAGCCAGACAAAGACACGCCCCTCCCGTAGGACACTCCTGGGTTTCCTCACCAGACTGATGGCCCCACAGACCCCTCTCCAGTTATCTTCCAGCTGCTTCCTTGACGACACTCCCCTGCACCTGTCACAGGCTCCAGGCTGCCCTCCTGGGGCTCGAGTTATACTCCTTCTCTATCTACTAACAGCACCGACTCCAGTCCTGACACTGGATTGGTTCACACAGAGAAGAAACAGCTCAGAAGCAGTCTGGGTTGTTCCCAGGTACCTGCATCTTCACAGAGTGACTGCCAGGGGGCAGCACAGCCAAAGCACTCACAGCCCACAAGGCTTCAAATCATCAATTGGATGTCAGCAGCCTTGTCAGAGGCGCAGAGACTAGTAATTCCACAATATTTTGGGACAGCAGAGGAAGAAGCAAGTGCTGAGCTGAAGTGGTCACTGCTGTTTTGTCACAACACCAGACATATGTTCTTAAAAGCATGTAAGCACACATTCTTAAGAATTCTCGGTCGTCTTCTCCCTTTCTGACATTATACCAATTGTATACACCCGAATGGAGAAAAGTTAAAATATAAGGTACTAGGAATATGCGCCAAAGGTAGGCAAATTAAACATTTCAAGTACAAATATTACCATATTTATTGATGTAAAATGTAAACAAGTTAGACTGAAAATATGTGTGTGTGTTTACAAAGGATGTCTAAAGTGTATGCTGTGAGGTCAGGTTGCAGTTCACTACTTGCACTTGTGCCTTTCACAAGTGTGAGTACCCAGTTACACTAATGTCTGCTCTGACTTGTTTTTCTGAGAGTCATGTGCTAAAGGGGGGCTTCCACCCTAGTTTGAGGGACCAGAGTATGAATGCCCCAGTGCACAGGAAGTACACAGTCCTCATTGATACAACTGTGGCCCAGTAACTTCTGACTGCCCTTTGACCCCACAGACTGGCACATATATGTCATCAGACTATAGCACCGTGGTACATATGCACACATGTGCATGTACACGTCAGCCAGTTTTTTATTCATTTATGTGCTAATACTGTTCAGCATCAGGATGTGATGTCGAAGGAGACTGGTGGAGAGCGCCGAAGTCTCTGGTATTTCAAGACAAAACTAGAGACCTTTTCACACTCATATACTGCTCCAGGCAGATCTTCCACTGCAAATGCAAGTTATATGAGTCCAGCTGAAAACTGTTTATTTTTGGGTACTTGCTTTAGTCAAAGGTTACCATTTGCAACTCACAAAAAAAAAGCAAAGGGCAATTTCATACATTAACACTTTGGTAAAGTCGTTCTTTCACACCGTACATTTCCGTAAGTTTCTCTCTCCTTGTAAGTTATCCGGTGTGAAGGCCAAGTGGAGTCAGGTCCACACTGTGCATCTTACAGTTGTGTAGCCAGAGTAGAGAGGTGTCCGCACAGACACAGGACGTAGACAACACCTGTGTGTAGCATCAAGTGTCCCCAGCAACGCCTATAGAATAATGTATAGATGCCCCCAAACCGCAGAAACCACGAGGGGAATGAAAAGAGGAAGAGACGGGTTATGTCAGAGATACAAATGGTTTCCTGCTCAAGACCTGCAATAAATTAAAACAAAAGTATTATTACAAACATTCCAGGTCCTACCGATATTGGAACTCAGATTGCTGGATTCAGAGTCCAGAGTGCTAATCATTACACGATGGAACCAACGTCCACGATCCTCAACCCTAGGAGTCCTGAAGCAGTGTCAGTCGCCACCTACTGTCTATCGCTTGAATTCGTTCACACTGTAAATCAAACATGACAAATCCAACAGCACAACTAAAATGTGTATTTCACAAGTAATAACATAAAAACAGAAATATACTTTTGCTGATGCAGAAACAAAGAAAACGTCTCGTCTGATGCTTCGAAATCTCCATTTAGCATGGCCCCTTAACTAACCACCAAGAGTCTTTGCACGGCTGGGAACCTTTGTAAAAGGGTCAGTGGGTCACTGTGAATGCCGCAGATCTTCACCCCTGTATTTCTTACAAAGAAGCAGAGTTTTATTCCAGGTACAGGAGGCATCTCTGGTGTCTGATACTACCGGTAGTGTTCAGCCTACCCTCTCTGAGAGAGCAGCAGTGAGGGTACAAAGCACACTGGTTGCAAAATGTGGACACTGCAAACAACAGCTGCAATATCACAGATGATATAAAACACATAAAGTACTCAAGTCTTATACTAGAAACAACACAGCAGGGGAATCATGTCATAAAACAAATGATGAACCCACAGTATGGACGGGGCAGGTAATAAAATGCGAATTTCCCATGGTGGGACCACAGTCAATTGCTGCCTTCTTCTCTGTGCCCCGGTCTCTTTATATAATCTGTACTTTTTGTTGTGCAATAAAAGAAAAACAAGGAATAACCCTTCATAGTATTAATGTACAGGTCAAGGGCTGGGGAGAGAGGGCTGTAGATTTGGGGGTCGGTGTAAACCTCTGACGGCATTAGATGGAAGCAGAAGACAAAGCAAGTGACATTTATTAAGACTTTAGGTGCATTTAGGTTTATAAAAAAAAACTGAGAAAGATTAAAATGTCGGAGTAGTGAAAAAAAAAATATGGATTTTCCATACCAGGAGTCGAACTAGGGGCCGTCTGGGTGAAAACCAGGAATCCTAACCGCTAGACCATATGGGAACTGTGAACTTTTTATACAGCTTAGTGTATGTGAGGTGTCTCCCAAGGTCACACTGCATTCCGTACACTGAGAGTTATATTGTTCTTCTCAGTAGTACACAATCAATTGGGGTAACAGACACCTCACTTCTGACAAAAGAGAAGGAATGACCAGAAGTCATCATTTCTGCCACAACCTGTCAGGTCTCATTATTTACAACCTTAGAGCTTCTACACATACACAGAGCCCAGGACACGGAGGACAGCAGCAGTCCCTGCATTCACTTTTACTAACCCCTCCCCTTGAGCCAGACAAAGCCACGCCCCTCCCGTAGGACACTCCTGGGTTTCCTCACCAGACTGATGGCCCCACAGACCCCTCTCCAGTTATCTTCCAGCTGCTTCCTTGACGACACTCCCCTGCACCTGTCACAGGCTCCAGGCTGCCCTCCTGGGGCTCGAGTTATACTCCTTCTCTATCTACTAACAGCACCGACTCCAGTCCTGACACTGGATTGGGTCACACAGAGAAGAAACAGCTCAGAAGTAGTCTGGGTTGTTCCCAGGTACCTGCATCTTCACAGAGTGACTGCCAGGGGGCAGCACAGCCAAAGCACTCACAGCCCACAAGGCTACAAATCATCAATTGGATGTCAGCAGCCTTGTCAGAGGCGCAGAGACTAGTAATTCCACAATATTTTGGGACAGCAGAGGAAGAAGCAAGTGCTGAGCTGAAGTGGTCACTGCTGTTTTGTCACAACACCAGACATATGTTCTTAAAAGCATGTAAGCACACATTCTTAAGAATTCTCGGTAGTCTTCTCCCTTTCTGACATTATACCAATTGTATACACCCGAATGGAGAAAAGTTAAAATATAAGGTACTAGGAATATGCGCCAAAGGTAGGCAAATTAAACATTTCAAGTACAAATATTACCATATTTATTGATGTAAAATGTAAACAAGTTAGACTGAAAATATGTGTGTGTGTTTACAAAGCATGTCTAAAGTGTATGCTGTGAGGTCAGGTTGCAGTTCACTACTTGCACTTGTGCCTTTCACAAGCGTGAGTACCCAGTTACACTAATGTCTGCTCTGACTTGTTATTCTGAGAGTCATGTGCTAAAGGGGGGCTTCCACCCTAGTTTGAGGGACCAGAGTACGAATGCCCCAGGGCACAGGAAGTACACAGTCCTCATTGATACAACTGTGGCCCAGTAACTTCTGACTGCCCTTTGACCCCACAGACTGGCACATGTATGTCATCAGACTATAGCACCGTGGTACATATGCACACATGTGCATGTACACGTCAGCCAGTTTTTTATTCATTTATGTGCTAATACTGTTCAGCATCAGGATGTGATGTCGAAGGAGACTGTTAGAGAGCGCCGAAGTCTCTGGTATTTCAAGACAAAACTAGAGACCTTTTCACACTCATATACTGCTCCAGGCAGATCTTCCACTGCAAATGCAAGTTATATGAGTCCAGCTGAAAACTGTTTATTTTTGGGTACTTGCTTTAGTCAAAGGTTACCATTTGCAACTCACAAAAAAAAAGCAAAGGGCAATTTCATACATTAACACTTTGGTAAAGTCGTTCTTTCACACCGTACATTTCCGTAAGTTTCTCTCTCCTTGTAAGTTATCCGGTGTGAAGGCCAAGTGGAGTCAGGTCCACACTGTGCATCTTACAGTTATGTAGCCAGAGTAGACAGGTGTCCACACAGACACAGGACGTAGACAACACCTGTGTGTAGCATCAAGTGTCCCCAGCAACGCCTATAGAATAATGTATAGATGCCCCCAAACCGCAGAAACCACGAGGGGAATGAAAAGAGGAAGAGACGGGTTATGTCAGAGATACAAATGGTTTCCTGCTCAAGACCTGCAATAAATTAAAACAAAAGTATTATTACAAACATTCCAGGTCCTACCGATATTGGAACTCAGATTGCTGGATTCAGAGTCCAGAGTGCTAATCATTACACGATGGAACCAACGTCCACGATCCTCAACCCTAGGAGTCCTGAAGCAGTGTCAGTCGCCACCTACTGTCTATCGCTTGAATTCGTTCACACTGTAAATCAAACATGACAAATCCAACAGCACAACTAAAATGTGTATTTCACAAGTAATAACATAAAAACAGAAATATACTTTTGCTGATGCAGAAACAAAGAAAACGTCTCGTCTGATGCTTCGAAATCTCCATTTAGCATGGCCCCTTAACTAACCACCAAGAGTCTTTGCACGGCTGGGAACCTTTGTAAAAGGGTCAGTGGGTCACTGTGAATGCAGCAGATCTTCACCCCTGTATTTCTTACAAAGAAGCAGAGTTTTATTCCAGGTACAGGAGGCATCTCTGGTGTCTGATTCTACCGGTAGTGTTCAGCCTACCCTCTCTGAGAGAGCAGCAGTGAGGGTACAAAGCACACTGGTTGCAAAATGTGGACACTGCAAACAACAGCTGCAATATCACAGATGATATAAAACACATAAAGTACTCAAGTCTTATACTAGAAACAACACAGCAGGGGAATCATGTCATAAAACAAATGATGAACCCACAGTATGGACGGGGCAGGTAATAAAATGCGAATTTCCCATGGTGGGACCACAGTCAATTGCTGCCTTCTTCTCTGTGCCCCGGTCTCTTTATATAATCTGTACTTTTTGTTGTGCAATAAAAGAAAAACAAGGAATAACCCTTCATAGTATTAATGTACAGGTCAAGGGCTGTGGAGAGAGGGCTGTAGATTTGGGGGTCGGTGTAAACCTCTGACGGCATTAGATGGAAGCAGAAGACAAAGCAAGTGACATTTATTAAGACTTTAGGTGCATTTAGGTTTATAGAAAAAAACTGAGAAAGATTAAAATGTCTGAGTAGTGAATAAAAAAAATATGCATTTCCCATACCGGGAGTCGAACCCGGGCCGCCTGGGTGAAAACCAGGAATCCTAACCACTAGACCATATGGGAACTGTGAACTTTTTATACAGCTTAGTGTATGTGAGGTGTCTCCCAAGGTCACACTGCATTCCGTACACTGAGAGTTATATTGTTCTTCTCAGTAGTACACAATCAATTGGGGTAACAGACACCTCTCTTCTGACAAAAGAGAAGGAATGACCAGAAGTCATCATTTATGCCACAACCTGTCAGGTCTCATTATTTACAACCTTAGAGCTTCTATACATACACAGAGCCCAGGACACGGAGGACCGCAGCAGTCCCTGCATTCACTATTACTAACCCCTCCCCTTGAGCCAGACAAAGCCACGCCCCTCCCGTAGGACACTCCTGGGTTTCCTCACCAGACTGATGGCCCCACAGACCCCTCTCCAGTTATCTTCCAGCTGCTTCCTTGACGACACTCCCCTGCACCTGTCACAGGCTCCAGGCTGCCCTCCTGGGGCTCGAGTTATACTCCTTCTCTATCTACTAACAGCACCGACTCCAGTCCTGACAATGGATTGGTTCACACAGAGAAGAAACAGCTCAGAAGCAGTCTGGGTTGTTCCCAGGTACCTGCATCTTCACAGAGTGACTGCCAGGGGGCAGCACAGCCAAAGCACTCACAGCCCACAAGGCTACAAATCATCAATTGGATGTCAGCAGCCTTGTCAGAGGCGCAGAGACTAGTAATTCCACAATATTTTGGGACAGCAGAGGAAGAAGCAAGTGCTGAGCTGAAGTGGTCACTGCTGTTTTGTCACAACACCAGACATATGTTCTTAAAAGCATGTAAGCACACATTCTTAGGAATTCTCGGTCGTCTTCTCCCTTTCTGACATTATACCAATTGTATACACCCGAATGGAGAAAAGTTAAAATATAAGGTACTAGGAATATGCGCCAAAGGTAGGCAAATTAAACATTTCAAGTACAAATATTACCATATTTATTGATGTAAAATGTAAACAAGTTAGACTGAAAATATGTGTGTGTGTTTACAAAGGATGTCTAAAGTGTATGCTGTGAGGTCAGGTTGCAGTTCACTACTTGCACTTGTGCCTTTCACAAGTGTGAGTACCCAGTTACACTAATGTCTGCTCTGACTTGTTATTCTGAGAGTCATGTGCTAAAGGGGGGCTTCCACCCTAGTTTGATGGACCAGAGTATGAATGCCCCAGGGCACAGGAAGTACACAGTCCTCATTGATACAACTGTGGCCCAGTAACTTCTGACTGCCCTTTGACCCCACAGACTGGCACATATATGTCATCAGACTATAGCACTGTGGTACATATGCACACATGTGCATGTACACGTCAGCCAGTTTTTTATTCATTTATGTGCTAATACTGTTCAGCATCAGGATGTGATGTCGAAGGAGACTGGTGGAGAGTGCCGAAGTCACTGGTATTTCCAGACAAAACTAGAGACCTTTTCACACTCATATACTGCTCCAGGCAGATCTTCCACTGCAAATGCAAGTTATATGAGTCCAGCTGAAAACTGTTTATTTTTGGGTACTTGCTTTAGTCAAAGGTTACCATTTGCAACTCACAAAAAAAAAGCAAAGGGCAATTTCATACATTAACACTTTGGTAAAGTCGTTCTTTCACACCGTACATTTCCGTAAGTTTCTCTCTCCTTGTAAGTTATCCGGTGTGAAGGCCAAGTGGAGTCAGGTCCACACTGTGCATCTTACAGTTGTGTAGCCAGAGTAGAGAGGTGTCCACACAGACACAGGAAGTAGACAACACCTGTGTGTAGCATCAAGTGTCCCCAGCAACGCCTATAGAATAATGTATAGATGCCCCCAAACCGCAGAAACCACGAGGGGAATGAAAAGAGGAAGAGACGGGTTATGTCAGAGATACAAATGGTTTCCTGCTCAAGACCTGCAATAAATTAAAACAAAAGTATTATTACAAACATTCCAGGTCCTACCGATATTGGAACTCAGATTGCTGGATTCAGAGTCCAGAGTGCTAATCATTACACGATGGAACCAACGTCCACGATCCTCAACCCTAGGAGTCCTGAAGCAGTGTCAGTCGCCACCTACTGTCTATCGCTTGAATTCGTTCACACTGTAAATCAAACATGACAAATCCAACAGCACAACTAAAATGTGTATTTCACAAGTAATAACATAAAAACAGAAATATACTTTTGCTGATGCAGAAACAAAGAAAACGTCTCGTCTGATGCTTTGAAATCTCCATTTAGCATGGCCCCTTAACTAACCACCAAGAGTCTTTGCACGGCTGGGAACCTTCGTAAAAGGGTCAGTGGGTCACTGTGAATGCAGCAGATCTTCACCCCTGTTTTTCTTACAAAGAAGCAGAGTTTTATTCCAGGTACAGGAGGCATCTCTGGTGTCTGATACTACCGGTAGTGTTCAGCCTACCCTCTCTGAGAGAGCAGCAGTGAGGGTACAAAGCACACTGGTTGCAAAATGTGGACACTGCAAACAACAGCTGCAATATCACAGATGATATAAAACACATAAAGTACTCAAGTCTTATACTAGAAACAACACAGCAGGGGAATCATGTCATAAAACAAATGATGAACCCACAGTATGGACGGGGCAGGTAATAAAATGCGAATTTCCCATGGTGGGACCACAGTCAATTGCTGCCTTCTTCTCTGTGCCCCGGTCTCTTTATATAATCTGTACTTTTTGTTGTGCAATAAAAGAAAAACAAGGAATAACCCTTCATAGTATTAATGTACAGGACAAGGGCTGGGGAGAGAGGGCTGTAGATTTGGGGGTCGGTGTAAACCTCTGACAGCATTAGATGGAAGCATAAGACAAAGCAAGTGACATTTATGTGCATTTTAGGTGCATTTAGGTTTATAGAAAAAAACTGAGAAAGATTAAAATGTCTGAGTAGTGAAAAAAAAAAAATGGAGTTCCCATACCGGGAGTTGAACCCTGGCCGCCAGGGTGAAAACCAGGAATCCTAACGGCTAGACCATATGAGAACTGTGAACTCATCATACAGCTCAGTGTATGTGAGGTGTCTCCTAGGTCACACTGCATTCCGTACACTGAGAGTTATATTGTTCTTCTCAGTAGTACACAATCAATTGGGGTAACAGACACCTCACTTCTGACAAAAGAGAAGGAATGACCAGAAGTCATCATTTCTGCCACAACCTGTCAGGTCTCATTATTTACAACCTTAGAGCTTCTACACATACACAGAGCCCAGGACACGGAGGACAGCAGCAGTCCCTGCATTCACTATTACTAACCCCTCCCCTTGAGCCAGACAAAGACACGCCCCTCCCGTAGGACACTCCTGGGTTTCCTCACCAGACTGATGGCCCCACAGACCCCTCTCCAGTTATCTTCCAGCTGCTTCCTTGACGACACTCCCCTGCACCTGTCACAGGCTCCAGGCTGCCCTCCTGGGGCTCGAGTTATACTCCTTCTCTATCTACTAACAGCACCGACTCCAGTCCTGACACTGGATTGGTTCACACAGAGAAGAAACAGCTCAGAAGCAGTCTGGGTTGTTCCCAGGTACCTGCATCTTCACAGAGTGACTGCCAGGGGGCAGCACAGCCAAAGCACTCACAGCCCACAAGGCTTCAAATCATCAATTGGATGTCAGCAGCCTTGTCAGAGGCGCAGAGACTAGTAATTCCACAATATTTTGGGACAGCAGAGGAAGAAGCAAGTGCTGAGCTGAAGTGGTCACTGCTGTTTTGTCACAACACCAGACATATGTTCTTAAAAGCATGTAAGCACACATTCTTAAGAATTCTCGGTCGTCTTCTCCCTTTCTGACATTATACCAATTGTATACACCCGAATGGAGAAAAGTTAAAATATAAGGTACTAGGAATATGCGCCAAAGGTAGGCAAATTAAACATTTCAAGTACAAATATTACCATATTTATTGATGTAAAATGTAAACAAGTTAGACTGAAAATATGTGTGTGTGTTTACAAAGGATGTCTAAAGTGTATGCTGTGAGGTCAGGTTGCAGTTCACTACTTGCACTTGTGCCTTTCACAAGTGTGAGTACCCAGTTACACTAATGTCTGCTCTGACTTGTTTTTCTGAGAGTCATGTGCTAAAGGGGGGCTTCCACCCTAGTTTGAGGGACCAGAGTATGAATGCCCCAGTGCACAGGAAGTACACAGTCCTCATTGATACAACTGTGGCCCAGTAACTTCTGACTGCCCTTTGACCCCACAGACTGGCACATATATGTCATCAGACTATAGCACCGTGGTACATATGCACACATGTGCATGTACACGTCAGCCAGTTTTTTATTCATTTATGTGCTAATACTGTTCAGCATCAGGATGTGATGTCGAAGGAGACTGGTGGAGAGCGCCGAAGTCTCTGGTATTTCAAGACAAAACTAGAGACCTTTTCACACTCATATACTGCTCCAGGCAGATCTTCCACTGCAAATGCAAGTTATATGAGTCCAGCTGAAAACTGTTTATTTTTGGGTACTTGCTTTAGTCAAAGGTTACCATTTGCAACTCACAAAAAAAAAGCAAAGGGCAATTTCATACATTAACACTTTGGTAAAGTCGTTCTTTCACACCGTACATTTCCGTAAGTTTCTCTCTCCTTGTAAGTTATCCGGTGTGAAGGCCAAGTGGAGTCAGGTCCACACTGTGCATCTTACAGTTGTGTAGCCAGAGTAGAGAGGTGTCCGCACAGACACAGGACGTAGACAACACCTGTGTGTAGCATCAAGTGTCCCCAGCAACGCCTATAGAATAATGTATAGATGCCCCCAAACCGCAGAAACCACGAGGGGAATGAAAAGAGGAAGAGACGGGTTATGTCAGAGATACAAATGGTTTCCTGCTCAAGACCTGCAATAAATTAAAACAAAAGTATTATTACAAACATTCCAGGTCCTACCGATATTGGAACTCAGATTGCTGGATTCAGAGTCCAGAGTGCTAATCATTACACGATGGAACCAACGTCCACGATCCTCAACCCTAGGAGTCCTGAAGCAGTGTCAGTCGCCACCTACTGTCTATCGCTTGAATTCGTTCACACTGTAAATCAAACATGACAAATCCAACAGCACAACTAAAATGTGTATTTCACAAGTAATAACATAAAAACAGAAATATACTTTTGCTGATGCAGAAACAAAGAAAACGTCTCGTCTGATGCTTCGAAATCTCCATTTAGCATGGCCCCTTAACTAACCACCAAGAGTCTTTGCACGGCTGGGAACCTTTGTAAAAGGGTCAGTGGGTCACTGTGAATGCCGCAGATCTTCACCCCTGTATTTCTTACAAAGAAGCAGAGTTTTATTCCAGGTACAGGAGGCATCTCTGGTGTCTGATACTACCGGTAGTGTTCAGCCTACCCTCTCTGAGAGAGCAGCAGTGAGGGTACAAAGCACACTGGTTGCAAAATGTGGACACTGCAAACAACAGCTGCAATATCACAGATGATATAAAACACATAAAGTACTCAAGTCTTATACTAGAAACAACACAGCAGGGGAATCATGTCATAAAACAAATGATGAACCCACAGTATGGACGGGGCAGGTAATAAAATGCGAATTTCCCATGGTGGGACCACAGTCAATTGCTGCCTTCTTCTCTGTGCCCCGGTCTCTTTATATAATCTGTACTTTTTGTTGTGCAATAAAAGAAAAACAAGGAATAACCCTTCATAGTATTAATGTACAGGTCAAGGGCTGGGGAGAGAGGGCTGTAGATTTGGGGGTCGGTGTAAACCTCTGACGGCATTAGATGGAAGCAGAAGACAAAGCAAGTGACATTTATTAAGACTTTAGGTGCATTTAGGTTTATAAAAAAAAACTGAGAAAGATTAAAATGTCGGAGTAGTGAAAAAAAAAATATGGATTTTCCATACCAGGAGTCGAACTAGGGGCCGTCTGGGTGAAAACCAGGAATCCTAACCGCTAGACCATATGGGAACTGTGAACTTTTTATACAGCTTAGTGTATGTGAGGTGTCTCCCAAGGTCACACTGCATTCCGTACACTGAGAGTTATATTGTTCTTCTCAGTAGTACACAATCAATTGGGGTAACAGACACCTCACTTCTGACAAAAGAGAAGGAATGACCAGAAGTCATCATTTCTGCCACAACCTGTCAGGTCTCATTATTTACAACCTTAGAGCTTCTACACATACACAGAGCCCAGGACACGGAGGACAGCAGCAGTCCCTGCATTCACTTTTACTAACCCCTCCCCTTGAGCCAGACAAAGCCACGCCCCTCCCGTAGGACACTCCTGGGTTTCCTCACCAGACTGATGGCCCCACAGACCCCTCTCCAGTTATCTTCCAGCTGCTTCCTTGACGACACTCCCCTGCACCTGTCACAGGCTCCAGGCTGCCCTCCTGGGGCTCGAGTTATACTCCTTCTCTATCTACTAACAGCACCGACTCCAGTCCTGACACTGGATTGGGTCACACAGAGAAGAAACAGCTCAGAAGTAGTCTGGGTTGTTCCCAGGTACCTGCATCTTCACAGAGTGACTGCCAGGGGGCAGCACAGCCAAAGCACTCACAGCCCACAAGGCTACAAATCATCAATTGGATGTCAGCAGCCTTGTCAGAGGCGCAGAGACTAGTAATTCCACAATATTTTGGGACAGCAGAGGAAGAAGCAAGTGCTGAGCTGAAGTGGTCACTGCTGTTTTGTCACAACACCAGACATATGTTCTTAAAAGCATGTAAGCACACATTCTTAAGAATTCTCGGTAGTCTTCTCCCTTTCTGACATTATACCAATTGTATACACCCGAATGGAGAAAAGTTAAAATATAAGGTACTAGGAATATGCGCCAAAGGTAGGCAAATTAAACATTTCAAGTACAAATATTACCATATTTATTGATGTAAAATGTAAACAAGTTAGACTGAAAATATGTGTGTGTGTTTACAAAGCATGTCTAAAGTGTATGCTGTGAGGTCAGGTTGCAGTTCACTACTTGCACTTGTGCCTTTCACAAGCGTGAGTACCCAGTTACACTAATGTCTGCTCTGACTTGTTATTCTGAGAGTCATGTGCTAAAGGGGGGCTTCCACCCTAGTTTGAGGGACCAGAGTACGAATGCCCCAGGGCACAGGAAGTACACAGTCCTCATTGATACAACTGTGGCCCAGTAACTTCTGACTGCCCTTTGACCCCACAGACTGGCACATGTATGTCATCAGACTATAGCACCGTGGTACATATGCACACATGTGCATGTACACGTCAGCCAGTTTTTTATTCATTTATGTGCTAATACTGTTCAGCATCAGGATGTGATGTCGAAGGAGACTGTTAGAGAGCGCCGAAGTCTCTGGTATTTCAAGACAAAACTAGAGACCTTTTCACACTCATATACTGCTCCAGGCAGATCTTCCACTGCAAATGCAAGTTATATGAGTCCAGCTGAAAACTGTTTATTTTTGGGTACTTGCTTTAGTCAAAGGTTACCATTTGCAACTCACAAAAAAAAAGCAAAGGGCAATTTCATACATTAACACTTTGGTAAAGTCGTTCTTTCACACCGTACATTTCCGTAAGTTTCTCTCTCCTTGTAAGTTATCCGGTGTGAAGGCCACGTGGAGTCAGGTCCACACTGTGCATCTTACAGTTATGTAGCCAGAGTAGACAGGTGTCCACACAGACACAGGACGTAGACAACACCTGTGTGTAGCATCAAGTGTCCCCAGCAACGCCTATAGAATAATGTATAGATGCCCCCAAACCGCAGAAACCACGAGGGGAATGAAAAGAGGAAGAGACGGGTTATGTCAGAGATACAAATGGTTTCCTGCTCAAGACCTGCAATAAATTAAAACAAAAGTATTATTACAAACATTCCAGGTCCTACCGATATTGGAACTCAGATTGCTGGATTCAGAGTCCAGAGTGCTAATCATTACACGATGGAACCAACGTCCACGATCCTCAACCCTAGGAGTCCTGAAGCAGTGTCAGTCGCCACCTACTGTCTATCGCTTGAATTCGTTCACACTGTAAATCAAACATGACAAATCCAACAGCACAACTAAAATGTGTATTTCACAAGTAATAACATAAAAACAGAAATATACTTTTGCTGATGCAGAAACAAAGAAAACGTCTCGTCTGATGCTTCGAAATCTCCATTTAGCATGGCCCCTTAACTAACCACCAAGAGTCTTTGCACGGCTGGGAACCTTTGTAAAAGGGTCAGTGGGTCACTGTGAATGCAGCAGATCTTCACCCCTGTATTTCTTACAAAGAAGCAGAGTTTTATTCCAGGTACAGGAGGCATCTCTGGTGTCTGATTCTACCGGTAGTGTTCAGCCTACCCTCTCTGAGAGAGCAGCAGTGAGGGTACAAAGCACACTGGTTGCAAAATGTGGACACTGCAAACAACAGCTGCAATATCACAGATGATATAAAACACATAAAGTACTCAAGTCTTATACTAGAAACAACACAGCAGGGGAATCATGTCATAAAACAAATGATGAACCCACAGTATGGACGGGGCAGGTAATAAAATGCGAATTTCCCATGGTGGGACCACAGTCAATTGCTGCCTTCTTCTCTGTGCCCCGGTCTCTTTATATAATCTGTACTTTTTGTTGTGCAATAAAAGAAAAACAAGGAATAACCCTTCATAGTATTAATGTACAGGTCAAGGGCTGGGGAGAGAGGGCTGTAGATTTGGGGGTCGGTGTAAACCTCTGACGGCATTAGATGGAAGCAGAAGACAAAGCAAGTGACATTTATTAAGACTTTAGGTGCATTTAGGTTTATAGAAAAAACTGAGAAAGATTAAAATGTCTGAGTAGTGAAAAAAAAAATATGGATTTCCCATACCGGGAGTCGAACCCGGGCCGCCGGGGTGAAAACCAGGAATCCTAACCGCTAGACCATATGGGAACTGTGAACTTTTTATACAGCTTAGTGTATGTGAGGTGTCTCCCAAGGTCACACTGCATTCCGTACACTGAGAGTTATATTGTTCTTCTCAGTAGTACACAATCAATTGGGGTAACAGACACCTCACTTCTGACAAAAGAGAAGGAATGACCAGAAGTCATCATTTATGCCACAACCTGTCAGGTCTCATTATTTACAACCTTAGAGCTTCTATACATACACAGAGCCCAGGACACGGAGGACAGCAGCAGTCCCTGCATTCACTATTACTAACCCCTCCCCTTGAGCCAGACAAAGCCACGCCCCTCCCGTAGGACACTCCTGGGTTTCCTCACCAGACTGATGGCCCCACAGACCCCTCTCCAGTTATCTTCCAGCTGCTTCCTTGACGACACTCCCCTGCACCTGTCACAGGCTCCAGGCTGCCCTCCTGGGGCTCGAGTTATACTCCTTCTCTATCTACTAACAGCACCGACTCCAGTCCTGACACTGGATTGGTTCACACAGAGAAGAAACAGCTCAGAAGCAGTCTGGGTTGTTCCCAGGTACCTGCATCTTCACAGAGTGACTGCCAGGGGGCAGCACAGCCAAAGCACTCACAGCCCACAAGGCTACAAATCATCAATTGGATGTCAGCAGCCTTGTCAGAGGCGCAGAGACTAGTAATTCCACAGTATTTTGGGACAGCAGAGGAAGAAGCAAGTGCTGAGCTGAAGTGGTCACTGCTGTTTTGTCACAACACCAGACATATGTTCTTAAAAGCATGTAAGCACACATTCTTAGGAATTCTCGGTCATCTTCTCCCTTTCTGACATTATACCAATTGTATACACCCGAATGGAGAAAAGTTAAAATATAAGGTACTAGGAATATGTGCCAAAGGTAGGCAAATTAAACATTTCAAGTACAAATATTACCATATTTATTGATGTAAAATGTAAACAAGTTAGACTGAAAATATGTGTGTGTGTTTACAAAGGATGTCTAAAGTGTATGCTGTGAGGTCAGGTTGCAGTTCACTACTTGCACTTGTGCCTTTCACAAGTGTGAGTACCCAGTTACACTAATGTCTGCTCTGACTTGTTATTCTGAGAGTCATGTGCTAAAGGGGGGCTTCCACCCTAGTTTGAGGGACCAGAGTATGAATGCCCCAGGGCACAGGAAGTACACAGTCCTCATTGATACAACTGTGGCCCAGTAACTTCTGACTGCCCTTTGACCCCACAGACTGGCACATATATGTCATCAGACTATAGCACCGTGGTACATATGCACACATGTGCATGTACACGTCAGCCAGTTTTTTATTCATTTATGTGCTAATACTGTTCAGCATCAGGATGTGATGTCGAAGGAGACTGGTGGAGAGCGCCGAAGTCTCTGGTATTTCAAGACAAAACTAGAGACCTTTTCACACTCATATACTGCTCCAGGCAGATCTTCCACTGCAAATGCAAGTTATATGAGTCCAGCTGAAAACTGTTTATTTTTGGGTACTTGCTTTAGTCAAAGGTTACCATTTGCAACTCACAAAAAAAAAGCAAAGGGCAATTTCATACATTAACACTTTGGTAAAGTCGTTCTTTCACACCGTACATTTCCGTAAGTTTCTCTCTCCTTGTAAGTTATCCGGTGTGAAGGCCAAGTGGAGTCAGGTCCACACTGTGCATCTTACAGTTGTGTAGCCAGAGTAGAGAGGTGTCCACACAGACACAGGACGTAGACAACACCTGTGTGTAGCATCAAGTGTCCCCAGCAACGCCTATAGAATAATGTATAGATGCCCCCAAACCGCAGAAACCACGAGGGGAATGAAAAGAGGAAGAGACGGGTTATGTCAGAGATACAAATGGTTTCCTGCTCAAGACCTGCAATAAATTAAAACAAAAGTATTATTACAAACATTCCAGGTTCTACCGATATTGGAACTCAGATTGCTGGATTCAGAGTCCAGAGTGCTAATCATTACACGATGGAACCAACGGCCACGATCCTCAACCCTAGGAGTCCTGAAGCAGTGTCAGTCGCCACCTACTGTCTATCGCTTGAATTCGTTCACACTGTAAATCAAACATGACAAATCCAACAGCACAACTAAAATGTGTATTTCACAAGTAATAACATAAAAACAGAAATATACTTTTGCTGATGCAGAAACAAAGAAAACGTCTCGTCTGATGCTTCGAAATCTCCATTTAGCATGGCCCCTTAACTAACCACCAAGAGTCTTTGCACGGCTGGGAACCTTCGTAAAAGGGTCAGTGGGTCACTGTGAATGCAGCAGATCTTCACCCCTGTATTTCTTACAAAGAAGCAGAGTTTTATTCCAGGTACAGGAGGCATCTCTGGTGTCTGATTCTACCGGTAGTGTTCAGCCTACCCTCTCTGAGAGAGCAGCAGTGAGGGTACAAAGCACACTGGTTGCAAAATGTGGACACTGCAAACAACAGCTGCAATATCACAGATGATATAAAACACATAAAGTACTCAAGTCTTATACTAGAAACAACACAGCAGGGGAATCATGTCATAAAACAAATGATGAACCCACAGTAAGGACGGGGCAGGTAATAAAATGCGAATTTCCCATGGTGGGACCACAGTCAATTGCTGCCTTCTTCTCTGTGCCCCGGTCTCTTTATATAATCTGTACTTTTTGTTGTGCAATAAAAGAAAAACAAGGAATAACCCTTCATAGTATTAATGTACAGGTCAAGGGCTGGGGAGAGAGGGCTGTAGATTTGGGGGTCGGTGTAAACCTCTGACGGCATTAGATGGAAGCAGAAGACAAAGCAAGTGACATTTATTAAGACTTTAGGTGCATTTAGGTTTATAGAAAAAAACTGAGAAAGATTAAAATGTCTGAGTAGTGAAAAAAAAAAATATGGATTTCCCATATCGGGAGTCGAACCCGGGCCACCTGGGTGAAAACCAGGAATCCTAACCGCTAGACCACATGGGAACTGTGAACTTTTTATACAGCTTAGTGTATGTGAGGTGTCTCCCAAGGTCACACTGCATTCCGTACACTGAGAGTTATATTGTTCTTCTCAGTAGTACACAATCAATTGGGGTAACAGACAACTCACTTCTGACAAAAGAGAAGGAATGACCAGAAGTCATCATTTATGCCACAACCTGTCAGGTCTCATTATTTACAACCTTAGAGCTTCTATACATACACAGAGCCCAGGACACGGAGGACAGCAGCAGTCCCTGCATTCACTATTACTAACCCCTCCCCTTGAGCCAGACAAAGCCACGCCCCTCCCGTAGGACACTCCTGGGTTTCCTCACCAGACTGATGGCCCCACAGACCCCTCTCCAGTTATCTTCCAGCTGCTTCCTTGACGACACTCCCCTGCACCTGTCACAGGCTCCAGGCTGCCCTCCTGGGGCTCGAGTTATACTCCTTCTCTATCTACTAACAGCACCGACTCCAGTCCTGACACTGGATTGGTTCACACAGAGAAGAAACAGCTCAGAAGCAGTCTGGGTTGTTCCCAGGTACCTGCATCTTCACAGAGTGACTGCCAGGGGGCAGCACAGCCAAAGCACTCACAGCCCACAAGGCTACACATCATCAATTGGATGTCAGCAGCCTTGTCAGAGGCGCAGAGACTAGTAATTCCACAATATTTTGGGACAGCAGAGGAAGAAGCAAGTGCTGAGCTGAAGTGGTCACTGCTGTTTTGTCACAACACCAGACATATGTTCTTAAAAGCATGTAAGCGCACATTCTTAGGCATTCTCGGTCGTCTTCTCCCTTTCTGACATTATACCAATTGTATACACCCGAATGGAGAAAAGTTAAAATATAAGGTACTAGGAATATGCGCCAAAGGTAGGCAAATTAAACATTTCAAGTACAAATATTACCATATTTATTGATGTAAAATGTAAACAAGTTAGACTGAAAATGTGTGTGTGTGTTTACAAAGGATGTCTAAAGTGTATGCTGTGAGGTCAGGTTGCAGTTCACTACTTGCACTTGTGCCTTTCACAAGTGTGAGTACCCAGTTACACTAATGTCTGCTCTGACTTGTTATTCTGAGAGTCATGTGCTAAAGGGGGGCTTCCACCCTAGTTTGAGGGACCAGAGTACGAATGCCCCAGGGCACAGGAAGTACGCAGTCCTCATTGATACAACTGTGGCCCAGTAACTTCTGACTGCCCTTTGACCCCACAGACTGGCACATATATGTCATCAGACTATAGCACCGTGGTACATATGCACACATGTGCATGTACACGTCAGCCAGTTTTTTATTCATTTATGTGCTAATACTGTTCAGCATCAGGATGTGATGTCGAAGGAGACTGGTGGAGAGCGCCGAAGTCTCTGGTATTTCAAGACAAAACAAGAGACCTTTTCACACTCATATACTGCTCCAGGCAGATCTTCCACTGCAAATGCAAGTTATTTGAGTCCAGCTGAAAACTGTTTATTTTTGGGTACTTGCTTTAGTCAAAGGTTACCATTTGCAACTCACAAAAAAAAAAGCAAAGCACAATTTCATACATTAACACTTTGGTAAAGTCGTTCTTTCACACCGTACATTTCCGTAAGTTTCTCTCTCCTTGTAAGTTATCCGGTGTGAAGGCCAAGTGGAGTCAGGTCCACACTGTGCATCTTACAGTTGTGTAGCCAGAGTAGAGAGGTGTCCACACAGACACAGGACGTAGACAACACCTGTGTGTAGCATCAAGTGTCCCCAGCAACGCCTATAGAATAATGTATAGATGCCCCCAAACCGCAGAAACCACGAGGGGAATGAAAAGAGGAAGAGACGGGTTATGTCAGAGATACAAATGGTTTCCTGCTCAAGACCTGCAATAAATTAAAACAAAAGTATTATTACAAACATTCCAGGTCCTACCGATATTGGAACTCAGATTGCTGGATTCAGAGTCCAGAGTGCTAATCATTACACGATGGAACCAACGTCCACGATCCTCAACCCTAGGAGTCCTGAAGCAGTGTCAGTCGCCACCTACTGTCTATCGCTTGAATTCGTTCACACTGTAAATCAAACATGACAAATCCAACAGCACAACTAAAATGTGTATTTCACAAGTAATAACATAAAAACAGAAATATACTTTTGCTGATGCAGAAACAAAGAAAACGTCTCGTCTGATGCTTCGAAATCTCCATTTAGCATGGCCCCTTAACTAACCACCAAGAGTCTTTGCACGGCTGGGAACCTTTGTAAAAGGGTCAGTGGGTCACTGTGAATGCAGCAGATCTTCACCCCTGTATTTCTTACAAAGAAGCAGAGTTTTATTCCAGGTACAGGAGGCATCTCTGGTGTCTGATTCTACCGGTAGTGTTCAGCCTACCCTCTCTGAGAGAGCAGCAGTGAGGGTACAAAGCACACTGGTTGCAAAATGTGGACACTGCAAACAACAGCTGCAATATCACAGATGATATAAAACACATAAAGTACTCAAGTCTTATACTAGAAACAACACAGCAGGGGAATCATGTCATAAAACAAATGATGAACCCACAGTAAGGACGGGGCAGGTAATAAAATGCGAATTTCCCATGGTGGGACCACAGTCAATTGCTGCCTTCTTCTCTGTGCCCCGGTCTCTTTATATAATCTGTACTTTTTGTTGTGCAATAAAAGAAAAACAAGGAATAACCCTTCATAGTATTAATGTACAGGTCAAGGGCTGGGGAGAGAGGGCTGTAGATTTGGGGGTCGGTGTAAACCTCTGACGGCATTAGATGGAAGCAGAAGACAAAGCAAGTGACATTTATTTAGACTTTAGGTGCATTTAGGTTTATAGAAAAAAACTGAGAAAGATTAAAATGTCTGAGTAGTGAAAAAAAAAAATATGGATTTCCCATATCGGGAGTCAAACCCGGGCCACCTGGGTGAAAACCAGGAATCCTAACCGCTAGACCACATGGGAACTGTGAACTTTTTATACAGCTTAGTGTATGTGAGGTGTCTCCCAAGGTCACACTGCATTCCGTACACTGAGAGTTATATTGTTCTTCTCAGTAGTACACAATCAATTGGGGTAACAGACACCTCACTTCTGACAAAAGAGAAGGAATGACCAGAAGTCATCATTTATGCCACAACCTGTCAGGTCTCATTATTTACAACCTTAGAGCTTCTATACATACACAGAGCCCAGGACACGGAGGACAGCAGCAGTCCCTGCATTCACTATTACTAACCCCTCCCCTTGAGCCAGACAAAGCCACGCCCCTCCCGTAGGACACTCCTGGGTTTCCTCACCAGACTGATGGCCCCACAGACCCCTCTCCAGTTATCTTCCAGCTGCTTCCTTGACGACACTCCCCTGCACCTGTCACAGGCTCCAGGCTGCCCTCCTGGGGCTCGAGTTATACTCCTTCTCTATCTACTAACAGCACCGACTCCAGTCCTGACACTGGATTGGTTCACACAGAGAAGAAACAGCTCAGAAGCAGTCTGGGTTGTTCCCAGGTACCTGCATCTTCACAGAGTGACTGCCAGGGGGCAGCACAGCCAAAGCACTCACAGCCCACAAGTCTACACATCATCAATTGGATGTCAGCAGCCTTGTCAGAGGCGCAGAGACTAGTAATTCCACAATATTTTGGGACAGCAGAGGAAGAAGCAAGTGCTGAGCTGAAGTGGTCACTGCTGTTTTGTCACAACACCAGACATATGTTCTTAAAAGCATGTAAGCGCACATTCTTAGGCATTCTCGGTCGTCTTCTCCCTTTCTGACATTATACCAATTGTATACACCCGAATGGAGAAAAGTTAAAATATAAGGTACTAGGAATATGCGCCAAAGGTAGGCAAATTAAACATTTCAAGTACAAATATTACCATATTTATTGATGTAAAATGTAAACAAGTTAGACTGAAAATGTGTGTGTGTGTTTACAAAGGATGTCTAAAGTGTATGCTGTGAGGTCAGGTTGCAGTTCACTACTTGCACTTGTGCCTTTCACAAGTGTGAGTACCCAGTTACACTAATGTCTGCTCTGACTTGTTATTCTGAGAGTCATGTGCTAAAGGGGGGCTTCCACCCTAGTTTGAGGGACCAGAGTACGAATGCCCCAGGGCACAGGAAGTACGCAGTCCTCATTGATACAACTGTGGCCCAGTAACTTCTGACTGCCCTTTGACCCCACAGACTGGCACATATATGTCATCAGACTATAGCACCGTGGTACATATGCATACATGTGCATGTACACGTCAGCCAGTTTTTTATTCATTTATGTGCTAATACTGTTCAGCATCAGGATGTGATGTCGAAGGAGACTGGTGGAGAGCGCCGAAGTCTCTGGTATTTCAAGACAAAACTAGAGACCTTTTCACACTCATATACTGCTCCAGGCAGATCTTCCACTGCAAATGCAAGTTATTTGAGTCCAGCTGAAAACTGTTTATTTTTGGGTACTTGCTTTAGTCAAAGGTTACCATTTGCAACTCACAAAAATAAAAGCAAAGCACAATTTCATACATTAACACTTTGGTAAAGTCGTTCTTTCACACCGTACATTTCCGTAAGTTTCTCTCTCCTTGTAAGTTATCCGGTGTGAAGGCCAAGTGGAGTCAGGTCCACACTGTGCATCTTACAGTTGTGTAGCCAGAGTAGAGAGGTGTCCACACAGACACAGGACGTAGACAACACCTGTGTGTAGCATCAAGTGTCCCCAGCAACGCCTATAGAATAATGTATAGATGCCCCCAAACCGCAGAAACCACGAGGGGAATGAAAAGAGGAAGAGACGGGTTATGTCAGAGATACAAATGGTTTCCTGCTCAAGACCTGCAATAAATTAAAACAAAAGTATTATTACAAACATTCCAGGTCCTACCGATATTGGAACTCAGATTGCTGGATTCAGAGTCCAGAGTGCTAATCATTACACGATGGAACCAACGTCCACGATCCTCAACCCTAGGAGTCCTGAAGCAGTGTCAGTCGCCACCTACTGTCTATCGCTTGAATTCGTTCACACTGTAAATCAAACATGACAAATCCAACAGCACAACTAAAATGTGTATTTCACAAGTAATAACATAAAAACAGAAATATACTTTTGCTGATGCAGAAACAAAGAAAACGTCTCGTCTGATGCTTCGAAATCTCCATTTAGCATGGCCCCTTAACTAACCACCAAGAGTCTTTGCACGGCTGGGAACCTTTGTAAAAGGGTCAGTGGGTCACTGTGAATGCAGCAGATCTTCACCCCTGTATTTCTTACAAAGAAGCAGAGTTTTATTCCAGGTACAGGAGGCATCTCTGGTGTCTGATTCTACCGGTAGTGTTCAGCCTACCCTCTCTGAGAGAGCAGCAGTGAGGGTACAAAGCACACTGGTTGCAAAATGTGGACACTGCAAACAACAGCTGCAATATCACAGATGATATAAAACACATAAAGTACTCAAGTCTTATACTAGAAACAACACAGCAGGGGAATCATGTCATAAAACAAATGATGAACCCACAGTAAGGACGGGGCAGGTAATAAAATGCGAATTTCCCATGGTGGGACCACAGTCAATTGCTGCCTTCTTCTCTGTGCCCCGGTCTCTTTATATAATCTGTACTTTTTGTTGTGCAATAAAAGAAAAACAAGGAATAACCCTTCATAGTATTAATGTACAGGTCAAGGGCTGGGGAGAGAGGGCTGTAGATTTGGGGGTCGGTGTAAACCTCTGACGGCATTAGATGGAAGCAGAAGACAAAGCAAGTGACATTTATTTAGACTTTAGGTGCATTTAGGTTTATAGAAAAAAACTGAGAAAGATTAAAATGTCTGAGTAGTGAAAAAAAAAAATATGGATTTCCCATATCGGGAGTCGAACCCGGGCCACCTGGGTGAAAACCAGGAATCCTAACCGCTAGACCACATGGGAACTGTGAACTTTTTATACAGCTTAGTGTATGTGAGGTGTCTCCCAAGGTCACACTGCATTCCGTACACTGAGAGTTATATTGTTCTTCTCAGTAGTACACAATCAATTGGGGTAACAGACACCTCACTTCTGACAAAAGAGAAGGAATGACCAGAAGTCATCATTTATGCCACAACCTGTCAGGTCTCATTATTTACAACCTTAGAGCTTCTATACATACACAGAGCCCAGGACACGGAGGACAGCAGCAGTCCCTGCATTCACTATTACTAACCCCTCCCCTTGAGCCAGACAAAGCCACGCCCCTCCCGTAGGACACTCCTGGGTTTCCTCACCAGACTGATGGCCCCACAGACCCCTCTCCAGTTATCTTCCAGCTGCTTCCTTGACGACACTCCCCTGCACCTGTCACAGGCTCCAGGCTGCCCTCCTGGGGCTCGAGTTATACTCCTTCTCTATCTACTAACAGCACCGACTCGAAGTCCTGACACTGGATTGGTTCACACAGAGAAGAAACAGCTCAGAAGCAGTCTGGGTTGTTCCCAGGTACCTGCATCTTCACAGAGTGACTGCCAGGGGGCAGCACAGCCAAAGCACTCACAGCCCACAAGTCTACACATCATCAATTGGATGTCAGCAGCCTTGTCAGAGGCGGAGAGACTAGTAATTCCACAATATTTTGGGACAGCAGAGGAAGAAGCAAGTGCTGAGCTGAAGTGGTCACTGCTGTTTTGTCACAACACCAGACATATGTTCTTAAAAGCATGTAAGCGCACATTCTTAGGCATTCTCGGTCGTCTTCTCCCTTTCTGACATTATACCAATTGTATACACCCGAATGGAGAAAAGTTAAAATATAAGGTACTAGGAATATGCGCCAAAGGTAGGCAAATTAAACATTTCAAGTACAAATATTACCATATTTATTGATGTAAAATGTAAACAAGTTAGACTGAAAATGTGTGTGTGTGTTTACAAAGGATGTCTAAAGTGTATGCTGTGAGGTCAGGTTGCAGTTCACTACTTGCACTTGTGCCTTTCACAAGTGTGAGTACCCAGTTACACTAATGTCTGCTCTGACTTGTTATTCTGAGAGTCATGTGCTAAAGGGGGGCTTCCACCCTAGTTTGAGGGACCAGAGTACGAATGCCCCAGGGCACAGGAAGTACGCAGTCCTCATTGATACAACTGTGGCCCAGTAACTTCTGACTGCCCTTTGACCCCACAGACTGGCACATATATGTCATCAGACTATAGCACCGTGGTACATATGCACACATGTGCATGTACACGTCAGCCAGTTTTTTATTCATTTATGTGCTAATACTGTTCAGCATCAGGATGTGATGTCGAAGGAGACTGGTGGAGAGCGCCGAAGTCTCTGGTATTTCAAGACAAAACTAGAGACCTTTTCACACTCATATACTGCTCCAGGCAGATCTTCCACTGCAAATGCAAGTTATTTGAGTCCAGCTGAAAACTGTTTATTTTTGGGTACTTGCTTTAGTCAAAGGTTACCATTTGCAACTCACAAAAATAAAAGCAAAGCACAATTTCATACATTAACACTTTGGTAAAGTCGTTCTTTCACACCGTACATTTCCGTAAGTTTCTCTCTCCTTGTAAGTTATCCGGTGTGAAGGCCAAGTGGAGTCAGGTCCACACTGTGCATCTTACAGTTGTGTAGCCAGAGTAGAGAGGTGTCCACACAGACACAGGACGTAGACAACACCTGTGTGTAGCATCAAGTGTCCCCAGCAACGCCTATAGAATAATGTATAGATGCCCCCAAACCGCAGAAACCACGAGGGGAATGAAAAGAGGAAGAGACGGGTTATGTCAGAGATACAAATGGTTTCCTGCTCAAGACCTGCAATAAATTAAAACAAAAGTATTATTACAAACATTCCAGGTCCTACCGATATTGGAACTCAGATTGCTGGATTCAGAGTCCAGAGTGCTAATCATTACACGATGGAACCAACGTCCACGATCCTCAACCCTAGGAGTCCTGAAGCAGTGTCAGTCGCCACCTACTGTCTATCGCTTGAATTCGTTCACACTGTAAATCAAACATGACAAATCCAACAGCACAACTAAAATGTGTATTTCACAAGTAATAACATAAAAACAGAAATATACTTTTGCTGATGCAGAAACAAAGAAAACTTCTCGTCTGATGCTTCGAAATCTCCATTTAGCATGGCCCCTTAACTAACCACCAAGAGTCTTTGCACGGCTGGGAACCTTTGTAAAAGGGTCAGTGGGTCACTGTGAATGCAGCAGATCTTCACCCCTGTATTTCTTACAAAGAAGCAGAGTTTTATTCCAGGTACAGGAGGCATCTCTGGTGTCTGATTCTACCGGTAGTGTTCAGCCTACCCTCTCTGAGAGAGCAGCAGTGAGGGTACAAAGCACACTGGTTGCAAAATGTGGACACTGCAAACAACAGCTGCAATATCACAGATGATATAAAACACATAAAGTACTCAAGTCTTATACTAGAAACAACACAGCAGGGGAATCATGTCATAAAACAAATGATGAACCCACAGTAAGGACGGGGCAGGTAATAAAATGCGAATTTCCCATGGTGGGACCACAGTCAATTGCTGCCTTCTTCTCTGTGCCCCGGTCTCTTTATATAATCTGTACTTTTTGTTGTGCAATAAAAGAAAAACAAGGAATAACCCTTCATAGTATTAATGTACAGGTCAAGGGCTGGGGAGAGAGGGCTGTAGATTTGGGGGTCGGTGTAAACCTCTGACGGCATTAGATGGAAGCAGAAGACAAAGCAAGTGACATTTATTTAGACTTTAGGTGCATTTAGGTTTATAGAAAAAAACTGAGAAAGATTAAAATGTCTGAGTAGTGAAAAAAAAAAATATGGATTTCCCATATCGGGAGTCGAACCCGGGCCACCTGGGTGAAAACCAGGAATCCTAACCGCTAGACCACATGGGAACTGTGAACTTTTTATACAGCTTAGTGTATGTGAGGTGTCTCCCAAGGTCACACTGCATTCCGTACACTGAGAGTTATATTGTTCTTCTCAGTAGTACACAATCAATTGGGGTAACAGACACCTCACTTCTGACAAAAGAGAAGGAATGACCAGAAGTCATCATTTATGCCACAACCTGTCAGGTCTCATTATTTACAACCTTAGAGCTTCTATACATACACAGAGCCCAGGACACGGAGGACAGCAGCAGTCCCTGCATTCACTATTACTAACCCCTCCCCTTGAGCCAGACAAAGCCACGCCCCTCCCGTAGGACACTCCTGGGTTTCCTCACCAGACTGATGGCCCCACAGACCCCTCTCCAGTTATCTTCCAGCTGCTTCCTTGACGACACTCCCCTGCACCTGTCACAGGCTCCAGGCTGCCCTCCTGGGGCTCGAGTTATACTCCTTCTCTATCTACTAACAGCACCGACTCCAGTCCTGACACTGGATTGGTTCACACAGAGAAGAAACAGCTCAGAAGCAGTCTGGGTTGTTCCCAGGTACCTGCATCTTCACAGAGTGACTGCCAGGGGGCAGCACAGCCAAAGCACTCACAGCCCACAAGGCTACAAATCATCAATTGGATGTCAGCAGCCTTGTCAGAGGCGCAGAGACTAGTAATTCCACAGTATTTTGGGACAGCAGAGGAAGAAGCAAGTGCTGAGCTGAAGTGGTCACTGCTGTTTTGTCACAACACCAGACATATGTTCTTAAAAGCATGTAAGCACACATTCTTAGGAATTCTCGGTCGTCTTCTCCCTTTCTGACATTATACCAATTGTATACACCCGAATGGAGAAAAGTTAAAATATAAGGTACTAGGAATATGCGCCAAAGGTAGGCAAATTAAACATTTCAAGTACAAATATTACCATATTTATTGATGTAAAATGTAAACAAGTTAGACTGAAAATATGTGTGTGTGTTTACAAAGGATGTCTAAAGTGTATGCTGTGAGGTCAGGTTGCAGTTCACTACTTGCACTTGTGCCTTTCACAAGTGTGAGTACCCAGTTACACTAATGTCTGCTCTGACTTGTTATTCTGAGAGTCATGTGCTAAAGGGGGGCTTCCACCCTAGTTTGAGGGACCAGAGTATGAATGCCCCAGTGCACAGGAAGTACACAGTCCTCATTGATACAACTGTGGCCCAGTAACTTCTGACTGCCCTTTGACCCCACAGACTGGCACATATATGTCATCAGACTATAGCACCGTGGTACATATGCACACATGTGCATGTACACGTCAGCCAGTTTTTTATTCATTTATGTGCTAATACTGTTCAGCATCAGGATGTGATGTCGAAGGAGACTGGTGGAGAGCGCCGAAGTCTCTGGTATTTCAAGACAAAACTAGAGACCTTTTCACACTCATATACTGCTCCAGGCAGATCTTCCACTGCAAATGCAAGTTATATGAGTCCAGCTGAAAACTGTTTATTTTTGGGTACTTGCTTTAGTCAAAGGTTACCATTTGCAACTCACAAAAAAAAAGCAAAGGGCAATTTCATACATTAACACTTTGGTAAAGTCGTTCTTTCACACCGTACATTTCCGTAAGTTTCTCTCTCCTTGTAAGTTATCCGGTGTGAAGGCCAAGTGGAGTCAGGTCCACACTGTGCATCTTACAGTTGTGTAGCCAGAGTAGAGAGGTGTCCGCACAGACACAGGACGTAGACAACACCTGTGTGTAGCATCAAGTGTCCCCAGCAACGCCTATAGAATAATGTATAGATGCCCCCAAACCGCAGAAACCACGAGGGGAATGAAAAGAGGAAGAGACGGGTTATGTCAGAGATACAAATGGTTTCCTGCTCAAGACCTGCAATAAATTAAAACAAAAGTATTATTACAAACATTCCAGGTCCTACCGATATTGGAACTCAGATTGCTGGATTCAGAGTCCAGAGTGCTAATCATTACACGATGGAACCAACGTCCACGATCCTCAACCCTAGGAGTCCTGAAGCAGTGTCAGTCGCCACCTACTGTCTATCGCTTGAATTCGTTCACACTGTAAATCAAACATGACAAATCCAACAGCACAACTAAAATATGTATTTCACAAGTAATAACATAAAAACAGAAATATACTTTTGCTGATGCAGAAACAAAGAAAACGTCTCGTCTGATGCTTCGAAATCTCCATTTAGCATGGCCCCTTAACTAACCACCAAGAGTCTTTGCACGGCTGGGAACCTTTGTAAAAGGGTCAGTGGGTCACTGTGAATGCCGCAGATCTTCACCCCTGTATTTCTTACAAAGAAGCAGAGTTTTATTCCAGGTACAGGAGGCATCTCTGGTGTCTGATACTACCGGTAGTGTTCAGCCTACCCTCTCTGAGAGAGCAGCAGTGAGGGTACAAAGCACACTGGTTGCAAAATGTGGACACTGCAAACAACAGCTGCAATATCACAGATGATATAAAACACATAAAGTACTCAAGTCTTATACTAGAAACAACACAGCAGGGGAATCATGTCATAAAACAAATGATGAACCCACAGTATGGACGGGGCAGGTAATAAAATGCGAATTTCCCATGGTGGGACCACAGTCGATTGCTGCCTTCTTCTCTGTGCCCCGGTCTCTTTATATAATCTGTACTTTTTGTTGTGCAATAAAAGAAAAACAAGGAATAACCCTTCATAGTATTAATGTACAGGTCAAGGGCTGGGGAGAGAGGGCTGTAGATTTGGGGGTCGGTGTAAACCTCTGACGGCATTAGATGGAAGCAGAAGACAAAGCAAGTGACATTTATTAAGACTTTAGGTGCATTTAGGTTTATAAAAAAAAACTGAGAAAGATTAAAATGTCGGAGTAGTGAAAAAAAAAATATGGATTTTCCATACCAGGAGTCGAACTAGGGGCCGCCTGGGTGAAAACCAGGAATCCTAACCGCTAGACCATATGGGAACTGTGAACTTTTTATACAGCTTAGTGTATGTGAGGTGTCTCCCAAGGTCACACTACATTCCGTACACTGAGAGTTATATTGTTCTTCTCAGTAGTACACAATCAATTGGGGTAACAGACACCTCACTTCTGACAAAAGAGAAGGAATGACCAGAAGTCATCATTTCTGCCACAACCTGTCAGGTCTCATTATTTACAACCTTAGAGCTTCTACACATACACAGAGCCCAGGACACGGAGGACAGCAGCAGTCCCTGCATTCACTTTTACTAACCCCTCCCCTTGAGCCAGACAAAGCCACGCCCCTCCCGTAGGACACTCCTGGGTTTCCTCACCAGACTGATGGCCCCACAGACCCCTCTCCAGTTATCTTCCAGCTGCTTCCTTGACGACACTCCCCTGCACCTGTCACAGGCTCCAGGCTGCCCTCCTGGGGCTCGAGTTATACTCCTTCTCTATCTACTAACAGCACCGACTCCAGTCCTGACACTGGATTGGTTCACACAGAGAAGAAACAGCTCAGAAGTAGTCTGGGTTGTTCCCAGGTACCTGCATCTTCACAGAGTGACTGCCAGGGGGCAGCACAGCCAAAGCACTCACAGCCCACAAGGCTACAAATCATCAATTGGATGTCAGCAGCCTTGTCAGAGGCGCAGAGACTAGTAATTCCACAATATTTTGGGACAGCAGAGGAAGAAGCAAGTGCTGAGCTGAAGTGGTCACTGCTGTTTTGTCACAACACCAGACATATGTTCTTAAAAGCATGTAAGCACACATTCTTAAGAATTCTCGGTAGTCTTCTCCCTTTCTGACATTATACCAATTGTATACACCCGAATGGAGAAAAGTTAAAATATAAGGTACTAGGAATATGCGCCAAAGGTAGGCAAATTAAACATTTCAAGTACAAATATTACCATATTTATTGATGTAAAATGTAAACAAGTTAGACTGAAAATATGTGTGTGTGTTTACAAAGCATGTCTAAAGTGTATGCTGTGAGGTCAGGTTGCAGTTCACTACTTGCACTTGTGCCTTTCACAAGCGTGAGTACCCAGTTACACTAATGTCTGCTCTGACTTGTTATTCTGAGAGTCATGTGCTAAAGGGGGGCTTCCACCCTAGTTTGAGGGACCAGAGTACGAATGCCCCAGGGCACAGGAAGTACACAGTCCTCATTGATACAACTGTGGCCCAGTAACTTCTGACTGCCCTTTGACCCCACAGACTGGCACATGTATGTCATCAGACTATAGCACTGTGGTACATATGCACACATGTGCATGTACACGTCAGCCAGTTTTTTATTCATTTATGTGCTAATACTGTTCAGCATCAGGATGTGATGTCGAAGGAGACTGTTAGAGAGCGCCGAAGTCTCTGGTATTTCAAGACAAAACTAGAGACCTTTTCACACTCATATACTGCTCCAGGCAGATCTTCCACTGCAAATGCAAGTTATATGAGTCCAGCTGAAAACTGTTTATTTTTGGGTACTTGCTTTAGTCAAAGGTTACCATTTGCAACTCACAAAAAAAAAGCAAAGGGCAATTTCATACATTAACACTTTGGTAAAGTCGTTCTTTCACACCGTACATTTCCGTAAGTTTCTCTCTCCTTGTAAGTTATCCAGTGTGAAGGCCAAGTGGAGTCAGGTCCACACTGTGCATCTTACAGTTATGTAGCCAGAGTAGAGAGGTGTCCACACAGACACAGGACGTAGACAACACCTGTGTGTAGCATCAAGTGTCCCCAGCAACGCCTATAGAATAATGTATAGATGCCCCCAAACCGCAGAAACCACGAGGGGAATGAAAAGAGGAAGAGACGGGTTATGTCAGAGATACAAATGGTTTCCTGCTCAAGACCTGCAATAAATTAAAACAAAAGTATTATTACAAACATTCCAGGTCCTACCGATATTGGAACTCAGATTGCTGGATTCAGAGTCCAGAGTGCTAATCATTACACGATGGAACCAACGTCCACGATCCTCAACCCTAGGAGTCCTGAAGCAGTGTCAGTCGCCACCTACTGTCTATCGCTTGAATTCGTTCACACTGTAAATCAAACATGACAAATCCAACAGCACAACTAAAATGTGTATTTCATAAGTAATAACATAAAAACAGAAATATACTTTTGCTGATGCAGAAACAAAGAAAACGTCTCGTCTGATGCTTCGAAATCTCCATTTAGCATGGCCCCTTAACTAACCACCAAGAGTCTTTGCACGGCTGGGAACCTTTGTAAAAGGGTCAGTGGGTCACTGTGAATGCAGCAGATCTTCACCCCTGTATTTCTTACAAAGAAGCAGAGTTTTATTCCAGGTACAGGAGGCATCTCTGGTGTCTGATTCTACCGGTAGTGTTCAGCCTACCCTCTCTGAGAGAGCAGCAGTGAGGGTACAAAGCACACTGGTTGCAAAATGTGGACACTGCAAACAACAGCTGCAATATCACAGATGATATAAAACACATAAAGTACTCAAGTCTTATACTAGAAACAACACAGCAGGGGAATCATGTCATAAAACAAATGATGAACCCACAGTATGGACGGGGCAGGTAATAAAATGCGAATTTCCCATGGTGGGACCACAGTCAATTGCTGCCTTCTTCTCTGTGCCCCGGTCTCTTTATATAATCTGTACTTTTTGTTGTGCAATAAAAGAAAAACAAGGAATAACCCTTCATAGTATTAATGTACAGGTCAAGGGCTGGGGAGAGAGGGCTGTAGATTTGGGGGTCGGTGTAAACCTCTGACGGCATTAGATGGAAGCAGAAGACAAAGCAAGTGACATTTATTAAGACTTTAGGTGCATTTAGGTTTATAGAAAAAACTGAGAAAGATTAAAATGTCTGAGTAGTGAAAAAAAAAAATATGGATTTCCCATACCGGGAGTCGAACCCGGGCCGCCTGGGTGAAAACCAGGAATCCTAACCGCTAGACCATATGGGAACTGTGAACTTTTTATACAGCTTAGTGTATGTGAGGTGTCTCCCAAGGTCACACTGCATTCCGTACACTGAGAGTTATATTGTTCTTCTCAGTAGTACACAATCAATTGGGGTAACAGACACCTCACTTCTGACAAAAGAGAAGGAATGACCAGAAGTCATCATTTATGCCACAACCTGTCAGGTCTCATTATTTACAACCTTAGAGTTTCTATACATACACAGAGCCCAGGACACGGAGGACAGCAGCAGTCCCTGCATTCACTATTACTAACCCCTCCCCTTGAGCCAGACAAAGCCACGCCCCTCCCGTAGGACACTCCTGGGTTTCCTCACCAGACTGATGGCCCCACAGACCCCTCTCCAGTTATCTTCCAGCTGCTTCCTTGACGACACTCCCCTGCACCTGTCACAGGCTCCAGGCTGCCCTCCTGGGGCTCGAGTTATACTCCTTCTCTATCTACTAACAGCACCGACTCCAGTCCTGACACTGGATTGGTTCACACAGAGAAGAAACAGCTCAGAAGCAGTCTGGGTTGTTCCCAGGTACCTGCATCTTCACAGAGTGACTGCCAGGGGGCAGCACAGCCAAAGCACTCACAGCCCACAAGGCTACAAATCATCAATTGGATGTCAGCAGCCTTGTCAGAGGCGCAGAGACTAGTAATTCCACAGTATTTTGGGACAGCAGAGGAAGAAGCAAGTGCTGAGCTGAAGTGGTCACTGCTGTTTTGTCACAACACCAGACATATGTTCTTAAAAGCATGTAAGCACACATTCTTAGGAATTCTCGGTCGTCTTCTCCCTTTCTGACATTATACCAATTGTATACACCCGAATGGAGAAAAGTTAAAATATAAGGTACTAGGAATATGCGCCAAAGGTAGGCAAATTAAACATTTCAAGTACAAATATTACCATATTTATTGATGTAAAATGTAAACAAGTTAGACTGAAAATATGTGTGTGTGTTTACAAAGGATGTCTAAAGTGTATGCTGTGAGGTCAGGTTGCAGTTCACTACTTGCACTTGTGCCTTTCACAAGTGTGAGTACCCAGTTACACTAATGTCTGCTCTGACTTGTTATTCTGAGAGTCATGTGCTAAAGGGGGGCTTCCACCCTAGTTTGAGGGACCAGAGTATGAATGCCCCAGTGCACAGGAAGTACACAGTCCTCATTGATACAACTGTGGCCCAGTAACTTCTGACTGCCCTTTGACCCCACAGACTGGCACATATATGTCATCAGACTATAGCACCGTGGTACATATGCACACATGTGCATGTACACGTCAGCCAGTTTTTTATTCATTTATGTGCTAATACTGTTCAGCATCAGGATGTGATGTCGAAGGAGACTGGTGGAGAGCGCCGAAGTCTCTGGTATTTCAAGACAAAACTAGAGACCTTTTCACACTCATATACTGCTCCAGGCAGATCTTCCACTGCAAATGCAAGTTATATGAGTCCAGCTGAAAACTGTTTATTTTTGGGTACTTGCTTTAGTCAAAGGTTACCATTTGCAACTCACAAAAAAAAAGCAAAGGGCAATTTCATACATTAACACTTTGGTAAAGTCGTTCTTTCACACCGTACATTTCCGTAAGTTTCTCTCTCCTTGTAAGTTATCCGGTGTGAAGGCCAAGTGGAGTCAGGTCCACACTGTGCATCTTACAGTTGTGTAGCCAGAGTAGAGAGGTGTCCGCACAGACACAGGACGTAGACAACACCTGTGTGTAGCATCAAGTGTCCCCAGCAACGCCTATAGAATAATGTATAGATGCCCCCAAACCGCAGAAACCACGAGGGGAATGAAAAGAGGAAGAGACGGGTTATGTCAGAGATACAAATGGTTTCCTGCTCAAGACCTGCAATAAATTAAAACAAAAGTATTATTACAAACATTCCAGGTCCTACCGATATTGGAACTCAGATTGCTGGATTCAGAGTCCAGAGTGCTAATCATTACACGATGGAACCAACGTCCACGATCCTCAACCCTAGGAGTCCTGAAGCAGTGTCAGTCGCCACCTACTGTCTATCGCTTGAATTCGTTCACACTGTAAATCAAACATGACAAATCCAACAGCACAACTAAAATGTGTATTTCACAAGTAATAACATAAAAACAGAAATATACTTTTGCTGATGCAGAAACAAAGAAAACGTCTCGTCTGATGCTTCGAAATCTCCATTTAGCATGGCCCCTTAACTAACCACCAAGAGTCTTTGCACGGCTGGGAACCTTTGTAAAAGGGTCAGTGGGTCACTGTGAATGCCGCAGATCTTCACCCCTGTATTTCTTACAAAGAAGCAGAGTTTTATTCCAGGTACAGGAGGCATCTCTGGTGTCTGATACTACCGGTAGTGTTCAGCCTACCCTCTCTGAGAGAGCAGCAGTGAGGGTACAAAGCACACTGGTTGCAAAATGTGGACACTGCAAACAACAGCTGCAATATCACAGATGATATAAAACACATAAAGTACTCAAGTCTTATACTAGAAACAACACAGCAGGGGAATCATGTCATAAAACAAATGATGAACCCACAGTATGGACGGGGCAGGTAATAAAATGCGAATTTCCCATGGTGGGACCACAGTCGATTGCTGCCTTCTTCTCTGTGCCCCGGTCTCTTTATATAATCTGTACTTTTTGTTGTGCAATAAAAGAAAAACAAGGAATAACCCTTCATAGTATTAATGTACAGGTCAAGGGCTGGGGAGAGAGGGCTGTAGATTTGGGGGTCGGTGTAAACCTCTGACGGCATTAGATGGAAGCAGAAGACAAAGCAAGTGACATTTATTAAGACTTTAGGTGCATTTAGGTTTATAGAAAAAAACTGAGAAAGATTAAAATGTCTGAGTAGTGAAAAAAAAAATATGGATTTTCCATACAGGGAGTCAAACTCGGGCCGCCTGGGTGAAAACCAGGAATCCTAACCGCTAGACCATATGGGAACTGTGAACTTTTTATACAGCTTAGTGTATGTGAGGTGTCTCCCAAGGTCACACTGCATTCCGTACACTGAGAGTTATATTTTTCTTCTCAGTAGTACACAATCAATTGGGGTAACAGACACCTCACTTCTGACAAAAGAGAAGGAATGACTAGAAGTCATCATTTATGCCACAACCTGTCAGGTCTCATTATTTACAACCTTAGAGCTTCTACACATACACAGAGCCCAGGACACGGAGGACAGCAGCAGTCCCTGCATTCACTATTACTAACCCCTCCCCTTGAGCCAGACAAAGCCACGCCCCTCCCGTAGGACACTCCTGAGTTTCCTCACCAGACTGATGGCCCCACAGACCCCTCTCCAGTTATCTTCCAGCTGCTTCCTTGACGACACTCCCCTGCACCTGTCACAGGCTCCAGGCTGCCCTCCTGGGGCTCGAGTTATACTCCTTCTCTATCTACTAACAGCACCGACTCCAGTCCTGACACTGGATTGGTTCACACAGAGAAGAAACAGCTCAGAAGTAGTCTGGGTTGTTCCCAGGTACCTGCATCTTCACAGAGTGACTGCCAGGGGGCAGCACAGCCAAAGCACTCACAGCCCACAAGGCTACAAATCATCAATTGGATGTCAGCAGCCTTGTCAGAGGCGCAGAGACTAGTAATTCCACAATATTTTGGGACAGCAGAGGAAGAAGCAAGTGCTGAGCTGAAGTGGTCACTGCTGTTTTGTCACAACACCAGACATATGTTCTTAAAAGCATGTAAGCACACATTCTTAAGAATTCTCGGTAGTCTTCTCCCTTTCTGACATTATACCAATTGTATACACCGGAATGGAGAAAAGTTAAAATATAAGGTACTAGGAATATGCGCCAAAGGTAGGCAAATTAAACATTTCAAGTACAAATATTACCATATTTATTGATGTAAAATGTAATCAAGTTAGACTGAAAATATGTGTGTGTGTTTACAAAGGATGTCTAAAGTGTATGCTGTGAGGTCAGGTTGCAGTTCACTACTTGCACTTGTGCCTTTCGCAAGTGTGAGTACCCAGTTACACTAATGTCTTCTCTGACTTGTTATTCTGAGAGTCATGTGCTAAAGGGGGGTTTCCACTATAGTTTGAGGGACCAGAGTACGAATGCCCCAGGGCACAGGAAGTACACAGTCCTCATTGATACAACTGTGGCCCAGTAACTTCTGACTGCCCTTTGACCCCACAGACTGGCACATGTATGTCATCAGACTATAGCACCGTGGTACATATGCACACATGTGCATGTACACGTCAGCCAGTTTTTTATTCATTTATGTGCTAATACTGTTCAGCATCAGGATGTGATGTCGAAGGAGACTGTTAGAGAGCGCCGAAGTCTCTGGTATTTCAAGACAAAACTAGAGACCTTTTCACACTCATATACTGCTCCAGGCAGATCTTCCACTGCAAATGCAAGTTATATGAGTCCAGCTGAAAACTGTTTATTTTTGGGTACTTGCTTTAGTCAAAGGTTACCATTTGCAACTCACAAAAAAAAAGCAAAGGGCAATTTCATACATTAACACTTTGGTAAAGTCGTTCTTTCACACCGTACATTTCCGTAAGTTTCTCTCTCCTTGTAAGTTATCCGGTGTGAAGGCCAAGTGGAGTCAGGTCCACACTGTGCATCTTACAGTTGTGTAGCCAGAGTAGAGAGGTGTCCACACAGACACAGGACGTAGACAACACCTGTGTGTAGCATCAAGTGTCCCCAGCAACGCCTATAGAATAATGTATAGATGCCCCCAAACCGCAGAAACCACGAGGGGAATGAAAAGAGGAAGAGACGGGTTATGTCAGAGATACAAATGGTTTCCTGCTCAAGACCTGCAATAAATTAAAACAAAAGTATTATTACAAACATTCCAGGTCCTACCGATATTGGAACTCAGATTGCTGGATTCAGAGTCCAGAGTGCTAATCATTACACGATGGAACCAACGTCCATGATCCTCAACCCTAGGAGTCCTGAAGCAGTGTCAGTCGCCACCTACTGTCTATCGCTTGAATTCGTTCACACTGTAAATCAAACATGACAAATCCAACAGCACAACTAAAATGTGTATTTCACAAGTAATAACATAAAAACAGAAATATACTTTTGCTGATGCAGAAACAAAGAAAACGTCTCGTCTGATGCTTCGAAATCTCCATTTAGCATGGCCCCTTAACTAACCACCAAGAGTCTTTGCACGGCTGGGAACCTTTGTAAAAGGGTCAGTGGGTCACTGTGAATGCAGCAGATCTTCACCCCTGTATTTCTTACAAAGAAGCAGAGTTTTATTCCAGGTACAGGAGGCATCTCTGGTGTCTGATACTACCGGTAGTGTTCAGCCTACCCTCTCTGAGAGAGCAGCAGTGAGGGTACAAAGCACACTGGTTGCAAAATGTGGACACTGCAAACAACAGCTGCAATATCACAGATGATATAAAACACATAAAGTACTCAAGTCTTATACTAGAAACAACACAGCAGGGGAATCATGTCATAAAACAAATGATGAACCCACAGTATGGACGGGGCAGGTAATAAAATGCGAATTTCCCATGGTGGGACCACAGTCAATTGCTGCCTTCTTCTCTGTGCCCCGGTCTCTTTATATAATCTGTACTTTTTGTTGTGCAATAAAAGAAAAACAAGGAATAACCCTTCATAGTATTAATGTACAGGTCAAGGGCTGGGGAGAGAGGGCTGTAGATTTGGGGGTCGGTGTAAACCTCTGACGGCATTAGATGGAAGCAGAAGACAAAGCAAGTGATATTTATTAAGACTTTAGGTGCATTTAGGTTTATAGAAAAAAACTGAGAAAGATTAAAATGTCTGAGTAGTGAAAAAAAAAAATATGGATTTCCCATACCAGGAGTCGAACACGGGCCGCCTGGGTGAAAACCAGGAATCCTAACCGCTAGACCATATGGGAACTGTGAACTTTTTATACAGCTTAGTGTATGTGAGGTGTCTCCCAAGGTCACACTGCATTCCGTACACTGAGAGTTATATTGTTCTTCTCAGTAGTACACAATCAATTGGGGTAACAGACACCTCACTTCTGACAAAAGAGAAGGAATGACCAGAAGTCATCATTTCTGCCACAACCTGTCAGGTCTCATTATTTACAACCTTAGAGCTTCTACACATACACAGAGCCCAGGACACGGAGGACAGCAGCAGTCCCTGCATTCACTATTACTAACCCCTCCCCTTGAGCCAGACAAAGCCACGCCCCTCCTGTAGGACACTCCTGGGTTTCCTCACCAGACTGATGGCCCCACAGACCCCTCTCCAGTTATCTTCCAGCTGCTTCCTTGACGACACTCCCCTGCACCTGTCACAGGCTCCAGGCTGCCCTCCTGGGGCTCGAGTTATACTCCTTCTCTATCTACTAACAGCACCGACTCCAGTCCTGACACTGGATTGGTTCACACAGAGAAGAAACAGCTCAGAAGTAGTCTGGGTTGTTCCCAGGTACCTGCATCTTCACAGAGTGACCGCCAGGGGGCAGCACAGCCAAAGCACTCACAGCCCACAAGGCTACGAATCATCAATTGGATGTCAGCAGCCTTGTCAGAGGCGCAGAGACTAGTAATTCCACAATATTTTGGGACAGCAGAGGAAGAAGCAAGTGCTGAGCTGAAGTGGTCACTGCTGTTTTGTCACAACACCAGACATATGTTCTTAAAAGCATGTAAGCGCACATTCTTAGGCATTCTCGGTCGTCTTCTCCCTTTCTGACATTATACCAATTGTATACACCCGAATGGAGAAAAGTTAAAATATAAGGTACTAGGAATATGCGCCAAAGGTAGGCAAATTAAACATTTCAAGTACAAATATTACCATATTTATTGATGTAAAATGTAAACAAGTTAGACTGAAAATATGTGTGTGTGTTTACAAAGGATGTCTAAAGTGTATGCTGTGAGGTCAGGTTGCAGTTCACTACTTGCACTTGTGCCTTTCACAAGTGTGAGTACCCAGTTACACTAATGTCTGCTCTGACTTGTTATTCTGAGAGTCATGTGCTAAAGGGGGGCTTCCACCCTAGTTTGAGGGACCAGAGTATGAATGCCCCAGGGCACAGGAAGTACACAGTCCTCATTGATACAACTGTGGCCCAGTAACTTCTGACTGCCCTTTGACCCCACAGACTGGCACATATATGTCATCAGACTATAGCACCGTGGTACATATGCACACATGTGCATGTACACGTCAGCCAGTTTTTTATTCATTTATGTGCTAATACTGTTCAGCATCAGGATGTGATGTCGAAGGAGACTGGTGGAGAGCGCCAAAGTCTCTGGTATTTCAAGACAAAACTAGAGACCTTTTCACACTCATATACTGCTCCAGGCAGATCTTCCACTGCAAATGCAAGTTATATGAGTCCAGCTGAAAACTGTTTGTTTTTGGGTACTTGCTTTAGTCAAAGGTTACCATTTGCAACTCACAAAAAAAAAGCAAAGGGCAATTTCATACATTAACACTTTGGTAAAGTCGTTCTTTCACACCGTACATTTCCGTAAGTTTCTCTCTCCTTGTAAGTTATCCGGTGTGAAGGCCAAGTGGAGTCAGGTCCACACTGTGCATCTTACAGTTGTGTAGCCAGAGTAGAGAGGTGTCCACACAGACACAGGACGTAGACAACACCTGTGTGTAGCATCAAGTGTCCCCAGTAACGCCTATAGAATAATGAATAGATGCCCCCAAACCGCAGAAACCACGAGGGGAATGAAAAGAGGAAGAGACGGGTTATGTCAGAGATACAAATGGTTTCCTGCTCAAGACCTGCAATAAATTAAAACAAAAGTATTATTACAAACATTCCAGGTCCTACCGATATTGGAACTCAGATTGCTGGATTCAGAGTCCAGAGTGCTAATCATTACACGATGGAACCAACGTCCACGATCCTCAACCCTAGGAGTCCTGAAGCAGTGTCAGTCTCCACCTACTGTCTATCGCTTGAATTCGTTCACACTGTAAATCAAACATGACAAATCCAACAGCACAACTAAAATGTGTATTTCACAAGTAATAACATAAAAACAGAAATATACTTTTGCTGATGCAGAAACAAAGAAAACGTCTCGTCTGATGCTTCGAAATCTCCATTTAGCATGGCCCCTTAACTAACCACCAAGAGTCTTTGCACGGCTGGGAACCTTTGTAAAAGGGTCAGTGGGTCACTGTGAATGCAGCAGATCTTCACCCCTGTATTTCTTACAAGAAGCAGAGTTTTATTCCAGGTACAGGAGGCATCTCTGGTGTCTGATAATACCGGTAGTGTTCAGCCTACCCTCTCTGAGAGAGCAGCAGTGAGGGTACAAAGCACACTGGTTGCAAAATGTGGACACTGCAAACAACAGCTGCAATATCACAGATGATATAAAACACATAAAGTACTCAAGTCTTATACTAGAAACAACACAGCAGGGGAATCATGTCATAAAACAAATGATGAACCCACAGTATGGACGGGGCAGGTAATAAAATGCGAATTTCCCATGGTGGGACCACAGTCAATTGCTGCCTTCTTCTCTGTGCCCCGGTCTCTTTATATAATCTGTACTTTTTGTTGTGCAATAAAAGAAAAACAAGGAATAACCCTTCATAGTATTAATGTACAGGTCAAGGGCTGGGGAGAGAGGGCTGTAGATTTGGGGGTCGGTGTAAACCTCTGACGGCATTAGATGGAAGCAGAAGACAAAGCAAGTGACATTTATTAAGACTTTAGGTGCATTTAGGTTTATAGAAAAAAACTGAGAAAGATTAAAATGTCTGAGTAGTGAAAAAAAAAAATATGGATTTCCCATACCGGGAGTCGAACCCGGGCCGCCTGGGTGAAAACCAGGAATCCTAACCGCTAGACCATATGGGAACTGTGAACTTTTTATACAGCTTAGTGTATGTGAGGTGTCTCCCAAGGTCACACTGCATTCCGTACACTGAGAGTTATATTGTTCTTCTCAGTAGTACACAATCAATTGGGGTAACAGACACCTCACTTCTGACAAAAGAGAAGGAATGACCAGAAGTCATCATTTCTGCCACAACCTGTCAGGTCTCATTATTTACAACCTTAGAGCTTCTACACATACACAGAGCCCAGGACACGGAGGACAGCAGCAGTCCCTGCATTCACTATTACTAACCCCTCCCCTTGAGCCAGACAAAGCCACGCCCCTCCTGTAGGACACTCCTGGGTTTCCTCACCAGACTGATGGCCCCACAGACCCCTCTCCAGTTATCTTCCAGCTGCTTCCTTGACGACACTCCCCTGCACCTGTCACAGGCTCCAGGCTGCCCTCCTGGGGCTCGAGTTATACTCCTTCTCTATCTACTAACAGCACCGACTCCAGTCCTGACACTGGATTGGTTCACACAGAGAAGAAACAGCTCAGAAGTAGTCTGGGTTGTTCCCAGGTACCTGCATCTTCACAGAGTGACCGCCAGGGGGCAGCACAGCCAAAGCACTCACAGCCCACAAGGCTACGAATCATCAATTGGATGTCAGCAGCCTTGTCAGAGGCGCAGAGACTAGTAATTCCACAATATTTTGGGACAGCAGAGGAAGAAGCAAGTGCTGAGCTGAAGTGGTCACTGCTGTTTTGTCACAACACCAGACATATGTTCTTAAAAGCATGTAAGCGCACATTCTTAGGCATTCTCGGTCGTCTTCTCCCTTTCTGACATTATACCAATTGTATACAACCGAATGGAGAAAAGTTAAAATATAAGGTACTAGGAATATGCGCCAAAGGTAGGCAAATTAAACATTTCAAGTACAAATATTACCATATTTATTGATGTAAAATGTAAACAAGTTAGACTGAAAATATGTGTGTGTGTTTACAAAGGATGTCTAAAGTGTATGCTGTGAGGTCAGGTTGCAGTTCACTACTTGCACTTGTGCCTTTCACAAGTGTGAGTACCCAGTTACACTAATGTCTGCTCTGACTTGTTATTCTGAGAGTCATGTGCTAAAGGGGGGCTTCCACCCTAGTTTGAGGGACCAGAGTATGAATGCCCCAGGGCACAGGAAGTACACAGTCCTCATTGATACAACTGTGGCCCAGTAACTTCTGACTGCCCTTTGACCCCACAGACTGGCACATATATGTCATCAGACTATAGCACCGTGGTACATATGCACACATGTGCATGTACACGTCAGCCAGTTTTTTATTCATTTATGTGCTAATACTGTTCAGCATCAGGATGTGATGTCGAAGGAGACTGGTGGAGAGCGCCGAAGTCTCTGGTATTTCAAGACAAAACTAGAGACCTTTTCACACTCATATACTGCTCCAGGCAGATCTTCCACTGCAAATGCAAGTTATATGAGTCCAGCTGAAAACTGTTTATTTTTGGGTACTTGCTTTAGTCAAAGGTTACCATTTGCAACTCACAAAAAAAAAGCAAAGGGCAATTTCATACATTAACACTTTGGTAAAGTCGTTCTTTCACACCGTACATTTCCGTAAGTTTCTCTCTCCTTGTAAGTTATCCGGTGTGAAGGCCAAGTGGAGTCAGGTCCACACTGTGCATCTTACAGTTGTGTAGCCAGAGTAGAGAGGTGTCCACACAGACACAGGACGTAGACAACACCTGTGTGTAGCATCAAGTGTCCCCAGTAACGCCTATAGAATAATGTATAGATGCCCCCAAACCGCAGAAACCACGAGGGGAATGAAAAGAGGAAGAGACGGGTTATGTCAGAGATACAAATGGTTTCCTGCTCAAGACCTGCAATAAATTAAAACAAAAGTATTATTACAAACATTCCAGGTCCTACCGATAATGGAACTCAGATTGCTGGATTCAGAGTCCAGAGTGCTAATCATTACACGATGGAACCAACGTCCACGATCCTCAACCCTAGGAGTCCTGAAGCAGTGTCAGTCGCCACCTACTGTCTATCGCTTGAATTCGTTCACACTGTAAATCAAACATGACAAATCCAACAGCACAACTAAAATGTGTATTTCACAAGTAATAACATAAAAACAGAAATATACTTTTGCTGATGCAGAAACAAAGAAAAAGTCTCGTCTGATGCTTTGAAATCTCCATTTAGCATGGCCCCTTAAATAACCACCAAGAGTCTTTGCACGGCTGGGAACCTTCGTAAAAGGGTCAGTGGGTCACTGTGAATGCAGCAGATCTTCACCCCTGTTTTTCTTACAAAGAAGCAGAGTTTTATTCCAGGTACAGGAGGCATCTCTGGTGTCTGATACTACCGGTAGTGTTCAGCCTACCCTCTCTGAGAGAGCAGCAGTGAGGGTACAAAGCACACTGGTTGCAAAATGTGGACACTGCAAACAACAGCAGCAATATCACAGATGATATAAAACACATAAAGTACTCAAGTCTTATACTAGAAACAACACAGCAGGGGAATCATGTCATAAAACAATTTATGAACCCACAGTATGGACGGGGCAGGTAATAAAATGCGAATTTCCCATGGTGGGACCACAGTCAATTGCTGCCTTCTTCTCTGTGCCCCGGTCTCTTTATATAATCTGTACTTTTTGTTGTGCAATAAAAGAAAAACAAGGAATAACCCCTTCATAGTATTAATGTACAGGTCAAGGGCTGGGGAGAGAGGGCTGTAGATTTGGGGGTCGGTGTAAACCTCTGACGGCATTAGATGGAAGAAGAAGACAAAGCAAGTGACATTTATTAAGACTTTAGGTGCATTTAGGTTTATAGAAAAAAACTGAGAAAGATTAAAATGTCTGAGTAGTGAAAAAAAAAAATATGGATTTTCCATACCGGGAGTCGAACTCGGGCCACTTGGGTGAAAACCAGGAATCCTAACCGCTAGACCATATGGGAACTGTGAACTTTTTATACAGCTTAGTGTATTTTAGGTGTCTCCCAAGGTCACACTGCATTCCGTACACTGAGAGTTATATTGTTCTTCTCAGTAGTACACAATCAATTGGGGTAACAGACACCTCACTTCTGACAAAAGAGAAGGAATGACCAGAAGTCATCATTTATGCCACAACCTGTCAGGTCTCATTATTTACAACCTTAGAGCTTCTACACATACACAGAGCCCAGGACACGGAGGACAGCAGCAGTCCCTGCATTCACTATTACTAACCCCTCCCCTTGAGCCAGACAAAGCCACGCCCCTCCCGTAGGACACTCCTGGGTTTCCTCACCAGACTGATGGCCCCACAGACCCCTCTCCAGTTATCTTCCAGCTGCTTCCTTGACGACACTCCCCTGCACTTGTCACAGGCTCCAGGCTGCCCTCCTGGGGCTCGAGTTATACTCCTTCTCTATCTACTAACAGCACCGACTCCAGTCCTGACACTGGATTGGTTCACACAGAGAAGAAACAGCTCAGAAGTAGTCTGGGTTGTTCCCAGGTACCTGCATCTTCACAGAGTGACTGCCAGGGGGCAGCACAGCCAAAGCACTCACAGCCCACAAGGCTACAAATCATCAATTGGATGTCAGCAGCCTTGTCAGAGGCGCAGAGACTAGTAATTCCACAATATTTTGGGACAGCAGAGGAAGAAGCAAGTGCTGAGCTGAAGTGGTCACTGCTGTTTTGTCACAACACCAGACATATGTTCTTAAAAGCATGTAAGCACACATTCTTAAGAATTCTCGGTCGTCTTCTCCCTTTCTGACATTATACCAATTGTATACACCCGAATGGAGAAAAGTTAAAATATAAGGTACTAGGAATATGCGCCAAAGGTAGGCAAATTAAACATTTCAAGTACAAATATTACCATATTTATTGATGTAAAATGTAAACAAGTTAGACTGAAAATATGTGTGTGTGTTTACAAAGGATGTCTAAAGTGTATTCTGTGAGGTCAGGTTGCAGTTCACTACTTGCACTTGTGCCTTTCACAAGTGTGAGTACCCAGTTACACTAATGTCTGCTCTGACTTGTTATTCTGAGAGTCATGTGCTAAAGGGGGGCTTCCACCCTAGTTTGAGGGACCAGAGTACGAATGCCCCAGGGCACAGGAAGTACACAGTCCTCATTGATACAACTGTGGCCCAGTAACTTCTGACTGCCCTTTGACCCCACAGACTGGCACATATATGTCATCAGACTATAGCACCGTGGTACATATGCACACATGTGCATGTACACGTCAGCCAGTTTTTTATTCATTTATGTGCTAATACTGTTCAGCATCAGGATGTGATGTCGAAGGAGACTGGTGGAGAGCGCCGAAGTCTCTGGTATTTCAAGACAAAACTAGAGACCTTTTCACACTCATATACTGCTCCAGGCAGATCTTCCACTGCAAATGCAAGTTATATGAGTCCAGTTGAAAACTGTTTATTTTTGGGTACTTGCTTTAGTCAAAGGTTACCATTTGCAACTCACAAAAAAAAGCAAAGGGCAATTTCATACATTAACACTTTGGTAAAGTCGTTCTTTCACACCGTACATTTCCGTAAGTTTCTCTCTCCTTGTAAGTTATCCGGTGTGAAGGCCAAGTGGAGTCAGGTCCACACTGTGCATCTTACAGTTGTGTAGCCAGAGTAGAGAGGTGTCCACACAGACACAGGACGTAGACAACACCTGTGTGTAGCATCAAGTGTCCCCAGCAACACCTATAGAATAATGTATAGATGCCCCCAAACCGCAGAAACCACGAGGGGAATGAATAGAGGAAGAGACGGGTTATGTCAGAGATACAAATGGTTTCCTGCTCAAGACCTGCAATAAATTAAAACAAAAGTATTATTACAAACATTCCAGGTCCTACCGATATTGGAACTCAGATTGCTGGATTCAGAGTCCAGAGTGCTAATCATTACACGATGGAACCAACGTCCACGATCCTCAACCCTAGGAGTCCTGAAGCAGTGTCAGTCGCCACCTACTGTCTATCGCTTGAAATCGTTCACACTGTAAATCAAACATGACAAATCCAACAGCACAACTAAAATGTGTATTTCACAAGTAATAACATAAAAACAGAAATATACTTTTGCTGATGCAGAAACAAAGAAAACGTCTCGTCTGATGCTTCGAAATCTCCATTTAGCATGGCCCCTTAACTAACCACCAAGAGTCTTTGCACGGCTGGGAACCTTTGTAAAAGGGTCAGTGGGTCACTGTGAATGCAGCAGATCTTCACCCCTGTATTTCTTACAAAGAAGCAGAGTTTTATTCCAGGTACAGGAGGCATCTCTTGTGTCTGATACTACCGGTAGTGTTCAGCCTACCCTCTCTGAGAGAGCAGCAGTGAGGGTACAAAGCACACTGGTTGCAAAATGTGGACACTGCAAACAACAGCTGCAATATCACAGATGATATAAAACACATAAAGTACTCAAGTCTTATACTAGAAACAACACAGCAGGGGAATCATGTCATAAAACAAATGATGAACCCACAGTATGGACGGGGCAGGTAATAAAATGCGAATTTCCCATGGTGGGACCACAGTCAATTGCTGCCTTCTTCTCTGTGCCCCGGTCTCTTTATATAATCTGTACTTTTTGTTGTGCAATAAAAGAAAAACAAGGAATAACCCTTCATAGTATTAATGTACAGGTCAAGGGCTGGGGAGAGAGGGCAGTAGATTTGGGGGTCGGTGTAAACCTCTGACGGCATTAGATGGAAGCAGAAGACAAAGCAAGTGACATTTATTAAGACTTTAGGTGCATTTAGGTTTATAGAAAAAAACTGAGAAAGATTAAAATGTCTGAGTAGTGAAAAAAAAAAATATGGATTTCCCATACCGGGAGTCGAACCCAGGACGCCTGGGTGAAAACCAGGAATCCTAACCTCTAGACCATATGGGAACTGTGAACTTTTTATACAGCTTAGTGTATGTGAGGTGTCTCCCAAGGTCACACTGCATTCCGTACACTGAGAGTTATATTGTTCTTCTCAGTAGTACACAATCAATTGGGGTAACAGACACCTCACTTCTGACAAAAGAGAAGGAATGACCAGAAGTCATCATTTCTGCCACAACCTGTCAGGTCTCATTATTTACAACCTTAGAGCTTCTACAGATACACAGAGCCCAGGACACGGAGGACAGAAGCAGTCCCTGCATTCACTATTACTAACCCCTCCCCTTGAGCCAGACAAAGCCACGCCCCTCCCGTAGGACACTCCTGGGTTTCCTCACCAGACTGATGGCCCCACAGACCCCTCTCCAGTTATCTTCCAGCTGCTTCCTTGACGACACTCCCCTGCACCTGTCACAGGCTCCAGGCTGCCCTCCTGGGGCTCGAGTTATACTCCTTCTCTATCTACTAACAGCACCGACTCCAGTCCTGACACTGGATTGGTTCACACAGAGAAGAAACAGCTCAGAAGTAGTCTGGGTTGTTCCCAGGTACCTGCATCTTCACAGAGTGACTGCCAGGGGGCAGCACAGCCAAAGCACTCACAGCCCACAAGGCTACAAATCATCAATTGGATGTCAGCAGCCTTGTCAGAGGCTCAGAGACTAGTAATTCCACAATATTTTGGGACAGCAGAGGAAGAAGCAAGTGCTGAGCTGAAGTGGTCACTGCTGTTTTGTCACAACACCAGACATATGTTCTTAAAAGCATGTAAGCGCACATTCTTAGGAATTCTCGGTCGTCTTCTCCCTTTCTGACATTATACCAATTGTATACACCCGAATGGAGAAAAGTTAAAATATAAGGTACTAGGAATATGCGCCAAAGGTAGGCAACTTAAACATTTCAAGTACAAATATTACCATATTTATTGATGTAAATTGTAAACAAGTTAGACTGAAAATATGTGGGTGTGTTTACAAAGGATGTCTAAAGTGTATGCTGTGAGGTCAGGTTGCAGTTCACTACTTGCACTTGTGCCTTTCACAAGTGTGAGTACCCAGTTACACTAATGTCTGCTCTGACTTGTTATTCTGAGAGTCATGTACTAAAGGGGGGCTTCCACCCTAGTTTGAGGGACCAGAGTACGAATGCCCCAGGGCACAGGAAGTACACAGTCCTCATTGATACAACAGTGGCCCAGTAACTTCTGACTGCCCTTTGACCCCACAGTCTACCACATATATGTCATCAGACTATAGCACCGTGGTACATATGCACACATGTGCATGTACACGTCAGCCAGTTTTTTATTCATTTATGTACTAATACTGTTCAGCATCAGGATGTGATGTCGAAGGAGACTGGTGGAGAGCGCCGAAGTCTCTGGTATTTCAAGACAAAACTAGAGACCTTTTCACACTCATATACTGCTCCAGGCAGATCTTCCACTGCAAATGCAAGTTATATGAGTCCAGCTGAAAACTGTTTATTTTTGGGTACTTGCTTTAGTCAAAGGTTACCATTTGCAACTCACAAAAAAAAAGCAAAGGGCAATTTCATACATTAACACTTTGGTAAAGTCGTTCTTTCACACCGTACATTTTCGTAAGTTTCTCTCTCCTTGTAAGTTATCCGGTGTGAAGGCCAAGTGGAGTCAGCTCCACACTGTGCATCTTACAGTTGTGTAGCCAGAGTAGAGAGGTGTCCACACAGACACAGGACGTAGACAACACCTGTTTGTAGCATCAAGTGTCCCCAGCAACGCCTATAGAATAATGTATAGATGCCCCCAAACCGCAGAAACCACGAGGGGAATGAAAAGAGGAAGAGACGGGTTATGTCAGAGATACAAATGGTTTCCTGCTCAAGACCTGCAATAAATTAAAACAAAAGTATTATTACAAACATTCCAGGTCCTACCGATATTGGAACTCAGATTGCTGGATTCAGAGTCCAGAGTGCTAATCATTACACGATGGAACCAACGTCCACGATCCTCAACCCTAGGAGTCCTGAAGCAGTGTCAGTCGCCACCTACTTTCTATCGCTTGAATTCGTTCACACTGTAAATCAAACATGACAAATCCAACAGCACAACTAAAATGTGTATTTCACAAGTAATAACATAAAAACAGAAATATACTTTTGCTGATGCAGAAACAAAGAAAACGTCTCGTCTGATGCTTCGAAATCTCCATTTAGCATGGCCCCTTAACTAACCACCAAGAGTCTTTGCACGGCTGGGAACCTTTGTAAAAGGGTCAGTGGGTCACTGTGAATGCAGCAGATCTTCACCCCTGTATTTCTTACAAAGAAGCAGAGTTTTATTCCAGGTACAGGAGGCATCTCTGGTGTCTGATACTACCGGTAGTGTTCAGCCTACCCTCTCTGAGAGAGCAGCAGTGAGGGTACAAAGCACACTGGTTGCAAAATGTGGACACTGCAAACAACAGCTGCAATATCACAGATGATATAAAACACATAAAGTACTCAAGTCTTATACTAGAAACAACACAGCAGGGGAATCATGTCATAAAACAAATGATGAACCCACAGTATGGACGGGGCAGGTAATAAAATGCGAATTTCCCATGGTGGGACCACAGTCAATTGCTGCCTTCTTCTCTGTGCCCCGGTCTCTTTATATAATCTGTACTTTTTGTTGTGCAATAAAAGAAAAACAAGGAATAACCCTTCATAGTATTAATGTACAGGTCAAGGGCTGGGGAGAGAGGGCAGTAGATTTGGGGGTCGGTGTAAACCTCTGCATTTTATTAAGACTTTAGGTGCATTTAGGTTTATAGAAAAAAACTGAGAAAGATTAAAATGTCTGAGTAGTGAAAAAAAAAAATATGGATTTCCCATACCGGGAGTCGAACCCAGGACGCCTGGGTGAAAACCAGGAATCCTAACCTCTAGACCATATGGGAACTGTGAACTGTTTATACATCTTAGTGTATGTGAGGTGTCTCCCAAGGTCACACTGCATTCCGTACACTGAGAGTTATATTGTTCTTCTCAGTAGTACACAATCAATTGGGGTAACAGACACCTCACTTCTGACAAAAGAGAAGGAATGACCAGAAGTCATCATTTATGCCACAACCTGTCAGGTCTCATTATTTACAACCTTAGAGCTTCTACACATACACAGAGCCCAGGACACGGAGGACAGAAGCAGTCCCTGCATTCACTATTACTAACCCCTCCCCTTGAGCCAGACAAAGCCACGCCCCTCCCGTAGGACACTCCTGGGTTTCCTCACCAGACTGATGGCCCCACAGACCCCTCTCCAGTTATCTTCCAGCTGCTTCCTTGACGACACTCCCCTGCACCTGTCACAGGCTCCAGGCTGCCCTCCTGGGGCTCGAGTTATACTCCTTCTCTATCTACTAACAGCACCGACTCCAGTCCTGACACTGGATTGGTTCACACAGAGAAGAAACAGCTCAGAAGTAGTCTGGGTTGTTCCCAGGTACCTGCATCTTCACAGAGTGACTGCCAGGGGGCAGCACAGCCAAAGCACTCACAGCCCACAAGGTTACAAATCATCAATTGGATGTCAGCAGCCTTGTCAGAGGCGCAGAGACTAGTAATTCCACAATATTTTGGGACAGCAGAGGAAGAAGCAAGTGCTGAGCTGAAGTGGTCACTGCTGTTTTGTCACAACACCAGACATATGTTCTTAAAAGCATGTAAGCGCACATTCTTAGGCATTCTCGGTCGTCTTCTCCCTTTCTGACATTATACCAATTGTATACACCCGAATGGAGAAAAGTTAAAATATAAGGTACTAGGAATATGCGCCAAAGGTAGGCAAATTAAACATTTCAAGTACAAATATTACCATATTTATTGATGTAAAATGTAAACAAGTTAGACTGAAAATATGTGTGTGTGTTTACAAAGGATGTCTAAAGTGTATGCTGTGAGGTCAGGTTGCAGTTCACTACTTGCACTTGTGCCTTTCACAAGTGTGAGTACCCAGTTACACTAATGTCTGCTCTGACTTGTTATTCTGAGAGTCATGTGCTAAAGGGGGGCTTCCACCCTAGTTTGAGGGACCAGAGTACGAATGCCCCAGGGCACAGGAAGTACACAGTCCTCATTGATACAACTGTGGCCCAGTAACTTCTGACTGCCCTTTGACCCCACAGACTGGCACATATATGTCATCAGACTATAGCACCGTGGTACATATGCACACATGTGCATGTACACGTCAGCCAGTTTTTTATTCATTTATGTGCTAATACTGTTCAGCATCAGGATGTGATGTCGAAGGAGACTGGTGGAGAGCGCCGAAGTCTCTGGTATTTCAAGTCAAAACTAGAGACCTTTTCACACTCATATACTGCTCCAGGCAGATCTTCCACTGCAAATGCAAGTTATATGAGTCCAGCTGAAAACTGTTTATTTTTGGGTACTTGCTTTAGTCAAAGGTTACCATTTGCAACTCACAAAAAAAAGCAAAGGGCAATTTCATACATTAACACTTTGGTAAAGTCGTTCTTTCACACCGTACATTTCCGTAAGTTTCTCTCTCCTTGTAAGTTATCCGGTGTGAAGGCCAAGTGGAGTCAGGTCCACACTGTGCATCTTACAGTTGTGTAGCCAGAGTAGAGAGGTGTCCACACAGACACAGGACGTAGACAACACCTGTGTGTAGCATCAAGTGTCCCCAGCAACGCCTATAGAATAATGTATAGATGCCCCCAAACCGCAGAAACCACAAGGGGAATGAAAAGAGGAAGAGACGGGTTATGTCAGAGATACAAATGGTTTCCTGCTCAAGACCTGCAATAAATTAAAACAAAAGTATTATTACAAACATTCCAGGTCCTACCGATATTGGAACTCAGATTGCTGGATTCAGAGTCCAGAGTGCTAATCATTACACGATGGAACCAACGTCCACGATCCTCAACCCTAGGAGTCCTGAAGCAGTGTCAGTCGCCACCTACTGTCTATCGCTTGAAATCGTTCACACTGTAAATCAAACATGACAAATCCAACAGCACAACTAAAATGTGTATTTCACAAGTAATAACATAAAAACAGAAATATACTTTTGCTGATGCAGAAACAAAGAAAACGTCTCGTCTGATGCTTCGAAATCTCCATTTAGCATGGCCCCTTAACTAACCACCAAGAGTCTTTGCACGGCTGGGAACCTTTGTAAAAGGGTCAGTGGGTCACTGTGAATGCAGCAGATCTTCACCCCTGTATTTCTTACAAAGAAGCAGATTTTTATTCCAGGTACAGGAGGCATCTCTGGTGTCTGATACTACCGGTAGTGTTCAGCCTACCCTCTCTGAGAGAGCAGCAGTGAGGGTACAAAGCACACTGGTTGCAAAATGTGGACACTGCAAACAACAGCTGCAATATCACAGATGATATAAAACACATAAAGTACTCAAGTCTTATACTAGAAACAACACAGCAGGGGAATCATGTCATAAAACAAATGATGAACCCACAGTATGGACGGGGCAGGTAATAAAATGCGAATTTCCCATGGTGGGACCACAGTCAATTGCTGCCTTCTTCTCTGTGCCCCGGTCTCTTTATATAATCTGTACTTTTTGTTGTGCAATAAAAGAAAAACAAGGAATAACCCTTCATAGTATTAATGTACAGGTCAAGGGCTGGGGAGAGAGGGCAGTAGATTTGGGGGTCGGTGTAAACCTCTGACGGCATTAGATGGAAGCAGAAGACAAAGCAAGTGACATTTATTAAGACTTTAGGTGCATTTAGGTTTATAGAAAAAAACTGAGAAAGATTAAAATGTCTGAGTAGTGAAAAAAAAAAATATGGATTTCCCACACCGGGAGTCGAACCCAGGCCGCATGGGTGAAAACCAGGAATCCTAACCTCTAGACCATATGGGAACTGTGAACTTTTTATGCAGCTTAGTGTATGTGAGGTGTCTCCCAAGGTCACACTGCATTCCGTACACTGAGAGTTATATTGTTTTTCTTAGTAGTACACAATCAATTGGGGTAACAGACACCTCACTTCTGACAAAAGAGAAGGAATGACCAGAAGTCATCATTTCTGCCACAACCTGTCAGGTCTCATTATTTACAACCTTAGAGCTTCTACACATACACAGAGCCCAGGACACGGAGGACAGAAGCAGTCCCTGCATTCACTATTACTAACCCCTCCCCTTGAGCCAGACAAAGCCACGCCCCTCCCATAGGACACTCCTGGGTTTCCTCACCAGACTGATGGCCCCACAGACCCCTCTCCAGTTATCTTCCAGCTGCTTCCTTGACGACACTCCCCTGCACCTGTCACAGGCTCCAGGCTGCCCTCCTGGGTCTCGAGTTATACTCCTTCTCTATCTACTAACAGCACCGACTCCAGTCCTGACACTGGATTGGTTCACACAGAGAAGAAACAGCTCAGAAGTAGTCTGGGTTGTTCCCAGGTACCTGCATCTTCACAGAGTGACTGCCAGGGGGCAGCACAGCCAAAGCACTCACAGCCCACAAGGCTACAAATCATCAATTGGATGTCAGCAGCCTTGTCAGAGGCTCAGAGACTAGTAATTCCACAATATTTTGGGACAGCAGAGGAAGAAGCAAGTGCTGAGCTGAAGTGGTCACTGCTGTTTTGTCACAACACCAGACATATGTTCTTAAAAGCATGTAAGCGCACATTCTTAGGCATTCTCGGTCGTCTTCTCCCTTTCTGACATTATACCATTTGTATACACCCGAATGGAGAAAAGTTAAAATATAAGGTACTAGGAATATGCGCCAAAGGTAGGCAAATTAAACATTTCAAGTACAAATATTACCATATTTATTGATGTAAAATGTAAACAAGTTAGACTGAAAATATGTGGGTGTGTTTACAAAGGATGTCCAAAGTGTATGCTGTGAGGTCAGGTTGCAGTTCACTACTTGCACTTGTGCCTTTCACAAGTGTGAGTACCCAGTTACACTAATGTCTTCTCTGACTTGTTATTCTGAGAGTCATGTACTAAAGGGGGGCTTCCACCCTAGTTTGAGGGACCAGAGTACGAATGCCCCAGGGCACAGGAAGTACACAGTCCTCATTGATACAACTGTGGCCCAGTAACTTCTGACTGCCCTTTGACCCCACAGTCTGGCACATATATGTCATCAGACTATAGCACCGTGGTACATATGCACACATGTGCATGTACACGTCAGCCAGTTTTTTATTCATTTATGTACTAATACTGTTCAGCATCAGGATGTGATGTCGAAGGAGACTGTTAGAGAGCGCCGAAGTCTCTGGTATTTCAAGACAAAACTAGAGACCTTTTCACACTCATATACTGCTCCAGGCAGATCTTCCACTGCAAATGCAAGTTATATGAGTCCAGCTGAAAACTGTTTATTTTTGGGTACTTGCTTTAGTCAAAGGTTACCATTTGCAACTCACAAAAAAAAAGCAAAGGGCAATTTCATACATTAACACTTTGGTAAAGTCGTTCTTTCACACCGTACATTTCCGTAAGTTTCTCTCTCCTTGTAAGTTATCCGGTGTGAAGGCCAAGTGGAGTCAGGTCCACACTGTGCATCTTACAGTTGTGTAGCCAGAGTAGAGAGGTGTCCACACAGACACAGGACGTAGACAACACCTGTGTGTAGCATCAAGTGTCCCCAGCAACGCCTATAGAATAATGTATAGATGCCCCCAAACCGCAGAAACCACGAGGGGAATGAAAAGAGGAAGAGACGGGTTATGTCAGAGATACAAATGGTTTCCTGCTCAAGACCTGCAATAAATTAAAACAAAAGTATTATTACAAACATTCCAGGTCCTACCGATATTGGAACTCAGATTGCTGGATTCAGAGTCCAGAGTGCTAATCATTACACGATGGAACCAACGTCCACGATGCTCAACCCTAGGAGTCCTGAAGCAGTGTCAGTCGCCACCTACTGTCTATCGCTTGAATTCGTTCACACTGTAAATCAAACATGACAAATCCAACAGCACAACTAAAATGTGTATTTCACAAGTAATAACATAAAAACAGAAATATACTTTTGCTGATGCAGAAACAAAGAAAACGTCTCGTCTGATGCTTCGAAATCTCCATTTAGCATGGCCCCTTAACTAACCACCAAGAGTCTTTGCACGGCTGGGAACCTTTGTAAAAGGGTCAGTGGGTCACTGTGAATGCAGCAGATCTTCACCCCTGTATTTCTTACAAAGAAGCAGAGTTTTATTCCAGGTACAGGAGGCATCTCTGGTGTCTGATACTACCGGTAGTGTTCAGCCTACCCTCTCTGAGAGAGCAGCAGTGAGGGTACAAAGCACACTGGTTGCAAAATGTGGACACTGCAAACAACAGCTGCAATATCACAGATGATATAAAACACATAAAGTACTCAAGTCTTATACTAGAAACAACACAGCAGGGGAATCATGTCATAAAACAAATGATGAACCCACAGTATGGACAGGACAGGTAATAAAATGCGAATTTCCCATGGTGGCACCACAGTCAATTGCTGCCTTCTTCTCTGTGCCCCGGTCTCTTTATATAATCTGTACTTTTTGTTGTGCAATAAAAGAAAAACAAGGAATAACCCTTCATAGTATTAATGTACAGGTCAAGGGCTGGGGAGAGAGGGCAGTAGATTTGGGGGTCGGTGTAAACCTCTGACGGCATTAGATGGAAGCAGAAGACAAAGCAAGTGACATTTATTAAGACTTTAGGTGCATTTAGGTTTATAGAAAAAAACTGAGAAAGATTAAAATGTCTGAGTAGTGAAAAAAAAAAAATGGATTTCCCATACCGGGAGTCGAACCCGGGCCGCCTGGGTGAAAACCAGGAATCCTAACCGCTAGACCACATGGGAACTGATAACTTTTCATACAGCTTAGTGTATGTGAGGTGTCTCCCAAGGTCACACTGCATTCCGTACACTGGGAGTTATATTGTTCTTCTCAGTAGTACACAATCAATTGGGGTAACAGACACCTCACTTCTGACAAAAGAGAAGGAATGACCAGAAGTCATCATTTCTGCCACAACCTGTCAGGTCTCATTATTTACAACCTTAGAGCTTCTACACATACACAGAGCCCAGGACACGGAGGACAGCAGCAGTCCCTGCATTCACTATTACTAACCCCTCCCCTTGAGCCAGACAAAGCCACGCCCCTCCCGTAGGACACTCCTGGGTTTCCTCACCAGACTGATGGCCCCACAGACCCCTCTCCAGTTATCTTCCAGCTACTTCCTTGACGACACTCCCCTGCACCTGTCACAGGCTCCAGGCTGCCCTCCTGGGGCTCGAGTTATACTCCTTCTCTATCTACTAACAGCACCGACTCCAGTCCTGACACTGGATTGGTTCACACAGAGAAGAAACAGCTCAGAAGTAGTCTGGGTTGTTCCCAGGTACCTGCATCTTCACAGAGTGACAGCCAGGGGGCAGCACAGCCAAAGCACTCACAGCCCACAAGGCTAAAAATCATCAATTGGATGTCAGCAGCCTTGTCAGAGGCTCAGAGACTAGTAATTGCACAATATTTTGGGACAGCAGAGGAAGAAGCAAGTGCTGAGCTGAAGTGGTCACTGCTGTTTTGTCACAACACCAGACATATGTTCTTAAAAGCATGTAAGCGCACATTCTTAGGCATTCTCGGTCGTCTTCTCCCTTTCTGACATTATACCAATTGTATACACCCGAATGGAGAAAAGTTAAAATATAAGGTACTAGGAATATGCGCCAAAGGTAGGCAAATTAAACATTTCAAGTACAAATATTACCATATTTATTGATGTAAAATGTAAACAAGTTAGACTGAAAATATGTGGGTGTGTTTACAAAGGATGTCTAAAGTGTATGCTGTGAGGTCAGGTTGCAGTTCACTACTTGCACTTGTGCCTTTCACAAGTGTAAGTACCCAGTTACACTAATGTCTTCTCTGACATGTTATTCTGAGAGTCATGTACTAAAGGGGGGCTTCCACCCTAGTTTGAGGGACCAGAGTACGAATGCCCCAGGGCACAGGAAGTACACAGTCCTCATTGATACAACTGTGGCCCAGTAACTTCTGACTGCCCTTTGACCCCACAGACTGGCACATATATGTCATCAGACTATAGCACCGTGGTACATATGCACACATGTGCATGTACACGTCAGCCAGTTTTTTATTCATTTATGTACTAATACTGTTCAGCATCAGGATGTGATGTCGAAGGAGACTCTTAGAGAGCGCCGAAGTCTCTGGTATTTCAAGACAAAACTAGAGACCTTTTCACACTCATATACTGCTCCAGGCAGATCTTCCACTGCAAATGCAAGTTATATGAGTCCAGCTGAAAACTGTTTATTTTTTGGGAACTTGCTTTAGTCAAACGTTACCATTTGCAACTCACAAAAAAAAAGCAAAGGGCAATTTCATACATTAACACTTTGGTAAAGTCGTTCTTTCACACCGTACATTTCCGTAAGTTTCTCTCTCCTTGTAAGTTATCCGGTGTGAAGGCCAAGTGGAGTCAGGTCCACACTGTGCATCTTACAGTTGTGTAGCCAGAGTAGAGAGGTGTCCACACAGACACAGGACGTAGACAACACCTGTGTGTAGCATCAAGTGTCCCCAGCAATGCCTATAGAATAATGTATAGATGCCCCCAAACCGCAGAAACCACAAGGGGAATGAAAAGAGGAAGAGACGGGTTATGTCAGAGATACAAATGGTTTCCTACTCAAGACCTGCAATAAATTAAAACAAAAGTATTATTACAAACATTCCAGGTCCTACCGATATTGGAACTCAGATTGCTGGATTCAGAGTCCAGAGTGCTAATCATTACACGATGGAACCAACGTCCACGATCCTCAACCCTAGGAGTCCTGAAGCAGTGTCAGTCGCCACCTACTGTCTATCGTCTGAATTCGTTCAAACTGTAAATCAAACATGACAAATCCAACAGCACAACTAAAATGTGTATTTCACAAGTAATAACATAAAAACAGAAATATACTTTTGCTGATGCAGAAACAAAGAAAACGTCTCGTCTGATGCTTCGAAATCTCCATTTAGCATGGCCCCTTAACTAACCACCAAGAGTCTTTGCACGGCTGGGAACCTTTGTAAAAGGGTCAGTGGGTCACTTTGAATGCAGCAGATCTTCACCCCTGTATTTCTTACAAAGAAGCAGAGTTTTATTCCAGGTACAGGAGGCATCTCTGGTGTCTGATACTACCGGTAGTGTTCAGCCTACCCTCTCTGAGAGAGCAGCAGTGAGGGTACAAAGCACACTGGTTGCAAAATGTGGACACTGCAAGCAACAGCTGCAATATCACAGATGATATAAAACACATAAAGTACTCAAGTCTTATACTAGAAACAACACAGCAGGGGAATCATGTCATAAAACAAATGATGAACCCACAGTATGGATGGGACAGGTAATAAAATGCGAATTTCCCGTGGTGGCACCACAGTCAATTGCTGCCTTCTTCTCTGTGCCCCGGTCTCTTTATATAATCTGTACTTTTTGTTGTGCAATAAAAGAAAAACAAGGAATAACCCTTCATAGTATTAATGTACAGGTCAAGGGCTGGGGAGAGAGGGCAGTAGATTTGGGGGTCGGTGTAAACCTCTGACGGCATTAGATGGAAGCAGAAGACAAAGCAAGTGACATTTATTAAGACTTTAGGTGCATTTAGGTTTATAGAAAAAAACTGAGAAAGATTAAAATGTCTGAGTAGTGAAAAAAAAAAATATGGATTTCCCGTACCGGGAGTCAAACCCGGGCCGCCTGGGTGAAAACCAGGAATCCTAACCGCTAGACCATATGGGAACTGTGAACTTTTCATACAGCTTAGTGTATGTGAGGTGTCTCCCAAGGTCACACTGCATTCCGTACACTGAGAGTTATATTCTTCTTCTCAGTAGTACACAATCAATTGGGGTAACAGACACCTCACTTCTGACAAAAGAGAAGGAATGACCAGAAGTCATCATTTCTGCCACAACCTGTCAGGTCTCATTATTTACAACCTTAGAGCTTCTACACATACACAGAGCCCAGGACACGGAGGACAGCAGCAGTCCCTGCATTCACTATTACTAACCCCTCCCCTTGAGCCAGACAAAGCCAAGCCCCTCCCGTAGGACACTCCTCGGTTTCCTCACCAGACTGATGGCCCCACAGACCCCTCTCCAGTTATCTTCCAGCTACTTCTTTGACGACACTCCCCTGCACCTGTCACAGGCTCCAGGCTGCCCTCCTGGGGCTCGAGTTATACTCCTTCTCTATCTACTAACAGCACCGACTCCAGTCCTGACACTGGATTGGTTCACACAGAGAAGAAACAGCTCAGAAGTAGTCTGGGTTGTTCCCAGGTACCTGCATCTTCACAGAGTGACTGCCAGGGGGCAGCACAGCCAAAGCACTCACAGCCCACAAGCTACAAATCATCAATTGGATGTCAGCAGCCTTGTCAGAGGCGCAGAGACTAGTAATTCCACAATATTTTGGGACAGCAGAGAAAGAAGCAAGTGCTGAGCTGAAGTGGTCACTGCTGTTTTGTCACAACACCAGACATATGTTCTTAAAAGCATGTAAGCACACATTCTTAGGAATTCTCGGTCGTCTTCTCCCTTTCTGACATTATACCAATTGTATACACCCGAATGGAGAAAAGTTAAAATATAAGGTACTAGGAATATGCGCCAAAGGTAGGCAAATTAAACATTTTAAGTACAAATATTACCATATTTATTGATGTAAAATGTAAACAAGTTAGACTGAAAATATGTGTGTGTGTTTACAAAGGATGTCTAAAGTGTATGCTGTGAGGTCAGGTTGCAGTTCACTATTTGCACTTGTGCCTATTACAAGTGTGAGTACCCAGTTACACTAATGTCTGCTCTGACTTGTTATTCTGAGAGTCATGTGCTAAAGGGGGGCTTCCACCCTAGTTTGAGGGACCAGAGTACGAATGCCCCAGGGCACAGGAAGTACACAGTCCTCATTGATACAACTGTGGCCCAGTAACTTCTGACTGCCCTTTGACCCCACAGACTGGCACATATATGTCATCAGACTATAGCACCGTGGTACATATGCACACATGTGCATGTACACGTCAGCCAGTTTTTTATTCATTTATGTGCTAATACTGTTCAGCATCAGGATGTGATGTCGAAGGAGACTGGTGGAGAGCGCCGAAGTCTCTGGTATTTCAAGACAAAACTAGAGACCTTTTCACACTCATATACTGCTCCAGGCAGATCTTCCACTGCAAATGCAAGTTATATGAGTCCAGCTGAAAACTGTTTATTTTTGGGTACTTGCTTTAGTCAAAGGTTACCATTTGCAACTCACAAAAAAAAAGCAAAGGGCAATTTCATACATGAACACTTTGGTAAAGTCGTTCTTTCACACCGTACATTTCCGTAAGTTTCTCTCTCCTTGTAAGTTATCCGGTGTGAAGGCCAAGTGGAGTCAGGTCCACACTGTGCATCTTACAGTTGTGTAGCCAGAGTAGAGAGGTGTCCACACAGACACAGGACGTAGACAACACCTGTGTGTAGCATCAAGTGTCCCCAGCAACGCCTATAGAATAATGTATAGATGACCCCAAACGGCAGAAACCGCGAGGGGAATGAAAAGAGGAAGAGACGGGTTATGTCAGAGATACAAATGGTTTCCTGCTCAAGACTGCAATAAATTAAAACAAAAGTATTATTACAAACATTCCAGGTCCTACCGATATTGGAACTCAGATTGCTGGATTCCGAGTCCAGAGTGCTAATCATTACACGATGGAACCAACGTCCACGATCCTCAACCCTAGGAGTCCTGAAGCAGTGTCAGTCACCACCTACTGTCTATCGCTTGAATTCGTTCACACTGTAAATCAAACATGACAAATCCAACAGCACAACTAAAATGTGTATTTCACAAGTAATAACATAAAAACAGAAATATACTTTTGCTGATGCAGAAACAAAGAAAACGTCTCGTCTGATGCTTCGAAATCTCCATTTAGCATGGCCCCTTAACTAACCACCAAGAGTCTTTGCACGGCTGGGAACCTTTGTAAAAGGGTCAGTGGGTCACTGTGAATGCAGCAGATCTTCACCCCTGTATTTCTTACAAAGAAGCAGAGTTTTATTCCAGGTACAGGAGGCATCTCTGGTGTCTGATACTACCGGTAGTGTTCAGCCTACCCTCTCTGAGAGAGCAGCAGTGAGGGTACAAAGCACACTGGTTGCAAAATGTGGACACTGCAAACAACAGCTGCAATATCACAGATGATATAAAACACATAAAGTACTCAAGTCTTATACTAGAAACAACACAGCAGGGGAATCATGTCATAAAACAAATGATGAACCCACAGTATGGACGGGGCAGGTAATAAAATGCGAATTTCCCATGGTGGGACCACAGTCAATTGCTCCCTTCTTCTCTGTGCCCCGGTCTCTTTATATAATCTGTACTTTTTGTGGTGCAATAAAAGAAAAACAAGGAATAACCCTTCATAGTATTAATGTACAGGTCAAGGGCTGGGGAGAGAGGGCTGTAGATTTGGGGGTCGGTGTAAACCTCTGACGGCATTAGATGGAAGCAGAAGACAAAGCAAGTGACATTTATTAAGACTTTAGGTGCATTTAGGTTTATAGAAAAAAACTGAGAAAGATTAAAATGTCTGAGTAGTGAAAAAAAAAAATATGGATTTTCCATACCAGGAGTCGAACTCGGGCCGCCTGGGTGGAAACCAGGAATCCTAACCGCTAGACCATATGGGAACTGTGAACTTTTTATACAGCTTAGTGTATGTGAGGTGTCTCCCAAGGTCACACTGCATTCCGTACACTGAGAGTTATATTGTTCTTCTCAGTAGTACACAATCAATTGGGGTAACAGACACCTCACTTCTGACAAAAGAGAAGGAATGACCAGAAGTCATCATTTCTGCCACAACCTGTCAGGTCTCATTATTTACAACCTTAGAGCTTCTACACATACACAGAGCCCAGGACACGGAGGACAGCAGCAGTCCCTGCATTCACTATTACTAAACCCTCCCCTTGAGCCAGACAAAGCCACGCCCCTCCCGTAGGACACTCCTGGGTTTCCTCACCAGACTGATGGCCCCACAGACCCCTCTCCAGTTATCTTCCAGCTGCTTCCTTGACGACACTCCCCTGCACCTGTCACAGGCTCCAGGCTGCCCTCCTGGGGCTCGAGTTATACTCCTTCTCTATCTACTAACAGCACCGACTCCAGTCCTGACACTGGATTGGTTCACACAGAGAAGAAACAGCTCAGAAGTAGTCTGGGTTGTTCCCAGGTACCTGCATCTTCACAGAGTGACTGCCAGGGGGCAGCACAGCCAAAGCACTCACAGCCAACAAGGCTACAAATCATCAATTGGATGTCAGCAGCCTTGTCAGAGGCGCAGAGACTAGTAATTCCACAATATTTTGGGACAGCAGAGGAAGAAGCAAGTGCTGAGCTGAAGTGGTCACTGCTGTTTTGTCACAACACCAGACATATGTTCTTAAAAGCATGTAAGCACACATTCTTAAGAATTCTCGGTAGTCTTCTCCCTTTCTGACATTATACCAATTGTATACACCGGAATGGAGAAAAGTTCAAATATAAGGTACTAGGAATATGCGCCAAAGGTAGGCAAATTAAACATTTCAAGTACAAATATTACCATATTTATTGATGTAAAATGTAATCAAGTTAGACTGAAAATATGTGTGTGTGTTTACAAAGGATGTCTAAAGTGTATGCTGTGAGGTCAGGTTGCAGTTCACTACTTGCACTTGTGCCTTTCACAAGTGTGAGTACCCAGTTACACTAATGTCTTATCTGACTTGTTATTCTGAGAGTCATGTGCTAAAGGGGGGCTTCCACTATAGTTTGAGGGACCAGAGTACGAATGCCCCAGGGCACAGGAAGTACACAGTCCTCATTGATACAACTGTGGCCCAGTAACTTCTGACTGCCCTTTGACCCCACAGACTGGCACATGTATGTCATCAGACTATAGCACCGTGGTACATATGCACACATGTGCATGTACACGTCAGCCAGTTTTTTATTCATTTATGTGCTAATACTGTTCAGCATCAGGATGTGATGTTGAAGGAGACTGTTAGAGAGCGCCGAAGTCTTTGGTATTTCAAGACAAAACTAGAGACCTTTTCACACTCATATACTGCTCCAGGCAGATCTTCCACTGCAAATGCAAGTTATATGAGTCCAGCTGAAAACTGTTTATTTTTGGGTACTTGCTTTAGTCAAAGGTTACCATTTGCAACTCACAAAAAAAAAGCAAAGGGCAATTTCATACATTAACACTTTGGTAAAGTCGTTCTTTCACACCGTACATTTTCGTAAGTTTCTCTCTCCTTGTAAGTTATCCGGTGTGAAGGCCAAGTGGAGTCAGCTCCACACTGTGCATCTTACAGTTGTGTAGCCAGAGTAGAGAGGTGTCCACACAGACACAGGACGTAGACAACACCTGTTTGTAGCATCAAGTGTCCCCAGCAACGCCTATAGAATAATGTATAGATGCCCCCAAACCGCAGAAACCACGAGGGGAATGAAAAGAGGAAGAGACGGGTTATGTCAGAGATACAAATGGTTTCCTGCTCAAGACCTGCAATAAATTAAAACAAAAGTATTATTACAAACATTCCAGGTCCTACCGATATTGGAACTCAGATTGCTGGATTCAGAGTCCAGAGTGCTAATCATTACACGATGGAACCAACGTCCACGATCCTCAACCCTAGGAGTCCTGAAGCAGTGTCAGTCGCCACCTACTGTCTATCGCTTGAATTCGTTCACACTGTAAATCAAACATGACAAATCCAACAGCACAACTAAAATGTGTATTTCACAAGTAATAACATAAAAACAGAAATATACTTTTGCTGATGCAGAAACAAAGAAAACGTCTCGTCTGATGCTTCGAAATCTCCATTTAGCATGGCCCCTTAACTAACCACCAAGAGTCTTTGCACGGCTGGGAACCTTTGTAAAAGGGTCAGTGGGTCACTGTGAATGCAGCAGATCTTCACCCCTGTATTTCTTACAAAGAAGCAGAGTTTTATTCCAGGTACAGGAGGCATCTCTGGTGTCTGATACTACCGGTAGTGTTCAGCCTACCCTCTCTGAGAGAGCAGCAGTGAGGGTACAAAGCACACTGGTTGCAAAATGTGGACACTGCAAACAACAGCTGCAATATCACAGATGATATAAAACACATAAAGTACTCAAGTCTTATACTAGAAACAACACAGCAGGGGAATCATGTCATAAAACAAATGATGAACCCACAGTATGGACGGGGCAGGTAATAAAATGCGAATTTCCCATGGTGGGACCACAGTCAATTGCTGCCTTCTTCTCTGTGCCCCGGTCTCTTTATATAATCTGTACTTTTTGTTGTGCAATAAAAGAAAAACAAGGAATAACCCTTCATAGTATTAATGTACAGGTCAAGGGCTGGGGAGAGAGGGCAGTAGATTTGGGGGTCGGTGTAAACCTCTGACGGCATTAGATGGAAGCAGAAGACAAAGCAAGTGACATTTATTAAGACTTTAGGTGCATTTAGGTTTATAGAAAAAAACTGAGAAAGATTAAAATGTCTGAGTAGTGAAAAAAAAAAATATGGATTTCCCATACCGGGAGTCGAACCCAGGACGCCTGGGTGAAAACCAGGAATCCTAACCTCTAGACCATATGGGAACTGTGAACTGTTTATACATCTTAGTGTATGTGAGGTGTCTCCCAAGGTCACACTGCATTCCGTACACTGAGAGTTATATTGTTCTTCTCAGTAGTACACAATCAATTGGGGTAACAGACACCTCACTTCTGACAAAAGAGAAGGAATGACCAGAAGTCATCATTTATGCCACAACCTGTCAGGTCTCATTATTTACAACCTTAGAGCTTCTACACATACACAGAGCCCAGGACACGGAGGACAGAAGCAGTCCCTGCATTCACTATTACTAACCCCTCCCCTTGAGCCAGACAAAGCCACGCCCCTCCCGTAGGACACTCCTGGGTTTCCTCACCAGACTGATGGCCCCACAGACCCCTCTCCAGTTATCTTCCAGCTGCTTCCTTGACGACACTCCCCTGCACCTGTCACAGGCTCCAGGCTGCCCTCCTGGGGCTCGAGTTATACTCCTTCTCTATCTACTAACAGCACCGACTCCAGTCCTGACACTGGATTGGTTCACACAGAGAAGAAACAGCTCAGAAGTAGTCTGGGTTGTTCCCAGGTACCTGCATCTTCACAGAGTGACTGCCAGGGGGCAGCACAGCCAAAGCACTCACAGCCCACAAGGTTACAAATCATCAATTGGATGTCAGCAGCCTTGTCAGAGGCGCAGAGACTAGTAATTCCACAATATTTTGGGACAGCAGAGGAAGAAGCAAGTGCTGAGCTGAAGTGGTCACTGCTGTTTTGTCACAACACCAGACATATGTTCTTAAAAGCATGTAAGCGCACATTCTTAGGCATTCTCGGTCGTCTTCTCCCTTTCTGACATTATACCAATTGTATACACCCGAATGGAGAAAAGTTAAAATATAAGGTACTAGGAATATGCGCCAAAGGTAGGCAAATTAAACATTTCAAGTACAAATATTACCATATTTATTGATGTAAAATGTAAACAAGTTAGACTGAAAATATGTGTGTGTGTTTACAAAGGATGTCTAAAGTGTATGCTGTGAGGTCAGGTTGCAGTTCACTACTTGCACTTGTGCCTTTCACAAGTGTGAGTACCCAGTTACACTAATGTCTGCTCTGACTTGTTATTCTGAGAGTCATGTGCTAAAGGGGGGCTTCCACCCTAGTTTGAGGGACCAGAGTACGAATGCCCCAGGGCACAGGAAGTACACAGTCCTCATTGATACAACTGTGGCCCAGTAACTTCTGACTGCCCTTTGACCCCACAGACTGGCACATATATGTCATCAGACTATAGCACCGTGGTACATATGCACACATGTGCATGTACACGTCAGCCAGTTTTTTATTCATTTATGTGCTAATACTGTTCAGCATCAGGATGTGATGTCGAAGGAGACTGGTGGAGAGCGCCGAAGTCTCTGGTATTTCAAGTCAAAACTAGAGACCTTTTCACACTCATATACTGCTCCAGGCAGATCTTCCACTGCAAATGCAAGTTATATGAGTCCAGCTGAAAACTGTTTATTTTTGGGTACTTGCTTTAGTCAAAGGTTACCATTTGCAACTCACAAAAAAAAGCAAAGGGCAATTTCATACATTAACACTTTGGTAAAGTCGTTCTTTCACACCGTACATTTCCGTAAGTTTCTCTCTCCTTGTAAGTTATCCGGTGTGAAGGCCAAGTGGAGTCAGGTCCACACTGTGCATCTTACAGTTGTGTAGCCAGAGTAGAGAGGTGTCCACACAGACACAGGACGTAGACAACACCTGTGTGTAGCATCAAGTGTCCCCAGCAACGCCTATAGAATAATGTATAGATGCCCCCAAACCGCAGAAACCACAAGGGTGAATGAAAAGAGGAAGAGACGGGTTATGTCAGAGATACAAATGGTTTCCTGCTCAAGACCTGCAATAAATTAAAACAAAAGTATTATTACAAACATTCCAGGTCCTACCGATATTGGAACTCAGATTGCTGGATTCAGAGTCCAGAGTGCTAATCATTACACGATGGAACCAACGTCCACGATCCTCAACCCTAGGAGTCCTGAAGCAGTGTCAGTCGCCACCTACTGTCTATCGCTTGAAATCGTTCACACTGTAAATCAAACATGACAAATCCAACAGCACAACTAAAATGTGTATTTCACAAGTAATAACATAAAAACAGAAATATACTTTTGCTGATGCAGAAACAAAGAAAACGTCTCGTCTGATGCTTCGAAATCTCCATTTAGCATGGCCCCTTAACTAACCACCAAGAGTCTTTGCACGGCTGGGAACCTTTGTAAAAGGGTCAGTGGGTCACTGTGAATGCAGCAGATCTTCACCCCTGTATTTCTTACAAAGAAGCAGATTTTTATTCCAGGTACAGGAGGCATCTCTGGTGTCTGATACTACCGGTAGTGTTCAGCCTACCCTCTCTGAGAGAGCAGCAGTGAGGGTACAAAGCACACTGGTTGCAAAATGTGGACACTGCAAACAACAGCTGCAATATCACAGATGATATAAAACACATAAAGTACTCAAGTCTTATACTAGAAACAACACAGCAGGGGAATCATGTCATAAAACAAATGATGAACCCACAGTATGGACGGGGCAGGTAATAAAATGCGAATTTCCCATGGTGGGACCACAGTCAATTGCTGCCTTCTTCTCTGTGCCCCGGTCTCTTTATATAATCTGTACTTTTTGTTGTGCAATAAAAGAAAAACAAGGAATAACCCTTCATAGTATTAATGTACAGGTCAAGGGCTGGGGAGAGAGGGCAGTAGATTTGGGGGTCGGTGTAAACCTCTGACGGCATTAGATGGAAGCAGAAGACAAAGCAAGTGACATTTATTAAGACTTTAGGTGCATTTAGGTTTATAGAAAAAAACTGAGAAAGATTAAAATGTCTGAGTAGTGAAAAAAAAAAATATGGATTTCCCACACCGGGAGTCGAACCCAGGCCGCATGGGTGAAAACCAGGAATCCTAACCTCTAGACCATATGGGAACTGTGAACTTTTTATACAGCTTAGTGTATGTGAGGTGTCTCCCAAGGTCACACTGCATTCCGTACACTGAGAGTTATATTGTTTTTCTTAGTAGTACACAATCAATTGGGGTAACAGACACCTCACTTCTGACAAAAGAGAAGGAATGACCAGAAGTCATCATTTCTGCCACAACCTGTCAGGTCTCATTATTTACAACCTTAGAGCTTCTACACATACACAGAGCCCAGGACACGGAGGACAGAAGCAGTCCCTGCATTCACTATTACTAACCCCTCCCCTTGAGCCAGACAAAGCCACGCCCCTCCCATAGGACACTCCTGGGTTTCCTCACCAGACTGATGGCCCCACAGACCCCTCTCCAGTTATCTTCCAGCTGCTTCCTTGACGACACTCCCCTGCACCTGTCACAGGCTCCAGGCTGCCCTCCTGGGTCTCGAGTTATACTCCTTCTCTATCTACTAACAGCACCGACTCCAGTCCTGACACTGGATTGGTTCACACAGAGAAGAAACAGCTCAGAAGTAGTCTGGGTTGTTCCCAGGTACCTGCATCTTCACAGAGTGACTGCCAGGGGGCAGCACAGCCAAAGCACTCACAGCCCACAAGGCTACAAATCATCAATTGGATGTCAGCAGCCTTGTCAGAGGCTCAGAGACTAGTAATTCCACAATATTTTGGGACAGCAGAGGAAGAAGCAAGTGCTGAGCTGAAGTGGTCACTGCTGTTTTGTCACAACACCAGACATATGTTCTTAAAAGCATGTAAGCGCACATTCTTAGGCATTCTCGGTCGTCTTCTCCCTTTCTGACATTATACCATTTGTATACACCCGAATGGAGAAAAGTTAAAATATAAGGTACTAGGAATATGCGCCAAAGGTAGGCAAATTAAACATTTCAAGTACAAATATTACCATATTTATTGATGTAAAATGTAAACAAGTTAGACTGAAAATATGTGGGTGTGTTTACAAAGGATGTCCAAAGTGTATGCTGTGAGGTCAGGTTGCAGTTCACTACTTGCACTTGTGCCTTTCACAAGTGTGAGTACCCAGTTACACTAATGTCTTCTCTGACTTGTTATTCTGAGAGTCATGTACTAAAGGGGGGCTTCCACCCTAGTTTGAGGGACCAGAGTACGAATGCCCCAGGGCACAGGAAGTACACAGTCCTCATTGATACAACTGTGGCCCAGTAACTTCTGACTGCCCTTTGACCCCACAGTCTGGCACATATATGTCATCAGACTATAGCACCGTGGTACATATGCACACATGTGCATGTACACGTCAGCCAGTTTTTTATTCATTTATGTACTAATACTGTTCAGCATCAGGATGTGATGTCGAAGGAGACTGTTCGAGAGCGCCGAAGTCTCTGGTATTTCAAGACAAAACTAGAGACCTTTTCACACTCATATACTGCTCCAGGCAGATCTTCCACTGCAAATGCAAGTTATATGAGTCCAGCTGAAAACTGTTTATTTTTGGGTACTTGCTTTAGTCAAAGGTTACCATTTGCAACTCACAAAAAAAAAGCAAAGGGCAATTTCATACATTAACACTTTGGTAAAGTCGTTCTTTCACACCGTACATTTCCGTAAGTTTCTCTCTCCTTGTAAGTTATCCGGTGTGAAGGCCAAGTGGAGTCAGGTCCACACTGTGCATCTTACAGTTGTGTAGCCAGAGTAGAGAGGTGTCCACACAGACACAGGACGTAGACAACACCTGTGTGTAGCATCAAGTGTCCCCAGCAACGCCTATAGAATAATGTATAGATGCCCCCAAACCGCAGAAACCACGAGGGGAATGAAAAGAGGAAGAGACGGGTTATGTCAGAGATACAAATGGTTTCCTGCTCAAGACCTGCAATAAATTAAAACAAAAGTATTATTACAAACATTCCAGGTCCTACCGATATTGGAACTCAGATTGCTGGATTCAGAGTCCAGAGTGCTAATCATTACACGATGGAACCAACGTCCACGATGCTCAACCCTAGGAGTCCTGAAGCAGTGTCAGTCGCCACCTACTGTCTATCGCTTGAATTCGTTCACACTGTAAATCAAACATGACAAATCCAACAGCACAACTAAAATGTGTATTTCACAAGTAATAACATAAAAACAGAAATATACTTTTGCTGATGCAGAAACAAAGAAAACGTCTCGTCTGATGCTTCGAAATCTCCATTTAGCATGGCCCCTTAACTAACCACCAAGAGTCTTTGCACGGCTGGGAACCTTTGTAAAAGGGTCAGTGGGTCACTGTGAATGCAGCAGATCTTCACCCCTGTATTTCTTACAAAGAAGCAGAGTTTTATTCCAGGTACAGGAGGCATCTCTGGTGTCTGATACTACCGGTAGTGTTCAGCCTACCCTCTCTGAGAGAGCAGCAGTGAGGGTACAAAGCACACTGGTTGCAAAATGTGGACACTGCAAACAACAGCTGCAATATCACAGATGATATAAAACACATAAAGTACTCAAGTCTTATACTAGAAACAACACAGCAGGGGAATCATGTCATAAAACAAATGATGAACCCACAGTATGGACAGGACAGGTAATAAAATGCGAATTTCCCATGGTGGCACCACAGTCAATTGCTGCCTTCTTCTCTGTGCCCCGGTCTCTTTATATAATCTGTACTTTTTGTTGTGCAATAAAAGAAAAACAAGGAATAACCCTTCATAGTATTAATGTACAGGTCAAGGGCTGGGGAGAGAGGGCAGTAGATTTGGGGGTCGGTGTAAACCTCTGACGGCATTAGATGGAAGCAGAAGACAAAGCAAGTGACATTTATTAAGACTTTAGGTGCATTTAGGTTTATAGAAAAAAACTGAGAAAGATTAAAATGTCTGAGTAGTGAAAAAAAAAATATGGATTTCCCATACCGGGAGTCGAACCCAGGCCGCCTGGGTGAAAACCAGGAATCCTAACCGCTAGACCACATGGGAACTGATAACTTTTCATACAGCTTAGTGTATGTGAGGTGTCTCCCAAGGTCACACTGCATTCCGTACACTGGGAGTTATATTGTTCTTCTCAGTAGTACACAATCAATTGGGGTAACAGACACCTCACTTCTGACAAAAGAGAAGGAATGACCAGAAGTCATCATTTCTGCCACAACCTGTCAGGTCTCATTATTTACAACCTTAGAGCTTCTACACATACACAGAGCCCAGGACACGGAGGACAGCAGCAGTCCCTGCATTCACTATTACTAACCCCTCCCCTTGAGCCAGACAAAGCCACGCCCCTCCCGTAGGACACTCCTGGGTTTCCTCACCAGACTGATGGCCCCACAGACCCCTCTCCAGTTATCTTCCAGCTACTTCCTTGACGACACTCCCCTGCACCTGTCACAGGCTCCAGGCTGCCCTCCTGGGGCTCGAGTTATACTCCTTCTCTATCTACTAACAGCACCGACTCCAGTCCTGACACTGGATTGGTTCACACAGAGAAGAAACAGCTCAGAAGTAGTCTGGGTTGTTCCCAGGTACCTGCATCTTCACAGAGTGACAGCCAGGGGGCAGCACAGCCAAAGCACTCACAGCCCACAAGGCTAAAAATCATCAATTGGATGTCAGCAGCCTTGTCAGAGGCTCAGAGACTAGTAATTGCACAATATTTTGGGACAGCAGAGGAAGAAGCAAGTGCTGAGCTGAAGTGGTCACTGCTGTTTTGTCACAACACCAGACATATGTTCTTAAAAGCATGTAAGCGCACATTCTTAGGCATTCTCGGTCGTCTTCTCCCTTTCTGACATTATACCAATTGTATACACCCGAATGGAGAAAAGTTAAAATATAAGGTACTAGGAATATGCGCCAAAGGTAGGCAAATTAAACATTTCAAGTACAAATATTACCATATTTATTGATGTAAAATGTAAACAAGTTAGACTGAAAATATGTGGGTGTGTTTACAAAGGATGTCTAAAGTGTATGCTGTGAGGTCAGGTTGCAGTTCACTACTTGCACTTGTGCCTTTCACAAGTGTAAGTACCCAGTTACACTAATGTCTTCTCTGACATGTTATTCTGAGAGTCATGTACTAAAGGGGGGCTTCCACCCTAGTTTGAGGGACCAGAGTACGAATGCCCCAGGGCACAGGAAGTACACAGTCCTCATTGATACAACTGTGGCCCAGTAACTTCTGACTGCCCTTTGACCCCACAGACTGGCACATATATGTCATCAGACTATAGCACCGTGGTACATATGCACACATGTGCATGTACACGTCAGCCAGTTTTTTATTCATTTATGTACTAATACTGTTCAGCATCAGGATGTGATGTCGAAGGAGACTCTTAGAGAGCGCCGAAGTCTCTGGTATTTCAAGACAAAACTAGAGACCTTTTCACACTCATATACTGCTCCAGGCAGATCTTCCACTGCAAATGCAAGTTATATGAGTCCAGCTGAAAACTGTTTATTTTTTGGGAACTTGCTTTAGTCAAACGTTACCATTTGCAACTCACAAAAAAAAAGCAAAGGGCAATTTCATACATTAACACTTTGGTAAAGTCGTTCTTTCACACCGTACATTTCCGTAAGTTTCTCTCTCCTTGTAAGTTATCCGGTGTGAAGGCCAAGTGGAGTCAGGTCCACACTGTGCATCTTACAGTTGTGTAGCCAGAGTAGAGAGGTGTCCACACAGACACAGGACGTAGACAACACCTGTGTGTAGCATCAAGTGTCCCCAGCAATGCCTATAGAATAATGTATAGATGCCCCCAAACCGCAGAAACCACAAGGGGAATGAAAAGAGGAAGAGACGGGTTATGTCAGAGATACAAATGGTTTCCTACTCAAGACCTGCAATAAATTAAAACAAAAGTATTATTACAAACATTCCAGGTCCTACCGATATTGGAACTCAGATTGCTGGATTCAGAGTCCAGAGTGCTAATCATTACACGATGGAACCAACGTCCACGATCCTCAACCCTAGGAGTCCTGAAGCAGTGTCAGTCGCCACCTACTGTCTATCGCCTGAATTCGTTCACACTGTAAATCAAACATGACAAATCCAACAGCACAACTAAAATGTGTATTTCACAAGTAATAACATAAAAACAGAAATATACTTTTGCTGATGCAGAAACAAAGAAAACGTCTCGTCTGATGCTTCGAAATCTCCATTTAGCATGGCCCCTTAACTAACCACCAAGAGTCTTTGCACGGCTGGGAACCTTTGTAAAAGGGTCAGTGGGTCACTGTGAATGCAGCAGATCTTCACCCCTGTATTTCTTACAAAGAAGCAGAGTTTTATTCCAGGTACAGGAGGCATCTCTGGTGTCTGATACTACCGGTAGTGTTCAGCCTATCCTCTCTGAGAGAGCAGCAGTGAGGGTACAAAGCACACTGGTTGCAAAATGTGGACACTGCAAACAACAGCTGCAATATCACAGATGATATAAAACACATAAAGTACTCAAGTCTTATACTAGAAACAACACAGCAGGGGAATCATGTCATAAAACAAATGATGAACCCACAGTATGGACGGGGCAGGTAATAAAATGCGAATTTCCCATGGTGGCACCACAGTCAATTGCTGCCTTCTTCTCTGTGCCCCGGTCTCTTTATATAATCTGTACTTTTTGTTGTGCAATAAAAGAAAAACAAGGAATAACCCTTCATAGTATTAATGTACAGGTCAAGGGCTGGGGAGAGAGGGCTGTAGATTTGGGGGTCGGTGTAAACCTCTGACGGCATTAGATGGAAGCAGAAGACAAAGCAAGTGACATTTATTAAGACTTTAGGTGCATTTAGGTTTATAGAAAAAAACTGAGAAAGATTAAAATGTCTGAGTAGTGAAAAAAAAAAATGGATTTCTCATACCGGGAGTCGAACCCGGGCCGCCTGGGTGAAAACCAGGAATCCTAACCGCTAGACCATATGGGAACTGTGAACTTTTTATACAGCTTAGTGTATGTGAGGTGTCTCCCAAGGTCACACTGCATTCCGTACAATGAGAGTTATATTGTTCTTCTCAGTAGTACACAATCAATTGGGGTAACAGACACCTCACTTCTGACAAAAGAGAAGGAATGACCAGAAGTCATCATTTCTGCCACAACCTGTCAGGTCTCATTATTTACAACCTTAGAGCTTCTACACATACACAGAGCCCAGGACACGGAGGACAGCAGCAGTCCCTGCATTCACTATTACTAACCCCTCCCCTTGAGCCAGACAAAGCCACGCCCCTCCCGTAGGACGCTCCTGGGTTTCCTCACCAGACTGATGGCCCCACAGATCCCTCTCCAGTTATCTTCCAGCTGCTTCCTTGACGACACTCCCCTGCACCTGTCACAGGCTCCAGGCTGCCCTCCTGGGGCTCGAGTTATACTCCTTCTCTATCTACTAACAGCACCGACTCCAGTCCTGACACTGGATTGGTTCACACAGAGAAGAAACAGCTCAGAAGTAGTCTGGGTTGTTCCCAGGTACCTGCATCTTCACAGAGTGACTGCCAGGGGGCAGCACAGCCAAATCACTCACAGCCCACGAGGCTACAAATCATCAATTGGATGTCAGCAGCCTTGTCAGAGGCGCAGAGACTAGTAATTCCACAGTATTTTGGGACAGCAGAGGAAGAAGCAAGTGCTGAGCTGAAGTGGTCACTGCTGTTTTGTCACAACACCAGACATATGTTCTTAAAAGCATGTAAGCGCACATTCTTAGGCATTCTCGGTCGTCTTCTCCCTTTCTGACATTATACCAATTGTATACACCCGAATGGAGAAAAGTTAAAATATAAGGTACTAGGAATATGCGCCAAAGGTAGGCAAATTAAACATTTCAAGTACAAATATTACCATATTTATTGATGTAAAATGTAAACAAGTTAGACTGAAAATATGTGTGTGTGTTTACAAAGGATGTCTAAAGTGTATGCTGTGAGGTCAGGTTGCAGTTCACTACTTGCACTTTTGCCTTTCACAAGTGTGAGTACCCAGTTACACTAATGTCTGCTCTGACTTGTTATTCTGAGAGTCATGTGCTAAAGGGGGGCTTCCACCCTAGTTTGAGGGACCAGAGTACGAATGCCCCAGGGCACAGGAAGTACACAGCCCTCATTGATACAACTGTGGCCCAGTAACTTCTGACTGCCCTTTGACCCCACAGACTGGCACATATATGTCATCAGACTATAGCACCGTGGTACATATGCACACATGTGCATGTACACGTCAGCCAGTTTTTTATTCATTTATGTGCTATTACTGTTCAGCATCAGGATGTGATGTCGAAGGAGACTGGTGGAGAGCGCCGAAGTCTCTGGTATTTCAAGACAAAACTAGAGACCTTTTCACACTCATATACTGCTCCAGGCGGATCTTCCACTGCAAATGCAAGTTATATGAGTCCAGCTGAAAACTGTTTATTTTTGGGTACTTGCTTTAGTCAAAGGTTACCATTTGCAACTCACAAAAAAAAAGCAAAGGGCAATTTCATACATTAACACTTTGGTAAAGTCGTTCTTTCACACCGTACATTTCCGTAAGTTTCTCTCTCCTTGTAAGTTATCCGGTGTGAAGGCCAAGTGGAGTCAGGTCCACACTGTGCATCTTACAGTTGTGTAGCCAGAGTAGAGAGGTGTCCACACAGACACAGGACGTAGACAACACCTGTGTGTAGCATCAAGTGTCCCCAGCAACGCCTATAGAATAATGTATAGATGCCCCCAAACCGCAGAAACCACAAGGGGAATGAAAAGAGGAAGAGACGGGTTATGTCAGAGATACAAATGGTTTCCTGCTCAAGACCTGCAATAAATTAAAACAAAAGTATTATTACAAACATTCCAGGTCCTACCGATATTGGAACTCAGATTGCTGGATTCAGAGTCCAGAGTGCTAATCATTACACAATGGAACCAAAGTCCACGATCCTCAACCCTACGAGTCCTGAAGCAGTGTCAGTCACCACCTACTGTCTATCGCTTGAATTCGTTCACACTGTAAATCAAACATGACAAATCCAACAGCACAACTAAAATGTGTATTTCACAAGTAATAACATAAAAACAGAAATATACTTTTGCTGATGCAGAAACAAAGAAAACGTCTCGTCTGATGCTTCGAAATCTCCATTTAGCATGGCCCCTTAACTAACCACCAAGAGTCTTTGCACGGCTGGGAACCTTTGTAAAAGGGTCAGTGGGTCACTGTGAATGCAGCAGATCTTCACCCCTGTATTTCTTACAAAGAAGCAGATTTTTATTCCAGGTACAGGAGGCATCTCTGGTGTCTGATACTACCGGTAGTGTTCAGCCTACCCTCTCTGAGAGAGCAGCAGTGAGGGTACAAAGCACACTGGTTGCAAAATGTGGATACTGCAAACAACAGCTGCAATATCACAGATGATATAAAACACATAAAGTACTCAAGTCTTATACTAGAAACAACACAGCAGGGGAATCATGTCATAAAACAAATGATGAACCCACAGTATGGACGGGGCAGGTAATAAAATGCGAATTTCCCATGGTGGGACCACAGTCAATTGCTGCCTTCTTCTCTGTGCCCCGGTCTCTTTATATAATCTGTACTTTTTGTTGTGCAATAAAAGAAAAACAAGGAATAACCCTTCATAGTATTAATGTACAGGTCAAGGGCTGGGGAGAGAGGGCAGCAGATTTGGGGGTCGGTGTAAACCTCTGACGGCATTAGATGGAAGCAGAAGACAAAGCAAGTGACATTTATTAAGACTGTAGGTGCATTTAGGTTTATAGAAAAAAACTGAGAAAGATTAAAATGTCTGAGTAGTGAAAAAAAAAAATATGGATTTCCCATACCGGGAGTCAAACCCGGGCCGCCTGGGTGAAAACCAGGAATCCTAACCACTAGACCATATGGGAACTGTGAACTTTTTATACAGCTTAGTGTATGTGAGGTGTCTCCCAAGGTCACACTGCATTCCGTACACTGAGAGTTATATTGTTCTTCTCAGTAGTACACAATCAATTGGGGTAACAGACACCTCACTTCTGACAAAAGAGAAGGAATGACCAGAAGTCATCATTTCTGCCACAACCTGTCAGGTCTCATTATTTACAACCTTAGAGCTTCTACACATACACAGAGCCCAGGACACGGAGGACAGCAGCAGTCCCTGCATTCACTATTACTAACCCCTCCCCTTGAGCCAGACAAAGCCACGCCCCTCCCGTAGGACACTCCTGGGTTTCCTCACCAGACTGATGGCCCCACAGACCCCTCTCCAGTTATCTTCCAGCTACTTCCTTGACGACACTCCCCTGCACCTGTCACAGGCTCCAGGCTGCCCTCCTGGGGCTCGAGTTATACTCCTTCTCTATCTACTAACAGCACCGACTCCAGTCCTGACACTGGATTGGTTCACACAGAGAAGAAACAGCTCAGAAGTAGTCTGGGTTGTTCCCAGGTACCTGCATCTTCACAGAGTGACTGCCAGGGGGCAGCACAGCCAAAGCACTCACAGCCCACAAGGCTACAAATCATCAATTGGATGTCAGCAGCCTTGTCAGAGGCTCAGAGACTAGTAATTCCACAATATTTTGGGACAGCAGAGGAAGAAGCAAGTGCTGAGCTGAAGTGGTCACTGCTGTTTTGTCACAACACCAGACATATGTTCTTAAAAGCATGTAAGCGCACATTCTTAGGCATTCTCGGTCGTCTTCTCCCTTTCTGACATTATACCAATTGTATACACCCGAAAGGAGAAAAGTTAAAATATAAGGTACTAGGAATATGCGCCAAAGGTAGGCAAATTAAACATTTCAAGTACAAATATTACCATATTTATTGATGTAAAATGTAAACAAGTTAGACTGAAAATATGTGGGTGTGTTTACAAAGGATGTCTAAAGTGTATGCTGTGAGGTCAGGTTGCAGTTCACTACTTGCACTTGTGCCTTTCACAAGTGTAAGTACCCAGTTACACTAATGTCTTCTCTGACATGTTATTCTGAGAGTCATGTACTAAAGGGGGGCTTCCACCCTAGTTTGAGGGACCAGAGTACGAATGCCCCAGGGCACAGGAAGTACACAGTCCTCATTGATACAACTGTGGCCCAGTAACTTCTGACTGCCCTTTGACCTCACAGACTGGCACATATATGTCATCAGACTATAGCACCGTGGTACATATGCACACATGTGCATGTACACGTCAGCCAGTTTTTTATTCATTTATGTACTAATACTGTTCAGCATCAGGATGTGATGTCGAAGGAGACTCTTAGAGAGCGCCGAAGTCTCTGGTATTTCAAGACAAAACTAGAGACCTTTTCACACTCATATACTGCTCCAGGCAGATCTTCCACTGCAAATGCAAGTTATATGAGTCCAGCTGAAAACTGTTTATTTTTGGGTACTTGCTTTAGTCAAACGTTACCATTTGCAACTCACAAAAAAAAAGCAAGGGGCAATTTCATACATTAACACTTTGGTAAAGTCGTTCTTTCACACCGTACATTTCCGTAAGTTTCTCTCTCCTTGTAAGTTATCCGGTGTGAAGGCCAAGTGGAGTCAGGTCCACACTGTGCATCTTACAGTTGTGTAGCCAGAGTAGAGAGGTGTCCACACAGACACAGGACGTAGACAACACCTGTGTGTAGCATCAAGTGTCCCCAGCAATGCATATAGAATAATGTATAGATGCCCCCAAACCGCAGAAACCACAAGGGGAATGAAAAGAGGAAGAGACGGGTTATGTCAGAGATACAAATGGTTTCCTACTCAAGACCTGCAATAAATTAAAACAAAAGTATTATTACAAACATTCCAGGTCCTACCGATATTGGAACTCAGATTGCTGGATTCAGAGTCCAGAGTGCTAATCATTACACGATGGAACCAACGTCCACGATCCTCAACCCTAGGAGTCCTGAAGCAGTGTCAGTCGCCACCTACTGTCTATCGTCTGAATTCGTTCAAACTGTAAATCAAACATGACAAATCCAACAGCACAACTAAAATGTGTATTTCACAAGTAATAACATAAAAACAGAAATATACTTTTGCTGATGCAGAAACAAAGAAAACGTCTCGTCTGATGCTTCGAAATCTCCATTTAGCATGGCCCCTTAACTAACCACCAAGAGTCTTTGCACGGCTGGGAACCTTTGTAAAAGGGTCAGTGGGTCACTTTGAATGCAGCAGATCTTCACCCCTGTATTTCTTACAAAGAAGCAGAGTTTTATTCCAGGTACAGGAGGCATCTCTGGTGTCTGATACTACCGGTAGTGTTCAGCCTACCCTCTCTGAGAGAGCAGCAGTGAGGGTACAAAGCACACTGGTTGCAAAATGTGGACACTGCAAACAACAGCTGCAATATCACAGATGATATAAAACACATAAAGTACTCCAATCTTATACTAGAAACAACACAGCAGGGGAATCATGTCATAAAACAAATGATGAACCCACAGTATGGATGGGACAGGTAATAAAATGCGAATTTCCCATGGTGGCACCACAGTCAATTGCTGCCTTCTTCTCTGTGCCCCGGTCTCTTTATATAATCTGTACTTTTTGTTGTGCAATAAAAGAAAAACAAGGAATAACCCTTCATAGTATTAATGTACAGGTCAAGGGCTGGGGAGAGAGGGCAGTAGATTTGGGGGTCGGTGTAAACCTCTGACGGCATTAGATGGAAGCAGAAGACAAAGCAAGTGACATTTATTAAGACTTTAGGTGCATTTAGGTTTATAGAAAAAAACTGAGAAAGATTAAAATGTCTGAGTAGTGAAAAAAAAAAATATGGATTTCCCGTACTGGGAGTCAAACCCGGGCCGCCTGGGTGAAAACCAGGAATCCTAACCGCTAGACCATATGGGAACTGTGAACTTTTCATACAGCTTAGTGTATGTGAGGTGTCTCCCAAGGTCACACTGCATTCCGTACACTGAGAGTTATATTCTTCTTCTCAGTAGTACACAATCAATTGGGGTAACAGACACCTCACTTCTGACAAAAGAGAAGGAATGACCAGAAGTCATCATTTCTGCCACAACCTGTCAGGTCTCATTATTTACAACCTTAGAGCTTCTACACATACACAGAGCCCAGGACACGGAGGACAGCAGCAGTCCCTGCATTCACTATTACTAACCCCTCCCCTTGAGCCAGACAAAGCCAAGCCCCTCCCGTAGGACACTCCTCGGTTTCCTCACCAGACTGATGGCCCCACAGACCCCTCTCCAGTTATCTTCCAGCTACTTCCTTGACGACACTCCCCTGCACCTGTCACAGGCTCCAGGCTGCCCTCCTGGGGCTCGAGTTATACTCCTTCTCTATCTACTAACAGCACCGACTCCAGTCCTGACACTGGATTGGTTCACACAGAGAAGAAACAGCTCAGAAGTAGTCTGGGTTGTTCCCAGGTACCTGCATCTTCACAGAGTGACTGCCAGGGGGCAGCACAGCCAAAGCACTCACAGCCCACAAGCTACAAATCATCAATTGGATGTCAGCAGCCTTGTCAGAGGCACAGAGACTAGTAATTCCACAATATTTTGGGACAGCAGAGAAAGAAGCAAGTGCTGAGCTGAAGTGGTCACTGCTGTTTTGTCACAACACCAGACATATGTTCTTAAAAGCATGTAAGCACACATTCTTAGGAATTCTCGGTCGTCTTCTCCCTTTCTGACATTATACCAATTGTATACACCCGAATGGAGAAAAGTTAAAATATAAGGTACATGGAATATGCGCCAAAGGTAGGCAAATTAAACATTTTAAGTACAAATATTACCATATTTATTGATGTAAAATGTAAACAAGTTAGACTGAAAATATGTGTGTGTGTTTACAAAGGATGTCTAAAGTGTATGCTGTGAGGTCAGGTTGCAGTTCACTATTTGCACTTGTGCCTATTACAAGTGTGAGTACCCAGTTACACTAATGTCTGCTCTGACTTGTTATTCTGAGAGTCATGTGCTAAAGGGGGGCTTCCACCCTAGTTTGAGGGACCAGAGTACGAATGCCCCAGGGCACAGGAAGTACACAGTCCTCATTGATACAACTGTGGCCCAGTAACTTCTGACTGCCCTTTGACCCCACAGACTGGCACATATATGTCATCAGACTATAGCACCGTGGTACATATGCACACATGTGCATGTACACGTCAGCCAGTTTTTTATTCATTTATGTGCTAATACTGTTCAGCATCAGGATGTGATGTCGAAGGAGACTGGTGGAGAGCGCCGAAGTCTCTGGTATTTCAAGACAAAACTAGAGACCTTTTCACATTCATATACTGCTCCAGGCAGATCTTCCACTGCAAATGCAAGTTATATGAGTCCAGCTGAAAACTGTTTATTTTTGGGTACTTGCTTTAGTCAAAGGTTACCATTTGCAACTCACAAAAAAAAAGCAAAGGGCAATTTCATACATGAACACTTTGGTAAAGTCGTTCTTTCACACCGTACATTTCCGTAAGTTTCTCTCTCCTTGTAAGTTATCCGGTGTGAAGGCCAAGTGGAGTCAGGTCCACACTGTGCATCTTACAGTTGTGTAGCCAGAGTAGAGAGGTGTCCACACAGACACAGGACGTAGACAACACCTGTGTGTAGCATCAAGTGTCCCCAGCAACGCCTATAGAATAATGTATAGATGCCCCCAAACCGCAGAAACCACGAGGGGAATGAAAAGAGGAAGAGACGGGTTATGTCAGAGATACAAATGGTTTCCTGCTCAAGACCTGCAATAAATTAAAACAAAAGTATTATTACAAACATTCCAGGTCCTACCGATATTGGAACTCAGATTGCTGGATTCAGAGTCCAGAGTGCTAATCATTACACAATGGAACCAACGTCCACGATCCTCAACCCTAGGAGTCCTGAAGCAGTGTCAGTCGCCACCTACTGTCTATCGCTTGAATTCGTTCACACTGTAAATCAAACATGACAAATCCAACAGCACAACTAAAATGTGTATTTCACAAGTAATAACATAAAAACAGAAATATACTTTTGCTGATGCAGAAACAAAGAAAACGTCTCGTCTGATGCTTCGAAATCTCCATTTAGCATGGCCCCTTAACTAACCACCAAGAGTCTTTGCACGGCTGGGAACCTTTGTAAAAGAGTCAGTGGGTCACTGTGAATGCAGCAGATCTTCACCCCTGTATTTCTTACAAAGAAGCAGAGTTTTATTCCAGGTACAGGAGGCATCTCTGGTGTCTGATACTACCGGTAGTGTTCAGCCTACCCTCTCTGAGAGAGCAGCAGTGAGGGTACAAAGCACACTGGTTGCAAAATGTGGACACTGCAAACAACAGCTGCAATATCACAGATGATATAAAACACATAAAGTACTCAAGTCTTATACTAGATACAACACAGCAGGGGAATCATGTCATAAAACAAATGATGAACCCACAGTATGGACGGGGCAGGTAATAAAATGCGAATTTCCCATGGTGGGACCACAGTCAATTGCTGCCTTCTTCTCTGTGCCCCGGTCTCTTTATATAATCTGTACTTTTTGTTGTGCAATAATAGAAAAACAAGGAATAACCCTTCATAGTATTAATGTACAGGTCAAGGGCTGGGGAGAGAGGGCTGTAGATTTGGGGGTCGGTGTAAACCTCTGACGGCATTAGATGGAAGCAGAAGACAAAGCAAGTGACATTTATTAAGACTTTAGGTGCATTTAGGTTTATAGAAAAAAACTGAGAAAGATTAAAATGTCTGAGTAGTGGAAAAAAATAAAAAATGGATTTCCCATACCGGGAGTTGAACCCGGGCCGCCTGGGTGAAAACCAGGAATCCTAACCGCTAGACCATATGGGAACTGTGAACTTTTGATACAGCTTAGTGTATGTGAGGTGTCTCCCAAGGTCACACTGCATTCCGTACATTGAGAGTTATATTGTTCTTCTCAGTAGTACACAATCAATTGGGGTAACAGACACCTCACTTCTGACAAAAGAGAAGGAATGACCAGAAGTCATCATTTCTGCCACAACCTGTCAGGTCTCATTATTTACAAACTTAGAGCTTCTACACATACACAGAGCCCAGGACACGGAGGACAGCAGCAGTCCCTGCATTCACTATTACTAACCCCTCCCCTTGAGCCAGACAAAGCCACGCCCCTCCCGTAGGACACTCCTGGGTTTCCTCACCAGACTGATGGCCCCACAGACCCCTCTCCAGTTATCTTCCAGCTGCTTCCTTGATGACACTCCCCTGCACCTGTCACAGGCTCCAGGCTGCCCTCCTGGGGCTCGAGTTATACTCCTTCTCTATCTACTAACAGCACCGACTCCAGTCCTGACACTGGATTGGTTCACACAGAGAAGAACCAGCTCAGAAGTAGTCTGGGTTGTTCCCAGGTACCTGCATCTTCACAGAGTGACTGCCAGGGGGCAGCACAGCCAAAGCACTCACAGCCCACAAGGCTACAAATCATCAATTGGATGTCAGCAGCCTTGTCAGAGGCACAGAGACTAGTAATTCCACAATATTTTGGGACAGCAGAGGAAGAAGCAAGTGCTGAGCTGAAGTGGTCACTGCTGTTTTGTCACAACACCAGACATATGTTCTTGAAAGCATGTAAGCGCACATTCTTAGGCATTCTCGGTCGTCTTCTCCCTTTCTGACATTATACCAATTGTATACACCCGAGTGGAGAAAAGTTAAAATATAAGGTACTAGGAATATGCACCAAAGGTAGGCAAATTAAACATTTCAAGTACAAATATTACCATATTTATTGATGTAAAATGTAAACAAGTTAGACCGAAAATATGTGTGTGTGTTTACAAAGGATGTCTAAAGTGTATGCTGTGAGGTCAGGTTGCAGTTCACTACTTGCACTTGTGCCTTTCACAAGTGTGAGTACCCAGTTACACTAATGTCTGCTCTGACTTGTTATTCTGAGAGTCATGTGCTAAAGGTGGGCTTAAACCCTAGTTTGAGGGACCACAGTACGAATGCCCCAGGGCACAGGAAGTACACAGTCCTCATTGATACAACTGTGGCCCAGTAACTTCTGACTGCCCTTTGACCCCACAGACTGGCACATATATGTCATCAGACTATAGCACCGTGGTACATATGCACACATGTGCATGTACACGTCAGCCAGTTTTTTATTCATTTATGTACTAATACTGTTCAGCATCAGGATGTGATGTCGAAGGAGACTGTTAGAGAGCGCCGAAGTCTCTGGTATTTCAAGACAAAACTAGAGACCTTTTCACACTCATATACTGCTCCAGGCAGATCTTCCACTGCAAATGCACGTTATATGAGTCCAGCTGAAAACTGTTTATTTTTGGGTACTTGCTTTAGTCAAAGGTTACCATTTGCAACTCACAAAAAAAAAGCAAAGGGCAATTTCATACATTAACACTTTGGTAAAGTCGTTCTTTCACACCGTACATTTCCGTAAGTTTCTCTCTCCTTGTAAGTTATCCGGTGTGAAGGCCAAGTGGAGTCAGGTCCACACTGTGCATCTTACAGTTGTGTAGCCAGAGTAGAGAGGTGTCCACACAGACACAGGACGTAGACAACACCTGTGTGTAGCATCAAGTGTCCCCAGCAACGCCTATAGAATAATGTATAGATGCCCCCAAACCGCAGAAACCACGAGGGGAATGAAAAGAGGAAGAGACGGGTTATGTCAGAGATACAAATGGTTTCCTGCTCAAGAACTGCAATAAATTAAAACAAAAGTATTATTACAAACATTCCAGGTCCTACCGATATTGGAACTCAGATTGCTGGATTCAGAGTCCAGAGTGCTAATCATTACACGATGGAACCAACGTCCACGATCCTCAACCCTAGGAGTCCTGAAGCAGTGTCAGTCGCCACCTACTGTCTATCGCCTGAATTCGTTCACACTGCAAATCAAACATGACAAATCCAACAGCACAACTAAATTGTGTATTTCACAAGTAATACCATAAAAACAGAAATATACTTTTGCTGATGCAGAAACAAAGAAAACGTCTCGTCTGATGCTTCGAAATCTCCATTTAGCATGGCCCCTTAACTAACCACCAAGAGTCTTTGCACGGCTGGGAACCTTTGTAAAAGGGTCAGTGGGTCACTGTGAATGCAGCAGATCTTCACCCCTGTATTTCTTACAAAGAAGCAGAGTTTTATTCCAGGTACAGGAGGCATCTCTGGTGTCTGATACTACCGGTAGTGTTCAGCCTATCCTCTCTGAGAGAGCAGCAGTGAGGGTACAAAGCACACTGGTTGCAAAATGTGGACACTGCAAACAACAGCTGCAATATCACAGATGATATAAAACACATAAAGTACTCAAGTCTTATACTAGAAACAACACAGCAGGGGAATCATGTCATAAAACAAATGATGAACCCACAGTATGGACGGGGCAGGTAATAAAATGCGAATTTCCCATGGTGGCACCACAGTCAATTGCTGCCTTCTTCTCTGTGCCCCGGTCTCTTTATATAATCTGTACTTTTTGTTGTGCAATAAAAGAAAAACAAGGAATAACCCTTCATAGTATTAATGTACAGGTCAAGGGCTGGGGAGAGAGGGCTGTAGATTTGGGGGTCGGTGTAAACCTCTGACGGCATTAGATGGAAGCAGAAGACAAAGCAAGTGACATTTATTAAGACTTTAGGTGCATTTAGGTTTATAGAAAAAAACGGAGAAAGATTAAAATGTCTGAGTAGTGAAAAAAAAAAATGGATTTCTCATACCGGGAGTCGAACCCGGGCCGCCTGGGTGAAAACCAGGAATCCTAACCGCTAGACCATATGGGAACTGTGAACTTTTTGTACAGCTTAGTGTATGTGAGGTGTCTCCCAAGGTCACACTGCATTCCGTACAATGAGAGTTATATTGTTCTTCTCAGTAGTACACAATCAATTGGGGTAACAGACACCTCACTTCTGACAAAAGAGAAGGAATGACCAGAAGTCATCATTTCTGCCACAACCTGTCAGGTCTCATTATTTACAACCTTAGAGCTTCTACACATACGCAGAGCCCAGGACACGGAGGACTGCAGCAGTCCCTGCATTCACTATTACTAACCCCTCCCCTTGAGCCAGACAAAGCCACGCCCCTCCCGTAGGACGCTCCTGGGTTTCCTCACCAGACTGATGGCCCCACAGATCCCTCTCCAGTTATCTTCCAGCTGCTTCCTTGACGACACTCCCCTGCACCTGTCACAGGCTCCAGGCTGCCCTCCTGGGGCTCGAGTTATACTCCTTCTCTATCTACTAACAGCACCGACTCCAGTCCTGACACTTGATTGGTTCAGACAGAGAAGAAACAGCTCAGAAGTAGTCTGGGTTGTTCCCAGGTACCTGCATCTTCACAGAGTGACCTCCAGGGGGCAGCACAGCCAAAGCACTCACAGCCCACAAGGCTACAAATCATCAATTGGATGTCAGCAGCCTTGTCAGAGGCGCAGAGACTAGTAATTCCACAGTATTTTGGGACAGCAGAGGAAGAAGCAAGTGCTGAGCTGAAGTGGTCACTGCTGTTTTGTCACAACACCAGACATATGTTCTTAAAAGCATGTAAGCGCACATTCTTAGGCATTCTCGGTCGTCTTCTCCCTTTCTGACATTATACCAATTGTATACACCCGAATGGAGAAAAGTTAAAATATAAGGTACTAGGAATATGCGCCAAAGGTAGGCAAATTAAACATTTCAAGTACAAATATTACCATATTTATTGATGTAAAATGTAAACAAGTTAGACTGAAAATATGTGTGTGTGTTTACAAAGGATGTCTAAAGTGTATGCTGTGAGGTCAGGTTGCAGTTCACTACTTGCACTTGTGCCTTTCACAAGTGTGAGTACCCAGTTACACTAATGTCTGCTCTGACTTGTTATTCTGAGAGTCATGTGCTAAAGGGGGGCTTCCACCCTAGTTTGAGGGACCAGAGTACGAATGCCCCAGGGCACAGGAAGTACACAGTCCTCATTGATACAACTGTGGCCCAGTAACTTCTGACTGCCCTTTGACCCCACAGACTGGCACATATATGTCATCAGACTATAGCACCGTGGTACATATGCACACATGTGCATGTACACGTCAGCCAGTTTTTTATTCATTTATGTGCTATTACTGTTCAGCATCAGGATGTGATGTCGAAGGAGACTGGTGGAGAGCGCCGAAGTCTCTGGTATTTCAAGACAAAACTAGAGACCTTTTCACACTCATATACTGCTCCAGGCGGATCTTCCACTGCAAATGCAAGTTATATGAGTCCAGCTGAAAACTGTTTATTTTTGGGTACTTGCTTTAGTCAAAGGTTACCATTTGCAACTCACAAAAAAAAAGCAAAGGGCAATTTCATACATTAACACTTTGGTAAAGTCGTTCTTTCACACCGTACATTTCCGTAAGTTTCTCTCTCCTTGTAAGTTATCCGGTGTGAAGGCCAAGTGGAGTCAGGTCCACACTGTGCATCTTACAGTTGTGTAGCCAGAGTAGAGAGGTGTCCACACAGACACAGGACGTAGACAACACCTGTGTGTAGCATCAAGTGTCCCCAGCAACGCCTATAGAATAATGTATAGATGCCCCCAAACCGCAGAAACCACAAGGGGAATGAAAAGAGGAAGAGACGGGTTATGTCAGAGATACAAATGGTTTCCTGCTCAAGACCTGCAATAAATTAAAACAAAAGTATTATTACAAACATTCCAGGTCCTACCGATATTGGAACTCAGATTGCTGGATTCAGAGTCCAGAGTGCTAATCATTACACAATGGAACCAACGTCCACGATCCTCAACCCTAGGAGTCCTGAAGCAGTGTCAGTCACCACCTACTGTCTATCGCTTGAATTCGTTCACACTGTAAATGAAACATGACAAATCCAACAGCACAACTAAAATGTGTATTTCACAAGTAATAACATAAAAACAGAAATATACTTTTGCTGATGCAGAAACAAAGAAAACGTCTCGTCTGATGCTTCGAAATCTCCATTTAGCATGGCCCCTTAACTAACCACCAAGAGTCTTTGCACGGCTGGGAACCTTTGTAAAAGAGTCAGTGGGTCACTGTGAATGCAGCAGATCTTCACCCCTGTATTTCTTACAAAGAAGCAGAGTTTTATTCCAGGTACAGGAGGCATCTCTGGTGTCTGATACTACCGGTAGTGTTCAGCCTACCCTCTCTGAGAGAGCAGCAGTGAGGGTACAAAGCACACTGGTTGCAAAATGTGGACACTGCAAACAACAGCTGCAATATCACAGATGATATAAAACACATAAAGTACTCAAGTCTTATACTAGATACAACACAGCAGGGGAATCATGTCATAAAACAAATGATGAACCCACAGTATGGACGGGGCAGGTAATAAAATGCGAATTTCCCATGGTGGGACCACAGTCAATTGCTGCCTTCTTCTCTGTGCCCCGGTCTCTTTATATAATCTGTACTTTTTGTTGTGCAATAATAGAAAAACAAGGAATAACACTTCATAGTATTAATGTACAGGTCAAGGGCTGGGGAGAGAGGGCTGTAGATTTGGGGGTCGGTGTAAACCTCTGACGGCATTAGATGGAAGCAGAAGACAAAGCAAGTGACATTTATTAAGACTTTAGGTGCATTTAGGTTTATAGAAAAAAACTGAGAAAGATTAAAATGTCTGAGTAGTGAAAAAAAAAAAAAAATGGATTTCCCATACCGGGAGTTGAACCCGGGCCGCCTGGGTGAAAACCAGGAATCCTAACCGCTAGACCATATGGGAACTGTGAACTTTTGATACAGCTTAGTATATGTGAGGTTTCTCACAAGGTCACACCGCATTCCGTACAATGAGAGTTATATTGTTCTTCTCAGTAGTACACAATCAATTGGGGTAACAGACACCTCACTTCTGACAAAAGAGAAGGAATGACCAGAAGTCATCATTTCTGCCACAACCTGTCAGGTCTCATTATTTACAACCTTAGAGCTTCTACACATACACAGAGCCCAGGACACGGAGGACAGCAGCAGTCCCTGCATTCACTATTACTAACCCCTCCCCTTGAGCCAGACAAAGCCACGCCCCTCCCGTAGGACGCTCCTGGGTTTCCTCACCAGACTGATGGCCCCACAGATCCCTCTCCAGTTATCTTCCAGCTGCTTCCTTGACGACACTCCCCTGCACCTGTCACAGGCTCAAGGCTGCCCTCCTGGGGCTCGAGTTATACTCCTTCTCTATCTACTAACAGCACCGACTCCAGTCCTGACACTGGATTGGTTCACACAGAGAAGAAACAGCTCAGAAGTAGTCTGGGTTGTTCCCAGGTACCTGCATCTTCACAGAGTGACTGCCAGGGGGCAGCACAGCCAAAGCACTCACAGCCCACAAGGCTACAAATCATCAATTGGATGTCAGCAGCCTTGTCAGAGGCGCAGAGACTAGTAATTCCACAGTATTTTGGGACAGCAGAGGAAGAAGCAAGTGCTGAGCTGAAGTGGTCACTGCTGTTTTGTCACAACACCAGACATATGTTCTTAAAAGCATGTAAGCGCACATTCTTAGGCATTCTCGGTCGTCTTCTCCCTTTCTGACATTATACCAATTGTATACACCCGAATGGAGAAAAGTTAAAATATAAGGTACTAGGAATATGCGCCAAAGGTAGGCAAATTAAACATTTCAAGTACAAATATTACCATATTTATTGATGTAAAATGTAAACAAGTTAGACTGAAAATATGTGTGTGTGTTTACAAAGGATGTCTAAAGTGTATGCTGTGAGGTCAGGTTGCAGTTCACTGCTTGCACTTGTGCCTTTCACAAGTGTGACTACCCAGTTACACTAATGTCTGCTCTGACTTGTTATTCTGAGAGTCATGTGCTAAAGGGGGGCTTCCACCCTAGTTTGAGGGACCAGAGTACGAATGCCCCAGGGCACAGGAAGTACACAGTCCTCATTGATACAACTGTGGCCCAGTAACTTCTGACTGCCCTTTGACCCCACAGACTGGCACATATATGTCATCAGACTATAGCACCGTGGTACATATGCACACATGTGCATGTACACGTCAGCCAGTTTTTTATTCATTTATGTGCTATTACTGTTCAGCATCAGGAGGTGATGTCGAAGGAGACTGGTGGAGAGCGCCGAAGTCTCTGGTATTTCAAGACAAAACTAGAGACCTTTTCACACTCATATACTGCTCCAGGCAGATCTTCCACTGCAAATGCAAGTTATATGAGTCCAGCTGAAAACTGTTTATTTTTGGGTACTTGCTTTAGTCAAAGGTTACCATTTGCAACTCACAAAAAAAAAGCAAAGGGCAATTTCATACATTAACACTTTGGTAAAGTCGTTCTTTCACACCGTACATTTCCGTAAGTTTCTCTCTCCTTGTAAGTTATACGGTGTGAAGGCCAAGTGGAGTCATGTCCACACTGTGCATCTTACAGTTGTGTAGCCAGAGTAGAGAGGTGTCCACACAGACACAGGACGTAGACAACACCTGTGTGTAGCATCAAGTGTCCACAGCAACGCCCATAGAATAATGTATAGATGCCCCCAAACCGCAGAAACCACAAGGGGAATGAAAAGAGGAAGAGACGGGTTATGTCAGAGATACAAATGGTTTCCTGCTCAAGACCTGCAATAAATTAAAACAAAAGTATTATTACAAACATTCCAGGTCCTACCGATATTGGAACTCAGATTGCTGGATTCAGAGTCCAGAGTGCTAATCATTACACAATGGAACCAACGTCCACGATCCTCAACCCTAGGAGTCCTGAAGCAGTGTCAGTCACCACCTACTGTCTATTGCTTGAATTCGTTCACACTGTAAATCAAACATGACAAATCCAACAGCAGAACTAAAATGTGTATTTCACAAGTAATAACATAAAAACAGAAATATACTTTTGCTGATGCAGAAACAAAGAAAACGTCTCGTCTGATGCTTCGAAATCTCCTTTTAGCATGGCCCCTTAACTAACCACCAAGAGTCTTTGCACGGCTGGGAACCTTTGTAAAAGAGTCAGTGGGTCACTGTGAATGCAGCAGATCTTCACCCCTGTATTTCTTACAAAGAAGCAGAGTTTTATTCCAGGTACAGGAGGCATCTCTGGTGTCTGATACTACCGGTAGTGTTCAGCCTACCCTCTCTGAGAGAGCAGCAGTGAGGGTACAAAGCACACTGGTTGCAAAATGTGGACACTGCAAACAACAGCTGCAATATCACAGATGATATAAAACACATAAAGTACTCAAGTCTTATACTAGATCAAACACAGCAGGGAAATCATGTCATAAAATAAATGATGAACCCACAGTATGGAAGGGGCAGGTAATAAAATGCGAATTTCCCATGGTGGGACCACAGTCAATTGCTGCCTTCTTCTCTGTGCCCCGGTCTCTTTATATAATCTGTACTTTTTGTTGTGCAATAAAAGAAAAACAAGGAATAACCCTTCATAGTATTAATGTACAGGTCAAGGGCTGGGGAGAGAGGGCAGTAGATCTGGGGGTCGGTGTAAACCTCTGACAGCATTAGATGGAAGCAGAAGACAAAGCAAGTGACATTTATTAAGACTTTAGGTGCATTTAGGTTTATAGAAAAAAACTGAGAAAGATTAAAATGTCTCAGTAGTGAAAAAAAATAAATGGAGTTCCCATACCGGGAGTCGAACCCGGGCTGCATGGGTGAAAACCAGGAATCCTAACCGCTAGACCATATGGGAACTGTGAACTCATCATACAGCTCAGTGTATGTGAGGTGTCTCTTAGGTCACACTGCATTCCGTACACTGAGAGTTATATTGTTCTTCTCAGTAGTACACAATCAATTGGGGTAACAGACACTTCACTTCTGACAAAAGAGAAGGAATGACCAGAAGTCATTATTTCTGCCACAACCTGTCAGGTCTCATTATTTACAACCTTAGAGCTTCTACACATTCACAGAGCCCAGGACACGGAGGACAGCAGCAGTCCCTGCATTCACTATTACTAACCCCTCCCCTTGAGCCAGACAAAGCCACGCTCCTCCCGTAGGACACTCCTGGGTTTCCTCACCAGACTGATGGCCCCACAGACCCCTCTCCAGTTATCTTCCAGCTGCTTCCTTGACGACACTCCCCTGCACCTGTCACAGGCTCCAGGCTGCCCTCCTGGGGCTCGAGTTATACTCCTTCTCTATCTACTAACAGCACCGACTCCAGTCCTGACACTGGATTGGTTCACACAGAGAAGAAACAGCTCAGAAGTAGTCTGGGTTGTTCCCAGGTACCTGCATCTTCACAGAGTGACTGCCAGGGGGCAGCACAGCCAAACCACTCACAGCCCACAAGGCTACAAATCATCAATTGGATGTCAGCAGCCTTGTCAGAGGCGTAGAGACTACTAATTCCACAATATATCTTGGGACCGCAGAGGAAGAAGCAAGTGCTGAGCTGAAGTGGTCACTGCTGTTTTGTCACAACACCAGACATATGTTCTTAAAAGCATGTAAGCGCACATTCTTAGGCATTCTCGGTCGTCTTCTCCCTTTCTGACATTATACCAATTGTATACACCCGAATGGAGAAAAGTTAAAATATAAGGTACTAGGAATATGCGCCAAAGGTAGGCAAAATAAACATTTCAAGTACAAATATTACCATATTTATTGATGTAAAATGTAAACAAGTTAGACTGAAAATATGTGTGTGTGTTTACAACGGATGTCTAAAGTGTATGCTGTGAGGTCAGGTTGCAGTTCACTACTTGCACTTGTGCCTTTCACAAGTGTGAGTACCCAGTTACACTAATGTCTGCTCTGACTTGTTATTCTGAGAGTCATGTGCTAAAGGGGGGCTTCCACCCTAGTTTGAGGGACCAGAGTACGAATGCCCCAGGGCACAGGAAGTACACAGTCCTCATTGATACAACTGTGGCCCAGTAACTTCTGACTGCCCTTTGACCCCACAGACTGGCACATATATGTCATCAGACTATAGCACCGTGGTACATATGCACACATGTGCATGTACACGTCAGCCAGTTTTTTATTCATTTATGTGCTAATACTGTTCAGCATCAGGATGTGATGTCGAAGGAGACTGGTGGAGAGCGCCGAAGTCTCTGGTATTTCAAGACAAAACTAGAGACCTTTTCACACTCATATACTGCTCCAGGCAGATCTTCCACTGCAAATGCAAGTTATATGAGTCCAGCTGAAAACTGTTTATTTTTGGGTACTTGCTTTAGTCAAAGGTTACCATTTGCAACTCACAAAAAAAAAGCAAAGGGCAATTTCATACATTAACACTTTGGTAAAGTCGTTCTTTCACACCGTACATTTCCGTAAGTTTCTCTCTCCTTGTAAGTTATCCGGTGTGAAGGCCAAGTGGAGTCAGGTCCACAATGTGCATCTTACAGTTGTGTAGCCAGAGTAGAGAGGTGTCCACACAGACACAGGACGTAGACAACACCTGTGTGTAGCATCAAGTGTCCCCAGCAACGCCTATAGAATAATGTATAGATGCCCCCAAACCGCAGAAACCACGAGGGGAATAAAAAGAGGAAGAGACGGGTTATGTCAGAGATACAAATGGTTTCCTGCTCAAGACCTGCAATAAATTAAAACAAAAGTATTATTACAAACATTCCAGGTCCTACCGATATTGGAACTCAGATTGCTGGATTCAGAGTCCAGAGTGCTAATCATTACACGATGGAACCAACGTCCACGATCCTCAACCCTAGGAGTCCTGAAGCAGTGTCAGTCACCACCTACTGTCTATCGCTTGAATTCGTTCACACTGTAAATCAAACATGACAAATCCAACAGCACAACTAAAATGTGTATTTCACAAGTAATAACATAAAAATAGAAATATACTTTTGCTGATGCAGAAACAAAGAAAACGTCTCGTCTGATGCTTCGAAATCTCCATTTAGCATGGCCCCTTAACTAACCACCAAGAGTCTTTGCACGGCTGGGAACCTTTGTAAAAGAGTCAGTGGGTCACTGTGAATGCAGCAGATCTTCACCCCTGTACTTCTTACAAAGAAGCAGAGTTTTATTCCAGGTACAGGAGGCATATCTGGTGTCTGATACTACCGGTAGTGTTCAGCCTACCCTCTCTGAGAGAGCAGCAGTGAGGGTACAAAGCACACTGGTTGCAAAATGTGGACACTGCAAACAACAGCTGCAATATCACAGATGATATAAAACACATAAAGTACTCAAGTCTTATACTAGATACAACACAGCAGGGAAATCATGTCATAAAACAAATGATGAACCCACAGTATGGAAGGGGCAGGTAATAAAATGCAAATTTCCCATGGTGGGACAACAGTCAATTGCTGCCTTCTTCTCTGTGCCCCGGTCTCTTTATATAATCTGTACTTTTTGTTGTGCAATAAAAGAAAAACAAGGAATAACCCTTCATAGTATTAATGTACAGGTCAAGGGCTGGGGAGAGAAGGCAGTAGATCTGGGGGTCGGTGTAAACCTCTGACGGCATTAGATGGAAGCAGAAGACAAAGCAAGTGACATTTATTAAGACTTTAGGTGCATTTAGGTTTATAGAAAAAAACTGAGAAAGATTAAAATTGCTGAGTAGTGAAAAAAAATAAATGGAGTTCCCATATGGGAGTTGAACCCAGGCCGCCTGAGTGAACACCAGGAATCCTAACCGCTAGACCATATGGGAACTGTGAACTCATCATACAGCTCAGTGTATGTGAGGTGTCTCCTAGGTCACACTGCATTCCGTACACTGAGAGTTATATTCTTCTTCTCAGTAGTACACAATCAATTGGGGTAACAGACACTTCACTTCTGACGAAAGAGAAGGAATGACCAGAAGTCATCATTTCTGCCACAACCTGTCAGGTCTCATTATTTACAACCTTAGAGCTTCTACACATACACAGAGCCCAGGACACGGAGGACAGCAGCAGTCCCTGCATTCACTATTACTAACCCCTCCCCTTGAGCCAGACAAGCCACGCCCCATCCGTAGGACACTCCTGGGTTTCCTCACCAGACTGATGGCCCCACAGACCCCTCTCCAGTTATCTTCCAGCTGCTTCCTTGACAACACTCCCCTGCACCTGTCACAGGCTCCAGGCTGCCCTCCTGGGGCTCGAGTTATACTCCTTCTCTATCTACTAACAGCACCGACTCCAGTCCTGACACTGGATTGGTTCACACAGAGAAGAAACAGCTCAGAAGTAGTCTGGGTTGTTCCCAGGTACCTGCATCTTCACAGAGTGACTGCCAGGGGGCAGCACAGCCAAAGCACTCACAGCCCACAAGGCTACAAATCATCAATTGGATGTCAGCAGCCTTGTCAGAGGCGCAGAGACTAGTAATTCCACAATATTTTGGGACAGCAGAGGAAGAAGCAAGTGCTGAGCTGAAGTGGTCACTGCTGTTTTGTCACAACACCAGACATATGTTCTTAAAAGCATGTAAGCGCACATTCTTAGGCATTCTCGGTCGTCTTCTCCCTTTCTGACATTATACCAATTGTATACACCCGAATGGGGAAAAGTTAAAATATAAGGTACTAGGAATATGCGCCAAAGGTAGGCAAATTAAACATTTCAAGTACAAATATTACCATATTTATTGATGTAAAATGTAAACAAGTTAGACTGAAAATATGTGTGTGTGTTTGCAAAGGATGTCTAAAGTGTATGCTGTGAGGTCAGGTTGCAGTTCACTACTTGCACTTGTGCCTTTCACAAGTGTGAGTACCCAGTTACACTAATGTCTGCTCTGACTTGTTATTCTGAGAGTCATGTGCTAAAGGGGGGCTTCCAGCCTAGTTTGAGGGACCAGAGTACGAATGCCCCAGGGCACAGGAAGTACATAGTCCTCATTGATACAACTGTGGCCCAGTAGCTTCTGACTGCCCTTTGACCCCACAGACTGGCACATATATGTCATCAGACTATAGCACCGTGGTACATATGCACACATGTGCATGTACACGTCAGCCAGTTTTTTATTCATTTATGTGCTAAAACTGTTCAGCATCAGGATGTGATGTCGAAGGAGACTGGTGGAGAGAGCCGAAGTCTCTGGTATTTCAAGACAAAACTAGAGACCTTTTCACACTCATATACTGCTCCAGGCAGATCTTCCACTGCAAATGCAAGTTATATGAGTCCAGCTGAAAACTGTTTATTTTTGGGTACTTGCTTTAGTCAAAGGTTACCATTTGCAACTCACAAAAAAAAAGCAAAGGGCAATTTCATACATTAACACTTTGGTAAAGTCGTTCTTTCACACCGTACATTTCCGTAAGTTTCTCTCTCCTTGTAAGTTATCCGGTGTGAAGGCCAAGTGGAGTCAGGTCCACACTGTGCATCTTACAGTTGTGTAGCCAGAGTAGAGAGGTGTCCACACAGACACAGGACGTAGACAACACCTGTGTGTAGCATCAAGTGTCCCCAGCAACGCCTATAGAATAATGTATAGATGCCCCCAAACCGCAGAAACCACGAGGGGAATAAAAAGAGGAAGAGACGGGTTATGTCAGAGATACAAATGGTTTCCTGCTCAAGACCTGCAATAAATTAAAACAAAAGTATTATTACAAACATTCCAGGTCCTACCGATATTGGAACTCAGATTGCTGGATTCAGAGTCCAGAGTGCTAATCATTACACGATGGAACCAACGTCCACGATCCTCAACCCTAGGAGTCCTGAAGCAGTGTCAGTCACCACCTACTGTCTATCGCTTGAATTCGTTCACACTGTAAATCAAACATGACAAATCCAACAGCACAACTAAAATGTGTATTTCACAAGTAATAACATAAAAACAGAAATATACTTTTGCTGATGCAGAAACAAAGAAAACGTCTCGTCTGATGCTTCGAAATCTCCATTTAGCATGGCCTCTTAACTAACCACCAAGAGTCTTTGCACGGCTGGGAACCTTTGTAAAAGAGTCAGTGGGTCACTGTGAATGCAGCAGATCTTCACCCCTGTATTTCTTACAAAGAAGCAGAGTTTTATTCCAGGTACAGGAGGCATCTCTGGTGTCTGATACTACCGGTAGTGTTCAGCCTACCCTCTCTGAGAGAGCAGCAGTGAGGGTACAAAGCACACGGGTTGCAAAATGTGGACACTGCAAACAACAGCTGCAATATCACAGATGATATAAAACACATAAAGTACTCAAGTCTTATACTAGATACAACACAGCAGTGAAATCATGTCATAAAACCAATGATGAACCCACAGTATGGTAGGGGCAGGTAATAAAATGCGAATTTCCCATGGTGGGACCACAGTCAATTGCTGCCTTCTTCTCTGTGCCCCGGTCTCATTATATAATCTGTACTTTTTGTTGTGCAATAAAAGAAAAACAAGGAATAACCCTTCATAGTATTAATGTACAGGTCAAGGGCTGGGGAGAGAGGGCAGTAGATCTGGGGGTCGGTGTAAACCTCTGACGGCATTAGATGGAAGCAGAAGACAAAGCAAGTGACATTTATTAAGACTTTAGGTGCATTTAGGTTTATGGAAAAAAACTGAGAAAGATTAAAATGTCTGAGTAGTGAAAAAAAAAAAATGGAGTTCCCATACCTGGAGCCGAACCCGGGCCGCCTGGTTGAAAACCAGGAATCCTAACCGCTAGACCATATGGGAACTGTGAATCCATCATACAGCTCAGTGTATGTGAGGTGTCTCCCAGGTCACACTGCATTCCGTACACTGAGAGTTATATTCTTCTTCTCAGTAGTACACAATCAATTGGGGTAACAGACACTTCACTTCTGACAAAAGAGAAGGAATGACCAGAAGTCATCATTTCTGCCACAACCTGTCAGGTCTCATTATTTACAACCTTAGAGCTTCTACACATACACAGAGCCCAGGACACGGAGGACAGCAGCAGTCCCTGCATTCACTATTACTAACCCCTCCCCTTGAGCCAGACAAAGCCACGCCCCTCCCGTAGGACACTCCTGGGTTTCCTCACCAGACTGATGGCCCCACAGGCCCCTCTCCAGTTATCTTCCAGCTGCTTCCTTGACGACACTCCCCTGCACCTGTCACAGGCTCCAGGCTGCCCTCCTGGGGCTCGAGTTATACTCCTTCTCTATCTACTAACAGCACCGACTCCAGTCCTGACACTGGATTGGTTCACACAGAGAAGAAACAGCTCAGAAGTAGTCTGGGTTGTTCCCAGGTACCTGCATCTTCACAGAGTGACTGCCAGGGGGCAGCACAGCCAAAGCACTCACAGCCCACAAGGCTACAAATCATCAATTGGATGTCAGCAGCCTTGTCAGAGGCACAGAGACTAGTAATTCCACAATATTTTGGGACAGCAGAGGAAGAAGCAAGTGCTTAGCTGAAGTGGTCACTGCTGTTTTGTCACAACACCAGACATATGTTCTTAAAAGCATGTGAGCGCACATTCTTAGGCATTCTCGGTCATCTTCTCCCTTTCTGACATTATACCAATTGTATACACCCGAATGGAGAAAAGTTAAAATATAAGGTACTAGGAATATGCGCCAAAGGTAGGCAAATTAAACATTTCAAGTACAAATATTACCATATTTATTGATGTAAAATGTAAACAAGTTAGACTGAAAATATGTGTGTGTGTTTACAAAGGATGTCTAAAGTGTATGCTGTGAGGTCAGGTTGCAGTTCACTACTTGGACTTGTGCCTTTCACAAGTGTGAGTACCCAGTTACACTAATGTCTGCTCTGACTTGTTATTCTGAGAGTCATGTGCTAAAGGGGGGCTTCCACCCTAGTTTGAGGGACCAGAGTACGAATGCCCCAGGGCACAGGAAGTACGCAGTCCTCATTGATACAACTGTGGCCCAGTAACTTCTGACTGCCCTTTGACCCCACAGACTGGCACATATATGTCATCAGACTATAGCAGCGTGGTACATATGCACACATGTGCATGTACACGTCAGCCAGTTTTTTATTCATTTATGTGCTAATACTGTTCAGCATCAGGATGTGATGTCGAAGGAGACTGGTGGAGAGCGCCGAAGTCTCTGGTATTTCAAGACAAAACTAGAGACCTTTTCACACTCATATACTGCTCCAGGCAGATCTTCCACTGCAAATGCAAGTTATATGAGTCCAGCTGAAAACTGTTTATTTTTGGGTACTTGCTTTAGTCAAAGGTTACCATTTGCAACTCACAAAAAAAAAGCAAAGGGCAATTTCATACATTAACACTTTGGTAAAGTTGTTCTTTCACACCGTACATTTCCGTAAGTTTCTCTCTCCTTGTGAGTTATCCGATGTGAAGGCCAAGTGGAGTCAGGTCCACACTGTGCATCTTACAGTTGTGTAGCCAGAGTAGAGAGGTGTCCACACAGACACAGGACGTAGACAACACCTGTGTGTAGCATCAAGTGTCCCCAGCAACGCCTATAGAATAATGTATAGATGCCCCCAAACCGCAGAAACCACGAGGGGAATGAAAAGAGGAAGAGACGGGTTATGTCAGAGATACAAATGGTTTCCTGCTCAAGACCTGCAATAAATTAAAACAAAAGTATTATTACAAACATTCCAGGTCCTACCGATATTGGAACTGAGATTGCGGGATTCAGAGTCCAGAGTGCTAATCATTACACGATGGAACCAACGTCCACGATCCTCAACCCTAGGAGTCCTGAAGCAGTGTCAGTCGCCACCTACTGTCTATCGCTTGAATTCGTTCACACTGTAAATCAAACATGACAAATCCAACAGCACAACTAAAATGTGTATTTCACAAGTAATAACATAAAAACAGAAATATACTTTTGCTGATGCAGAAACAAAGAAAACGTCTTGTCTGATGCTTCGAAATCTCCATTTAGCATGGCCTCTTAACTAACCACCAAGAGTCTTTGCACGGCTGGGAACCTTTGTAAAAGAGTCAGTGGGTCACTGTGAATGCAGCAGATCTTCACCCCTGTATTTCTTACAAAGAAGCAGAGTTTTATTCCAGGTACAGGAGGCATCTCTGGTGTCTGATACTACCAGTAGTGTTCAGCCTACCCTCTCTGAGAGAGCAGCAGTGAGGGTACAAAGCACACTGGTTGCAAAATGTGGACACTGCAAACAACAGCTGCAATATCACAGATGATATAAAACACATAAAGTACTCAAGTCTTATACTAGATACAACACAGCAGGGAAATCATGTCATAAAACAAATGATGAACCCACAGTATGGAAGGGGCAGGTAATAAAATGCGAATTTCCCATGGTGGGACCACAGTCAATTGCTGCCTTCTTCTCTGTGCCCCGGTCTCTTTATATAATCTGTACTTTTTGTTGTGCAATAAAAGAAAAACATGGAATAACCCTTCATAGTATTAATGTACAGGTCAAGGGCTGGGGAGAGAGGGCAGTAGATCTGGGGGTCGGAGTAAACCTCTGACGGCATTAGATGGAAGCAGAAGACAAAGCAAGTGACATTTATTAAGACTTTAGGTGCATTTAGGTTTATAGAAAAAATGTGAGAAAGATTAAAATGTCTGTGTAGTGAAAAAAAAAAAATGGAGTTCCCATACCGGGAGTCGAACCCGGGCCGCCTGGGTGAAAACCAGTAATCCTAACCGCTAGACCATATGGGAACTGTGAACTCATCAAACAGCTTAGTGAATGTGAGGTGTCTCCTAGGTCACACTGCATTCCGTACACTGAGAGTTATATTCTTCTTCTCAGTAGTACACAATCAATTGGGGTAACAGACACTTCACTTCTGACAAAAGAGAAGGAATGACCAGAAGTCATCATTTCTGCCACAACCTGTCAGGTCTCATTATTTACAACCTTAGAGCTTCTACACATACACAGAGCCCAGGACACGGAGGACAGCAGCAGTCCCTGCATTCACTATTACTAACCCCTCCCCTTGAGCCAGACAAAGCCACACCCCTCCCGTAGGACACTCCTGGGTTTCCTCACCAGACTGATGGCCCCACAGACCCCTCTCCAGTTATCTTCCAGCTGCTTCCTTGACGACACTCCCCTGCACCTGTCACAGGCTCCAGGCTGCCCTCCTGGGGCTCGAGTTATACTCCTTCTCTATCTACTAACAGCACCGACTCCAGTCCTGACACTGGATTGGTTCACACAGAGAAGAAACAGCTCAGAAGTAGTCTGGGTTGTTCCCAGGTACCTGCATCTTCACAGAGTGACTGCCAGGGGGCAGCACAGCCAAAGCACTCACAGCCCACAAGGCTACAAATCATCAATTGGATGTCAGCAGCCTTGTCAGAGGCGCAGAGACTAGTAATTACACAATATTTTGGGACAGCAGAGGAAGAAGCATGTGCTGAGCTGAACTGGTCACTGCTGTTTTGTCACAACACCAGACATATGTTCTTAAAACCATGTAAGCGCACATTCTTAGGCATTCTCGGTCGTCTTCTCCCTTTCTGACATTATACCAATTGTATACACCCGATTGGAGAAAAGTTAAAATATAAGGTACTAGGAATATGCGCCAAAGATAGGCAAATTAAACATTTCAAGTACAAATATTACCATATTTATTGATGTAAAATGTAAACAAGTTAGACTGAAAATATGTGTGTGTGTTTACAAAGGATGTCTAAAGTGTATGCTGTGAGGTCAGGTTGCAGTTCACTACTTGCACTTGTGCCTTTCACAAGTGTGAGTACCCAGTTACACTAATGTCTGCTCTGACTTGTTATTCTGAGAGTCATGTGCTAAAGGGGGGCTCCCACCCTAGTTTGAGGGACCAGAGTACGAATGCCCCAGGGCACAGGAAGTACGCAGTCCTCATTGATACAACTGTGGCCCAGTAACTTCTGACTGCCCTTTGACCCCACAGACTGGCACATATATGTCATCAGACTATAGCACCGTGGTACATATGCACACATGTGCATGTACACGTCAGCCAGTTTTTTATTCATTTATGTGCTAATACTGTTCAGCATCAGGATGTGATGTCGAAGGAGACTGGTGGAGAGCGCCGAAGTCTCTGGTATTTCAAGACAAAACTAGAGACCTTTTCACACTCATATACTGCTCCAGGCAGATCTTCCACTGCAAATGCAAGTTATATGAGTCCAGCTGAAAACTGTTTATTTTTGGGTACTTGCTTTAGTCAAAGGTTACCATTTGCAACTCACAAAAAAAAAGCAAAGGGCAATTTCATACATTAACACTTTGGTAAAGTCGTTCTTTCACACCGTACATTTCCGTAAGTTTCTCTCTCCTTGTAAGTTATCCGGTGTGAAGGCCAAGTGGAGTCAGGTCCACACTGTGCATCTTACAGTTGTGTAGCCAGAGTAGAGAGGTGTCCACACAGACACAGGACGTAGACAACACCTGTGTGTAGCATCACGTGCCCCCAGCAACGCCTATAGAATAATGTATAGATGCCCCCAAACCGCAGAAACCACGAGGATAATGAAAAGAGGAAGAGACGGGTTATGTCAGAGATACAAATGGTTTCCTGCTCAAGACCTGCAATAAATTAAAACAAAAGTATTATTACAAACATTCCAGGTCCTACCGATATTGGAACTCAGATTGCTGGATTCAGAGTCCAGAGTGCTAATCATTATATGATGGAACCAACGTCCACGATCCTCAAACCTAGGAGTCCTGAAGCAGTGTCAGTCGCCACCTACTGTCTATCGCTTGAATTCGTTCACACTGTAAATCAAACATGACAAATCCAACAGCACAACTAAAATGTGTATTTCACAAGTAATAACATAAAAACAGAAATATACTTTTGCTGATGCAGAAACAAAGAAAACGTCTTGTCTGATGCTTCGAAATCTCCATTTAGCATGGCCCCTTAACTAACCACTAAAAGTCTTTGCACGGCTGGGAACCTTTGTAAAAGAGTCAGTGGGTCACTGTGAATGCAGCAGATCTTCACCCCTGTATTTCTTACAAAGAAGCAGAGTTTTATTCCAGGTACAGGAGGCATCTCTGGTGTCTGATACTACCGGTAGTGTTCAGCCTACCCTCTCTGAGAGAGCAACAGTGAGGGTACAAAGCACACTGGTTGCAAAATGTGGACACTGCAAACAACAGCTGCAATATCACAGATGATATAAAACACATAAAGCACTCAAGTCTTATACTAGATACATCACAGCAGGGAAATCATGTCATAAAACAAATGATGAACCCACAGTATGGACGGGGCAGGTAATAAAATGCGAATTTCCCATGGTGGGACCACAGTCGATTGCTGCCTTCTTCTCTGTGCCCCGGTCTCTTTATATCATCTGTACTTTTTGTTGTGCAATAAAAGAAAAACAAGGAATAACCCTTCATAGTATTAATGTACAGGTCAAGGGCTGGGGAGAGAGGGCAGTAGATTTGGGGGTCGGTGTAAACCTCTGACGGCATTAGATGGAAGCAGAAGACAAAGCAAGTGACATTTATTAAGCCTTTAGGTGCATTTAGGTTTATAGAAAAAAACTGAGAAAGATTAAAATGTCTGAGAACTGAAAAAAAATAAATGGAGTTCCCATATCGGGAATCGAACCCGGGCGCCTGGGTGAAAATCAGGAACCCTAACCGCTAGACCATATGGGAACTGTGAACTCATCATACATCTCAGTGTATGTGAGGTTTCTCCTAGGTCACAGTGCATTCCTTACAGTGAGAGTTATATTCTTCTTCTCAGTAGTACACAATCAATTGGGGTAACAGACACTTCACTTCTGACAAAAGAGAAGGAATGACCAGAAGTCATCATTTCTGCCACAACCTGTCAGGTCTCATTGTTTACAACCTTAGAGCTTCTACACATACACAGAGCCCAGGACACGGAGGACAGCAGCAGTCCCTGCATTCACTATTACTAACCCCTCCCCTTGAGCCAGACAAAGCCACGCCCCTCCCGTAGGACACTCCTGGGTTTCCTCACCAGACTGATGGCCCCACAGACCCCTCTCCAGTTATCTTCCAGCTGCTTCCTTGACAACACTCCCCTGCACCTGTCACAGGCTCCAGGCTGCCCTCCTGGGGCTCGAGTTATACTCCTTCTCTATCTACTAACAGCACCGACTCCAGTCCTGACACTGGATTGGTTCACACAGAGAAGAAACAGTTTGGAAGTAGTCTGGGTTGTTCCCAGGTACCTGCATCTTCACAGAGTGACTGCCAGGGGGCAGCACAGCCAAAGCACTCACAGCCCACAAGACTACAAATCATCAATTGGATGTCAGCAGCCTTGACAGAGGCGCAGAGACTAGTAATTCCACAATATTTTGGGACAGCAGAGGAAGAAGCAAGTGCTGAGCTGAAGTGGTCACTGCTGTTTTGTCACAACACCAGACATATGTTCTTAAAAGCATGTAAGCACACATTCTTAGCCATTCTCGGTCGTCTTCTCCCTTTCTGACATTATACCAATTGTACACACCCGAATGGAGAAAAGTTAAAATATAAGGTCCTAGGAATATGCGCCAAAGGTAGGCAAATTAAACATTTCAAGTACAAATATTACCATATTTATTGATGTAAAATGTAAACAAGTTAGACTGAAAATATGTGTGTGTGTTTACAAAGGATGTCTAAAGTGTATGCTGTGAGGTCAGGTTGCAGTTCACTACTTGCACTTGTGCCTTTCACAAGTGTGACTACCCAGTTACACTAATGTCTGCTCTGACTTGTTATTCTGAGAGTCATGTGCTAAAGGGGGGGTTCCACCCTAGTTTGAGGGACCAGAGTACGAATGCCCCAGGGCACAGGAAGTACACAGTCCTCATTGATACAACTGTGGCCCAGTAACTTCTGACTGCCCTTTGACCCCACAGACTGGCACATATATGTCATCAGACTATAGCACCGTGGTACATATGCACACATGTGCATGTACACGTCAGCCAGTTTTTTATTCATTTATGTGCTAATACTGTTCAGCATCAGGATGTGATGTCGAAGGAGACTGGTGGAGAGCGCCGAAGTCTCTGGTATTTCAAGACAAAACTAGAGACCTTTTCACACTCATATACTGCTCCAGGCAAATCTTCCACTGCAAATGCAATTTATATGAGTCCAGCTGAAAACTGTTTATTTTTGGGTACTTGCTTTAGTCAAAGGTTACCATTTGCAACTCACAAGAAAAAAGCAAAGGGCAATTTAATACATTAACACTTTGGTAAAGTCGTTCTTTCACACCGTACATTTCCGTAAGTTCCTCTCTCCTTGTAAGTTATCCGGTGTGAAGGCCAAGTGGAGTCAGGTCCACACTGTGCATCTTACAGTTGTGTAGCCAGAGTAGAGAGGTGTCCACACAGACACAGGACGTAGACAACACCTGTGTGTAGCATCAAGTGTCCCCAGCAACGCCTATAGAATAATGTATAGATGCCCCCAAACCGCAGAAACCACGAGGGGAATAAAAAGAGGAAGAGACGGGTTATGTCAGAGATACAAATGGTTTCCTGCTCAAGACCTGCAATAAATTAAAACAAAAGTATTATTACAAACATTCCAGGTCCTACCGATATTGGAACTCAGATTGCTGGATTCAGAGTCCAGAGTGCTAATCATTACACGATGGAACCAACGTCCACGATCCTCAACCCTAGGAGTCCTGAAGCAGTGTCAGTCACCACCTACTGTCTATCGCTTGAATTCGTTCACACTGTAAATCAAACATGACAAATCCAACAGCACAACTAAAATGTGTATTTCACAAGTAATAACATAAAAACAGAAATATACTTTTGCTGATGCAGAAACAAAGAAAACGTCTCGTCTGATGCTTCGAAATCTCCATTTAGCATGGCCCCTTAACTAACCACCAAGAGTCTTTGCACGGCTGGGAACCTTTGTAAAAGAGTCAGTGGGTCACTGTGAATGCAGCAGACTTCACCCCTGTATTTCTTACAAAGAAGCAGAGTTTTATTCCAGGTACAGGAAGCATCTCTGGTGTCTGATACTACCAGTAGTGTTCAGCCTACCCTCTCTGAGAGAGCAGCAGTGAGGGTACAAAGCACACTGGTTGCAAAATGTGGACACTGCAAACAACAGCTGCAATATCACAGATGATATAAAACACATAAAGTACTCAAGTCTTATACTAGATACAACACAGCAGGGAAATCATGTCATAAAACAAATGATGAACCCACAGTATGGAAGGGGCAGGTAATAAAATGCGAATTTCCCATGGTGGGACCACAGTCAATTGCTGCCTTCTTCTCTCTGCCCCGGTCTCTTTATATAATCTGTACTTTTTGTTGTGCAGTAAAAGAAAAACAAGGAATAACCCTTCATAGTATTAATGTACAGGTCAAGGGCTGGGGAGAGAGGGCAGTAGATCTGGGGGTCAGTGTAGACCTCTGACGGCATTAGATGGAAGCAGAAGACAAAGCAAGTGACATTTATTAAGACTTTAGGTGCATTTAGGTTTATAGAAAAAAACGGAGAAAGATTAAAATGTCTGAGTAGTGAAAAAAAAAAAATGGAGTTCATATACCGGGAGTTGAACCCGGGCCACCTGGGTGAAAACCAGGAATCCTAACCGCTAGACCATATGGGAACTGTGAACTCAACATACAGCTCAGTGTATGTGAGGTGTCTCCTAGGTCACACTGCATTCCGTACAGTGAGAGTTATATTCTTCTTCTCAGTAGTACACAATCAATTGGGGTAACAGACACTTCACTTCTGACAAAAGAGAAGGAATGACCAGAAGTCATCATTTCTGACACAACCTGTCAGGTCTCATTATTTACAACCTTAGAGCTTCTACACATACACAGAGCCCAGGACACGGAGGACAGCAGCAGTCCCTGCATTCACTATTACTAACCCCTCCCCTTGAGCCAGACAAGCCACGCCCCATCCGTAGGACACTCCTGGGTTTCCTCACCAGACTGATGGCCCCACAGACCCCTCTCCAGTTATCTTCCAGCTGCTTCCTTGACAACACTCCCCTGCACCTGTCACAGGCTCCAGGCTGCCCTCCTGGGGCTCGAGTTATACTCCTTCTCTATCTACTAACAGCACCGACTCCAGTCCTGACACTGGATTGGTTCACACAGAGAAGAAACAGCTCAGAAGTAGTCTGGGTTGTTCCCAGGTACCTGCATCTTCACAGAGTGACTGCCAGGGGGCAGCACAGCCAAAGCACTCACAGCCCACAAGGCTACAAATCATCAATTGGATGTCAGCAGCCTTGTCAGAGGCGCAGAGACTAGTAATTACACAATATTTTGGGACAGCAGAGGAAGAAGCAAGTGCTGAGCTGAAGTGGTCACTGCTGTTTTGCCACAACACCAGACATATGTTCTTAAAAGCATGTAAGCGCACATTCTTAGGCATTCTCGGTCGTCTTCTCCCTTTCTGACATTATACCAATTGTATACACCCGAATGGGGAAAAGTTAAAATATAAGGTACTAGGAATATGCGCCAAAGGTAGGCAAATTAAACATTTCAAGTACAAATATTACCATATTTATTGATGTAAAATGTAAACAAGTTAGACTGAAAATATGTGTGTGTGTTTGCAAAGGATGTCTAAAGTGTATGCTGTGAGGTCAGGTTGCAGTTCACTACTTGCACTTGTGCCTTTCACAAGTGTGAGTACCCAGTTACACTAATGTCTGCTCTGACTTGTTATTCTGAGAGTCATGTGCTAAAGGGGGGCTTCCAGCCTAGTTTGAGGGACCAGAGTACGAATGCCCCAGGGCACAGGAAGTACATAGTCCTCATTGATACAACTGTGGCCCAGTAGCGTCTGACTGCCCTTTGACCCCACAGACTGGCACATATATGTCATCAGACTATAGCACCGTGGTACATATGCACACATGTGCATGTACACGTCAGCCAGTTTTGTATTCATTTATGTGCTAATACTGTTCAGCATCAGGATGTGATGTCGAAGGAGACTGGTGGAGAGAGCCGAAGTCTCTGGTATTTCAAGACAAAACTAGAGACCTTTTCACACTCATATACTGCTCCAGGCAGATCTTCCACTGCAAATGCAAGTTATATGAGTCCAGCTGAAAACTGTTTATTTTTGGGTACTTGCTTTAGTCAAAGGTTACCATTTGCAACTCACAAAAAAAAAGCAAAGGGCAATTTCATACATTAACACTTTGGTAAAGTCGTTCTTTCACACCGTACATTTCCGTAAGTTTCTCTCTCCTTGTAAGTTATCCGGTGTGAAGGCCAAGTGGAGTCAGGTCCACACTGTGCATCTTACAGTTGTGTAGCCAGAGTAGAGAGGTGTCCACACAGACACAGGACGTAGACAACACCTGTGTGTAGCATCAAGTGTCCCCAGCAACGCCTATAGAATAATGTATAGATGCCCCCAAACCGCAGAAACCACGAGGGGAATAAAAAGAGGAAGAGACGGGTTATGTCAGAGATACAAATGGTTTCCTGCTCAAGACCTGCAATAAATTAAAACAAAAGTATTATTACAAACATTCCAGGTCCTACCGATATTGGAACTCAGATTGCTGGATTCAGAGTCCAGAGTGCTAATCATTACACGATGGAACCAACGTCCACGATCCTCAACCCTAGGAGTCCTGAAGCAGTGTCAGTCACCACCTACTGTCTATCGCTTGAATTCGTTCACACTGTAAATCAAACATGACAAATCCAACAGCACAACTAAAATGTGTATTTCACAAGTAATAACATAAAAACAGAAATATACTTTTGCTGATGCAGAAACAAAGAAAACGTCTCGTCTGATGCTTCGAAATCTCCATTTAGCATGGCCTCTTAACTAACCACCAAGAGTCTTTGCACGGCTGGGAACCTTTGTAAAAGAGTCAGTGGGTCACTGTGAATGCAGCAGATCTTCACCCCTGTATTTCTTACAAAGAAGCAGAGTTTTATTCCAGGTACAGGAGGCATCTCTGGTGTCTGATACTACCGGTAGTGTTCAGCCTACCCTCTCTGAGAGAGCAGCAGTGAGGGTACAAAGCACACGGGTTGCAAAATGTGGACACTGCAAACAACAGCTGCAATATCACAGATGATATAAAACACATAAAGTACTCAAGTCTTATACTAGAAACAACACAGCAGTGAAATCATGTCATAAAACCAATGATGAACCCACAGTATGGTAGGGGCAGGTAATAAAATGCGAATTTCCCATGGTGGGACCACAGTCAATTGCTGCCTTCTTCTCTGTGCCCCGGTCTCATTATATAATCTGTACTTTTTGTTGTGCAATAAAAGAAAAACAAGGAATAACCCTTCATAGTATTAATGTACAGGTCAAGGGCTGGGGAGAGAGGGCAGTAGATCTGGGGGTCGGTGTAAACCTCTGACGGCATTAGATGGAAGCAGAAGACACAGCAAGTGACATTTATTAAGACTTTAGGTGCATTTAGGTTTATGGAAAAAAACTGAGAAAGATTAAAATGTCTGAGTAGTGAAAAAAAAAAAATGGAGTTCCCATACCTGGAGTCGAACCCGGGCCGCCTGGGTGAAAACCAGGAATCCTAACCGCTAGACCATATGGGAACTGTGAATCCATCATACAGCTCAGTGTATGTGAGGTGTCTCCCAGGTCACACTGCATTCCGTACACTGAGAGTTATATTCTTCTTCTCAGTAGTACACAATCAATTGGGGTAACAGACACTTCACTTCTGACAAAAGAGAAGGAATGACCAGAAGTCATCATTTCTGCCACAACCTGTCAGGTCTCATTATTTACAACCTTAGAGCTTCTACACATACACAGAGCCCAGGACACGGAGGACAGCAGCAGTCCCTGCATTCACTATTACTAACCCCTCCCCTTGAGCCAGACAAAGCCACGCCCCTCCCGTAGGACACTCCTGGGTTTCCTCACCAGACTGATGGCCCCACAGGCCCCTCTCCAGTTATCTTCCAGCTGCTTCCTTGACGACACTCCCCTGCACCTGTCACAGGCTCCAGGCTGCCCTCCTGGGGCTCGAGTTATACTCCTTCTCTATCTACTAACAGCACCGACTCCAGTCCTGACACTGGATTGGTTCACACAGAGAAGAAACAGCTCAGAAGTAGTCTGGGTTGTTCCCAGGTACCTGCATCTTCACAGAGTGACTGCCAGGGGGCAGCACAGCCAAAGCACTCACAGCCCACAATGCTACAAATCATCAATTGGATGTCAGCAGCCTTGTCAGAGGCGCAGAGACTAGTAATTCCACAATATTTTGGGACAGCAGAGGAAGAAGCAAGTGCTTAGCTGAAGTGGTCACTGCTGTTTTGTCACAACACCAGACATATGTTCTTAAAAGCATGTAAGCGCACATTCTTAGGCATTCTCGATCATCTTCTCCCTTTCTGACATTATACCAATTGTATACACCCGAATGGAGAAAAGTTAAAATATAAGGTACTAGGAATATGCGCCAAAGGTAGGCAAATTAAACATTTCAAGTACAAATATTACCATATTTATTGATGTAAAATGTAAACAAGTTAGACTGAAAATATGTGTGTGTGTTTACAAAGGATGTCTAAAGTGTATGCTGTGAGGTCAGGTTGCAGTTCACTACTTGCACTTGTGCCTTTCACAAGTGTGAGTACCCAGTTACACTAATGTCTGCTCTGACTTGTTATTCTGAGAGTCATGTGCTAAAGGGGGGCTTCCACCCTAGTTTGAGGGACCAGAGTACGAATGCCCCAGGGCACAGGAAGTACGCAGTCCTCATTGATACAACTGTGGCCCAGTAACTTCTGACTGCCCTTTGACCCCACAGACTGGCACATATATGTCATCAGACTATAGCACCGTGGTACATATGCACACATGTGCATGTACACGTCAGCCAGTTTTTTATTCATTTATGTGCTAATACTGTTCAGCATCAGGATGTGATGTCGAAGGAGACTGGTGGAGAGCGCCGAAGTCTCTGGTATTTCAAGACAAAACTAGAGACCTTTTCACACTCATATACTGCTCCAGGCAGATCTTCCACTGCAAATGCAAGTTATATGAGTCCAGCTGAAAACTGTTTATTTTTGGGTACTTGCTTTAGTCAAAGGTTACCATTTGCAACTCACAAAAAAAAAGCAAAGGGCAATTTCATACATTAACACTTTGGTAAAGTCGTTCTTTCACACCGTACATTTCCGTAAGTTTCTCTCTCCTTGTAAGTTATCCGGTGTGAAGGCCAAGTGGAGTCAGGTCCACACTGTGCATCTTACAGTTGTGTAGCCAGAGTAGAGAGGTGTCCACACAGACACAGGACGTAGACAACACCTGTGTGTAGCATCACGTGCCCCCAGCAACGCCTATAGAATAATGTATAGATGCCCCCAAACCGCAGAAACCACGAGGATAATGAAAAGAGGAAGAGACGGGTTATGTCAGAGATACAAATGGTTTCCTGCTCAAGACCTGCAATAAATTAAAACAAAAGTATTATTACAAACATTCCAGGTCCTACCGATATTGGAACTCAGATTGCTGGATTCAGAGTCCAGAGTGCTAATCATTATATGATGGAACCAACGTCCACGATCCTCAAACCTAGGAGTCCTGAAGCAGTGTCAGTCGCCACCTACTGTCTATCGCTTGAATTCGTTCACACTGTAAATCAAACATGACAAATCCAACAGCACAACTAAAATGTGTATTTCACAAGTAATAACATAAAAACAGAAATATACTTTTGCTGATGCAGAAACAAAGAAAACGTCTTGTCTGATGCTTCGAAATCTCCATTTAGCATGGCCCCTTAACTAACCACCAAAAGTCTTTGCACGGCTGGGAACCTTTGTAAAAGAGTCAGTGGGTCACTGTGAATGCAGCAGATCTTCACCCCTGTATTTCTTACAAAGAAGCAGAGTTTTATTCCAGGTACAGGAGGCATCTCTGGTGTCTGATACTACCGGTAGTGTTCAGCCTACCCTCTCTGAGAGAGCAACAGTGAGGGTACAAAGCACACTGGTTGCAAAATGTGGACACTGCAAACAACAGCTGCAATATCACAGATGATATAAAACACATAAAGCACTCAAGTCTTATACTAGATACAACACAGCAGGGAAATCATGTCATAAAACAAATGATGAACCCACAGTATGGACGGGGCAGGTAATAAAATGCGAATTTCCCATGGTGGGACCACAGTCGATTGCTGCCTTCTTCTCTGTGCCCCGGTCTCTTTATATCATCTGTACTTTTTGTTGTGCAATAAAAGAAAAACAAGGAATAACCCTTCATAGTATTAATGTACAGGTCAAGGGCTGGGGAGAGAGGGCAGTAGATTTGGGGGTCGGTGTAAACCTCTGACGGCATTAGATGGAAGCAGAAGACAAAGCAAGTGACATTTATTAAGCCTTTAGGTGCATTTAGGTTTATAGAAAAAAACTGAGAAAGATTAAAATGTCTGAGAACTGAAAAAAAATAAATGGAGTTCCCATATCGGGAATCGAACCCGGGCGCCTGGGTGAAAATCAGGAACCCTAACCGCTAGACCATATGGGAACTGTGAACTCATCATACAGCTCAGTGTATGTGAGGTGTCTCCTAGGTCACAGTGCATTCCTTACAGTGAGAGTTATATTCTTCTTCTCAGTAGTACACAATCAATTGGGGTAACAGACACTTCACTTCTGACAAAAGAGAAGGAATGACCAGAAGTCATCATTTCTGCCACAACCTGTCAGGTCTCATTGTTTACAACCTTAGAGCTTCTACACATACACAGAGCCCAGGACACGGAGGACAGCAGCAGTCCCTGCATTCACTATTACTAACCCCTCCCCTTGAGCCAGACAAAGCCACGCCCCTCCCGTAGGACACTCCTGGGTTTCCTCACCTGACTGATAGCCCCACAGACCCCTCTCCAGTTATCTTCCAGCTGCTTCCTTGACGACACTCCCCTGCACCTGTCACAGGCTCCAGGCTGCCCTCCTGGGGCTCGAGTTATACTCCTTCTCTATCTACTAACAGCACCGACTCCAGTCCTGACACTGGATTGGTTCACACAGAGAAGAAACAGTTTGGAAGTAGTCTGGGTTGTTCCCAGGTACCTGCATCTTCACAGAGTGACTGCCAGGGGGCAGCACAGCCAAAGCACTCACAGCCCACAAGACTACAAATCATCAATTGGATGTCAGCAGCCTTGACAGAGGCGCAGAGACTAGTAATTCCACAATATTTTGGGACAGCAGAGGAAGAAGCAAGTGCTGAGCTGAAGTGGTCACTGCTGTTTTGTCACAACACCAGACATATGTTCTTAAAAGCATGTAAGCACACATTCTTAGGCATTCTCGGTCGTCTTCTCCCTTTCTGACATTATACCAATTGTACACACCCGAATGGAGAAAAGTTAAAATATAAGGTCCTAGGAATATGCGCCAAAGGTAGGCAAATTAAACATTTCAAGTACAAATATTACCATATTTATTGATGTAAAATGTAAACAAGTTAGACTGAAAATATGTGTGTGTGTTTACAAAGGATGTCTAAAGTGTATGCTGTGAGGTCAGGTTGCAGTTCACTACTTGCACTTGTGCCTTTCACAAGTGTGACTACCCAGTTACACTAATGTCTGCTCTGACTTGTTATTCTGAGAGTCATGTGCTAAAGGGGGGGTTCCACCCTAGTTTGAGGGACCAGAGTACGAATGCCCCAGGGCACAGGAAGTACACAGTCCTCATTGATACAACTGTGGCCCAGTAACTTCTGACTGCCCTTTGACCCCACAGACTGGCACATATATGTCATCAGACTATAGCACCGTGGTACATATGCACACATGTGCATGTACACGTCAGCCAGTTTTTTATTCATTTATGTGCTAATACTGTTCAGCATCAGGATGTGATGTCGAAGGAGACTGGTGGAGAGCGCCGAAGTCTCTGGTATTTCAAGACAAAACTAGAGACCTTTTCACACTCATATACTGCTCCAGGCAAATCTTCCACTGCAAATGCAATTTATATGAGTCCAGCTGAAAACTGTTTATTTTTGGGTACTTGCTTTAGTCAAAGGTTACCATTTGCAACTCACAAGAAAAAAGCAAAGGGCAATTTAATACATTAACACTTTGGTAAAGTCGTTCTTTCACACCGTACATTTCCGTAAGTTCCTCTCTCCTTGTAAGTTATCCGGTGTGAAGGCCAAGTGGAGTCAGGTCCACACTGTGCATCTTACAGTTGTGTAGCCAGAGTAGAGAGGTGTCCACACAGACACAGGACGTAGACAACACCTGTGTGTAGCATCAAGTGTCCCCAGCAACGCCTATAGAATAATGTATAGATGCCCCCAAACCGCAGAAACCACGAGGGGAATAAAAAGAGGAAGAGACGGGTTATGTCAGAGATACAAATGGTTTCCTGCTCAAGACCTGCAATAAATTAAAACAAAAGTATTATTACAAACATTCCAGGTCCTACCGATATTGGAACTCAGATTGCTGGATTCAGAGTCCAGAGTGCTAATCATTACACGATGGAACCAACGTCCACGATCCTCAACCCTAGGAGTCCTGAAGCAGTGTCAGTCACCACCTACTGTCTATCGCTTGAATTCGTTCACACTGTAAATCAAACATGACAAATCCAACAGCACAACTAAAATGTGTATTTCACAAGTAATAACATAAAAACAGAAATATACTTTTGCTGATGCAGAAACAAAGAAAACGTCTCGTCTGATGCTTCGAAATCTCCATTTAGCATGGCCCCTTAACTAACCACCAAGAGTCTTTGCACGGCTGGGAACCTTTGTAAAAGAGTCAGTGGGTCACTGTGAATGCAGCAGATCTTCACCCCTGTATTTCTTACAAAGAAGCAGAGTTTTATTCCAGGTACAGGAAGCATCTCTGGTGTCTGATACTACCAGTAGTGTTCAGCCTACCCTCTCTGAGAGAGCAGCAGTGAGGGTACAAAGCACACTGGTTGCAAAATGTGGACACTGCAAACAACAGCTGCAATATCACAGATGATATAAAACACATAAAGTACTCAAGTCTTATACTAGATACAACACAGCAGGGAAATCATGTCATAAAACAAATGATGAACCCACAGTATGGAAGGGGCAGGTAATAAAATGCGAATTTCCCATGGTGGGACCACAGTCAATTGCTGCCTTCTTCTCTCTGCCCCGGTCTCTTTATATAATCTGTACTTTTTGTTGTGCAATAAAAGAAAAACAAGGAATAACCCTTCATAGTATTAATGTACAGGTCAAGGGCTGGGGAGAGAGGGCAGTAGATCTGGGGGTCGGTGTAGACCTCTGACGGCATTAGATGGAAGCAGAAGACAAAGCAAGTGACATTTATTAAGACTTTAGGTGCATTTAGGTTTATAGAAAAAAACGGAGAAAGATTAAAATGTCTGAGTAGTGAAAAAAAAAAAATGGAGTTCACATACCGGGAGTTGAACCCGGGCCACCTGGGTGAAAACCAGGAATCCTAACCGCTAGACCATATGGGAACTGTGAACTCATCATACAGCTCAGTGTATGTGAGGTGTCTCCTAGGTCACACTGCATTCCGTACAGTGAGAGTTATATTCTTCTTCTCAGTAGTACACAATCAATTGGGGTAACAGACACTTCACTTCTGACAAAAGAGAAGGAATGACCAGAAGTCATCATTTCTGACACAACCTGTCAGGTCTCATTATTTACAACCTTAGAGCTTCTACACATACACAGAGCCCAGGACACGGAGGACAGCAGCAGTCCCTGCATTCACTATTACTAACCCCTCCCCTTGAGCCAGACAAGCCACGCCCCATCCGTAGGACACTCCTGGGTTTCCTCACCAGACTGATGGCCCCACAGACCCCTCTCCAGTTATCTTCCAGCTGCTTCCTTGACAACACTCCCCTGCACCTGTCACAGGCTCCAGGCTGCCCTCCTGGGGCTCGAGTTATACTCCTTCTCTATCTACTAACAGCACCGACTCCAGTCCTGACACTGGATTGGTTCACACAGAGAAGAAACAGCTCAGAAGTAGTCTGGGTTGTTCCCAGGTACCTGCATCTTCACAGAGTGACTGCCAGGGGGCAGCACAGCCAAAGCACTCACAGCCCACAAGGCTACAAATCATCAATTGGATGTCAGCAGCCTTGTCAGAGGCGCAGAGACTAGTAATTACACAATATTTTGGGACAGCAGAGGAAGAAGCAAGTGCTGAGCTGAAGTGGTCACTGCTGTTTTGCCACAACACCAGACATATGTTCTTAAAAGCATGTAAGCGCACATTCTTAGGCATTCTCGGTCGTCTTCTCCCTTTCTGACATTATACCAATTGTATACACCCGAATGGGGAAAAGTTAAAATATAAGGTACTAGGAATATGCGCCAAAGGTAGGCAAATTAAACATTTCAAGTACAAATATTACCATATTTATTGATGTAAAATGTAAACAAGTTAGACTGAAAATATGTGTGTGTGTTTGCAAAGGATGTCTAAAGTGTATGCTGTGAGGTCAGGTTGCAGTTCACTACTTGCACTTGTGCCTTTCACAAGTGTGAGTACCCAGTTACACTAATGTCTGCTCTGACTTGTTATTCTGAGAGTCATGTGCTAAAGGGGGGCTTCCAGCCTAGTTTGAGGGACCAGAGTACGAATGCCCCAGGGCACAGGAAGTACATAGTCCTCATTGATACAACTGTGGCCCAGTAGCTTCTGACTGCCCTTTGACCCCACAGACTGGCACATATATGTCATCAGACTATAGCACCGTGGTACATATGCACACATGTGCATGTACACGTCAGCCAGTTTTGTATTCATTTATGTGCTAATACTGTTCAGCATCAGGATGTGATGTCGAAGGAGACTGGTGGAGAGAGCCGAAGTCTCTGATATTTCAAGACAAAACTAGAGACCTTTTCACACTCATATACTGCTCCAGGCAGATCTTCCACTGCAAATGCAAGTTATATGAGTCCAGCTGAAAACTGTTTATTTTTGGGTACTTGCTTTAGTCAAAGGTTACCATTTGCAACTCACAAAAAAAAAGCAAAGGGCAATTTCATACATTAACACTTTGGTAAAGTCGTTCTTTCACACCGTACATTTCCGTAAGTTTCTCTCTCCTTGTAAGTTATCCGGTGTGAAGGCCAAGTGGAGTCAGGTCCACACTGTGCATCTTACAGTTGTGTAGCCAGAGTAGAGAGGTGTCCACACAGACACAGGACGTAGACAACACCTGTGTGTAGCATCAAGTGTCCCCAGCAACGCCTATAGAATAATGTATAGATGCCCCCAAACCGCAGAAACCACGAGGGGAATAAAAAGAGGAAGAGACGGGTTATGTCAGAGATACAAATGGTTTCCTGCTCAAGACCTGCAATAAATTAAAACAAAAGTATTATTACAAACATTCCAGGTCCTACCGATATTGGAACTCAGATTGCTGGATTCAGAGTCCAGAGTGCTAATCATTACACGATGGAACCAACGTCCACGATCCTCAACCCTAGGAGTCCTGAAGCAGTGTCAGTCACCACCTACTGTCTATCGCTTGAATTCGTTCACACTGTAAATCAAACATGACAAATCCAACAGCACAACTAAAATGTGTATTTCACAAGTAATAACATAAAAACAGAAATATACTTTTGCTGATGCAGAAACTAAGAAAACGTCTCGTCTGATGCTTCGAAATCTCCATTTAGCATGGCCTCTTAACTAACCACCAAGAGTCTTTGCACGGCTGGGAACCTTTGTAAAAGAGTCAGTGGGTCACTGTGAATGCAGCAGATCTTCACCCCTGTATTTCTTACAAAGAAGCAGAGTTTTATTCCAGGTACAGGAGGCATCTCTGGTGTCTGATACTACCGGTAGTGTTCAGCCTACCCTCTCTGAGAGAGCAGCAGTGAGGGTACAAAGCACACGGGTTGCAAAATGTGGACACTGCAAACAACAGCTGCAATATCACAGATGATATAAAACACATAAAGTACTCAAGTCTTATACTAGAAACAACACAGCAGTGAAATCATGTCATAAAACCAATGATGAACCCACAGTATGGTAGGGGCAGGTAATAAAATGCGAATTTCCCATGGTGGGACCACAGTCAATTGCTGCCTTCTTCTCTGTGCCCCGGTCTCATTATATAATCTGTACTTTTTGTTGTGCAATAAAAGAAAAACAAGGAATAACCCTTCATAGTATTAATGTACAGGTCAAGGGCTGGGGAGAGAGGGCAGTAGATCTGGGGGTCGGTGTAAACCTCTGACGGCATTAGATGGAAGCAGAAGACACAGCAAGTGACATTTATTAAGACTTTAGGTGCATTTAGGTTTATGGAAAAAAACTGAGAAAGATTAAAATGTCTGAGTAGTGAAAAAAAAAAATGGAGTTCCCATACCTGGAGTCGAACCCGGGCCGCCTGGGTGAAAACCAGGAATCCTAACTGCTAGACCATATGGGAACTGTGAATCCATCATACAGCTCAGTGTATGTGAGGTGTCTCCCAGGTCACACTGCATTCCGTACACTGAGAGTTATATTCTTCTTCTCAGTAGTACACAATCAATTGGGGTAACAGACACTTCACTTCTGACAAAAGAGAAGGAATGACCAGAAGTCATCATTTCTGCCACAACCTGTCAGGTCTCATTATTTACAACCTTAGAGCTTCTACACATACACAGAGCCCAGGACACGGAGGACAGCAGCAGTCCCTGCATTCACTATTACTAACCCCTCCCCTTGAGCCAGACAAAGCCACGCCCCTCCCGTAGGACACTCCTGGGTTTCCTCAACAGACTAATGGCCCCACAGACTCCTCTCCAGTTATCTTCCAGCTGCTTCCTTGAAGACACTCCCCTGCACCTGTCACAGGCTCCAGGCTGCCCTCCTGGGTCTCGAGTTATACTCCTTCTCTATCTACTAACAGCACCGACTCCAGTCCTGACACTGGATTGGTTCACACAGAGAAGAAACAGCTCAGAAGTAGTCTGGGTTGTTCCCAGGTACCTGCATCTTCACAGAGTGACTGCCAGGGGGCAGCACAGCCAAAGCACTCACAGCCCACAAGGCTACAAATCATCAATTGGATGTCAGCAGCCTTGTCAGAGGCGCAGAGACTAGTAATTACACAATATTTTGGGACAGCAGAGGAAGAAGCAAGTGCTGAGCTGAAGTGGTCATTGCTGTTTTGTCACAACACCAGACATATGTTCTTAAAAGCATGTAAGCGCACATTCTTAGGCATTCTCGGTCGTCTTCTCCCTTTCTGACATTATACCAATTGTATACACCCGAATGGAGAAAAGTTAAAATATAAGGTACTAGGAATATGCGCCAAAGGTAGGCAAATTAAACATTTCAAGAACAAATATTACCATATTTATTGATGTAAAATGTAAACAAGTTAGACTGAAAATATGTGTGTGTGTTTACAAAGGATGTCTAAAGTGTACGCTGTGAGGTCAGGTTGCAGTTCACTACTTGCACTTGTGCCTTTCACAAGTGTGAGTACCCAGTTACACTAATGTCTGCTCTGACTTGTTATTCTGAGAGTCATGTGCTAAAGGGGGGCTTCCACCCTAGTTTGAGGGACCAGAGTACGAATGCCCCAGGGCACAGGAAGTACGCAGTCCTCATTGATACAACTGTGGCCCAGTAACTTCTGACTGCCCTTTGACCCCACAGACTGGCACATATATGTCATTAGACTATAGCACCGTGGTACATATGCACACATGTGCATGTACACGTCAGCCAGTTTTTTATTCATTTATGTGCTAATACTGTTCAGCATCAGGATGTGATGTTGAAGGAGACTGGTGGAGAGCGCCGAAGTCTCTGGTATTTCAAGACAAAACTAGAGACCTTTTCACACTCATATACTGCTCCAGGCAGATCTTCCACTGCAAATGCAAGTTATATGAGTCCAGCTGAAAACTGTTTATTTTTGGGTACTTGCTTTAGTCAAAGGTTACCATTTGCAACTCACAAAAAAAAAGCAAAGGGCAATTTCATACATTAACACTTTGGTAAAGTCGTTCTTTCACACCGTACATTTCCGTAAGTTTCTCTCTCCTTGTGAGTTATCCGGTGTGAAGGCCAATTGGAGTCAGGTCCACACTGTGCATCTTACAGTTGTGTAGCCAGAGTAGAGAGGTGTCCACACAGACACAGGACGTAGACAACACCTGTGTGTAGCATCAAGTGTCCCCAGCAACGCCTATAGAATAATGTATAGATGCCCCCAAACCGCAGAAACCACGGGGGAATGAAAAGAGGAAGAGACGGGTTATGTCAGAGATACAAATGGTTTCCTGCTCAAGACCTGCAATAAATTAAAACAAAAGTATTATTACAAACATTCCAGGTCCTACCGATATTGGAACTGAGATTGCGGAATTCAGAGTCCAGAGTGCTAATCATTACACGATGGAACCAACGTCCACGATCCTCAACCCTAGGAGTCCTGAAGCAGTGTCAGTCGCCACCTACTGTCTATCGCTTGAATTCGTTCACACTGTAAATCAAACATGACAAATCCAACAGCACAATTAAAATGTGTATTTCACAAGTAATAACATTAAAACAGAAATATACTTTTGCTGATGCAGAAACAAAGAAAACGTCTCGGCTGATGCTTCGAAATCTCCATTTAGCATGGCCCCTTAACTAACCACCAAGAGTCTTTGCACGGCTGGGAACCTTTGTAAAAGGGTCAGTGGGTCACTGTGAATGCAGCAGATCTTCACCCCTGTATTTCTTACAAAGAAGCAGAGTTTTATTCCAGGTACAGGAGGCATCTCTGGTGTCTGATACTACCAGTAGTGTTCAGCCTACCCTCTCTGAGAGAGCAGCAGTGAGGGTACAAAGCACACTGGTTGCAAAATGTGGACACTGCAAACAACAGCTGCAATATCACAGATGATATATAACACATAAAGTACTCAAGTCTTATACTAGATACAACACAGCACGGAAATCATGTCATAAAACAAACGATGAACCCACAGTATGGAAGGGGCAGGTAATAAAATGCGAATTTCCCATGGTGGGACCACAGTCAATTGCTGCCTTCTTCTCTGTGCCCCGGTCTCTTTATATAATCTGTACTTTTTGTTGTGCAATAAAAGAAAAACAAGGAATAACCCTTCATAGTATTAATGTACAGGTCAAGGGCTGGGGAGAGAGGGCAGTAGATCTGGGGGTCGGTGTAAACCTCTGACGGCATTAGATGGAAGCAGAAGACAAAGCAAGTGACATTTATTAAGACTTTAGGTGCATTTAGGTTTATAGAAAAAAACTGAGAAAGATTAAAATGTCTGAGTAGTGAAAAAAAATAAATGGAGTTCCCATACCGGGAGTCTAACCCGGGCCGCCTGGGTGAAAACCAGGAATCCTAACCGCTAGACCATATGGGAACTGTGAACTCATCATACAGCTCAGTGTATGTGAGGTGTCTCCTAGGTCACACTGCATTCCGTACACTGAGAGTTATATTCTTCTTCTCAGTAGTACACAATCAATTGGGGTAACAGACACTTCACTTCTGACAAAAGAGAAGGAATGACCAGAAGTCATCATTTCTGCCACAACCTGTCAGGTCTCATTATTTACAACCTTAGAGCTTCTACACATACACAGAGCCCAGGACACGGAGGACAGCAGCAGTCCCTGCATTCACTATTACTAACCCCTCCCCTTGAGCCAGACAAAGCCACGCCCCTCCCGTAGGACACTCCTGGGTTTCCTCACCAGACTGATGGCCCCACAGACCCCTCTCCAGTTATCTTCCAGCTGCTTCCTTGACGACACTCCCCTGCACCTGTCACAGGCTCCAGGCTGCCCTCCTGGGGCTCGAGTTATACTCCTTCTCTATCTACTAACAGCACCGACTCCAGTCCTGACACTGGATTGGTTCTCACAGAGAAGAAACAGCTCAGAAGTAGTCTGGGTTGTTCCCAGGTACCTGCATCTTCACAGAGTGACTGCCAGGGGGCAGCACAGCCAAAGCACTCACAGCCCACAAGGCTACAAATCATCAATTGGATGTCAGCAGCCTTGTCAGAGGTGCAGAGACTAGTAATTCCACAATATTTTGGGACAGCAGAGGAAGAAGCAAGTGCTGAGCTGAAGTGGTCACTGCTGTTTTGTCACAACACCAGACATATGTTCTTAAAAGCATGTAAGCGCACATTCTTAGGCATTCTCGGTCGTCTTCTCCCTTTCTGACATTATACCAATTGTATACACCCGAATGGAGAAAAGTTAAAATATAAGGTACTAGGAATATGCGCCAAAGGTAGGCAAATTAAACATTTCAAGTACAAATATTACCATATTTATTGATGTAAAATGTAAACAAGTTAGACTGAAAATATGTGTGTGTGTTTACAAAGGATGTCTAAAGTGTATGCTGTGAGGTCAGGTTGCAGTTCACTACTTGCACTTGTGCCTTTCACAAGTGTGAGTACCCAGTTACACTAATGTCTGCTCTGACTTGTTATTCTGAGAGTCATGTGCTAAAGGGGGGCTTCCACCCTAGTTTGAGGGACCAGAGTACGAATGCCCCAGGGCACAGGAAGTACGCAGTCCTCATTGATACAACTGTGGCCCAGTAACTTCTGACTGCCCTTTGACCCCACAGACTGGCACATATATGTCATCAGACTATAGCACCGTGGTACATATGCACACATGTGCATGTACACGTCAGCCAGTTTTTTATTCATTTATGTGCTAATACTGTTCAGCATCAGGATGTGATGTCGAAGGAGACTGGTGGAGAGCGCCGAAGTCTCTGGTATTTCAAGACAAAACTAGAGACCTTTTCACACTCATATACTGCTCCAGGCAGATCTTCCACTGCAAATGCAAGTTATATGAGTCCAGCTGAAAACTGTTTATTTTTGGGTACTTGCTTTAGTCAAAGGTTACCATTTGCAACTCACAAAAAAAAAGCAAAGGGCAATTTCATACATTAACACTTTGGTAAAGTCGTTCTTTCACACCGTACATTTCCGTAAGTTTCTCTCTCCTTGTGAGTTATCCGGTGTGAAGGCCAAGTGGAGTCAGGTCCACACTGTGCATCTTACAGTTGTGTAGCCAGAGTAGAAAGGTGTCCACACAGACACAGGACGTAGACAACACCTGTGTGTAGCATCAAGTGTCCCCAGCAACGCCTATAGAATAATGTATAGATGCCCCCAAACCGCAGAAACCACGAGGGGAATGAAAAGAGGAAGAGACGGGTTATGTCAGAGATACAAATGGTTTCCTGCTCAAGACCTGCAATAAATTAAAACAAAAGTATTATTACAAACATTCCAGGTCCTACCGATATTGGAACTGAGATTGCTGGATTCAGAGTCCAGAGTGCTAATCATTACACGATGGAACCAACGTCCACGATCCTCAACCCTAGGAGTCCTGAAGCAGTGTCAGTCGCCACCTACTGTCTATCGCTTGAATTCGTTCACACTGTAAATCAAACATGACAAATCCAACAGCACAACTAAAATGTGTATTTCACAAGTAATAACATAAAAACAGAAATATACTTTTGCTGATGCAGAAACAAAGAAAACGTCTCGTCTGATGCTTCGAAATCTCCATTTAGCATGGCCTCTTAACTAACCACCAAGAGTCTTTGCACGGCTGGGAACCTTTGTAAAAGAGTCAGTGGGTCACTGTGAATGCAGCAGATCTTCACCCCTGTATTTCTTAAAAAGAAGCAGAGTTTTATTCCAGGTACAGGAGGCATCTCTGGTGTCTGATACTACCGGTAGTGTTCAGCCTACCCTCTCTGAGAGAGCAGCAGTGAGGGTACAAAGCACACTGGTTGCAAAATGTGGACACTGCAAACAACAGCTGCAATATCACAGATGATATAAAACACATAAAGTACTCAAGTCTTATACTAGATACAACACAGCAGGGAAATCATGTCATAAAACAAATGATGAACCCACAGTATGGAAGGGGCAGGTAATAAAATGCGAATTTCCCATGGTGGGACCACAGTCAATTGCTGCCTTCTTCTCTGTGCCCCGGTCTCTTTATATAATCTGTACTTTTTGTTGTGCAATAAAAGAAAAACAAGGAATAACCCTTCATAGTATTAATGTACAGGTCAAGGGCTGGGGAGAGAGGGCAGTAGATCTGGGGGTCGGTGTAAACCTCTGACGGCATTAGATGGAAGCAGAAGACAAAGCAAGTGACATTTATTAAGACTTTAGGTGCATTTAGGTTTATAGAAAAAAAGTGAGAAAGATTGAAATGTCTGAGAAGTGAAAAAAAATAAATGGAGTTCCCATACCGGGAGTCGAACCCGGGCTGCCTGGGTGAAAACCTGGAATCCTAACCGCTAGACCATATGGGAACTGTGAACTCATCATACAGCTTAGTGTATGTGAGGTGTCTCCTAGGTCACACTGCATTCCGTACACTGAGAGTTATATTTTTCTTCTCAGTAGTACACAATCAATTGGGGTAACAGACACTTCACTTCTGACAAAAGAGAAGGAATGACCAGAAGTCATCATTTCTGCCACAACCTGTCAGGTCTCATTATTTACAACCTTAGAGCTTCTACACATACACAGAGCCCAGGACACGGAGGACAGCAGCAGTCCCTGCATTCACTATTACTAACCCCTCCCCTTGAGCCAGACAAAGCCACGCCCCTCCCGTAGGACACTCCTGGGTTTCCTCACCAGACTGATGGCCCCACAGACCCCTCTCCAGTTATCTTCCAGCTGCTTCCTTGACGACACTCCCCTGCACCTGTCACAGGCTCCAGGCTGCCCTCCTGGGGCTCGAGTTATACTCCTTCTCTATCTACTAACAGCACCGACTCCAGTCCTGACACTGGATTGGTTCACACAGAGAAGAAACAGCTCAGAAGTAGTCTGGGTTGTTCCCAGGTACCTGCATCTTCACAGAGTGACTGCCAGGGGGCAGCACAGCCAAAGCACTCACAGCCCACAAGGCTACAAATCATCAATTGGATGTCAGCAGCCTTGTCAGAGGTGCAGAGACTAGTAATTACACAATATTTTGGGACAGCAGAGGAAGAAGCAAGTGCTGAGCTGAAGTGGTCACTGCTGTTTTGTCACAACACCAGACATATGTTCTTAAAAGCATGTAAGCACAAATTCTTAGGCATTCTCGGTCGTCTTCTCCCTTTCTGACATTATACCAATTGTATACACCCGAATGGAGAAAAGTTAAAATATAAGGTACTAGGAATATGCGCCAAAGGTAGGCAAATTAAACATTTCAAGTACAAATATTACCATATTTATTGATGTAAAATGTAAACAAGTTAGACTGAAAATATGTGTGTGTGTTTACAAAGGATGTCTAAAGTGTATGCTGTGAGGTCAGGTTGCAGTTCACTACTTGCACTTGTGCCTTTCACAAGTGTGAGTACCCAGTTACACTAATGTCTGCTCTGACTTGTTATTCTGAGAGTCATGTGCTAAAGGGGGGCTTCCACCCTAGTTTGAGGGACCAGAGTACGAATGCCCCAGGGCACAGGAAGTACGCAGTCCTCATTGATAAAACTGTGGCCCAGTAACTTCTGACTGCCCTTTGACCCCACAGATTGGCACATATATGTCATCAGACTATAGCACCGTGGTACATATGCACACATGTGCATGTACACGTCAGCCAGTTTTTTATTCATTTATGTGCTAATACTGTTCAGCATCAGGATGTGATGTCGAAGGAGACTGGTGGAGAGCGCCGAAGTCTCTGGTATTTCAAGACAAAACTAGAGACCTTTTCATACTCATATACTGCTACAGTCAGATCTTCCACTGCAAATGCAAGTTATATGAGTCCAGCTGAAAACTGTTTATTTTTGGGTACTTGCTTTAGTCAAAGGTTACCATTTGCAACTCACAAAAAAAAAGCAAAGGGCAATTTCATACATTAACACTTTGGTAAAGTCGTTCTTTCACACCGTACATTTCCGTAAGTTTCTCTCTCCTTGTGAGTTATCCGGTGTGAAGGCCAAGTGGAGTCAGGTCCACACTGTGCATCTTACAGTTGTGTAGCCAGAGTAGAGAGGTGTCCACACAGACACAGGCCGTAGACAACACCTGTGTGTAGCATCAAGTGTCCCCAGCAACGCCTATAGAATAATGTATAGATGCCCCCAAACCGCAGAAACCACGGGGGAATGAAAAGAGGAAGAGACGGGTTATGTCAGAGATACAAATGGTTTCCTGCTCAAGACCTGCAATAAATTAAAACAAAAGTATTATTACAAACATTCCAGGTCCTACCGATATTGGAACTCAGATTGCTGGATTCAGAGTCCAGAGTGCTAATCATTACACGATGGAACCAACGTCCACGATCCTCAACCCTAGGAGTCCTGAAGCAGTGTCAGTCGACACCTACTGTCTATCGCTTGAATTCGTTCACACTGTAAATCAAACATGACAAATCCAACAGCACAACTAAAATGTGTATTTCACAAGTAATAACATAAAAACAGAAATATACTTTTGCTGATGCAGAAACAAAGAAAACGTCTCGGCTGATGCTTCGAAATCTCCATTTAGCATGGCCCCTTAACTAACCACCAAGAGTCTTTGCACGGCTGGGAACCTTTGTAAAAGGGTCAGTGGGTCACTGTGAATGCAGCAGATCTTCACCCCTGTATTTCTTACAAAGAAGCAGAGTTTTATTCCAGGTACAGGAGGCATCTCTGGTGTCTGATACTACCGGTAGTGTTCAGCCTACCCTCTCTGAGAGAGCAGCAGTGAGGGTACAAAGCACACTGGTTGCAAAATGTGGACACTGCAAACAACAGCTGCAATATCACAGATGATATAAAACACATAAAGTACTCAAGTCTTATACTAGATACAACACATCACGGAAATCATGTCATAAAACAAATGATGAACCCACAGTATGGAAGGGGCAGGTAATAAAATGCGAATTTCCCATGGTGGGACCACAGTCAATTGCTGCCTTCTTCTCTGTGCCCCGGTCTCTTTATATAATCTGTACTTTTTGTTGTGCAATAAAAGAAAAACAAGGAATAACCCTTCATAGTATTAATGTACAGGTCAAGGGCTGGGGAGAGAGGGCAGTAGATCTGGGGGTCGTTGTAAACCTCTGACGGCATTAGATGGAAGCAGAAGACAAAGCAAGTGACATTTATTAAGACTTTAGGTGCATTTAGGTTTATAGAAAAAAACTGAGAAAGATTAAAATGTCTGAGTAGTGAAAAAAAATAAATGGAGTTCCTATACCGGGAGTCGAACCCAGGCCACCTAGGTGAAAACCAGGAATCCTAACCGCTAGACCATATGGGAACTGTGAACTCATCATACAGCTCAGTGTATGTGAGGTGTCTCCTAGGTCACACTGCATTCCGTACACTGAGAGTTATATTCTTCTTCTCAGTAGTACACAATCAATTGGGGTAACAGACACTTCACTTCTGACAAAAGAGAAGGAATGACCAGAAGTCATCATTTCTGCCACAACCTGTCAGGTCTCATTATTTACAACCTTAGAGCTTCTACACATACACAGAGCCCAGGACACGGAGGACAGCAGCAGTCCCTGCATTCACTATTACTAACCCCTCCCCTTGAGCCAGACAAAGCCACGCCCCTCCCGTAGGACACTCCTGGGTTTCCTCACCAGACTGATGGCCCCACAGACCCCTCTCCAGTTATCTTCCAGCTGCTTCCTTGACGACACTCCCCTGCACCTGTCACAGGCTCCAGGCTGCCCTCCTGGGGCTCGAGTTATACTCCTTCTCTATCTACTAACAGCACCGACTCCAGTCCTGACACTGGATTGGTTCACACAGAGAAGAAACAGCTCAGAAGTAGTCTGGGTTGTTCCCAGGTACCTGCATCTTCACAGAGTGACTGCCAGGGGGCAGCACAGCCAAAGCACTCACAGCCACAAGGCTACAAATCATCAATTGGATGTCAGCAGCCTTGTCAGAGGCGCAGAGACTAGTAATTCCACAATATTTTGGGACAGCAGAGGAAGAAGCAAGTGCTGAGCTGAAGTGGTCACTGCTGTTTTGTCACAACACCAGACATATGTTCTTAAAAGCATGTAAGCGCACATTCTTAGGCATTCTCGGTCGTCTTCTCCCTTTCTGACATTATACCAATTGTATACACCCGAATGGAGAAAAGTTAAAATATAAGGTACTAGGAATATGCGCCAAAGGTAGGCAAATTAAACATTTCAAGTACAAATATTAACATATTTATTGATGTAAAATGTAAACAAGTTAGACTGAAAATATGTGTGTGTGTTTACAAAGGATGTCTAAAGTGTATGCTGTGAGGTCAGGTTGCAGTTCACTACTTGCACTTGTGCCTTTCACAAGTGTGAGTACCCAGTTACACTAATGTCTGCTCTGACTTGTTATTCTGAGAGTCATGTGCTAAAGGGGGGCTTCCACCCTAGTTTGAGGGACCAGAGTACGAATGCCCCAGGGCACAGGAAGTATGCAGTCCTCATTGATACAACTGTGGCCCAGTAACTTCTGACTGCCCTTTGACCCCACAGACTGGCACATATATGTCATCAGACTATAGCACCGTGGTACATATGCACACATGTGCATGTACACGTCAGCCAGTTTTTTATTCATTTATGTGCTAATACTGTTCAGCATCAGGATGTGATGTCGAAGGAGACTGGTGGAGAGCGCCGAAGTCTCTGGTATTTCAAGACAAAACTAGAGACCTTTTCACACTCATATACTGCTCCAGGCAGATCTTCCACTGCAAATGCAAGTTATATGAGTCCAGCTGAAAACTGTTTATTTTTGGGTACTTGCTTTAGTCAAAGGTTACCATTTGCAACTCACAAAAAAAAAGCAAAGGGCAATTTCATACATTAACACTTTGGTAAAGTCGTTCTTTCACACCGTACATTTCCGTAAGTTTCTCTCTCCTTGTGAGTTATCCGGTGTGAAGGCCAAGTGGAGTCAGGTCCACACTGTGCATCTTACAGTTGTGTAGCCAGAGTAGAGAGGTGTCCACACAGACACAGGACATAGACAACACCTGTGTGTAGCATCAAGTGTCCCCAGCAACGCCTATAGAATAATGTATAGATGCCCCCAAACCGCAGAAACCACGGGGGAATGAAAAGAGGAAGAGACGGGTTATGTCAGAGATACAAATGGTTTCCTGCTCAAGACCTGCAATAAATTAAAACAAAAGTATTATTACAAACATTCCAGGTCCTACCGATATTGGAACTCAGATTGCTGGATTCAGAGTCCAGAGTGCTAATCATTACACGATGGAACCAACGTCCACGATCCTCAACCCTAGGAGTCCTGAAGCAGTGTCAGTCGACACCTACTGTCTATCGCTTGAATTCGTTCACACTGTAAATCAAACATGACAAATCCAACAGCACAACTAAAATGTGTATTTCACAAGTAATAACATAAAAACAGAAATATACTTTTGCTGATGCAGAAACAAAGAAAACGTCTCGGCTGATGCTTCGAAATCTCCATTTAGCATGGCCCCTTAACTAACCACCAAGAGTCTTTGCACGGCTGGGAACCTTTGTAAAAGGGTCAGTGGGTCACTGTGAATGCAGCAGATCTTCACCCCTGTATTTCTTACAAAGAAGCAGAGTTTTATTCCAGGTACAGGAGGCATCTCTGGTGTCTGATACTACCGGTAGTGTTCAGCCTACCCTCTCTGAGAGAGCAGCAGTGAGGGTACAAAGCACACTGGTTGCAAAATGTGGACACTGCAAACAACAGCTGCAATATCACAGATGATATAAAACACATAAAGTACTCAAGTCTTATACTAGATACAACACATCACGGAAATCATGTCATAAAACAAATGATGAACCCACAGTATGGAAGGGGCAGGTAATAAAATGCGAATTTCCCATGGTGGGACCACAGTCAATTGCTGCCTTCTTCTCTGTGCCCCGGTCTCTTTATATAATCTGTACTTTTTGTTGTGCAATAAAAGAAAAACAAGGAATAACCCTTCATAGTATTAATGTACAGGTCAAGGGCTGGGGAGAGAGGGCAGTAGATCTGGGGGTCGTTGTAAACCTCTGACGGCATTAGATGGAAGCAGAAGACAAAGCAAGTGACATTTATTAAGACTTTAGGTGCATTTAGGTTTATAGAAAAAAACTGAGAAAGATTAAAATGTCTGAGTAGTGAAAAAAAATAAATGGAGTTCCCATACCGGGAGTCGAACCCGGGCCACCTAGGTGAAAACCAGGAATCCTAACCGCTAGACCATATGGGAACTGTGAACTCATCATACAGCTCAGTGTATGTGAGGTGTCTCCTAGGTCACACTGCATTCCGTACACTGAGAGTTATATTCTTCTTCTCAGTAGTACACAATCAATTGGGGTAACAGACACTTCACTTCTGACAAAAGAGAAGGAATGACCAGAAGTCATCATTTCTGCCACAACCTGTCAGGTCTCATTATTTACAACCTTAGAGCTTCTACACATACACAGAGCCCAGGACACGGAGGACAGCAGCAGTCCCTGCATTCACTATTACTAACCCCTCCCCTTGAGACAGACAAAGCCACGCCCCTCCCGTAGGACACTCCTGGGTTTCCTCACCAGACTGATGGCCCCACAGACCCCTCTCCAGTTATCTTCCAGCTGCTTCCTTGATGACACTCTCCTGCACCTGTCACAGTCTCCAGGCTGCCCATCTGGGGCTCGAGTTATACTCCTTCTCTATCTACTAACAGCACCGACTCCAGTCCTGACACTGGATTGGTTCACACAGAGAAGAAACAGCTCAGAAGTAGTCTGGGTTGTTCCCAGGTACCTGCATCTTCACAGAGTGACTGCCAGGGGGCAGCACAGCCAAAGCACTCACAGCCCACAAGGCTACAAATCATCAATTGGATGTCAGCAGCCTTGTCAGAGGCGCAGAGACTAGTAATTACACAATATTTTAGGACAGCACAGGAAGAACAAGTGCTGAGCTGAAGTGGTCACTGCTGTTTTGTCACAACACCAGACATATGTTCTTAAAAGCATGTAAGCGCACATTCTTAGGCATTCTCGGTCGTCTTCTCCCTTTCTGACATTATACCAATTGTATACACCCGAATGGAGAAAAGTTAAAATATAAGGTACTAGGAATATGCGCCAAAGGTAGGCAAATTAAACATTTCAAGTACAAATATTACCATATTTATTGATGTAAAATGTAAACAAGTTAGACTGAAAATATGTGTGTGTGTTTACAAAGGATGTCTAAAGTGTATGCTGTGAGGTCAGGTTGCAGTTCACTACTTGCACTTGTGCCTTTCACAAGTGTGAGTACCCAGTTACACTAATGTCTGCTCTGACTTGTTATTCTGAGAGTCATGTGCTAAAGGGGGGCTTCCACCCTAGTTTGAGGGACCAGAGTACGAATGCCCCAGGGCACAAGAAGTACGCAGTCCTCATTGATACAACTGTGGCCCAGTAACTTCTGACTGCCCTTTGACCCCACAGACTGGCACATATATGTCATCAGACTATAGCACCGTGGTACATATGCACACATGTGCATGTACACGTCACCCAGTTTTTTATTCATTTATGTGCTAATACTGATCAGCATCAGGATGTGATGTCGAAGGAGACTGGTGGAGAGCGCCGAAGTCTCTGGTATTTCAAGACAAAACTAGAGACCTTTTCACACTCATATACTGCTCCAGGCAGATCTTCCACTGCAAATGCAAGTTATATGAGTCCAGCTGAAAACTGTTTATTTTTGGGTACTTGCTTTAGTCAAAGGTTACCATTTGCAACTCACAAAAAAAAAGCAAAGGGCAATTTCATACATTAACACTTTGGTAAAGTCGTTCTTTCACACCGTACATTTCCGTAAGTTTCTCTCTCCTTGTGAGTTATCCGGTGTGAAGGCCAAGTGGAGTCAGGTCCACACTGTGCATCTTACAGTTGTGTAGCCAGAGTAGAGAGGTGTCCACACAGACACAGGACATAGACAACACCTGTGTGTAGCATCAAGTGTCCCCAGCAACGCATATAGAATAATGTATAGATGCCCCCAAACCGCAGAAACCACGAGGGGAATGAAAAGAGGAAGAGACGGGTTATGTCAGAGATACAAATGGTTTCCTGCTCAAGACCTGCAATAAATTAAAACAAAAGTATTATTACAAACATTCCAGGTCCTACCGATATTGGAACTGAGATTGCTGGATTCAGAGTCCAGAGTGCTAATCATTACACGATGGAACCAACGTCCACGATCCTCAACCCTAGGAGTCCTGAAGCAGTGTCAGTCGCCACCTACTGTCTATCGCTTGAATTCGTTCACACTGTAAATCAAACATGACAAATCCAACAGCACAACTAAAATGTGTATTTCACAAGTAATAACATAAAAACAGAAATATACTTTTGCTGATGCAGAAACAAAGAAAATGTCTCGTCTGATGCTTCGAAATCTCCATTTAGCATGGCCTCTTAACTAACCACCAAGAGTCTTTGCACGGCTGGGAACCTTTGTAAAAGAGTCAGTGGGTCACTGTGAATGCAGCAGATCTTCACCCCTGTATTTCTTACAAAGAAGCAGAGTTTTATTCCAGGTACAGGAGGCATCTCTGGTGTCTGATACTACCGGTAGTGTTCAGCCTACCCTCTCTGAGAGAACAGCAGTGAGGGTACAAAGCACACTGGTTGCAAAATGTGGACACTGCAAACAACAGCTGCAATATCACAGATGATATAAAACACATAAAGTACTCAAGTCTTATACTAGATACAACACAGCAGGGAAATCATGTCATAAAACAAATGATGAACCCACAGTATGGAAGGGGCAGGTAATAAAATGCGAATTTCCCATGGTGGGACCACAGTCAATTGCTGCCTTCTTCTCTGTGCCCCGGTCTCTTTATATAATCTGTACTTTTTGTTGTGCAATAAAAGAAAAACAAGGAATAACCCTTCATAGTATTAATGTACAGGTCAAGGGCTGGGGAGAGAGGGCAGTAGATCTGGGGGTCGGTGTAAACCTCTGACGGCATTAGATGGAAGCAGAAGACAAAGCAAGTGACATTTATTAAGACTTTAGGTGCATTTAGGTTTATAGAAAAAAAGTGAGAAAGATTAAAATGGCTGAGTAGTGAAAAAAAAAAAAATGGAGTTCCCATACCGGGAGTCGATCCCAGGCCGCCTGGGTGAAAACCAGGAATCCTAACCGCTAGACCATATGGGAACTGTGAACTCATCATACAGCTCAGTGTATGTGAGGTGTCTCCTAGGTCACACTGCATTCCGTACACTGAGAGTTATATTCTTCTTCTCAGTAGTACACAATCAATTGGGGTAACAGACACTTCACTTCTGACAAAAGAGAAGGAATGACCAGAAGTCATCATTTCTGCCACAACCTGTCAGGTCTCATTATTTACAACCTTAGAGCTTCTACACATACACAGAGCCCAGGACACGGAGGACAGCAGCAGTCCCTGCATTCACTATTACTAACCCCTCCCCTTGAGCCAGACAAAGCCACGCCCCTCCCGTAGGACACTCCTGGGTTTCCTCACCAGACTGATGGCCCCACAGACCCCTCTCCAGTTATCTTCCAGCTGCTTCCTTGACGACACTCCCCTGCACCTGTCACAGGCTCCAAGCTGCCCATCTGGGGCTCGAGTTATACTCCTTCTCTATCTACTAACAGCACCGACTCCAGTCCTGACACTGGATTGGTTCACACAGAGAAGAAACAGCTCAGAAGTAGTCTGGGTTGTTCCCAGGTACCTGCATCTTCACAGAGTGACTGCCAGGGGGCAGCACAGCCAAAGCACTCACAGCCCACAAGGCTACAAATCATCAATTGGATGTCAGCAGCCTTGTCAGAGGCGCAGAGACTAGTAATTACACAATATTTTGGGACAGCAGAGGAAGAAGCAAGTGCTGAGCTGAAGTGGTCACTGCTGTTTTGTCACAACACCAGACATATGTTCTTAAAAGCATGTAAGCGCACATTCTTAGGCATTCTCGGTCGTCTTCTCCCTTTCTGACATTATACCAATTGTATACACCCGAATGGAGAAAAGTTAAAATATAAGGTACTAGGAATATGCGCCAAAGGTAGGCAAATTAAACATTTCAAGTACAAATATTACCATATTTATTGATGTAAAATGTAAACAAGTTAGACTGAAAATATGTGTGTGTGTTTACAAAGGATGTCTAAAGTGTATGCTGTGAGGTCAGGTTGCAGTTCACTACTTGCACTTGTGCCTTTCACAAGTGTGAGTACCCAGTTACACTGATGTCTGCTCTGACTTGTTATTCTGAGAGTCATGTGCTAAAGGGGGGCTTCCACCCTAGTTTGAGGGACCAGAGTACGAATGCCCCAGGGCACAGGAAGTACGCAGTCCTCATTGATACAACTGTGGCCCAGTAACTTCTGACTGCCCTTTGACCCCACAGACTGGCACATATATGTCATCAGACTATAGCACTGTGGTACATATGCACACATGTGCATGTACACGTCAGCCAGTTTTTTATTCATTTATGTGCTAATACTGTTCAGCATCAGGATGTGATGTCGAAGGAGACTGGTGGAGAGCGCCGAAGTCTCTGGTATTTCAAGACAAAACTAGAGACCTTTTCACACTCATATACTGCTCCAGGCAGATCTTCCACTGCAAATGCAAGTTATATGAGTCCAGCTGAAAACTGTTTATTTTTGGGTACTTGCTTTAGTCAAAGGTTACCATTTGCAACTCACAAAAAAAAAGCAAAGGGCAATTTCATACATTAACACTTTGGTAAAGTCGTTCTTTCACACCGTACATTTCCGTAAGTTTCTCTCTCCTTGTGAGTTATCCAGTGTGAAGGCCAAGTGGAGTGAGGTCCACACTGTGCATCTTACAGTTGTGTAGCCAGAGTAGAGAGGTGTCCACACAGACACAGGACGTAGACAACACCTGTGTGTAGCATCAAGTGTCCCCAGCAACGCCTATAGAATAATGTATAGATGCCCCCAAACCGCAGAAACCACGAGGGGAATGAAAAGAGGAAGAGACGGGTTATGTCAGAGATACAAATGGTTTCCTGCTCAAGACCTGCAATAAATTAAAACAAAAGTATTATTACAAACATTCCAGGTCCTACCGATATTGGAACTCAGATTGCTGGATTCAGAGTCCAGAGTGCTAATCATTACACAATGGAACCAACGTCCACGATCCTCAACCCTAGGAGTCCTGAAGCAGTGTCAGTCGACACCTACTGTCTATCGCTTGAATTCGTTCACACTGTAAATCAAACATGACAAATCCAACAGCACAACTAAAATGTGTATTTCACAAGTAATAACATAAACACAGAAATATACTTTTGCTGATGCAGAAACAAAGAAAACGTCTCGGCTGATGCTTCGAAATCTCCATTTAGCATGGCCCCTTAACTAACCACCAAGAGTCTTTGCACGGCTGGGAACCTTTGTAAAAGGGTCAGTGGGTCACTGTGAATGCAGCAGATCTTCACCCCTGTATTTCTTACAAAGAAGCAGAGTTTTATTCCAGGTACAGGAGGCATCTCTGGTGTCTGATACTACCGGTAGTGTTCAGCCTACCCTCTCTGAGAGAGCAGCAATGAGGGTACAAAGCACACTGGTTGCAAAATGTGGACACTGCAAACAACAGCTGCAATATCACAGATGATATAAAACACATAAAGTACTCAAGTCTTATACTAGATACAACACAGCAGGGAAATCATGTCATAAAACAAATGATGAACCCACAGTATGGAAGGGGCAGGTAATAAAATGCGAATTTCCCATGGTGGGACCACAGTCAATTGCTGCCTTCTTCTCTGTGCCCCGGTCTCTTTATATAATCTGTACTTTTTGTTGTGCAATAAAAGAAAAACAAGGAATAACCCTTCATAGTATTAATGTACAGGTCAAGGGCTGGGGAGAGAGGGCAGTAGATCTGGGGGTCGGTGTAAACCTCTGACGGCATTAGATGGAAGCAGAAGACGAAGCAAGTGACATTTATTAAGACTTTAGGTGCATTTAGGTTTATAGAAAAAAAGTGAGAAAGATTAAAATGTCTGAGTAGTGAAAAAAAATAAATGGAGTTCCCATACCGGGAGTCGAACCCGGGCCGCCTGGGTGAAAACCAGGAATCCTAACCGCTAGACGATATGGGAACTGTGAACTCATCATACAGCTCAGTGTATGTGAGGTGTCTCCTAGGTCACACTGCATTCCGTACACTGAGAGTTATATTCTTCTTCTCAGTAGTACACAATCAATTTAGGTAACAGACACTTCACTTCTGACAAAAGAGAAGGAATGACCAGAAGTCATCATTTCTGCCACAACCTGTCAGGTCTCATTATTTACAACCTTAGAGCTTCTACACATACACAGAGCCCAGGACACGGAGGACAGCAGCAGTCCCTGCATTCACTATTACTAACCCCTCCCCTTGAGCCAGACAAAGCCACGCCCCTCCCGTAGGACACTCCTGGGTTTCCTCACCAGACTGATGGCCCCACAGACCCCTCTCCAGTTATCTTCCAGCTGCTTCCTTGACGACACTCCCCTGCACCTGTCACAGGCTCCAGGCTGCCCTCCTGGGGCTCGAGTTATACTCCTTCTCTATCTACTAACAGCACCGACTCCAGTCTTGACACTGGATTGGTTCACACAGAGAAGAAACAGCTCAGAAGTAGTCTGGGTTGTTCCCAGGTACCTGCATCTTCACAGAGTGACTGCCAGGGGGCAGCACAGCCAAAGCACTCACAGCCCACAAGGCTACAAATCATCAATTGGATGTCAGCAGCCTTGTCAGAGGCGCAGAGACTAGTAATTACACAATATTTTGGGACAGCAGAGGAAGAAGCAAGTGCTGAGCTGAAGTGGTCACTGCTGTTTTGTCACAACACCAGACATATGTTCTTAAAAGCATGTAAGCGCACATTCTTAGGCATTCTCGGTCGTCTTCTCCCTTTCTGACATTATACCAATTGTATACACCCGAATGGAGAAAAGTTAAAATATAAGGTACTAGGAATATGCGCCAAAGGTAGGCAAATTAAACATTTCAAGTACAAATATTACCATATTTATTGATGTAAAATGTAAACAAGTTAGACTGAAAATATGTGTGTGTGTTTACAAAGGATGTCTAAAGTGTATGCTGTGAGGTCAGGTTGCAGTATACTACTTGCACTTGTGCCTTTCACAAGTGTGAGTACCCAGTTACACTAATGTCTGCTCTGACTTGTTATTCTGAGAGTCATGTGCTAAAGGGGGGCTTCCACCCTAGTTTGAGGGACCAGAGTACGAATGCCCCAGGGCACAGGAAGTACGCAGTCCTCATTGATACAACTGTGGCCCAGTAACTTTTGACTGCCCTTTGACCCCACAGATTGGCACATATATGTCATCAGACTATAGCACCGTGGTACATATGCACACATGTGCATGTACACGTCAGCCAGTTTTTTATTCATTTATGTGCTAATACTGTTCAGCATCAGGATGTGATGTCGAAGGAGACTGGTGGAGAGCGCCGAAGTCTCTGGTATTTCAAGACAAAACTAGAGACCTTTTCACACTCATATACTGCTCCAGGCAGATCTTCCACTGCAAATGCATGTTATATGAGTCCAGCTGAAAACTGTTTATTTTTGGGTACTTGCTTTAGTCAAAGGTTACCATTTGCAACTCACAAAAAAAAAGCAAAGGGCAATTTCATACATTAACACTTTGGTAAAGTCGTTCTTTCACACCGTACATTTCCGTAAGTTTCTCTCTCCTTGTGAGTTATCCGGTGTGAAGGCCAAGTGGAGTCAGGTCCACACTGTGCATCTTACAGTTGTGTAGCCAGAGTAGAGAGGTGTCCACACAGACACAGGACGTAGACAACACCTGTGTGTAGCATCAAGTGTCCCCAGCAACGCCTATAGAATAATGTATAGATGCCCCCAAACCGCAGAAACCACGGGGGGAATGAAAAGAGGAAGAGACGGGTTATGTCAGAGATACAAATGGTTTCCTGCTCAAGACCTGCAATAAATTAAAACAAAAGTATTATTACAAACATTCCAGGTCCTACCGATATTGGAACTCAGATTGCTGGATTCAGAGTCCAGAGTGCTAATCATTACACGATGGAACCAACGTCCACGATCCTCAACCCTAGGAGTCCTGAAGCAGTGTCAGTCGACACCTACTGTCTATCGCTTGAATTCATTCACACTGTAAATCAAACATGACAAATCCAACAGCACAACTAAAATGTGTATTTCACAAGTAATAACATAAAAACAGAAATATACTTTTGCTGATGCAGAAACAAAGAAAACGTCTCGGCTGATGCTTCGAAATCTCCATTTAGCATGGCCCCTTAACTAACCACCAAGACTCTTTGCACGGCTGGGAACCTTTGTAAAAGGGTCAGTGGGTCACTGTGAATGCAGCAGATCTTCACCCCTGTATTTCTTACAAAGAAGCATAGTTTTATTCCAGGTACAGAAGGCATCTCTGGTGTCTGATACTACCGGTAGTGTTCAGCCTACCCTCTCTGAGAGAGCAGCAGTGAGGGTACAAAGCACACTGGTTGCAAAATGTGGACACTGCAAACAACAGCTGCAATATCACAGATGATATAAAACACATAAAGTACTCAAGTCTTATACTAGATACAACACATCACGGAAATCATGTCATAAAACAAATGATGAACCCACAGTATGGAAGGGGCAGGTAATAAAATGCGAATTTCCCATGGTGGGACCACAGTCAATTGCTGCCTTCTTCTCTGTGCCCCGGTCTCTTTATATAATCTGTACTTTTTGTTGTGCAATAAAAGAAAAACAAGGAATAAACCTTCATAGTATTAATGTACAGGTCAAGGGCTGGGGAGAGAGGGCAGTAGATCTGGGGGTCGTTGTAAACCTCTGACGGCATTAGATGGAAGCAGAAGACAAAGCAAGTGACATTTATTAAGACTTTAGGTGCATTTAGGTTTATAGAAAAAAACTGAGAAAGATTAAAATGTCTGAGTAGTGAAAAAAAATAAATGGAGTTCCCATACCGGGAGTCGAACCCGGGCCGCCTAGGTGAAAACCAGGAATCCTAACCGCTAGACCATATGGGAACTGTGAACTCATCATACAGCTCAGTGTATGTGAGGTGTCTCCTAGGTCACACTGCATTCCGTACACTGAGAGTTATATTCTTCTTCTCAGTAGTACACAATCAATTGGGGTAACAGACACTTCACTTCTGACAAAAGAGAAGGAATGACCAGAAGTCATCATTTCTGCCACAACCTGTCAGGTCTCATTATTTACAACCTTAGAGCTTCTACACATACACAGAGCCCAGGACACGGAGGACAGCAGCAGTCCCTGCATTCACTATTACTAACCCCTCCCCTTGAGCCAGACAAAGCCACGCCCCTCCCGTAGGACACTCCTGGGTTTCCTCACCAGACTGATGGCCCCACAGACCCCTCTCCAGTTATCTTCCAGCTGCTTCCTTGACGACACTCCCCTGCACCTGTCACAGGCTCCAGGCTGCCCTCCTGGGGCTCGAGTTATACTCCTTCTCTATCTACTAACAGCACCGACTCCAGTCCTGACACTGGATTGATTCACACAGAGAAGAAACAGCTCAGAAGTAGTCTGGGTTGTTCCCAGGTACCTGCATCTTCACAGAGTGACTGCCAGGGAGCAGCACAGCCAAAGCACTCACAGCCACAAGGCTACAAATCATCAATTGGATGTCAGCAGCCTTGTCAGAGGCGCAGAGACTAGTAATTCCACAATATTTTGGGACAGCAGAGGAAGAAGCAAGTGCTGAGCTGAAGTGGTCACTGCTGTTTTGTCACAACACCAGACATATGTTCTTAAAAGCATGTAAGCGCACATTCTTAGGCATTCTCGGTCGTCTTCTCCCTTTCTGACATTATACCAATTGTATACACCCGAATGGAGAAAAGTTAAAATATAAGGTACTAGGAATATGCGCCAAAGGTAGGCAAATTAAACATTTCAAGTACAAATATTAACATATTTATTGATGTAAAATGTAAACAAGTTAGACTGAAAATATGTGTGTGTGTTTACAAAGGATGTCTAAAGTGTATGCTGTGAGGTCAGGTTGCAGTTCACTACTTGCACTTGTGCCTTTCACAAGTGTGAGTACCCAGTTACACTAATGTCTGCTCTGACTTGTTATTCTGAGAGTCATGTGCTAAAGGGGGGCTTCCACCCTAGTTTGAGGGACCAGAGTACGAATGCCCCAGGGCACAGGAAGTACGCAGTCCTCATTGATACAACTGTGGCCCAGTAACTTCTGACTGCCCTTTGACCCCACAGACTGGCACATATATGTCATCAGACTATAGCACTGTGGTACATATGCACACATGTGCATGTACACGTCAGCCAGTTTTTTATTCATTTATGTGCTAATACTGTTCAGCATCAGGATGTGATGTCGAAGGAGACTGGTGGAGAGCGCCGAAGTCTCTGGTATTTCAAGACAAAACTAGAGACCTTTTCACACTCATATACTGCTCCAGGCAGATCTTCCACTGCAAATGCAAGTTATATGAGTCCAGCTGAAAACTGTTTATTTTTGGGTACTTGCTTTAGTCAAAGGTTACCATTTGCAACTCACAAAAAAAAAGCAAAGGGCAATTTCATACATTAACACTTTGGTAAAGTCGTTCTTTCACACCGTACATTTCCGTAAGTTTCTCTCTCCTTGTGAGTTATCCGGTGTGAAGGCCAAGTGGAGTCAGGTCCACACTGTGCATCTTACAGTTGTGTAGCCAGAGTAGAGAGGTGTCCACACAGACACAGGACATAGACAACACCTGTGTGTAGCATCAAGTGTCCCCAGCAACGCCTATAGAATAATGTATAGATGCCCCCAAACCGCAGAAACCACGAGGGGAATGAAAAGAGGAAGAGACGGGTTATGTCAGAGATACAAATGGTTTCCTGCTCAAGACCTGCAATAAATTAAAACAAAAGTATTATTACAAACATTCCAGGTCCTACCGATATTGGAACTGAGATTGCTGGATTCAGAGTCCAGAGTGCTAATCATTACACGATGGAACCAACGTCCACGATCCTCAACCCTAGGAGTCCTGAAGCAGTGTCAGTCGCCACCTACTGTCTATCGCTTGAATTCGTTCACACTGTAAATCAAACATGACAAATCCAACAGCACAACTAAAATGTGTATTTCACAAGTAATAACATAAAAACAGAAATATACTTTTGCTGATGCAGAAACAAAGAAAACGTCTCGTCTGATGCTTCGAAATCTCCATTTAGCATGGCCTCTTAACTAACCACCAAGAGTCTTTGCACGGCTGGGAACCTTTGTAAAAGAGTCAGTGGGTCACTGTGAATGCAGCAGATCTTCACCCCTGTATTTCTTACAAAGAAGCAGAGTTTTATTCCAGGTACAGGAGGCATCTCTGGTGTCTGATACTACCGGTAGTGTTCAGCCTACCCTCTCTGAGAGAGCAGCAGTGAGGGTACAAAGCACACTGGTTGCAAAATGTGGACGCTGCAAACAACAGCTGCAATATCACAGATGATATAAAACACATAAAGTACTCAAGTCTTATACTAGAAACAACACAGCAGGGGAATCATGTCATAAAACAAATGATGAACCCACAGTATGGACGGGGCAGGTAATAAAATGCGAATTTCCCATGGTGGGACCACAGTCAATTGCTGCCTTCTTCTCTGTGCCCCGGTCTCTTTATATAATCTGTACTTTTTGTTGTGCAATAAAAGAAAAACAAGGAATAACCCTTCATAGTATTAATGTACAGGTCAAGGGCTGGGGAGAGAGGGCAGTAGATTTGGGGGTCGGTGTAAACCTCTGACGGCATTAGATGGAAGCAGAAGACAAAGCAAGTGACATTTATTAAGACTTTAGGTGCATTTAGGTTTATAGAAAAAAACTGAGAAAGATTAAAATGTCTGAGTAGTGAAAAAAAAAAAAAAGGATTTCCCATATCGGGAGTCGAACCCAGGCCGCCTGGGTGAAAACCAGGAATCCTAACTGCTAGACCATATGGGAACTGTGAACTTTTTCTACAGCTTAGTGTATGTGAGGTGTCTCCCAAGGTCACAGTGCATTCCGTACACTGAGAGTTATATTCTTCTTCTCAGTAGTACACAATCAATTGGGGTAACAGACACCTCACTTCTGACAAAAGAGAAGGAATGACCAGAAGTCATCATTTCTGCCACAACCTGTCAGGTCTCATTATTTACAACCTTAGAGCTTCTACACATACACAGAGCCCAGGACACGGAGGACAGCAGCAGTCCCTGCATTCACTATTACTAACCCCTCCCCTTGAGCCAGACAAAGCCACGCCCCTCCCGTAGGACACTCCTGGGTTTCCTCACCAGACTGATGGCCCCACAGACCCCTCTCCAGTTATCTTCCAGCTGCTTCCTTGACGACACTCCCCTGCACCTGTCACAGGCTCCAGGCTGCCCTCCTGGGGCTCGAGTTATACTCCTTCTCTATCTACTAACAGCACCGACTCCAGTCCTGACACTGGAATGGTTCACATAGAGAAGAAACAGCTCAGAAGTAGTCTGGGTTGTTCCCAGGTACCTGCATCTTCACAGAGTGACTTCCAGGGGGCAGCACAGCCAAAGCACTCACAGCCCACAAGGCTACAAATCATCAATTGGATGTCAGCAGCCTTGTCAGAGGCGCAGAGACTAGTAATTCCACAATATTTTGGGACAGCAGAGGAAGAAGCAAGTGCTGAGCTGAAGTGGTCACTGCTCTTTTGTCACAACACCAGACATATGTTCTTAAAAGCATGTAAGCGCACATTCTTAGGCATTCTCGGTCGTCTTCTCCCTTTCTGACATTATACCAATTGTATACACCCGAATGGAGAAAAGTTAAAATATAAGGTACTAGGAATATGCGCCAAAGGTAGGCAAATTAAACATTTCAAGTACAAATATTACCATATTTATTGATGTAAAATCTAAACAAGTTAGACTGAAAATATGTGTGTGTGTTTACAAAGGATGTCTAAAGTGTATGCTGTGAGGTCAGGTTGCAGTTCACTACTTGCACTTGTGCCTTTCACAAGTGTGAGTACCCAGTTACACTAATGTCTGCTCTGACTTGTTATTCTGAGAGTCATGTGCTAAAGGGGGGCTTCCACCCTAGTTTGAGGGACCAGAGTACGAATGCCCCAGGGCACAGGAAGTACACAGTCCTCATTGATACAACGGTGGCCCAGTAACTTCTGACTGCCCTTTGACCCCACAGACTGGCACATATATGTCATTAGACTATAGCACTGTGGTACATATGCACACATGTGCATGTACACGTCAGACAGTTTTTTATTCATTTATGTGCTAATACTGTTCAGCATCAGGATGTGATGTCGAAGGAGACTGGTGGAGAGCGCCGAAGTCTCTGGTATTTCAAGACAAAACTAGAGACCTTTTCACACTCATATACTGCTCCAGGCAGATCTTCCACTGCAAATGCAAGTTATATGAGTCCAGCTGAAAACTGTTTATTTTTGGGTACTTGCTTTAGTCAAAGGTTACCATTTGCAACTCACAAAAAAAAAGCAAAGGGCAATTTCATACATTAACACTTTGGTAAAGTCGTTCTTTCACACCGTACATTTCCGTAAGCTTCTCTCTCCTTGTAAGTTATCCGGTGAGAAGGCCAAGTGGAGTCAGGTCCACACTGTGCATCTTACAGTTGTGTAGCCAGAGTAGAGAGGTGTCCACACAGACACAGGACGTAGACAACACCTGTGTGTAGCATCAAGTGTCCCCAGCAACGCCTATAGAATAATGTATAGATGCCCCCAAACCGCAGAAACCACGAGGGGAATGAAAAGAGGAAGAGACGGGTTATGTCAGAGATACAAATGGTTTCCTGCTCAAGACCTGCAATAAATTAAAACAAAAGTATTATTACAAACATTCCAGGTCCTACCGATATTGGAACTCAGATTGCTGGATTCAGAGTCCAGAGTGCTAATCATTACACGATGGAACCAACGTCCACGATCCTCAACCCTAGGAGTCCTGAAGCAATGTCAGTCACCACCTACTGTCTATCGCTTGAATTCGTTCACACTGTAAATCACACATGACAAATCCAACAGCACAACTAAAATGTGTATTTCACAAGTAATAACATAAAAACAGAAATATACTTTTGCTGATGCAGAAACAAAGAAAACGTCTCGTCTGATGCTTCGAAATCTCCATTTAGCATGGCCCCTTAACTAACCACCAAGAGTCTTTGCACGGCTGGGAACCTTTGTAAAAGAGTCAGTGGGTCACTGTGAATGCAGCAGATCTTCACCCCTGTATTTCTTACAAAGAAGCAGAGTTTTATTCCAGGTACAGGAGGCATCTCTGGTGTCTGATACTACCGGTAGTGTTCAGCCTACCCTCTCTGAGAGAGCAGCAGTGAGGGTACAAAGCACACTGGTTGCAAAATGTGGACACTGCAAACAACAGCTGCAATATCACAGATGATATAAAACACATAAAGTACTCAAGTCTTATACTAGATACAACACAGCAGGGAAATCATGTCATAAAACAAACGATGAACCCACAGTATGGAAGGGGCAGGTAATAACATGCGAATTTCCCATGGTGGGACCACAGTCAATTGCTGCCTTCTTCTCTGTGCCCCGTTCTCTTTATATAATCTGTACTTTTTGTTGTGCAATAAAAGAAAAACAAGGAATAACCCTTCATAGTATTAATGTACAGGTCAAGGGCTGGGGAGAGAGGGCAGTAGATCTGGGGGTCGGTGTAAACCTCTGACGGCATTAGATGGAAGCAGAAGACAAAGCAAGTGACATTTATTAAGACTTTAGGTGCATTTAGGTTTATAGAAAAAAACTGAGAAAGATTAAAATGTCTGAGTAGTGAAAAAAAAAAAAAGGATTTCCCATACCGGGAGTCGAACCCAGGCCGCCTGGGTGAAAACCAGGAATCCTAACTGCTAGACCATATGGGAACTGTGAACTTTTTATACAGCTTAGTGTATGTGAGGTGTCTCCCAAGGTCACAGTGCATTCCGTACACTGAGAGTTATATTCTTCTTCTCAGTAGTACACAATCAATTGGGGTAACAGACACCTCACTTCTGACAAAAGAGAAGGAATGACCAGAAGTCATCATTTCTGCCACAACCTGTCAGGTCTCATTATTTACAACCTTAGAGCTTCTACACATACACAGAGCCCAGGACACGGAGGACAGCAGCAGTCCCTGCATTCACTATTACTAACCCCTCCCCTAGAGCCAGACAAAGCCACGCCCCTCCCGTAGGACACTCCTGGGTTTCCTCACCAGACTGATGGCCCCACAGACCCCTCTCCAGTTATCTTCCAGCTGCTTCCTTGACGACACTCCCCTGCACCTGTCACAGGCTCCAGGCTGCCCTCCTGGGGCTCGAGTTATACTCCTTCTCTATCTACTAACAGCACCGACTCCAGTCCTGACACTGGATTGGTTCACACAGAGAAGAAACAGCTCAGAAGTAGTCTGGGTTGTTCCCAGGTACCTGCATCTTCACAGAGTGACTGCCAGGGGGCAGCACAGCCAAAGCACTCACAGCCCACAAGGCTACAAATCATCAATTGGATGTCAGCAGCCTTGTCAGAGGCGCAGAGACTAGTAATTCCACAATATTTTGGGACAGCAGAGGAAGAAGCAAGTGCTGAGCTGAAGTGGTCACTGCTGTTTTGTCACAACACCAGACATATGTTCTTAAAAGCATGTAAGCGCACATTCTTAGGCATTCTCGGTCGTCTTCTCCCTTTCTGACATTATACCAATTGTATACACCCGAATGGAGAAAAGTTAAAATATAAGGTACTAGGAATATGCGCCAAAGGTAGGCAAATTAAACATTTCAAGTACAAATAATACCATATTTATTGATGTAAAATGTAAACAAGTTAGACTGAAAATATGTGTGTGTGTTTACAAAGGATGTCTAAAGTGTATGCTGTGAGGTCAGGTTGCAGTTCACTACTTGCACTTGTGCCTTTCACAAGTGTGAGTACCCAGTTACACTAATGTCTGCTCTGACTTGTTATTCTGAGAGTCATGTGCTAAAGGGGGGCTTCCACCCTAGTTTGAGGGACCAGAGTACGAATGCCACAGGGCACAGGAAGTACACAGTCCTCATTGATACAACTGTGGCCCAGTAACTTCTGACTGCCCTTTGACCCCACAGACTGGCACATATATGTCATCAGACTATAGCACCGTGGTACATATGCACACATGTGCATGTACACGTTAGCCAGTTTTTTATTCATTTATGTGCTAATACTGTTCAGCATCAGGATGTGATGTCGAAGGAGACTGGTGGAGAGCGCCGAAGTCTCTGGTATTTCAAGACAAAACTAGAGACCTTTTCACACTCATATACTGCTCCAGGCAGATCTTCCACTGCAAATGCAAGTTATATGAGTCCAGCTGAAAACTGTTTATTTTTGGGTACTTGCTTTAGTCAAAGGTTACCATTTGCAACTCACAAAAAAAAAGCAAAGGGCAATTTCATACATTAACACTTTGGTAAAGTCGTTCTTTCACACCGTACATTTCCGTAAGCTTCTCTCTCCTTGTAAGTTATCCGGTGTGAAGGCCAAATGGAGTCAGGTCCACACTGTGCATCTTACAGTTGTGTAGCCAGAGTAGAGAGGTGTCCACACAGACACAGGACGTAGACAACACCTGTGTGTAGCATCAAGTGTCCCCAGCAACGCCTATAGAATAATGTATAGATGCCCCCAAACCGCAGAAACCACGAGGGGAATGAAAAGAGGAAGAGACGGGTTATGTCAGAGATACAAATGGTTTCCTGCTCAAGACCTGCAATAAATTAAAACAAAAGTATTATTACAAACATTCCAGGTCCTACCTATATTGGAACTCAGATTGCTGGATTCAGAGTCCAGAGTGCTAATCATTACACGATGGAACCAACGTCCACGATCCTCAACCCTAGGAGTCCTGAAGCAATGTCAGTCACCACCTACTGTCTATCGCTTGAATTCGTTCACACTGTAAATCAAACATGACAAATCCAACAGCACAACTAAAATGTGTATTTCACAAGTAATAACATAAAAACAGAAATATACTTTTGCTGATGCAGAAACAAAGAAAACGTCTCGTCTGATGCTTCAAAATCTCCATTTAGCATGGCCCCTTAACTAACCACCAAGAGTCTTTGCACGGCTGGGAACCTTTGTAAAAGAGTCAGTGGGTCACTGTGAATGCAGCAGATCTTCACCCCTGTATTTCTTACAAAGAAGCAGAGTTTTATTCCAGGTACAGGAGGCATCTCTGGTGTCTGATACTACCGGTAGTGTTCAGCCTACCCTCTCTGAGAGAGCAGCAGTGAGGGTACAAAGCACACTGGTTGCAAAATGTGGACACTGCAAACAACAGCTGCAATATCACAGATGATATAAAACACATAAAGTACTCAAGTCTTATACTAGATACAACACAGCAGGGAAATCATGTCATAAAACAAATGATGAACCCACAGTATGGAAGGGGCAGGTAATAAAATGCGAATTTCCCATGGTGGGACCACAGTCAATTGCTGCCTTCTTCTCTGTGCCCCGGTCTCTTTATATAATCTGTACTTTTTGTTGTGCAATAAAAGAAAAACAAGGAATAACCCTTCATAGTATTAATGTACAGGTCAAGGGCTGGGGAGAGAGGGCAGTAGATCTGGGGGTCGGTGTAAACCTCTGACGGCATTAGATGGAAGCAGAAGACAAAGCAAGTGACATGTATTAAGACTTTAGGTTCATTTAGGTTTATAGAAAAAAACTGAGAAAGATTAAAATGTCTGAGTAGTGAAAAAAAAAAAAAAGGATTTCCCATACCGGGAGTCGAACCCAGGCCGCCTGCGTGAAAACCAGGAATCCTAAATGCTAGACCATATGGGAACTGTGAACTTTTTATACAGCTTAGTGTATGTGAGGTGTCTCCCAAGGTCACAGTGCATTCCGTACACTGAGAGTTATATTCTTCTTCTCAGTAGTACACAATCAATTGGGGTAACAGACACCTCACTTCTGACAAAAGAGAAGGAATGACCAGAAGTCATCATTTCTGCCACAACCTGTCAGGTCTCATTATTTACAACCTTAGAGCTTCTACACATACACAGAGCCCAGGACACGGAGGACAGCAGCAGTCCCTGCATTCACTATTACTAACCCCTCCCCTTGAGCCAGACAAAGCCACGCCCCTCCCGTAGGACACTCCTGGGTTTCCTCACCAGACTGATGGCCCCACAGACCCCTCTCCAGTTATCTTCCAGCTGCTTCCTTGACAACACTCCCCTGCACCTGTCACAGGCTCCAGGCTGCCCTCCTGGGGCTCGAGTTATACTCCTTCTCTATCTACTAACAGCACCGACTCCAGTCCTGACACTGGAATGGTTCACATAGAGAAGAAACAGCTCAGAAGTAGTCTGGGTTGTTCCCAGGTACCTGCATCTTCACAGAGTGACTTCCAGGGGGCAGCACAGCCAAAGCACTCACAGCCCACAAGGCTACAAATCATCAATTGGATGTCAGCAGCCTTGTCAGAGGCGCAGAGACTAGTAATTCCACAATATTTTGGGACAGCAGAGGAAGAAGCAAGTGCTGAGCTGAAGTGGTCACTGCTGCTTTGTCACAACACCAGACATATGTTCTTAAAAGCATGTAAGCGCACATTCTTAGGCATTCTCGGTCGTCTTCTCCCTTTCTGACATTATACCAATTGTATACACCCGAATGGAGAAAAGTTAAAATATAAGGTACTAGGAATATGCGCCAAAGGTAGGCAAATTAAACATTTCAAGTACAAATATTACCATATTTATTGATGTAAAATCTAAACAAGTTAGACTGAAAATATGTGTGTGTGTTTACAAAGGATGTCTAAAGTGTATGCTGTGAGGTCAGGTTGCAGTTCACTACTTGCACTTGTGCCTTTCACAAGTGTGAGTACCCAGTTACACTAATGTCTGCTCTGACTTGTTATTCTGAGAGTCATGTGCTAAAGGGGGGCTTCCACCCTAGTTTGAGGGACCAGAGTACGAATGCCCCAGGGCACAGGAAGTACACAGTCCTCATTGATACAACGGTGGCCCAGTAACTTCTGACTGCCCTTTGACCCCACAGACTGGCACATATATGTCATCAGACTATAGCACCGTGGTACATATGCACACATGTGCATGTACACGTCAGACAGTTTTTTATTCATTTATGTGCTAATACTGTTCAGCATCAGGATGTGATGTCGAAGGAGACTGGTGGAGAGCGCCGAAGTCTCTGGTATTTCAAGACAAAACTAGAGACCTTTTCACACTCATATACTGCTCCAGGCAGATCTTCCACTGCAAATGCAAGTTATATGAGTCCAGCTGAAAACTGTTTATTTTTGGGTACTTGCTTTAGTCAAAGGTTACCATTTGCAACTCACAAAAAAAAAGCAAAGGGCAATTTCATACATTAACACTTTGGTAAAGTCGTTCTTTCACACCGTACATTTCCGTAAGCTTCTCTCTCCTTGTAAGTTATCCGGTGAGAAGGCCAAGTGGAGTCAGGTCCGCACTGTGCATCTTACAGTTGTGTAGCCAGAGTAGAGAGGTGTCCACACAGACACAGAACGTAGACAACACCTGTGTGTAGCATCAAGTGTCCCCAGCAACGCCTATAGAATAATGTATAGATGCCCCCAAACCGCAGAAACCACGAGGGGAATGAAAAGAGGAAGAGACGGGTTATGTCAGAGATACAAATGGTTTCCTGCTCAAGACCTGCAATAAATTAAAACAAAAGTATTATTACAAACATTCCAGGTCCTACCGATATTGGAACTCAGATTGCTGGATTCAGAGTCCAGAGTGCTAATCATTACACGATGGAACCAACGTCCACGATCCTCAACCCTAGGAGTCCTGAAGCAATGTCAGTCACCACCTACTGTCTATCGCTTGAATTCGTTCACACTGTAAATCAAACATGACAAATCCAACAGCACAACTAAAATGTGTATTTCACAAGTAATAACATAAAAACAGAAATATACTTTTGCTGATGCAGAAACAAAGAAAACGTCTCGTCTGATGCTTCGAAATCTCCATTTAGCATGGCCCCTTAACTAACCACCAAGAGTCTTTGCACGGCTGGGAACCTTTGTAAAAGAGTCAGTGGGTCACTGTGAATGCAGCAGATCTTCACCCCTGTATTTCTTACAAAGAAGCAGAGTTTTATTCCAGGTACAGGAGGCATCTCTGGTGTCTGATACTACCGGTAGTGTTCAGCCTACCCTCTCTGAGAGAGCAGCAGTGAGGGTACAAAGCACACTGGTTGCAAAATGTGGACACTGCAAACAACAGCTGCAATATCACAGATGATATAAAACACATAAAGTACTCAAGTCTTATACTAGATACAACACAGCAGGGAAATCATGTCATAAAACAAACGATGAACCCACAGTATGGAAGGGGCAGGTAATAACATGCGAATTTCCCATGGTGGGACCACAGTCAATTGCTGCCTTCTTCTCTGTGCCCCGGTCTCTTTATATAATCTGTACTTTTTGTTGTGCAATAAAAGAAAAACAAGGAATAACCCTTCATAGTATTAATGTACAGGTCAAGGGCTGGGGAGAGAGGGCAGTAGATCTGGGGGTCGGTGTAAACCTCTGACGGCATTAGATGGAAGCAGAAGACAAAGCAAGTGACATTTATTAAGACTTTAGGTGCATTTAGGTTTATAGAAAAAAACTGAGAAAGATTAAAATGTCTGAGTAGTGAAAAAAAAAAAAAGGATTTCCCATACCGGGAGTCGAACCCAGGCCGCCTGGGTGAAAACCAGGAATCCTAACTGCTAGACCATATGGGAACTGTGAACTTTTTATACAGCTTAGTGTATGTGAGGTGTCTCCTAAGGTCACAGTGCATTCCGTACACTGAGAGTTATATTCTTCTTCTCAGTAGTACACAATCAATTGGGGTAACAGACACCTCACTTCTGACAAAAGAGAAGGAATGACCAGAAGTCATCATTTCTGCCACAACCTGTCAGGTCTCATTATTTACAACCTTAGAGCTTCTACACATACACAGAGCCCAGGACACGGAGGACAGCAGCAGTCCCTGCATTCACTATTACTAACCCCTCCCCTAGAGCCAGACAAAGCCACGCCCCTCCCGTAGGACACTCCTGGGTTTCCTCACCAGACTGATGGCCCCACAGACCCCTCTCCAGTTATCTTCCAGCTGCTTCCTTGACGACACTCCCCTGCACCTGTCACAGGCTCCAGGCTGCCCTCCTGGGGCTCGAGTTATACTCCTTCTCTATCTACTAACAGCACCGACTCCAGTCCTGACACTGGATTGGTTCACACAGAGAAGAAACAGCTCAGAAGTAGTCTGGGTTGTTCCCAGGTACCTGCATCTTCACAGAGTGACTGCCAGGGGGCAGCACAGCCAAAGCACTCACAGCCCACAAGGCTACAAATCATCAATTGGATGTCAGCAGCCTTGTCAGAGGCGCAGAGACTAGTAATTCCACAATATTTTGGGACAGCAGAGGAAGAAGCAAGTGCTGAGCTGAAGTGGTCACTGCTGTTTTGTCACAACACCAGACATATGTTCTTAAAAGCATGTAAGCGCACATTCTTAGGCATTCTCGGTCGTCTTCTCACTTTCTGACATTATACCAATTGTATACACCCGAATGGAGAAAAGTTAAAATATAAGGTACTAGGAATATGCGCCAAAGGTAGGCAAATTAAACATTTCAAGTACAAATAATACCATATTTATTGATGTAAAATGTAAACAAGTTAGACTGAAAATATGTGTGTGTGTTTACAAAGGATGTCTAAAGTGTATGCTGTGAGGTCAGGTTGCAGTTCACTACTTGCACTTGTGCCTTTCACAAGTGTGAGTACCCAGTTACACTAATGTCTGCTCTGACTTGTTATTCTGAGAGTCATGTGCTAAAGGGGGGCTTCCACCCTAGTTTGAGGGACCAGAGTACGAATGCCACAGGGCACAGGAAGTACACAGTCCTCATTGATACAACTGTGGCCCAGTAACTTCTGACTGCCCTTTGACCCCACAGACTGGCACATATATGTCATCAGACTATAGCACCGTGGTACATATGCACACATGTGCATGTACACGTTAGCCAGTTTTTTATTCATTTATGTGCTAATACTGTTCAGCATCAGGATGTGTTGTCGAAGGAGACTGGTGGAGAGCGCCGAAGTCTCTGGTATTTCAAGACAAAACTAGAGACCTTTTCACACTCATATACTGCTCCAGGCAGATCTTCCACTGCAAATGCAAGTTATATGAGTCCAGCTGAAAACTGTTTATTTTTGGGTACTTGCTTTAGTCAAAGGTTACCATTTGCAACTCACAAAAAAAAAGCAAAGGGCAATTTCATACATTAACACTTTGGTAAAGTCGTTCTTTCACACCGTACATTTCCGTAAGCTTCTCTCTCCTTGTAAGTTATCCGGTGTGAAGGCCAAGTGGAGTCAGGTCCACACTGTGCATCTTACAGTTGTGTAGCCAGAGTAGAGAGGTGTCCACACAGACACAGGACGTAGACAACACCTGTGTGTAGCATCAAGTGTCCCCAGCAACGCCTATAGAATAATGTATAGATGCCCCCAAACCGCAGAAACCACGAGGGGAATGAAAAGAGGAAGAGACGGGTTATGTCAGAGATACAAATGGTTTCCTGCTCAAGACCTGCAATAAATTAAAACAAAAGTATTATTACAAACATTCCAGGTCCTACCTATATTGGAACTCAGATTGCTGGATTCAGAGTCCAGAGTGCTAATCATTACACGATGGAACCAACGTCCACGATCCTCAACCCTAGGAGTCCTGAAGCAATGTCAGTCACCACCTACTGTCTATCGCTTGAATTCGTTCACACTGTAAATCAAACATGACAAATCCAACAGCACAACTAAAATGTGTATTTCACAAGTAATAACATAAAAACAGAAATATACTTTTGCTGATGCAGAAACAAAGAAAACGTCTCGTCTGATGCTTCAAAATCTCCATTTAGCATGGCCCCTTAACTAACCACCAAGAGTCTTTGCACGGCTGGGAACCTTTGTAAAAGAGTCAGTGGGTCACTGTGAATGCAGCAGATCTTCACCCCTGTATTTCTTACAAAGAAGCAGAGTTTTATTCCAGGTACAGGAGGCATCTCTGGTGTCTGATACTACCGGTAGTGTTCAGCCTACCCTCTCTGAGAGAGCAGCAGTGAGGGTACAAAGCACACTGGTTGCAAAATGTGGACACTGCAAACAACAGCTGCAATATCACAGATGATATAAAACACATAAAGTACTCAAGTCTTATACTAGATACAACACAGCAGGGAAATCATGTCATAAAACAAATGATGAACCCACAGTATGGAAGGGGCAGGTAATAAAATGCGAATTTCCCATGGTGGGACCACAGTCAATTGCTGCCTTCTTCTCTGTGCCCCGGTCTCTTTATATAATCTGTACTTTTTGTTGTGCAATAAAAGAAAAACAAGGAATAACCCTTCATAGTATTAATGTACAGGTCAAGGGCTGGGGAGAGAGGGCAGTAGATCTGGGGGTCGGTGTAAACCTCTGACGGCATTAGATGGAAGCAGAAGACAAAGCAAGTGACATGTATTAAGACTTTAGGTTCATTTAGGTTTATAGAAAAAAACTGAGAAAGATTAAAATGTCTGAGTAGTGAAAAAAAAAAAAAAGGATTTCCCATACCGGGAGTCGAACCCAGGCCGGCTGCGTGAAAACCAGGAATCCTAAATGCTAGACCATATGGGAACTGTGAACTTTTTATACAGCTTAGTGTATGTGAGGTGTCTCCCAAGGTCACAGTGCATTCCGTACACTGAGAGTTATATTCTTCTTCTCAGTAGTACACAATCAATTGGGGTAACAGACACCTCACTTCTGACAAAAGAGAAGGAATGACCAGAAGTCATCATTTCTGCCACAACCTGTCAGGTCTCATTATTTACAACCTTAGAGCTTCTACACATACACAGAGCCCAGGACACGGAGGACAGCAGCAGTCCCTGCATTCACTATTACTAACCCCTCCCCTTGAGCCAGACAAAGCCACGCCCCTCCCGTAGGACACTCCTGGGTTTCCTCACCAGACTGATGGCCCCACAGACCCCTCTCCAGTTATCTTCCAGCTGCTTCCTTGACAACACTCCCCTGCACCTGTCACAGGCTCCAGGCTGCCCTCCTGGGGCTCAAGTTATACTCCTTCTCTATCTACTAACAGCACCGACTCCAGTCCTGACACTGGAATGGTTCACATAGAGAAGAAACAGCTCAGAAGTAGTCTGGGTTGTTCCCAGGTACCTGCATCTTCACAGAGTGACTTCCAGGGGGCAGCACAGCCAAAGCACTCACAGCCCACAAGGCTACAAATCATCAATTGGATGTCAGCAGCCTTGTCAGAGGCGCAGAGACTAGTAATTCCACAATATTTTGGGACAGCAGAGGAAGAAGCAAGTGCTGAGCTGAAGTGGTCACTGCTGCTTTGTCACAACACCAGACATATGTTCTTAAAAGCATGTAAGCGCACATTCTTAGGCATTCTCGGTCGTCTTCTCCCTTTCTGACATTTTACCAATTGTATACACCCGAATGGAGAAAAGTTAAAATATAAGGTACTAGGAATATGCGCCAAAGGTAGGCAAATTAAACATTTCAAGTACAAATATTACCATATTTATTGATGTAAAATGTAAACAAGTTAGACTGAAAATATGTGTGTGTGTTTACAAAGGATGTCTAAAGTGTATGCTGTGAGGTCAGGTTGCAGTTCACTACTTGCACTTGTGCCTTTCACAAGTGTGAGTACCCAGTTACACTAATGTCTGCTCTGACTTGTTATTCTGAGAGTCATGTGCTAAAGGGGGGCTTCCACCCTAGTTTGAGGGACCAGAGTACGAATGCCACAGGGCACAGGAAGTACACAGTCCTCATTGATACAACTGTGGCCCAGTACCTTCTGACTGCCCTTTGACCCCACAGACTGGCACATATATGTCATCAGACTATAGCACCGTGGTACATATGCACACATGTGCATGTACACGTCAGCCAGTTTTTTATTCATTTATGTGCTAATACTGTTCAGCATCAGGATGTGATGTCGAAGGAGACTGGTGGAGAGCGCCGAAGTCTCTGGTATTTCAAGACAAAACTAGAGACCTTTTCACACTCATATACTGCTCCAGGCAGATCTTCCACTGCAAATGCAAGTTATATGAGTCCAGCTGAAAACTGTTTATTTTTGGGTACTTGCTTTAGTCAAAGGTTACCATTTGCAACTCACAAAAAAAAAGCAAAGGGCAATTTCATACATTAACACTTTGGTAAAGTCGTTCTTTCACACCGTACATTTCCGTAAGCTTCTCTCTCCTTGTAAGTTATCCGGTGTGAAGGCCAAGTGGAGTCAGGTCCACACTGTGCATCTTACAGTTGTGTAGCCAGAGTAGAGAGGTGTCCACACAGACACAGGACGTAGACAGCACCTGTGTGTAGCATCAAGTGTCCCCAGCAACGCCTATAGAATAATGTATAGATGCCCCCAAACCGCAGAAACCACGAGGGGAATGAAAAGAGGAAGAGACGGGTTATGTCAGAGATACAAATGGTTTCCTGCTCAAGACCTGCAATAAATTAAAACAAAAGTATTATTACAAACATTCCAGGTCCTACCTATATTGGAACTCAGATTGCTGGATTCAGAGTCCAGAGTGCTAATCATTACACGATGGAACCAACGTCCACGATCCTCAACCCTAGGAGTCCTGAAGCAATGTCAGTCACCACCTACTGTCTATCGCTTGAATTCGTTCACACTGTAAATCAAACATGACAAATCCAACAGCACAACTAAAATGTGTATTTCACAAGTAATAACATAAAAACAGAAATATACTTTTGCTGATGCAGAAACAAAGAAAACGTCTCGTCTGATGCTTCAAAATCTCCATTTAGCATGGCCCCTTAACTAACCACCAAGAGTCTTTGCACGGCTGGGAACCTTTGTAAAAGAGTCAGTGGGTCACTGTGAATGCAGCAGATCTTCACCCCTGTATTTCTTACAAAGAAGCAGAGTTTTATTCCAGGTACAGGAGGCATCTCTGGTGTCTGATACTACCGGTAGTGTTCAGCCTACCCTCTCTGAGAGAGCAGCAGTGAGGGTACAAAGCACACTGGTTGCAAAATGTGGACACTGCAAACAACAGCTGCAATATCACAGATGATATAAAACACATAAAGTACTCAAGTCTTATACTAGATACAACACAGCAGGGAAATCATGTCATAAAACAAATGATGAACCCACAGTATGGAAGGGGCAGGTAATAAAATGCGAATTTCCCATGGTGGGACCACAGTCAATTGCTGCCTTCTTCTCTGTGCCCCGGTCTCTTTATATAATCTGTACTTTTTGTTGTGCAATAAAAGAAAAACAAGGAATAACCCTTCATAGTATTAATGTACAGGTCAAGGGCTGGGGAGAGAGGGCAGTAGATCTGGGGGTCGGTGTAAACCTCTGACGGCATTAGATGGAAGCAGAAGACAAAGCAAGTGACATGTATTAAGACTTTAGGTTCATTTAGGTTTATAGAAAAAAACTGAGAAAGATTAAAATGTCTGAGTAGTGAAAAAAAAAAAAAAGGATTTCCCATACCGGGAGTCGAACCCAGGCCGCCTGCGTGAAAACCAGGAATCCTAAATGCTAGACCATATGGGAACTGTGAACTTTTTATACAGCTTAGTGTATGTGAGGTGTCTCCCAAGGTCACAGTGCATTCCGTACACTGAGAGTTATATTCTTCTTCTCAGTAGTACACAATCAATTGGGGTAACAGACACCTCACTTCTGACAAAAGAGAAGGAATGACCAGAAGTCATCATTTCTGCCACAACCTGTCAGGTCTCATTATTTACAACCTTAGAGCTTCTACACATACACAGAGCCCAGGACACGGAGGACAGCAGCAGTCCCTGCATTCACTATTACTAACCCCTCCCCTTGAGCCAGACAAAGCCACGCCCCTCCCGTAGGACACTCCTGGGTTTCCTCACCAGACTGATGGCCCCACAGACCCCTCTCCAGTTATCTTCCAGCTGCTTCCTTGACAACACTCCCCTGCACCTGTCACAGGCTCCAGGCTGCCCTCCTGGGGCTCGAGTTATACTCCTTCTCTATCTACTAACAGCACCGACTCCAGTCCTGACACTGGAATGGTTCACATAGAGAAGAAACAGCTCAGAAGTAGTCTGGGTTGTTCCCAGGTACCTGCATCTTCACAGAGTGACTTCCAGGGGGCAGCACAGCCAAAGCACTCACAGCCCACAAGGCTACAAATCATCAATTGGATGTCAGCAGCCTTGTCAGAGGCGCAGAGACTAGTAATTCCACAATATTTTGGGACAGCAGAGGAAGAAGCAAGTGCTGAGCTGAAGTGGTCACTGCTGCTTTGTCACAACACCAGACATATGTTCTTAAAAGCATGTAAGCGCACATTCTTAGGCATTCTCGGTCGTCTTCTCCCTTTCTGACATTTTACCAATTGTATACACCCGAATGGAGAAAAGTTAAAATATAAGGTACTAGGAATATGCGCCAAAGGTAGGCAAATTAAACATTTCAAGTACAAATATTACCATATTTATTGATGTAAAATGTAAACAAGTTAGACTGAAAATATGTGTGTGTGTTTACAAAGGATGTCTAAAGTGTATGCTGTGAGGTCAGGTTGCAGTTCACTACTTGCACTTGTGCCTTTCACAAGTGTGAGTACCCAGTTACACTAATGTCTGCTCTGACTTGTTATTCTGAGAGTCATGTGCTAAAGGGGGGCTTCCACCCTAGTTTGAGGGACCAGAGTACGAATGCCACAGGGCACAGGAAGTACACAGTCCTCATTGATACAACTGTGGCCCAGTACCTTCTGACTGCCCTTTGACCCCACAGACTGGCACATATATGTCATCAGACTATAGCACCGTGGTACATATGCACACATGTGCATGTACACGTCAGCCAGTTTTTTATTCATTTATGTGCTAATACTGTTCAGCATCAGGATGTGATGTCGAAGGAGACTGGTGGAGAGCGCCGAAGTCTCTGGTATTTCAAGACAAAACTAGAGACCTTTTCACACTCATATACTGCTCCAGGCAGATCTTCCACTGCAAATGCAAGTTATATGAGTCCAGCTGAAAACTGTTTATTTTTGGGTACTTGCTTTAGTCAAAGGTTACCATTTGCAACTCACAAAAAAAAAGCAAAGGGCAATTTCATACATTAACACTTTGGTAAAGTCGTTCTTTCACACCGTACATTTCCGTAAGCTTCTCTCTCCTTGTAAGTTATCCAGTGTGAAGGCCAAGTGGAGTCAGGTCCACACTGTGCATCTTACAGTTGTGTAGCCAGAGTAGAGAGGTGTCCACACAGACACAGGACGTAGACAACACCTGTGTGTAGCATCAAGTGTCCCCAGCAACGCCTATAGAATAATGTATAGATGCCCCCAAACCGCAGAAACCACGAGGGGAATGAAAAGAGGAAGAGACGGGTTATGTCAGAGATACAAATGGTTTCCTGCTCAAGACCTGCAATAAATTAAAACAAAAGTATTATTACAAACATTCCAGGTCCTACCTATATTGGAACTCAGATTGCTGGATTCAGAGTCCAGAGTGCTAATCATTACACGATGGAACCAACGTCCACGATCCTCAACCCTAGGAGTCCTGAAGCAATGTCAGTCACCACCTACTGTCTATCGCTTGAATTCGTTCACACTGTAAATCAAACATGACAAATCCAACAGCACAACTAAAATGTGTATTTCACAAGTAATAACATAAAAACAGAAATATACTTTTGCTGATGCAGAAACAAAGAAAACGTCTCGTCTGATGCTTCAAAATCTCCATTTAGCATGGCCCCTTAACTAACCACCAAGAGTCTTTGCACGGCTGGGAACCTTTGTAAAAGAGTCAGTGGGTCACTGTGAATGCAGCAGATCTTCACCCCTGTATTTCTTACAAAGAAGCAGAGTTTTATTCCAGGTACAGGAGGCATCTCTGGTGTCTGATACTACCGGTAGTGTTCAGCCTACCCTCTCTGAGAGAGCAGCAGTGAGGGTACAAAGCACACTGGTTGCAAAATGTGGACACTGCAAACAACAGCTGCAATATCACAGATGATATAAAACACATAAAGTACTCAAGTCTTATACTAGATACAACACAGCAGGGAAATCATGTCATAAAACAAATGATGAACCCACAGTATGGAAGGGGCAGGTAATAAAATGCGAATTTCCCATGGTGGGACCACAGTCAATTGCTGCCTTCTTCTCTGTGCCCCGGTCTCTTTATATAATCTGTACTTTTTGTTGTGCAATAAAAGAAAAACAAGGAATAACCCTTCATAGTATTAATGTACAGGTCAAGGGCTGGGGAGAGAGGGCAGTAGATCTGGGGGTCGGTGTAAACCTCTGACGGCATTAGATGGAAGCAGAAGACAAAGCAAGTGACATGTATTAAGACTTTAGGTTCATTTAGGTTTATAGAAAAAAACTGAGAAAGATTAAAATGTCTGAGTAGTGAAAAAAAAAAAAAAGGATTTCCCATACCGGGAGTCGAACCCAGGCCGCCTGCGTGAAAACCAGGAATCCTAAATGCTAGACCATATGGGAACTGTGAACTTTTTATACAGCTTAGTGTATGTGAGGTGTCTCCCAAGGTCACAGTGCATTCCGTACACTGAGAGTTATATTCTTCTTCTCAGTAGTACACAATCAATTGGGGTAACAGACACCTCACTTCTGACAAAAGAGAAGGAATGACCAGAAGTCATCATTTCTGCCACAACCTGTCAGGTCTCATTATTTACAACCTTAGAGCTTCTACACATACACAGAGCCCAGGACACGGAGGACAGCAGCAGTCCCTGCATTCACTATTACTAACCCCTCCCCTTGAGCCAGACAAAGCCACGCCCCTCCCGTAGGACACTCCTGGGTTTCCTCACCAGACTGATGGCCCCACAGACCCCTCTCCAGTTATCTTCCAGCTGTTTCCTTGACAACACTCCCCTGCACCTGTCACAGGCTCCAGGCTGCCCTCCTGGGGCTCAAGTTATACTCCTTCTCTATCTACTAACAGCACCGACTCCAGTCCTGACACTGGAATGGTTCACATAGAGAAGAAACAGCTCAGAAGTAGTCTGGGTTGTTCCCAGGTACCTGCATCTTCACAGAGTGACTTCCAGGGGGCAGCACAGCCAAAGCACTCACAGCCCACAAGGCTACAAATCATCAATTGGATGTCAGCAGCCTTGTCAGAGGCGCAGAGACTAGTAATTCCACAATATTTTGGGACAGCAGAGGAAGAAGCAAGTGCTGAGCTGAAGTGGTCACTGCTGCTTTGTCACAACACCAGACATATGTTCTTAAAAGCATGTAAGCGCACATTCTTAGGCATTCTCGGTCGTCTTCTCCCTTTCTGACATTTTACCAATTGTATACACCCGAATGGAGAAAAGTTAAAATATAAGGTACTAGGAATATGCGCCAAAGGTAGGCAAATTAAACATTTCAAGTACAAATATTACCATATTTATTGATGTAAAATGTAAACAAGTTAGACTGAAAATATGTGTGTGTGTTTACAAAGGATGTCTAAAGTGTATGCTGTGAGGTCAGGTTGCAGTTCACTACTTGCACTTGTGCCTTTCACAAGTGTGAGTACCCAGTTACACTAATGTCTGCTCTGACTTGTTATTCTGAGAGTCATGTGCTAAAGGGGGGCTTCCACCCTAGTTTGAGGGACCAGAGTACGAATGCCACAGGGCACAGGAAGTACACAGTCCTCATTGATACAACTGTGGCCCAGTACCTTCTGACTGCCCTTTGACCCCACAGACTGGCACATATATGTCATCAGACTATAGCACCGTGGTACATATGCACACATGTGCATGTACACGTCAGCCAGTTTTTTATTCATTTATGTGCTAATACTGTTCAGCATCAGGATGTGATGTCGAAGGAGACTGGTGGAGAGCGCCGAAGTCTCTGGTATTTCAAGACAAAACTAGAGACCTTTTCACACTCATATACTGCTCCAGGCAGATCTTCCACTGCAAATGCAAGTTATATGAGTCCAGCTGAAAACTGTTTATTTTTGGGTACTTGCTTTAGTCAAAGGTTACCATTTGCAACTCACAAAAAAAAAGCAAAGGGCAATTTCATACATTAACACTTTGGTAAAGTCGTTCTTTCACACCGTACATTTCCGTAAGCTTCTCTCTCCTTGTAAGTTATCCGGTGTGAAGGCCAAGTGGAGTCAGGTCCACACTGTGCATCTTACAGTTGTGTAGCCAGAGTAGAGAGGTGTCCACACAGACACAGGACGTAGACAGCACCTGTGTGTAGCATCAAGTGTCCCCAGCAACGCCTATAGAATAATGTATAGATGCCCCCAAACCGCAGAAACCACGAGGGGAATGAAAAGAGGAAGAGACGGGTTATGTCAGAGATACAAATGGTTTCCTGCTCAAGACCTGCAATAAATTAAAACAAAAGTATTATTACAAACATTCCAGGTCCTACCTATATTGGAACTCAGATTGCTGGATTCAGAGTCCAGAGTGCTAATCATTACACGATGGAACCAACGTCCACGATCCTCAACCCTAGGAGTCCTGAAGCAATGTCAGTCACCACCTACTGTCTATCGCTTGAATTCGTTCACACTGTAAATCAAACATGACAAATCCAACAGCACAACTAAAATGTGTATTTCACAAGTAATAACATAAAAACAGAAATATACTTTTGCTGATGCAGAAACAAAGAAAACGTCTCGTCTGATGCTTCAAAATCTCCATTTAGCATGGCCCCTTAACTAACCACCAAGAGTCTTTGCACGGCTGGGAACCTTTGTAAAAGAGTCAGTGGGTCACTGTGAATGCAGCAGATCTTCACCCCTGTATTTCTTACAAAGAAGCAGAGTTTTATTCCAGGTACAGGAGGCATCTCTGGTGTCTGATACTACCGGTAGTGTTCAGCCTACCCTCTCTGAGAGAGCAGCAGTGAGGGTACAAAGCACACTGGTTGCAAAATGTGGACACTGCAAACAACAGCTGCAATATCACAGATGATATAAAACACATAAAGTACTCAAGTCTTATACTAGATACAACACAGCAGGGAAATCATGTCATAAAACAAATGATGAACCCACAGTATGGAAGGGGCAGGTAATAAAATGCGAATTTCCCATGGTGGGACCACAGTCAATTGCTGCCTTCTTCTCTGTGCCCCGGTCTCTTTATATAATCTGTACTTTTTGTTGTGCAATAAAAGAAAAACAAGGAATAACCCTTCATAGTATTAATGTACAGGTCAAGGGCTGGGGAGAGAGGGCAGTAGATCTGGGGGTCGGTGTAAACCTCTGACGGCATTAGATGGAAGCAGAAGACAAAGCAAGTGACATGTATTAAGACTTTAGGTTCATTTAGGTTTATAGAAAAAAACTGAGAAAGATTAAAATGTCTGAGTAGTGAAAAAAAAAAAAAAGGATTTCCCATACCGGGAGTCGAACCCAGGCCGCCTGCGTGAAAACCAGGAATCCTAAATGCTAGACCATATGGGAACTGTGAACTTTTTATACAGCTTAGTGTATGTGAGGTGTCTCCCAAGGTCACAGTGCATTCCGTACACTGAGAGTTATATTCTTCTTCTCAGTAGTACACAATCAATTGGGGTAACAGACACCTCACTTCTGACAAAAGAGAAGGAATGACCAGAAGTCATCATTTCTGCCACAACCTGTCAGGTCTCATTATTTACAACCTTAGAGCTTCTACACATACACAGAGCCCAGGACACGGAGGACAGCAGCAGTCCCTGCATTCACTATTACTAACCCCTCCCCTTGAGCCAGACAAAGCCACGCCCCTCCCGTAGGACACTCCTGGGTTTCCTCACCAGACTGATGGCCCCACAGACCCCTCTCCAGTTATCTTCCAGCTGCTTCCTTGACAACACTCCCCTGCACCTGTCACAGGCTCCAGGCTGCCCTCCTGGGGCTCGAGTTATACTCCTTCTCTATCTACTAACAGCACCGACTCCAGTCCTGACACTGGAATGGTTCACATAGAGAAGAAACAGCTCAGAAGTAGTCTGGGTTGTTCCCAGGTACCTGCATCTTCACAGAGTGACTTCCAGGGGGCAGCACAGCCAAAGCACTCACAGCCCACAAGGCTACAAATCATCAATTGGATGTCAGCAGCCTTGTCAGAGGCGCAGAGACTAGTAATTCCACAATATTTTGGGACAGCAGAGGAAGAAGCAAGTGCTGAGCTGAAGTGGTCACTGCTGCTTTGTCACAACACCAGACATATGTTCTTAAAAGCATGTAAGCGCACATTCTTAGGCATTCTCGGTCGTCTTCTCCCTTTCTGACATTTTACCAATTGTATACACCCGAATGGAGAAAAGTTAAAATATAAGGTACTAGGAATATGCGCCAAAGGTAGGCAAATTAAACATTTCAAGTACAAATATTACCATATTTATTGATGTAAAATGTAAACAAGTTAGACTGAAAATATGTGTGTGTGTTTACAAAGGATGTCTAAAGTGTATGCTGTGAGGTCAGGTTGCAGTTCACTACTTGCACTTGTGCCTTTCACAAGTGTGAGTACCCAGTTACACTAATGTCTGCTCTGACTTGTTATTCTGAGAGTCATGTGCTAAAGGGGGGCTTCCACCCTAGTTTGAGGGACCAGAGTACGAATGCCACAGGGCACAGGAAGTACACAGTCCTCATTGATACAACTGTGGCCCAGTACCTTCTGACTGCCCTTTGACCCCACAGACTGGCACATATATGTCATCAGACTATAGCACCGTGGTACATATGCACACATGTGCATGTACACGTCAGCCAGTTTTTTATTCATTTATGTGCTAATACTGTTCAGCATCAGGATGTGATGTCGAAGGAGACTGGTGGAGAGCGCCGAAGTCTCTGGTATTTCAAGACAAAACTAGAGACCTTTTCACACTCATATACTGCTCCAGGCAGATCTTCCACTGCAAATGCAAGTTATATGAGTCCAGCTGAAAACTGTTTATTTTTGGGTACTTGCTTTAGTCAAAGGTTACCATTTGCAACTCACAAAAAAAAAGCAAAGGGCAATTTCATACATTAACACTTTGGTAAAGTCGTTCTTTCACACCGTACATTTCCGTAAGCTTCTCTCTCCTTGTAAGTTATCCAGTGTGAAGGCCAAGTGGAGTCAGGTCCACACTGTGCATCTTACAGTTGTGTAGCCAGAGTAGAGAGGTGTCCACACAGACACAGGACGTAGACAACACCTGTGTGTAGCATCAAGTGTCCCCAGCAACGCCTATAGAATAATGTATAGATGCCCCCAAACCGCAGAAACCACGAGGGGAATGAAAAGAGGAAGAGACGGGTTATGTCAGAGATACAAATGGTTTCCTGCTCAAGACCTGCAATAAATTAAAACAAAAGTATTATTACAAACATTCCAGGTCCTACCTATATTGGAACTCAGATTGCTGGATTCAGAGTCCAGAGTGCTAATCATTACACGATGGAACCAACGTCCACGATCCTCAACCCTAGGAGTCCTGAAGCAATGTCAGTCACCACCTACTGTCTATCGCTTGAATTCGTTCACACTGTAAATCAAACATGACAAATCCAACAGCACAACTAAAATGTGTATTTCACAAGTAATAACATAAAAACAGAAATATACTTTTGCTGATGCAGAAACAAAGAAAACGTCTCGTCTGATGCTTCAAAATCTCCATTTAGCATGGCCCCTTAACTAACCACCAAGAGTCTTTGCACGGCTGGGAACCTTTGTAAAAGAGTCAGTGGGTCACTGTGAATGCAGCAGATCTTCACCCCTGTATTTCTTACAAAGAAGCAGAGTTTTATTCCAGGTACAGGAGGCATCTCTGGTGTCTGATACTACCGGTAGTGTTCAGCCTACCCTCTCTGAGAGAGCAGCAGTGTGGGTACAAAGCACACTGGTTGCAAAATGTGGACACTGCAAACAACAGCTGCAATATCACAGATGATATAAAACACATAAAGTACTCAAGTCTTATACTAGATACAACACAGCAGGGAAATCATGTCATAAAACAAATGATGAACCCACAGTATGGAAGGGGCAGGTAATAAAATGCGAATTTCCCATGGTGGGACCACAGTCAATTGCTGCCTTCTTCTCTGTGCCCCGGTCTCTTTATATAATCTGTACTTTTTGTTGTGCAATAAAAGAAAAACAAGGAATAACCCTTCATAGTATTAATGTACAGGTCAAGGGCTGGGGAGAGAGGGCAGTAGATCTGGGGGTCGGTGTAAACCTCTGACGGCATTAGATGGAAGCAGAAGACAAAGCAAGTGACATGTATTAAGACTTTAGGTTCATTTAGGTTTATAGAAAAAAACTGAGAAAGATTAAAATGTCTGAGTAGTGAAAAAAAAAAAAAAGGATTTCCCATACCAGGAGTCGAACCCAGGCCGCCTGCGTGAAAACCAGGAATCCTAAATGCTAGACCATATGGGAACTGTGAACTTTTTATACAGCTTAGTGTATGTGAGGTGTCTCCCAAGGTCACAGTGCATTCCGTACACTGAGAGTTATATTCTTCTTCTCAGTAGTACACAATCAATTGGGGTAACAGACACCTCACTTCTGACAAAAGAGAAGGAATGACCAGAAGTCATCATTTCTGCCACAACCTGTCAGGTCTCATTATTTACAACCTTAGAGCTTCTACACATACACAGAGCCCAGGACACGGAGGACAGCAGCAGTCCCTGCATTCACTATTACTAACCCCTCCCCTTGAGCCAGACAAAGCCACGCCCCTCCCGTAGGACACTCCTGGGTTTCCTCACCAGACTGATGGCCCCACAGACCCCTCTCCAGTTATCTTCCAGCTGCTTCCTTGACAACACTCCCCTGCACCTGTCACAGGCTCCAGGCTGCCCTCCTGGGGCTCGAGTTATACTCCTTCTCTATCTACTAACAGCACCGACTCCAGTCCTGACACTGGAATGGTTCACATAGAGAAGAAACAGCTCAGAAGTAGTCTGGGTTGTTCCCAGGTACCTGCATCTTCACAGAGTGACTTCCAGGGGGCAGCACAGCCAAAGCACTCACAGCCCACAAGGCTACAAATCATCAATTGGATGTCAGCAGCCTTGTCAGAGGCGCAGAGACTAGTAATTCCACAATATTTTGGGACAGCAGAGGAAGAAGCAAGTGCTGAGCTGAAGTGGTCACTGCTGCTTTGTCACAACACCAGACATATGTTCTTAAAAGCATGTAAGCGCACATTCTTAGGCATTCTCGGTCGTCTTCTCCCTTTCTGACATTTTACCAATTGTATACACCCGAATGGAGAAAAGTTAAAATATAAGGTACTAGGAATATGCGCCAAAGGTAGGCAAATTAAACATTTCAAGTACAAATATTACCATATTTATTGATGTAAAATGTAAACAAGTTAGACTGAAAATATGTGTGTGTGTTTACAAAGGATGTCTAAAGTGTATGCTGTGAGGTCAGGTTGCAGTTCACTACTTGCACTTGTGCCTTTCACAAGTGTGAGTACCCAGTTACACTAATGTCTGCTCTGACTTGTTATTCTGAGAGTCATGTGCTAAAGGGGGGCTTCCACCCTAGTTTGAGGGACCAGAGTACGAATGCCACAGGGCACAGGAAGTACACAGTCCTCATTGATACAACTGTGGCCCAGTACCTTCTGACTGCCCTTTGACCCCACAGACTGGCACATATATGTCATCAGACTATAGCACCGTGGTACATATGCACACATGTGCATGTACACGTCAGCCAGTTTTTTATTCATTTATGTGCTAATACTGTTCAGCATCAGGATGTGATGTCGAAGGAGACTGGTGGAGAGCGCCGAAGTCTCTGGTATTTCAAGACAAAACTAGAGACCTTTTCACACTCATATACTGCTCCAGGCAGATCTTCCACTGCAAATGCAAGTTATATGAGTCCAGCTGAAAACTGTTTATTTTTGGGTACTTGCTTTAGTCAAAGGTTACCATTTGCAACTCACAAAAAAAAAGCAAAGGGCAATTTCATACATTAACACTTTGGTAAAGTCGTTCTTTCACACCGTACATTTCCGTAAGCTTCTCTCTCCTTGTAAGTTATCCAGTGTGAAGGCCAAGTGGAGTCAGGTCCACACTGTGCATCTTACAGTTGTGTAGCCAGAGTAGAGAGGTGTCCACACAGACACAGGACGTAGACAACACCTGTGTGTAGCATCAAGTGTCCCCAGCAACGCCTATAGAATAATGTATAGATGCCCCCAAACCGCAGAAACCACGAGGGGAATGAAAAGAGGAAGAGACGGGTTATGTCAGAGATACAAATGGTTTCCTGCTCAAGACCTGCAATAAATTAAAACAAAAGTATTATTACAAACATTCCAGGTCCTACCTATATTGGAACTCAGATTGCTGGATTCAGAGTCCAGAGTGCTAATCATTACACGATGGAACCAACGTCCACGATCCTCAACCCTAGGAGTCCTGAAGCAATGTCAGTCACCACCTACTGTCTATCGCTTGAATTCGTTCACACTGTAAATCAAACATGACAAATCCAACAGCACAACTAAAATGTGTATTTCACAAGTAATAACATAAAAACAGAAATATACTTTTGCTGATGCAGAAACAAAGAAAACGTCTCGTCTGATGCTTCAAAATCTCCATTTAGCATGGCCCCTTAACTAACCACCAAGAGTCTTTGCACGGCTGGGAACCTTTGTAAAAGAGTCAGTGGGTCACTGTGAATGCAGCAGATCTTCACCCCTGTATTTCTTACAAAGAAGCAGAGTTTTATTCCAGGTACAGGAGGCATCTCTGGTGTCTGATACTACCGGTAGTGTTCAGCCTACCCTCTCTGAGAGAGCAGCAGTGTGGGTACAAAGCACACTGGTTGCAAAATGTGGACACTGCAAACAACAGCTGCAATATCACAGATGATATAAAACACATAAAGTACTCAAGTCTTATACTAGATACAACACAGCAGGGAAATCATGTCATAAAACAAATGATGAACCCACAGTATGGAAGGGGCAGGTAATAAAATGCGAATTTCCCATGGTGGGACCACAGTCAATTGCTGCCTTCTTCTCTGTGCCCCGGTCTCTTTATATAATCTGTACTTTTTGTTGTGCAATAAAAGAAAAACAAGGAATAACCCTTCATAGTATTAATGTACAGGTCAAGGGCTGGGGAGAGAGGGCAGTAGATCTGGGGGTCGGTGTAAACCTCTGACGGCATTAGATGGAAGCAGAAGACAAAGCAAGTGACATGTATTAAGACTTTAGGTTCATTTAGGTTTATAGAAAAAAACTGAGAAAGATTAAAATGTCTGAGTAGTGAAAAAAAAAAAAAAGGATTTCCCATACCAGGAGTCGAACCCAGGCCGCCTGCGTGAAAACCAGGAATCCTAAATGCTAGACCATATGGGAACTGTGAACTTTTTATACAGCTTAGTGTATGTGAGGTGTCTCCCAAGGTCACAGTGCATTCCGTACACTGAGAGTTATATTCTTCTTCTCAGTAGTACACAATCAATTGGGGTAACAGACACCTCACTTCTGACAAAAGAGAAGGAATGACCAGAAGTCATCATTTCTGCCACAACCTGTCAGGTCTCATTATTTACAACCTTAGAGCTTCTACACATACACAGAGCCCAGGACACGGAGGACAGCAGCAGTCCCTGCATTCACTATTACTAACCCCTCCCCTTGAGCCAGACAAAGCCACGCCCCTCCCGTAGGACACTCCTGGGTTTCCTCACCAGACTGATGGCCCCACAGACCCCTCTCCAGTTATCTTCCAGCTGCTTCCTTGACAACACTCCCCTGCACCTGTCACAGGCTCCAGGCTGCCCTCCTGGGGCTCGAGTTATACTCCTTCTCTATCTACTAACAGCACCGACTCCAGTCCTGACACTGGAATGGTTCACATAGAGAAGAAACAGCTCAGAAGTAGTCTGGGTTGTTCCCAGGTACCTGCATCTTCACAGAGTGACTTCCAGGGGGCAGCACAGCCAAAGCACTCACAGCCCACAAGGCTACAAATCATCAATTGGATGTCAGCAGCCTTGTCAGAGGCGCAGAGACTAGTAATTCCACAATATTTTGGGACAGCAGAGGAAGAAGCAAGTGCTGAGCTGAAGTGGTCACTGCTGCTTTGTCACAACACCAGACATATGTTCTTAAAAGCATGTAAGCGCACATTCTTAGGCATTCTCGGTCGTCTTCTCCCTTTCTGACATTATACCAATTGTATACACCCGAATGGAGAAAAGTTAAAATATAAGGTACTAGGAATATGCGCCAAAGGTAGGCAAATTAAACATTTCAAGTACAAATATTACCATATTTATTGATGTAAAATGTAAACAAGTTAGACTGAAAATATGTGTGTGTGTTTACAAAGGATGTCTAAAGTGTATGCTGTGAGGTCAGGTTGCAGTTCACTACTTGCACTTGTGCCTTTCACAAGTGTGAGTACCCAGTTACACTAATGTCTGCTCTGACTTGTTATTCTGAGAGTCATGTGCTAAAGGGGGGCTTCCACCCTAGTTTGAGGGACCAGAGTACGAATGCCCCAGGGCACAGGAAGTACACAGTCCTCATTGATACAACGGTGGCCCAGTAACTTCTGACTGCCCTTTGACCCCACAGACTGGCACATATATGTCATCAGACTATAGCACCGTGGTACATATGCACACATGTGCATGTACACGTCAGACAGTTTTTTATTCATTTATGTGCTAATACTGTTCAGCATCAGGATGTGATGTCGAAGGAGACTGGTGGAGAGCGCCGAAGTCTCTGGTATTTCAAGACAAAACTAGAGACCTTTTCACACTCATATACTGCTCCAGGCAGATCTTCCACTGCAAATGCAAGTTATATGAGTCCAGCTGAAAACTGTTTATTTTTGGGTACTTGCTTTTGTCAAAGGTTACCATTTGCAACTCACAAAAAAAAAGCAAAGGGCAATTTCATACATTAACACTTTGGTAAAGGCGTTCTTTCACACCGTACATTTCCGTAAGCTTCTCTCTCCTTGTAAGTTATCCGGTGAGAAGGCCAAGTGGAGTCAGGTCCACACTGTGCATCTTACAGTTGTGTAGCCAGAGTAGAGAGGTGTCCACACAGACACAGAACGTAGACAACACCTGTGTGTAGCATCAAGTGTCCCCAGCAACGCCTATAGAATAATGTATAGATGCCCCCAAACCGCAGAAACCACGAGGGGAATGAAAAGAGGAAGAGACGGGTTATGTCAGAGATACAAATGGTTTCCTGCTCAAGACCTGCAATAAATTAAAACAAAAGTATTATTACAAACATTCCAGGTCCTACCGATATTGGAACTCAGATTGCTGGATTCAGAGTCCAGAGTGCTAATCATTACACGATGGAACCAACGTCCACGATCCTCAACCCTAGGAGTCCTGAAGCAATGTCAGTCACCACCTACTGTCTATCGCTTGAATTCGTTCACACTGTAAATCAAACATGACAAATCCAACAGCACAACTAAAATGTGTATTTCACAAGTAATAACATAAAAACAGAAATATACTTTTGCTGATGCAGAAACAAAGAAAACGTCTCGTCTGATGCTTCGAAATCTCCATTTAGCATGGCCCCTTAACTAACCACCAAGAGTCTTTGCACGGCTGGGAACCTTTGTAAAAGAGTCAGTGGGTCACTGTGAATGCAGCAGATCTTCACCCCTGTATTTCTTACAAAGAAGCAGAGTTTTATTCCAGGTACAGGAGGCATCTCTGGTGTCTGATACTACCGGTAGTGTTCAGCCTACCCTCTCTGAGAGAGCAGCAGTGAGGGTACAAAGCACACTGGTTGCAAAATGTGGACACTGCAAACAACAGCTGCAATATCACAGATGATATAAAACACATAAAGTACTCAAGTCTTATACTAGATACAACACAGCAGGGAAATCATGTCATAAAACAAACGATGAACCCACAGTATGGAAGGGGCAGGTAATAACATGCGAATTTCCCATGGTGGGACCACAGTCAATTGCTGCCTTCTTCTCTGTGCCCCGGTCTCTTTATATAATCTGTACTTTTTGTTGTGCAATAAAAGAAAAACAAGGAATAACCCTTCATAGTATTAATGTACAGGTCAAGGGCTGGGGAGAGAGGGCAGTAGATCTGGGGGTCGGTGTAAACCTCTGACGGCATTAGATGGAAGCAGAAGACAAAGCAAGTGACATTTATTAAGACTTTAGGTGCATTTAGGTTTATAGAAAAAAACTGAGAAAGATTAAAATGTCTGAGTAGTGAAAAAAAAAAAAAGGATTTCCCATACCGGGAGTCGAACCCAGGCCGCCTGGGTGAAAACCAGGAATCCTAACTGCTAGACCATATGGGAACTGTGAACTTTTTATACAGCTTAGTGTATGTGAGGTGTCTCCTAAGGTCACAGTGCATTCCGTACACTGAGAGTTATATTCTTCTTCTCAGTAGTACACAATCAATTGGGGTAACAGACACCTCACTTCTGACAAAAGAGAAGGAATGACCAGAAGTCATCATTTCTGCCACAACCTGTCAGGTCTCATTATTTACAACCTTAGAGCTTCTACACATACACAGAGCCCAGGACACGGAGGACAGCAGCAGTCCCTGCATTCACTATTACTAACCCCTCCCCTAGAGCCAGACAAAGCCACGCCCCTCCCGTAGGACACTCCTGGGTTTCCTCACCAGACTGATGGCCCCACAGACCCCTCTCCAGTTATCTTCCAGCTGCTTCCTTGACGACACTCCCCTGCACCTGTCACAGGCTCCAGGCTGCCCTCCTGGGGCTCGAGTTATACTCCTTCTCTATCTACTAACAGCACCGACTCCAGTCCTGACACTGGATTGGTTCACACAGAGAAGAAACAGCTCAGAAGTAGTCTGGGTTGTTCCCAGGTACCTGCATCTTCACAGAGTGACTGCCAGGGGGCAGCACAGCCAAAGCACTCACAGCCCACAAGGCTACAAATCATCAATTGGATGTCAGCAGCCTTGTCAGAGGCGCAGAGACTAGTAATTCCACAATATTTTGGGACAGCAGAGGAAGAAGCAAGTGCTGAGCTGAAGTGGTCACTGCTGTTTTGTCACAACACCAGACATATGTTCTTAAAAGCATGTAAGCGCACATTCTTAGGCATTCTCGGTCGTCTTCTCACTTTCTGACATTATACCAATTGTATACACCCGAATGGAGAAAAGTTAAAATATAAGGTACTAGGAATATGCGCCAAAGGTAGGCAAATTAAACATTTCAAGTACAAATAATACCATATTTATTGATGTAAAATGTAAACAAGTTAGACTGAAAATATGTGTGTGTGTTTACAAAGGATGTCTAAAGTGTATGCTGTGAGGTCAGGTTGCAGTTCACTACTTGCACTTGTGCCTTTCACAAGTGTGAGTACCCAGTTACACTAATGTCTGCTCTGACTTGTTATTCTGAGAGTCATGTGCTAAAGGGGGGCTTCCACCCTAGTTTGAGGGACCAGAGTACGAATGCCACAGGGCACAGGAAGTACACAGTCCTCATTGATACAACTGTGGCCCAGTAACTTCTGACTGCCCTTTGACCCCACAGACTGGCACATATATGTCATCAGACTATAGCACCGTGGTACATATACACACATGTGCATGTACACGTTAGCCAGTTTTTTATTCATTTATGTGCTAATACTGTTCAGCATCAGGATGTGATGTCGAAGGAGACTGGTGGAGAGCGCCGAAGTCTCTGGTATTTCAAGACAAAACTAGAGACCTTTTCACACTCATATACTGCTCCAGGCAGATCTTCCACTGCAAATGCAAGTTATATGAGTCCAGCTGAAAACTGTTTATTTTTGGGTACTTGCTTTAGTCAAAGGTTACCATTTGCAACTCACAAAAAAAAAGCAAAGGGCAATTTCATACATTAACACTTTGGTAAAGTCGTTCTTTCACACCGTACATTTCCGTAAGCTTCTCTCTCCTTGTAAGTTATCCGGTGTGAAGACCAAGTGGAGTCAGGTCCACACTGTGCATCTTACAGTTGTGTAGCCAGAGTAGAGAGGTGTCCACACAGACACAGGACGTAGACAACACCTGTGTGTAGCATCAAGTGTCCCCAGCAACGCCTATAGAATAATGTATAGATGCCCCCAAACCGCAGAAACCACGAGGGGAATGAAAAGAGGAAGAGACGGGTTATGTCAGAGATACAAATGGTTTCCTGCTCAAGACCTGCAATAAATTAAAACAAAAGTATTATTACAAACATTCCAGGTCCTACCTATATTGGAACTCAGATTGCTGGATTCAGAGTCCAGAGTGCTAATCATTACACGATGGAACCAACGTCCACGATCCTCAACCCTAGGAGTCCTGAAGCAATGTCAGTCACCACCTACTGTCTATCGCTTGAATTCGTTCACACTGTAAATCAAACATGACAAATCCAACAGCACAACTAAAATGTGTATTTCACAAGTAATAACATAAAAACAGAAATATACTTTTGCTGATGCAGAAACAAAGAAAACGTCTCGTCTGATGCTTCAAAATCTCCATTTAGCATGGCCCCTTAACTAACCACCAAGAGTCTTTGCACGGCTGGGAACCTTTGTAAAAGAGTCAGTGGGTCACTGTGAATGCAGCAGATCTTCACCCCTGTATTTCTTACAAAGAAGCAGAGTTTTATTCCAGGTACAGGAGGCATCTCTGGTGTCTGATACTACCGGTAGTGTTCAGCCTACCCTCTCTGAGAGAGCAGCAGTGAGGGTACAAAGCACACTGGTTGCAAAATGTGGACACTGCAAACAACAGCTGCAATATCACAGATGATATAAAACACATAAAGTACTCAAGTCTTATACTAGATACAACACAGCAGGGAAATCATGTCATAAAACAAATGATGAACCCACAGTATGGAAGGGGCAGGTAATAAAATGCGAATTTCCCATGGTGGGACCACAGTCAATTGCTGCCTTCTTCTCTGTGCCCCGGTCTCTTTATATAATCTGTACTTTTTGTTGTGCAATAAAAGAAAAACAAGGAATAACCCTTCATAGTATTAATGTACAGGTCAAGGGCTGGGGAGAGAGGGCAGTAGATCTGGGGGTCGGTGTAAACCTCTGACGGCATTAGATGGAAGCAGAAGACAAAGCAAGTGACATGTATTAAGACTTTAGGTTCATTTAGGTTTATAGAAAAAAACTGAGAAAGATTAAAATGTCTGAGTAGTGAAAAAAAAAAAAAAGGATTTCCCATACCAGGAGTCGAACCCAGGCCGCCTGCGTGAAAACCAGGAATCCTAAATGCTAGACCATATGGGAACTGTGAACTTTTTATACAGCTTAGTGTATGTGAGGTGTCTCCCAAGGTCACAGTGCATTCCGTACACTGAGAGTTATATTCTTCTTCTCAGTAGTACACAATCAATTGGGGTAACAGACACCTCACTTCTGACAAAAGAGAAGGAATGACCAGAAGTCATCATTTCTGCCACAACCTGTCAGGTCTCATTATTTACAACCTTAGAGCTTCTACACATACACAGAGCCCAGGACACGGAGGACAGCAGCAGTCCCTGCATTCACTATTACTAACCCCTCCCCTAGAGCCAGACAAAGCCACGCCCCTCCCGTAGGACACTCCTGGGTTTCCTCACCAGACTGATGGCCCCACAGACCCCTCTCCAGTTATCTTCCAGCTGCTTCCTTGACAACACTCCCCTGCACCTGTCACAGGCTCCAGGCTGCCCTCCTGGGGCTCGAGTTATACTCCTTCTCTATCTACTAACAGCACCGACTCCAGTCCTGACACTGGAATGGTTCACATAGAGAAGAAACAGCTCAGAAGTAGTCTGGGTTGTTCCCAGGTACCTGCATCTTCACAGAGTGACTTCCAGGGGGCAGCACAGCCAAAGCACTCACAGCCCACAAGGCTACAAATCATCAATTGGATGTCAGCAGCCTTGTCAGAGGCGCAGAGACTAGTAATTCCACAATATTTTGGGACAGCAGAGGAAGAAGCAAGTGCTGAGCTGAAGTGGTCACTGCTGCTTTGTCACAACACCAGACATATGTTCTTAAAAGCATGTAAGCGCACATTCTTAGGCATTCTCGGTCGTCTTCTCCCTTTCTGACATTATACCAATTGTATACACCCGAATGGAGAAAAGTTAAAATATAAGGTACTAGGAATATGCGCCAAAGGTAGGCAAATTAAACATTTCAAGTACAAATATTACCATATTTATTGATGTAAAATCTAAACAAGTTAGACTGAAAATATGTGTGTGTGTTTACAAAGGATGTCTAAAGTGTATGCTGTGAGGTCAGGTTGCAGTTCACTACTTGCACTTGTGCCTTTCACAAGTGTGAGTACCCAGTTACACTAATGTCTGCTCTGACTTGTTATTCTGAGAGTCATGTGCTAAAGGGGGGCTTCCACCCTAGTTTGAGGGACCAGAGTACGAATGCCCCAGGGCACAGGAAGTACACAGTCCTCATTGATACAACGGTGGCCCAGTAACTTCTGACTGCCCTTTGACCCCACAGACTGGCACATATATGTCATCAGACTATAGCACCGTGGTACATATGCACACATGTGCATGTACACGTCAGACAGTTTTTTATTCATTTATGTGCTAATACTGTTCAGCATCAGGATGTGATGTCGAAGGAGACTGGTGGAGAGCGCCGAAGTCTCTGGTATTTCAAGACAAAACTAGAGACCTTTTCACACTCATATACTGCTCCAGGCAGATCTTCCACTGCAAATGCAAGTTATATGAGTCCAGCTGAAAACTGTTTATTTTTGGGTACTTGCTTTAGTCAAAGGTTACCATTTGCAACTCACAAAAAAAAAGCAAAGGGCAATTTCATACATTAACACTTTGGTAAAGTCGTTCTTTCACACCGTACATTTCCGTAAGCTTCTCTCTCCTTGTAAGTTATCCGGTGAGAAGGCCAAGTGGAGTCAGGTCCACACTGTGCATCTTACAGTTGTGTAGCCAGAGTAGAGAGGTGTCCACACAGACACAGAACGTAGACAACACCTGTGTGTAGCATCAAGTGTCCCCAGCAACGCCTATAGAATAATGTATAGATGCCCCCAAACCGCAGAAACCACGAGGGGAATGAAAAGAGGAAGAGACGGGTTATGTCAGAGATACAAATGGTTTCCTGCTCAAGACCTGCAATAAATTAAAACAAAAGTATTATTACAAACATTCCAGGTCCTACCGATATTGGAACTCAGATTGCTGGATTCAGAGTCCAGAGTGCTAATCATTACACGATGGAACCAACGTCCACGATCCTCAACCCTAGGAGTCCTGAAGCAATGTCAGTCACCACCTACTGTCTATCGCTTGAATTCGTTCACACTGTAAATCAAACATGACAAATCCAACAGCACAACTAAAATGTGTATTTCACAAGTAATAACATAAAAACAGAAATATACTTTTGCTGATGCAGAAACAAAGAAAACGTCTCGTCTGATGCTTCGAAATCTCCATTTAGCATGGCCCCTTAACTAACCACCAAGAGTCTTTGCACGGCTGGGAACCTTTGTAAAAGAGTCAGTGGGTCACTGTGAATGCAGCAGATCTTCACCCCTGTATTTCTTACAAAGAAGCAGAGTTTTATTCCAGGTACAGGAGGCATCTCTGGTGTCTGATACTACCGGTAGTGTTCAGCCTACCCTCTCTGAGAGAGCAGCAGTGAGGGTACAAAGCACACTGGTTGCAAAATGTGGACACTGCAAACAACAGCTGCAATATCACAGATGATATAAAACACATAAAGTACTCAAGTCTTATACTAGATACAACACAGCAGGGAAATCATGTCATAAAACAAACGATGAACCCACAGTATGGAAGGGGCAGGTAATAACATGCGAATTTCCCATGGTGGGACCACAGTCAATTGCTGCCTTCTTCTCTGTGCCCCGGTCTCTTTATATAATCTGTACTTTTTGTTGTGCAATAAAAGAAAAACAAGGAATAACCCTTCATAGTATTAATGTACAGGTCAAGGGCTGGGGAGAGAGGGCAGTAGATCTGGGGGTCGGTGTAAACCTCTGACGGCATTAGATGGAAGCAGAAGACAAAGCAAGTGACATTTATTAAGACTTTAGGTGCATTTAGGTTTATAGAAAAAAACTGAGAAAGATTAAAATGTCTGAGTAGTGAAAAAAAAAAAAAGGATTTCCCATACCGGGAGTCGAACCCAGGCCGCCTGGATGAAAACCAGGAATCCTAACTGCTAGACCATATGGGAACTGTGAACTTTTTATACAGCTTAGTGTATGTGAGGTGTCTCCCAAGGTCACAGTGCATTCCGTACACTGAGAGTTATATTCTTCTTCTCAGTAGTACACAATCAATTGGGGTAACAGACACTTCACTTCTGACAAAAGAGAAGGAATGACCAGAAGTCATCATTTCTGCCACAACCTGTCAGGTCTCATTATTTACAACCTTAGAGCTTCTACACATACACAGAGCCCAGGACACGGAGGACAGCAGCAGTCCCTGCATTCACTATTACTAACCCCTCCCCTAGAGCCAGACAAAGCCACGCCCCTCCCGTAGGACACTCCTGGGTTTCCTCACCAGACTGATGGCCCCACAGACCCCTCTCCAGTTATCTTCCAGCTGCTTCCTTGACGACACTCCCCTGCACCTGTCACAGGCTCCAGGCTGCCCTCCTGGGGCTCGAGTTATACTCCTTCTCTATCTACTAACAGCACCGACTCCAGTCCTGACACTGGATTGGTTCACACAGAGAAGAAACAGCTCAGAAGTAGTCTGGGTTGTTCCCAGGTACCTGCATCTTCACAGAGTGACTGCCAGGGGGCAGCACAGCCAAAGCACTCACAGCCCACAAGGCTACAAATCATCAATTGGATGTCAGCAGCCTTGTCAGAGGCGCAGAGACTAGTAATTCCACAATATTTTGGGACAGCAGAGGAAGAAGCAAGTGCTGAGCTGAAGTGGTCACTGCTGTTTTGTCACAACACCAGACATATGTTCTTAAAAGCATGTAAGCGCACATTCTTAGGCATTCTCGGTCGTCTTCTCCCTTTCTGACATTATACCAATTGTATACACCCGAATGGAGAAAAGTTAAAATATAAGGTACTAGGAATATGCGCCAAAGGTAGGCAAATTAAACATTTCAAGTACAAATAATACCATATTTATTGATGTAAAATGTAAACAAGTTAGACTGAAAATATGTGTGTGTGTTTACAAAGGATGTCTAAAGTGTATGCTGTGAGGTCAGGTTGCAGTTCACTACTTGCACTTGTGCCTTTCACAAGTGTGAGTACCCAGTTACACTAATGTCTGCTCTGACTTGTTATTCTGAGAGTCATGTGCTAAAGGGGGGCTTCCACCCTAGTTTGAGGGACCAGAGTACGAATGCCACAGGGCACAGGAAGTACACAGTCCTCATTGATACAACTGTGGCCCAGTAACTTCTGACTGCCCTTTGACCCCACAGACTGGCACATATATGTCATCAGACTATAGCACCGTGGTACATATGCACACATGTGCATGTACACGTTAGCCAGTTTTTTATTCATTTATGTGCTAATACTGTTCAGCATCAGGATGTGATGTCGAAGGAGACTGGTGGAGAGCGCCGAAGTCTCTGGTATTTCAAGACAAAACTAGAGACCTTTTCACACTCATATACTGCTCCAGGCAGATCTTCCACTGCAAATGCAAGTTATATGAGTCCAGCTGAAAACTGTTTATTTTTGGGTACTTGCTTTAGTCAAAGGTTACCATTTGCAACTCACAAAAAAAAAGCAAAGGGCAATTTCATACATTAACACTTTGGTAAAGTCGTTCTTTCACACCGTACATTTCCGTAAGCTTCTCTCTCCTTGTAAGTTATCCGGTGTGAAGGCCAAGTGGAGTCAGGTCCACACTGTGCATCTTACAGTTGTGTAGCCAGAGTAGAGAGGTGTCCACACAGACACAGGACGTAGACAACACCTGTGTGTAGCATCAAGTGTCCCCAGCAACGCCTATAGAATAATGTATAGATGCCCCCAAACCGCAGAAACCACGAGGGGAATGAAAAGAGGAAGAGACGGGTTATGTCAGAGATACAAATGGTTTCCTGCTCAAGACCTGCAATAAATTAAAACAAAAGTATTATTACAAACATTCCAGGTCCTACCTATATTGGAACTCAGATTGCTGGATTCAGAGTCCAGAGTGCTAATCATTACACGATGGAACCAACGTCCACGATCCTCAACCCTAGGAGTCCTGAAGCAATGTCAGTCACCACCTACTGTCTATCGCTTGAATTCGTTCACACTGTAAATCAAACATGACAAATCCAACAGCACAACTAAAATGTGTATTTCACAAGTAATAACATAAAAACAGAAATATACTTTTGCTGATGCAGAAACAAAGAAAACGTCTCGTCTGATGCTTCAAAATCTCCATTTAGCATGGCCCCTTAACTAACCACCAAGAGTCTTTGCACGGCTGGGAACCTTTGTAAAAGAGTCAGTGGGTCACTGTGAATGCAGCAGATCTTCACCCCTGTATTTCTTACAAAGAAGCAGAGTTTTATTCCAGGTACAGGAGGCATCTCTGGTGTCTGATACTACCGGTAGTGTTCAGCCTACCCTCTCTGAGAGAGCAGCAGTGAGGGTACAAAGCACACTGGTTGCAAAATGTGGACACTGCAAACAACAGCTGCAATATCACAGATGATATAAAACACATAAAGTACTCAAGTCTTATACTAGATACAACACAGCAGGGAAATCATGTCATAAAACAAATGATGAACCCACAGTATGGAAGGGGCAGGTAATAAAATGCGAATTTCCCATGGTGGGACCACAGTCAATTGCTGCCTTCTTCTCTGTGCCCCGGTCTCTTTATATAATCTGTACTTTTTGTTGTGCAATAAAAGAAAAACAAGGAATAACCCTTCATAGTATTAATGTACAGGTCAAGGGCTGGGGAGAGAGGGCAGTAGATCTGGGGGTCGGTGTAAACCTCTGACGGCATTAGATGGAAGCAGAAGACAAAGCAAGTGACATGTATTAAGACTTTAGGTTCATTTAGGTTTATAGAAAAAAACTGAGAAAGATTAAAATGTCTGAGTAGTGAAAAAAAAAAAAAAGGATTTCCCATACCGGGAGTCGAACCCAGGCCGCCTGCGTGAAAACCAGGAATCCTAAATGCTAGACCATATGGGAACTGTGAACTTTTTATACAGCTTAGTGTATGTGAGGTGTCTCCCAAGGTCACAGTGCATTCCGTACACTGAGAGTTATATTCTTCTTCTCAGTAGTACACAATCAATTGGGGTAACAGACACCTCACTTCTGACAAAAGAGAAGGAATGACCAGAAGTCATCATTTCTGCCACAACCTGTCAGGTCTCATTATTTACAACCTTAGAGCTTCTACACATACACAGAGCCCAGGACACGGAGGACAGCAGCAGTCCCTGCATTCACTATTACTAACCCCTCCCCTTGAGCCAGACAAAGCCACGCCCCTCCCGTAGGACACTCCTGGGTTTCCTCACCAGACTGATGGCCCCACAGACCCCTCTCCAGTTATCTTCCAGCTGCTTCCTTGACAACACTCCCCTGCACCTGTCACAGGCTCCAGGCTGCCCTCCTGGGGCTCGAGTTATACTCCTTCTCTATCTACTAACAGCACCGACTCCAGTCCTGACACTGGAATGGTTCACATAGAGAAGAAACAGCTCAGAAGTAGTCTGGGTTGTTCCCAGGTACCTGCATCTTCACAGAGTGACTTCCAGGGGGCAGCACAGCCAAAGCACTCACAGCCCACAAGGCTACAAATCATCAATTGGATGTCAGCAGCCTTGTCAGAGGCGCAGAGACTAGTAATTCCACAATATTTTGGGACAGCAGAGGAAGAAGCAAGTGCTGAGCTGAAGTGGTCACTGCTGCTTTGTCACAACACCAGACATATGTTCTTAAAAGCATGTAAGCGCACATTCTTAGGCATTCTCGGTCGTCTTCTCCCTTTCTGACATTATACCAATTGTATACACCCGAATGGAGAAAAGTTAAAATATAAGGTACTAGGAATATGCGCCAAAGGTAGGCAAATTAAACATTTCAAGTACAAATATTACCATATTTATTGATGTAAAATCTAAACAAGTTAGACTGAAAATATGTGTGTGTGTTTACAAAGGATGTCTAAAGTGTATGCTGTGAGGTCAGGTTGCAGTTCACTACTTGCACTTGTGCCTTTCACAAGTGTGAGTACCCAGTTACACTAATGTCTGCTCTGACTTGTTATTCTGAGAGTCATGTGCTAAAGGGGGGCTTCCACCCTAGTTTGAGGGACCAGAGTACGAATGCCCCAGGGCACAGGAAGTACACAGTCCTCATTGATACAACGGTGGCCCAGTAACTTCTGACTGCCCTTTGACCCCACAGACTGGCACATATATGTCATCAGACTATAGCACCGTGGTACATATGCACACATGTGCATGTACACGTCAGACAGTTTTTTATTCATTTATGTGCTAATACTGTTCAGCATCAGGATGTGATGTCGAAGGAGACTGGTGGAGAGCGCCGAAGTCTCTGGTATTTCAAGACAAAACTAGAGACCTTTTCACACTCATATACTGCTCCAGGCAGATCTTCCACTGCAAATGCAAGTTATATGAGTCCAGCTGAAAACTGTTTATTTTTGGGTACTTGCTTTAGTCAAAGGTTACCATTTGCAACTCACAAAAAAAAAGCAAAGGGCAATTTCATACATTAACACTTTGGTAAAGTCGTTCTTTCACACCGTACATTTCCGTAAGCTTCTCTCTCCTTGTAAGTTATCCGGTGAGAAGGCCAAGTGGAGTCAGGTCCGCACTGTGCATCTTACAGTTGTGTAGCCAGAGTAGAGAGGTGTCCACACAGACACAGAACGTAGACAACACCTGTGTGTAGCATCAAGTGTCCCCAGCAACGCCTATAGAATAATGTATAGATGCCCCCAAACCGCAGAAACCACGAGGGGAATGAAAAGAGGAAGAGACGGGTTATGTCAGAGATACAAATGGTTTCCTGCTCAAGACCTGCAATAAATTAAAACAAAAGTATTATTACAAACATTCCAGGTCCTACCGATATTGGAACTCAGATTGCTGGATTCAGAGTCCAGAGTGCTAATCATTACACGATGGAACCAACGTCCACGATCCTCAACCCTAGGAGTCCTGAAGCAATGTCAGTCACCACCTACTGTCTATCGCTTGAATTCGTTCACACTGTAAATCAAACATGACAAATCCAACAGCACAACTAAAATGTGTATTTCACAAGTAATAACATAAAAACAGAAATATACTTTTGCTGATGCAGAAACAAAGAAAACGTCTCATCTGATGCTTCGAAATCTCCATTTAGCATGGCCCCTTAACTAACCACCAAGAGTCTTTGCACGGCTGGGAACCTTTGTAAAAGAGTCAGTGGGTCACTGTGAATGCAGCAGATCTTCACCCCTGTATTTCTTACAAAGAAGCAGAGTTTTATTCCAGGTACAGGAGGCATCTCTGGTGTCTGATACTACCGGTAGTGTTCAGCCTACCCTCTCTGAGAGAGCAGCAGTGAGGGTACAAAGCACACTGGTTGCAAAATGTGGACACTGCAAACAACAGCTGCAATATCACAGATGATATAAAACACATAAAGTACTCAAGTCTTATACTAGATACAACACAGCAGGGAAATCATGTCATAAAACAAACGATGAACCCACAGTATGGAAGGGGCAGGTAATAACATGCGAATTTCCCATGGTGGGACCACAGTCAATTGCTGCCTTCTTCTCTGTGCCCCGGTCTCTTTATATAATCTGTACTTTTTGTTGTGCAATAAAAGAAAAACAAGGAATAACCCTTCATAGTATTAATGTACAGGTCAAGGGCTGGGGAGAGAGGGCAGTAGATCTGGGGGTCGGTGTAAACCTCTGACGGCATTAGATGGAAGCAGAAGACAAAGCAAGTGACATTTATTAAGACTTTAGGTGCATTTAGGTTTATAGAAAAAAACTGAGAAAGATTAAAATGTCTGAGTAGTGAAAAAAAAAAAAAGGATTTCCCATACCGGGAGTCGAACCCAGGCCGCCTGGGTGAAAACCAGGAATCCTAACTGCTAGACCATATGGGAACTGTGAACTTTTTATACAGCTTAGTGTATGTGAGGTGTCTCCTAAGGTCACAGTGCATTCCGTACACTGAGAGTTATATTCTTCTTCTCAGTAGTACACAATCAATTGGGGTAACAGACACCTCACTTCTGACAAAAGAGAAGGAATGACCAGAAGTCATCATTTCTGCCACAACCTGTCAGGTCTCATTATTTACAACCTTAGAGCTTCTACACATACACAGAGCCCAGGACACGGAGGACAGCAGCAGTCCCTGCATTCACTATTACTAACCCCTCCCCTAGAGCCAGACAAAGCCACGCCCCTCCCGTAGGACACTCCTGGGTTTCCTCACCAGACTGATGGCCCCACAGACCCCTCTCCAGTTATCTTCCAGCTGCTTCCTTGACGACACTCCCCTGCACCTGTCACAGGCTCCAGGCTGCCCTCCTGGGGCTCGAGTTATACTCCTTCTCTATCTACTAACAGCACCGACTCCAGTCCTGACACTGGATTGGTTCACACAGAGAAGAAACAGCTCAGAAGTAGTCTGGGTTGTTCCCAGGTACCTGCATCTTCACAGAGTGACTGCCAGGGGGCAGCACAGCCAAAGCACTCACAGCCCACAAGGCTACAAATCATCAATTGGATGTCAGCAGCCTTGTCAGAGGCGCAGAGACTAGTAATTCCACAATATTTTGGGACAGCAGAGGAAGAAGCAAGTGCTGAGCTGAAGTGGTCACTGCTGTTTTGTCACAACACCAGACATATGTTCTTAAAAGCATGTAAGCGCACATTCTTAGGCATTCTCGGTCGTCTTCTCACTTTCTGACATTATACCAATTGTATACACCCGAATGGAGAAAAGTTAAAATATAAGGTACTAGGAATATGCGCCAAAGGTAGGCAAATTAAACATTTCAAGTACAAATAATACCATATTTATTGATGTAAAATGTAAACAAGTTAGACTGAAAATATGTGTGTGTGTTTACAAAGGATGTCTAAAGTGTATGCTGTGAGGTCAGGTTGCAGTTCACTACTTGCACTTGTGCCTTTCACAAGTGTGAGTACCCAGTTACACTAATGTCTGCTCTGACTTGTTATTCTGAGAGTCATGTGCTAAAGGGGGGCTTCCACCCTAGTTTGAGGGACCAGAGTACGAATGCCACAGGGCACAGGAAGTACACAGTCCTCATTGATACAACTGTGGCCCAGTAACTTCTGACTGCCCTTTGACCCCACAGACTGGCACATATATGTCATCAGACTATAGCACCGTGGTACATATGCACACATGTGCATGTACACGTTAGCCAGTTTTTTATTCATTTATGTGCTAATACTGTTCAGCATCAGGATGTGATGTCGAAGGAGACTGGTGGAGAGCGCCGAAGTCTCTGGTATTTCAAGACAAAACTAGAGACCTTTTCACACTCATATACTGCTCCAGGCAGATCTTCCACTGCAAATGCAAGTTATATGAGTCCAGCTGAAAACTGTTTATTTTTGGGTACTTGCTTTAGTCAAAGGTTACCATTTGCAACTCACAAAAAAAAAGCAAAGGGCAATTTCATACATTAACACTTTGGTAAAGTCGTTCTTTCACACCGTACATTTCCGTAAGCTTCTCTCTCCTTGTAAGTTATCCGGTGTGAAGGCCAAGTGGAGTCAGGTCCACACTGTGCATCTTACAGTTGTGTAGCCAGAGTAGAGAGGTGTCCACACAGACACAGGATGTAGACAACACCTGTGTGTAGCATCAAGTGTCCCCAGCAACGCCTATAGAATAATGTATAGATGCCCCCAAACCGCAGAAACCACGAGGGGAATGAAAAGAGGAAGAGACGGGTTATGTCAGAGATACAAATGGTTTCCTGCTCAAGACCTGCAATAAATTAAAACAAAAGTATTATTACAAACATTCCAGGTCCTACCTATATTGGAACTCAGATTGCTGGATTCAGAGTCCAGAGTGCTAATCATTACACGATGGAACCAACGTCCACGATCCTCAACCCTAGGAGTCCTGAAGCAATGTCAGTCACCACCTACTGTCTATCGCTTGAATTCGTTCACACTGTAAATCAAACATGACAAATCCAACAGCACAACTAAAATGTGTATTTCACAAGTAATAACATAAAAACAGAAATATACTTATGCTGATGCAGAAACAAAGAAAACGTCTCGTCTGATGCTTCAAATCTCCATTTAGCATGGCCCCTTAACTAACCACCCAGAGTCCTTTGCACGGCTGGGAACCTTTGTAAAAGAGTCAGTGGGTCACTGTGAATGCAGCAGATCTTCACCCCTGTATTTCTTACAAAGAAGCAGAGTTTTATTCCAGGTACAGGAGGCATCTCTGGTGTCTGATACTACCCGGTAGTGTTCAGCCTACCCTCTCTGAGAGAGCAGCAGTGAGGGTACAAAGCACACTGGTTGCAAAATGTGGACACTGCAAACAACAGCTGCAATATCACAGATGATATAAAACACATAAAGTACTCAAGTCTTATACTAGATACAACACAGCAGGAAATCATGTCATAAAACAAATGATGAACCCACAGTATGAAGGGGCAGGTAATAAAAATGCGAATTTCCCATGGTGGGACCACCAGTCAATTGCTGCCTTCTTCTCTGTGCCCCGGTCTCTTTATATAATCTGTACTTTTTGTTGTGCAATAAAAGAAAAACAAGAAAACCCTTCATAGTATTAATGTACAGGTCAAGGGCTGGGGAGAGAGGGCAGTAGATCTGGGGGTCGGTGTAAACCTCTGACGGCATTAGATGGAAGCAGAAGACAAAGCAAGTGACATGTATTAAGGACTTTAGGTTCATTTAGGTTTATAGAAAAAAACTGAGAAAGATTAAAAATGTCTGAGTAGTGAAAAAAAAAAAAAAGGATTTCCCATACCAGGAGTCGAACCCAGGCCGCCTGCGTGAAAACCAGGAATCCTAAATGCTAGACCATATGGGAACTGTGAACTTTTTATACAGCTTAGTGTATGTGAGGTGTCTCCCAAGGTCACAGTGCATTCCGTACACTGAGAGTTATATTCTTCTTCTCAGTAGTACACAATCAATTGGGGTAACAGACACCTCACTTCTGACAAAAGAGAAGGATAGACCAGAAGTCATCATTTCTGCCACAACCTGTCAGGTCTCATTATTTACAACCTTAGAGCTTCTACACATACACAGAGCCCAGGACACGGAGGACAGCAGCAGTCCCTGCATTCACTATTACTAACCCCTCCCCTTGAGCCAGACAAAGCCACGCCCCTCCCGTAGGACATTCCTGGGTTTCCTCACCAGACTGATGGCCCCACAGACCCCTCTCCAGTTATCTTCCAGCTGCTTCCTTGACAACACTCCCCTGCACCTGTCACAGGCTCCAGGCTGCCCTCCTGGGGCTCGAGTTATACTCCTTCTCTATCTAATAACAGCACCGACTCCAGTCCTGACACTGGAATGGTTCACATAGAGAAGAAACAGCTCAGAAGTAGTCTGGGTTGTTCCCAGGTACCTGCATCTTCACAGAGTGACTTCCAGGGGGCAGCACAGCCAAAGCACTCACAGCCCACAAGGCTACAAATCATCAATTGGATGTCAGCAGCCTTGTCAGAGGCGCAGAGACTAGTAATTCCACAATATTTTGGGACAGCAGAGGAAGAAGCAAGTGCTGAGCTGAAGTGGTCACTGCTGCTTTGTCACAACACCAGACATATGTTCTTAAAAGCATGTAAGCGCACATTTCTTAGGCATTCTCGGTCGTCTTCTCCCTTTCTGACATTATACCAATTGTATACACCCGAATGGAGAAAAGTTAAAATATAAGGTACTAGGAATATGCGCCAAAGGTAGGCAAATTAAACATTTCAAGTACAAATATTACCATATTTATTGATGTAAAATCTAAACAAGTTATACTGAAAATATGTGTGTGTGTTTACAAAGGATGTCTAAAGTGTATGCTGTGAGGTCAGGTTGCAGTTCACTACTTGCACTTGTGCCTTTCACAAGTGTGAGTACCCAGTTACACTAATGTCTGCTCTGACTTGTTATTCTGAGAGTCATGTGCTAAGGGGGGCTTCCACCCTAGTTTGAGGGACCAGAGTACGAATGCCCCAGGGCACAGGAAGTACACAGTCCTCATTGATACAACGGTGGCCCAGTAACTTCTGACTGCCCTTTGACCCCACAGACTGGCACATATATGTCATCAGACTATAGCACCGTGGTACATATGCACACATGTGCATGTACACGTCAGACAGTTTTTTATTCATTTATGTGCTAATACTGTTCAGCATCAGGATGTGGTGTCGAGGAGACTGGTGGAGAGCGCCGAAGTCTCTGGTATTTCAAGACAAAACTAGAGACCTTTTCACACTCATATACTGCTCCAGGCAGATCTTCCACTGCAAATGCAAGTTATATGAGTCCAGCTGAAAACTGTTTATATTTGGGGTACTTGCTTTAGTCAAAGGTTACCATTTTGCAACTCACAAAAAAAAAGAAAAGGGCAATTTCATACATTAACACTTTGGTAAAGTCGTTCTTTCACACCGTACATTTCCGTAAGCTTCTCTCTCCTTGTAAGTTATCCGGTGTGAAGGCCAAGTGGAGTCAGGTCCACACTGTGCATCTTACAGTTGTGTAGCCAGAGTAGAGAGGTGTCCACACAGACACAGGACGTAGACAACACCTGTGTGTAGCATCAAGTGTCCCCAGCAACGCCTATAGAATAATGTATAGATGCCCCCAACCGCAGAAACCACGAGGGGAATGAAAAGAGGAAGAGACGGGTTATGTCAGAGATACAAATGGTTTCCTGCTCAAGACTGCAATAAATTAAAACAAAAGTATTATTACAAACATTCCAGGTCCTACCTATATTGGAACTCAGATTGCTGGATTCAGAGTCCAGAGTGCTAATCATTACACGATGGAACCAAACGTCCACGATCCTCAACCCTAGGAGTCCTGAAGCAATGTCAGTCACCACCTACTGTCCTATCGCTTGAATTCGTTCACACTGTAAATCAAACATGACAAATCCAACAGCACAACTAAAATGTGTATTTCACAAGTAATAACATAAAAACAGAAATAACTTTTGCTGATGCAGAAACAAAGAAAACGTCTCGTCTGATGCTTCAAAATCTCCATTTAGCATGGCCCCTTAACTAACCACCAAGAGTCTTTGCACGGCTGGGAACCTTTGTAAAAGAGTCAAGTGGGTCACTGTGAATGCAGCAGATCTTCACCCCTGTATTTCTTACAAAGAAGCAGAGTTTTCTTCCAGTACAGGAGGCATTCTCTGGTGTCTGATACTACCGGTAGTGTTCAGCCTACCCTCTCTGAGAGAGCAGCAGTGAGGGTAACAAAGCACACTGGTTGCAAAATGTGGACACTGCAAACAACAGCTGCAATATCACAGATGATATAAAACACATAAAGTACTCAAGTCTTATACTAGATACAACACAGCAGGAAATCATGTCATAAAACAAATGATGAACCCACAGTATGGAAGGGGCAGGTAATAAAATGCGAATTTCCCATGGTGGGACCACAGTCAATTGCTGCCTTCTTCTCTGTGCCCCGGTCTCTTTATATAATCTGTACTTTTTGTTGTGCAATAAAAGAAAAACAAGGAATAACCCTTCATAGTATTAATGTACAGGTCAAGGGCTGGGGAGAGAGGGCAGTAGATCTGGGGGTCGGTGTAAACCTCTGACGGCATTAGATGGAAGCAGAAGACAAAGCAAGTGACATGTATTAAGACTTTAGGTTCATTTAGGTTTATAGAAAAAAACTGAGAAAGATTAAAATGTCTGAGTAGTGAAAAAAAAAAAAAAGGATTTCCCATACCGGGAGTCGAACCCAGGCCGCCTGCGTGAAAACCAGGAATCCTAAATGCTAGACCATATGGGAACTGTGAACTTTTTATACAGCTTAGTGTATGTGAGGTGTCTCCCAAGGTCACAGTGCATTCCGTACACTGAGAGTTATATTCTTCTTCTCAGTAGTACACAATCAATTGGGGTAACAGACACCTCACTTCTGACAAAAGAGAAGGAATGACCAGAAGTCATCATTTCTGCCACAACCTGTCAGGTCTCATTATTTACAACCTTAGAGCTTCTACACATACACAGAGCCCAGGACACGGAGGACAGCAGCAGTCCCTGCATTCACTATTACTAACCCCTCCCCTTGAGCCAGACAAAGCCACGCCCCTCCCGTAGGACACTCCTGGGTTTCCTCACCAGACTGATGGCCCCACAGACCCCTCTCCAGTTATCTTCCAGCTGCTTCCTTGACAACACTCCCCTGCACCTGTCACAGGCTCCAGGCTGCCCTCCTGGGGCTCGAGTTATACTCCTTCTCTATCTACTAACAGCACCGACTCCAGTCCTGACACTGGAATGGTTCACATAGAGAAGAAACAGCTCAGAAGTAGTCTGGGTTGTTCCCAGGTACCTGCATCTTCACAGAGTGACTTCCAGGGGGCAGCACAGCCAAAGCACTCACAGCCCACAAGGCTACAAATCATCAATTGGATGTCAGCAGCCTTGTCAGAGGCGCAGAGACTAGTAATTCCACAATATTTTGGGACAGCAGAGGAAGAAGCAAGTGCTGAGCTGAAGTGGTCACTGCTGCTTTGTCACAACACCAGACATATGTTCTTAAAAGCATGTAAGCGCACATTCTTAGGCATTCTCGGTCGTCTTCTCCCTTTCTGACATTATACCAATTGTATACACCCGAATGGAGAAAAGTTAAAATATAAGGTACTAGGAATATGCGCCAAAGGTAGGCAAATTAAACATTTCAAGTACAAATATTACCATATTTATTGATGTAAAATCTAAACAAGTTAGACTGAAAATATGTGTGTGTGTTTACAAAGGATGTCTAAAGTGTATGCTGTGAGGTCAGGTTGCAGTTCACTACTTGCACTTGTGCCTTTCACAAGTGTGAGTACCCAGTTACACTAATGTCTGCTCTGACTTGTTATTCTGAGAGTCATGTGCTAAAGGGGGGCTTCCACCCTAGTTTGAGGGACCAGAGTACGAATGCCCCAGGGCACAGGAAGTACACAGTCCTCATTGATACAACGGTGGCCCAGTAACTTCTGACTGCCCTTTGACCCCACAGACTGGCACATATATGTCATCAGACTATAGCACCGTGGTACATATGCACACATGTGCATGTACACGTCAGACAGTTTTTTATTCATTTATGTGCTAATACTGTTCAGCATCAGGATGTGATGTCGAAGGAGACTGGTGGAGAGCGCCGAAGTCTCTGGTATTTCAAGACAAAACTAGAGACCTTTTCACACTCATATACTGCTCCAGGCAGATCTTCCACTGCAAATGCAAGTTATATGAGTCCAGCTGAAAACTGTTTATTTTTGGGTACTTGCTTTAGTCAAAGGTTACCATTTGCAACTCACAAAAAAAAAGCAAAGGGCAATTTCATACATTAACACTTTGGTAAAGTCGTTCTTTCACACCGTACATTTCCGTAAGCTTCTCTCTCCTTGTAAGTTATCCGGTGAGAAGGCCAAGTGGAGTCAGGTCCGCACTGTGCATCTTACAGTTGTGTAGCCAGAGTAGAGAGGTGTCCACACAGACACAGAACGTAGACAACACCTGTGTGTAGCATCAAGTGTCCCCAGCAACGCCTATAGAATAATGTATAGATGCCCCCAAACCGCAGAAACCACGAGGGGAATGAAAAGAGGAAGAGACGGGTTATGTCAGAGATACAAATGGTTTCCTGCTCAAGACCTGCAATAAATTAAAACAAAAGTATTATTACAAACATTCCAGGTCCTACCGATATTGGAACTCAGATTGCTGGATTCAGAGTCCAGAGTGCTAATCATTACACGATGGAACCAACGTCCACGATCCTCAACCCTAGGAGTCCTGAAGCAATGTCAGTCACCACCTACTGTCTATCGCTTGAATTCGTTCACACTGTAAATCAAACATGACAAATCCAACAGCACAACTAAAATGTGTATTTCACAAGTAATAACATAAAAACAGAAATATACTTTTGCTGATGCAGAAACAAAGAAAACGTCTCGTCTGATGCTTCGAAATCTCCATTTAGCATGGCCCCTTAACTAACCACCAAGAGTCTTTGCACGGCTGGGAACCTTTGTAAAAGAGTCAGTGGGTCACTGTGAATGCAGCAGATCTTCACCCCTGTATTTCTTACAAAGAAGCAGAGTTTTATTCCAGGTACAGGAGGCATCTCTGGTGTCTGATACTACCGGTAGTGTTCAGCCTACCCTCTCTGAGAGAGCAGCAGTGAGGGTACAAAGCACACTGGTTGCAAAATGTGGACACTGCAAACAACAGCTGCAATATCACAGATGATATAAAACACATAAAGTACTCAAGTCTTATACTAGATACAACACAGCAGGGAAATCATGTCATAAAACAAACGATGAACCCACAGTATGGAAGGGGCAGGTAATAACATGCGAATTTCCCATGGTGGGACCACAGTCAATTGCTGCCTTCTTCTCTGTGCCCCGGTCTCTTTATATAATCTGTACTTTTTGTTGTGCAATAAAAGAAAAACAAGGAATAACCCTTCATAGTATTAATGTACAGGTCAAGGGCTGGGGAGAGAGGGCAGTAGATCTGGGGGTCGGTGTAAACCTCTGACGGCATTAGATGGAAGCAGAAGACAAAGCAAGTGACATTTATTAAGACTTTAGGTGCATTTAGGTTTATAGAAAAAAACTGAGAAAGATTAAAATGTCTGAGTAGTGAAAAAAAAAAAAAGGATTTCCCATACCGGGAGTCGAACCCAGGCCGCCTGGGTGAAAACCAGGAATCCTAACTGCTAGACCATATGGGAACTGTGAACTTTTTATACAGCTTAGTGTATGTGAGGTGTCTCCTAAGGTCACAGTGCATTCCGTACACTGAGAGTTATATTCTTCTTCTCAGTAGTACACAATCAATTGGGGTAACAGACACCTCACTTCTGACAAAAGAGAAGGAATGACCAGAAGTCATCATTTCTGCCACAACCTGTCAGGTCTCATTATTTACAACCTTAGAGCTTCTACACATACACAGAGCCCAGGACACGGAGGACAGCAGCAGTCCCTGCATTCACTATTACTAACCCCTCCCCTAGAGCCAGACAAAGCCACGCCCCTCCCGTAGGACACTCCTGGGTTTCCTCACCAGACTGATGGCCCCACAGACCCCTCTCCAGTTATCTTCCAGCTGCTTCCTTGACGACACTCCCCTGCACCTGTCACAGGCTCCAGGCTGCCCTCCTGGGGCTCGAGTTATACTCCTTCTCTATCTACTAACAGCACCGACTCCAGTCCTGACACTGGATTGGTTCACACAGAGAAGAAACAGCTCAGAAGTAGTCTGGGTTGTTCCCAGGTACCTGCATCTTCACAGAGTGACTGCCAGGGGGCAGCACAGCCAAAGCACTCACAGCCCACAAGGCTACAAATCATCAATTGGATGTCAGCAGCCTTGTCAGAGGCGCAGAGACTAGTAATTCCACAATATTTTGGGACAGCAGAGGAAGAAGCAAGTGCTGAGCTGAAGTGGTCACTGCTGTTTTGTCACAACACCAGACATATGTTCTTAAAAGCATGTAAGCGCACATTCTTAGGCATTCTCGGTCGTCTTCTCACTTTCTGACATTATACCAATTGTATACACCCGAATGGAGAAAAGTTAAAATATAAGGTACTAGGAATATGCGCCAAAGGTAGGCAAATTAAACATTTCAAGTACAAATAATACCATATTTATTGATGTAAAATGTAAACAAGTTAGACTGAAAATATGTGTGTGTGTTTACAAAGGATGTCTAAAGTGTATGCTGTGAGGTCAGGTTGCAGTTCACTACTTGCACTTGTGCCTTTCACAAGTGTGAGTACCCAGTTACACTAATGTCTGCTCTGACTTGTTATTCTGAGAGTCATGTGCTAAAGGGGGGCTTCCACCCTAGTTTGAGGGACCAGAGTACGAATGCCACAGGGCACAGGAAGTACACAGTCCTCATTGATACAACTGTGGCCCAGTAACTTCTGACTGCCCTTTGACCCCACAGACTGGCACATATATGTCATCAGACTATAGCACCGTGGTACATATGCACACATGTGCATGTACACGTTAGCCAGTTTTTTATTCATTTATGTGCTAATACTGTTCAGCATCAGGATGTGATGTCGAAGGAGACTGGTGGAGAGCGCCGAAGTCTCTGGTATTTCAAGACAAAACTAGAGACCTTTTCACACTCATATACTGCTCCAGGCAGATCTTCCACTGCAAATGCAAGTTATATGAGTCCAGCTGAAAACTGTTTATTTTTGGGTACTTGCTTTAGTCAAAGGTTACCATTTGCAACTCACAAAAAAAAAGCAAAGGGCAATTTCATACATTAACACTTTGGTAAAGTCGTTCTTTCACACCGTACATTTCCGTAAGCTTCTCTCTCCTTGTAAGTTATCCGGTGTGAAGGCCAAGTGGAGTCAGGTCCACACTGTGCATCTTACAGTTGTGTAGCCAGAGTAGAGAGGTGTCCACACAGACACAGGATGTAGACAACACCTGTGTGTAGCATCAAGTGTCCCCAGCAACGCCTATAGAATAATGTATAGATGCCCCCAAACCGCAGAAACCACGAGGGGAATGAAAAGAGGAAGAGACGGGTTATGTCAGAGATACAAATGGTTTCCTGCTCAAGACCTGCAATAAATTAAAACAAAAGTATTATTACAAACATTCCAGGTCCTACCTATATTGGAACTCAGATTGCTGGATTCAGAGTCCAGAGTGCTAATCATTACACGATGGAACCAACGTCCACGATCCTCAACCCTAGGAGTCCTGAAGCAATGTCAGTCACCACCTACTGTCTATCGCTTGAATTCGTTCACACTGTAAATCAAACATGACAAATCCAACAGCACAACTAAAATGTGTATTTCACAAGTAATAACATAAAAACAGAAATATACTTTTGCTGATGCAGAAACAAAGAAAACGTCTCGTCTGATGCTTCAAAATCTCCATTTAGCATGGCCCCTTAACTAACCACCCAGAGTCTTTGCACGGCTGGGAACCTTTGTAAAAGAGTCAGTGGGTCACTGTGAATGCAGCAGATCTTCACCCCTGTATTTCTTACAAAGAAGCAGAGTTTTATTCCAGGTACAGGAGGCATCTCTGGTGTCTGATACTACCGGTAGTGTTCAGCCTACCCTCTCTGAGAGAGCAGCAGTGAGGGTACAAAGCACACTGGTTGCAAAATGTGGACACTGCAAACAACAGCTGCAATATCACAGATGATATAAAACACATAAAGTACTCAAGTCTTATACTAGATACAACACAGCAGGGAAATCATGTCATAAAACAAATGATGAACCCACAGTATGGAAGGGGCAGGTAATAAAATGCGAATTTCCCATGGTGGGACCACAGTCAATTGCTGCCTTCTTCTCTGTGCCCCGGTCTCTTTATATAATCTGTACTTTTTGTTGTGCAATAAAAGAAAAACAAGGAATAACCCTTCATAGTATTAATGTACAGGTCAAGGGCTGGGGAGAGAGGGCAGTAGATCTGGGGGTCGGTGTAAACCTCTGACGGCATTAGATGGAAGCAGAAGACAAAGCAAGTGACATGTATTAAGACTTTAGGTTCATTTAGGTTTATAGAAAAAAACTGAGAAAGATTAAAATGTCTGAGTAGTGAAAAAAAAAAAAAAGGATTTCCCATACCAGGAGTCGAACCCAGGCCGCCTGCGTGAAAACCAGGAATCCTAAATGCTAGACCATATGGGAACTGTGAACTTTTTATACAGCTTAGTGTATGTGAGGTGTCTCCCAAGGTCACAGTGCATTCCGTACACTGAGAGTTATATTCTTCTTCTCAGTAGTACACAATCAATTGGGGTAACAGACACCTCACTTCTGACAAAAGAGAAGGAATGACCAGAAGTCATCATTTCTGCCACAACCTGTCAGGTCTCATTATTTACAACCTTAGAGCTTCTACACATACACAGAGCCCAGGACACGGAGGACAGCAGCAGTCCCTGCATTCACTATTACTAACCCCTCCCCTTGAGCCAGACAAAGCCACGCCCCTCCCGTAGGACATTCCTGGGTTTCCTCACCAGACTGATGGCCCCACAGACCCCTCTCCAGTTATCTTCCAGCTGCTTCCTTGACAACACTCCCCTGCACCTGTCACAGGCTCCAGGCTGCCCTCCTGGGGCTCGAGTTATACTCCTTCTCTATCTAATAACAGCACCGACTCCAGTCCTGACACTGGAATGGTTCACATAGAGAAGAAACAGCTCAGAAGTAGTCTGGGTTGTTCCCAGGTACCTGCATCTTCACAGAGTGACTTCCAGGGGGCAGCACAGCCAAAGCACTCACAGCCCACAAGGCTACAAATCATCAATTGGATGTCAGCAGCCTTGTCAGAGGCGCAGAGACTAGTAATTCCACAATATTTTGGGACAGCAGAGGAAGAAGCAAGTGCTGAGCTGAAGTGGTCACTGCTGCTTTGTCACAACACCAGACATATGTTCTTAAAAGCATGTAAGCGCACATTCTTAGGCATTCTCGGTCGTCTTCTCCCTTTCTGACATTATACCAATTGTATACACCCGAATGGAGAAAAGTTAAAATATAAGGTACTAGGAATATGCGCCAAAGGTAGGCAAATTAAACATTTCAAGTACAAATATTACCATATTTATTGATGTAAAATCTAAACAAGTTATACTGAAAATATGTGTGTGTGTTTACAAAGGATGTCTAAAGTGTATGCTGTGAGGTCAGGTTGCAGTTCACTACTTGCACTTGTGCCTTTCACAAGTGTGAGTACCCAGTTACACTAATGTCTGCTCTGACTTGTTATTCTGAGAGTCATGTGCTAAAGGGGGGCTTCCACCCTAGTTTGAGGGACCAGAGTACGAATGCCCCAGGGCACAGGAAGTACACAGTCCTCATTGATACAACGGTGGCCCAGTAACTTCTGACTGCCCTTTGACCCCACAGACTGGCACATATATGTCATCAGACTATAGCACCGTGGTACATATGCACACATGTGCATGTACACGTCAGACAGTTTTTTATTCATTTACGTGCTAATACTGTTCAGCATCAGGATGTGATGTCGAAGGAGACTGGTGGAGAGCGCCGAAGTCTCTGGTATTTCAAGACAAAACTAGAGACCTTTTCACACTCATATACTGCTCCAGGCAGATCTTCCACTGCAAATGCAAGTTATATGAGTCCAGCTGAAAACTGTTTATTTTTGGGTACTTGCTTTAGTCAAAGGTTACCATTTGCAACTCACAAAAAAAAAGAAAAGGGCAATTTCATACATTAACACTTTGGTAAAGTCGTTCTTTCACACCGTACATTTCCGTAAGCTTCTCTCTCCTTGTAAGTTATCCGGTGAGAAGGCCAAGTGGAGTCAGGTCCACACTGTGCATCTTACAGTTGTGTAGCCAGAGTAGAGAGGTGTCCACACAGACACAGAACGTAGACAACACCTGTGTGTAGCATCAAGTGTCCCCAGCAACGCCTATAGAATAATGTATAGATGCCCCCAAACCGCAGAAACCACGAGGGGAATGAAAAGAGGAAGAGACGGGTTATGTCAGAGATACAAATGGTTTCCTGCTCAAGACCTGCAATAAATTAAAACAAAAGTATTATTACAAACATTCCAGGTCCTACCGATATTGGAACTCAGATTGCTGGATTCAGAGTCCAGAGTGCTAATCATTACACGATGGAACCAACATCCACGATCCTCAACCCTAGGAGTCCTGAAGCAATGTCAGTCACCACCTACTGTCTATCGCTTGAATTCGTTCACACTGTAAATCAAACATGACAAATCCAACAGCACAACTAAAATGTGTATTTCACAAGTAATAACATAAAAACAGAAATATACTTTTGCTGATGCAGAAACAAAGAAAACGTCTCGTCTGATGCTTCGAAATCTCCATTTAGCATGGCCCCTTAACTAACCACCAAGAGTCTTTGCACGGCTGGGAACCTTTGTAAAAGAGTCAGTGGGTCACTGTGAATGCAGCAGATCTTCACCCCTGTATTTCTTACAAAGAAGCAGAGTTTTATTCCAGGTACAGGAGGCATCTCTGGTGTCTGATACTACCGGTAGTGTTCAGCCTACCCTCTCTGAGAGAGCAGCAGTGAGGGTACAAAGCACACTGGTTGCAAAATGTGGACACTGCAAACAACAGCTGCAATATCACAGATGATATAAAACACATAAAGTACTCAAGTCTTATACTAGATACAACACAGCAGGGAAATCATGTCATAAAACAAACGATGAACCCACAGTATGGAAGGGGCAGGTAATAACATGCGAATTTCCCATGGTGGGACCACAGTCAATTGCTGCCTTCTTCTCTGTGCCCCGGTCTCTTTATATAATCTGTACTTTTTGTTGTGCAATAAAAGAAAAACAAGGAATAACCCTTCATAGTATTAATGTACAGGTCAAGGGCTGGGGAGAGAGGGCAGTAGATCTGGGGGTCGGTGTAAACCTCTGACGGCATTAGATGGAAGCAGAAGACAAAGCAAGTGACATTTATTAAGACTTTAGGTGCATTTATGTTTATAGAAAAAAAATGAGAAAGATTAAAATGTCTGAGTAGTGAAAAAAAAAAAAAGGATTTCCCATACCGGGAGTCGAACCCAGGCCGCCTGGGTGAAAACCAGGAATCCTAACTGCTAGACCATATGGGAACTGTGAACTTTTTATACAGCTTAGTGTATGTGAGGTGTCTCCCAAGGTCACAGTGCATTCCGTACACTGAGAGTTATATTCTTCTTCTCAGTAGTACACAATCAATTGGGGTAACAGACACCTCACTTCTGACAAAAGAGAAGGAATGACCAGAAGTCATCATTTCTGCCACAACCTGTCAGGTCTCATTATTTACAACCTTAGAGCTTCTACACATACACAGAGCCCAGGACACGGAGGACAGCAGCAGTCCCTGCATTCACTATTACTAACCCCTCCCCTAGAGCCAGACAAAGCCACGCCCCTCCCGTAGGACACTCCTGGGTTTCCTCACCAGACTGATGGCCCCACAGACCCCTCTCCAGTTATCTTCCAGCTGCTTCCTTGACGACACTCCCCTGCACCTGTCACAGGCTCCAGGCTGCCCTCCTGGGGCTCGAGTTATACTCCTTCTCTATCTACTAACAGCACCGACTCCAGTCCTGACACTGGATTGGTTCACACAGAGAAGAAACAGCTCAGAAGTAGTCTGGGTTGTTCCCAGGTACCTGCATCTTCACAGAGTGACTGCCAGGGGGCAGCACAGCCAAAGCACTCACAGCCCACAAGGCTACAAATCATCAATTGGATGTCAGCAGCCTTGTCAGAGGCGCAGAGACTAGTAATTCCACAATATTTTGGGACAGCAGAGGAAGAAGCAAGTGCTGAGCTGAAGTGGTCACTGCTGTTTTGTCACAACACCAGACATATGTTCTTAAAAGCATGTAAGCGCACATTCTTAGGCATTCTCGGTCGTCTTCTCACTTTCTGACATTATACCAATTGTATACACCCGAATGGAGAAAAGTTAAAATATAAGGTACTAGGAATATGCGCCAAAGGTAGGCAAATTAAACATTTCAAGTACAAATAATACCATATTTATTGATGTAAAATGTAAACAAGTTAGACTGAAAATATGTGTGTGTGTTTACAAAGGATGTCTAAAGTGTATGCTGTGAGGTCAGGTTGCAGTTCACTACTTGCACTTGTGCCTTTCACAAGTGTGAGTACCCAGTTACACTAATGTCTGCTCTGACTTGTTATTCTGAGAGTCATGTGCTAAAGGGGGGCTTCCAACCTAGTTTGAGGGACCAGAGTACGAATGCCACAGGGCACAGGAAGTACACAGTCCTCATTGATACAACTGTGGCCCAGTAACTTCTGACTGCCCTTTGACCCCACAGACTGGCACATATATGTCATCAGACTATAGCACCGTGGTACATATGCACACATGTGCATGTACACGTTAGCCAGTTTTTTATTCATTTATGTGCTAATACTGTTCAGCATCAGGATGTGATGTCGAAGGAGACTGGTGGAGAGCGCCGAAGTCTCTGGTATTTCAAGACAAAACTAGAGACCTTTTCACACTCATATACTGCTCCAGGCAGATCTTCCACTGCAAATGCAAGTTATATGAGTCCAGCTGAAAACTGTTTATTTTTGGGTACTTGCTTTAGTCAAAGGTTACCATTTGCAACTCACAAAAAAAAAGCAAAGGGCAATTTCATACATTAACACTTTGGTAAAGTCGTTCTTTCACACCGTACATTTCCGTAAGCTTCTCTCTCCTTGTAAGTTATCCGGTGTGAAGACCAAGTGGAGTCAGGTCCACACTGTGCATCTTACAGTTGTGTAGCCAGAGTAGAGAGGTGTCCACACAGACACAGGACGTAGACAACACCTGTGTGTAGCATCAAGTGTCCCCAGCAACGCCTATAGAATAATGTATAGATGCCCCCAAACCGCAGAAACCACGAGGGGAATGAAAAGAGGAAGAGACGGGTTATGTCAGAGATACAAATGGTTTCCTGCTCAAGACCTGCAATAAATTAAAACAAAAGTATTATTACAAACATTCCAGGTCCTACCTATATTGGAACTCAGATTGCTGGATTCAGAGTCCAGAGTGCTAATCATTACACGATGGAACCAACGTCCACGATCCTCAACCCTAGGAGTCCTGAAGCAATGTCAGTCACCACCTACTGTCTATCGCTTGAATTCGTTCACACTGTAAATCAAACATGACAAATCCAACAGCACAACTAAAATGTGTATTTCACAAGTAATAACATAAAAACAGAAATATACTTTTGCTGATGCAGAAACAAAGAAAACGTCTCGTCTGATGCTTCAAAATCTCCATTTAGCATGGCCCCTTAACTAACCACCAAGAGTCTTTGCACGGCTGGGAACCTTTGTAAAAGAGTCAGTGGGTCACTGTGAATGCAGCAGATCTTCACCCCTGTATTTCTTACAAAGAAGCAGAGTTTTATTCCAGGTACAGGAGGCATCTCTGGTGTCTGATACTACCGGTAGTGTTCAGCCTACCCTCTCTGAGAGAGCAGCAGTGAGGGTACAAAGCACACTGGTTGCAAAATGTGGACACTGCAAACAACAGCTGCAATATCACAGATGATATAAAACACATAAAGTACTCAAGTCTTATACTAGATACAACACAGCAGGGAAATCATGTCATAAAACAAATGATGAACCCACAGTATGGAAGGGGCAGGTAATAAAATGCGAATTTCCCATGGTGGGACCACAGTCAATTGCTGCCTTCTTCTCTGTGCCCCGGTCTCTTTATATAATCTGTACTTTTTGTTGTGCAATAAAAGAAAAACAAGGAATAACCCTTCATAGTATTAATGTACAGGTCAAGGGCTGGGGAGAGAGGGCAGTAGATCTGGGGGTCGGTGTAAACCTCTGACGGCATTAGATGGAAGCAGAAGACAAAGCAAGTGACATGTATTAAGACTTTAGGTTCATTTAGGTTTATAGAAAAAAACTGAGAAAGATTAAAATGTCTGAGTAGTGAAAAAAAAAAAAAAGGATTTCCCATACCAGGAGTCGAACCCAGGCCGCCTGCGTGAAAACTAGGAATCCTAAATGCTAGACCATATGGGAACTGTGAACTTTTTATACAGCTTAGTGTATGTGAGGTGTCTCCCAAGGTCACAGTGCATTCCGTACACTGAGAGTTATATTCTTCTTCTCAGTAGTACACAATCAATTGGGGTAACAGACACCTCACTTCTGACAAAAGAGAAGGAATGACCAGAAGTCATCATTTCTGCCACAACCTGTCAGGTCTCATTATTTACAACCTTAGAGCTTCTACACATACACAGAGCCCAGGACACGGAGGACAGCAGCAGTCCCTGCATTCACTATTACTAACCCCTCCCCTAGAGCCAGACAAAGCCACGCCCCTCCCGTAGGACACTCCTGGGTTTCCTCACCAGACTGATGGCCCCACAGACCCCTCTCCAGTTATCTTCCAGCTGCTTCCTTGACAACACTCCCCTGCACCTGTCACAGGCTCCAGGCTGCCCTCCTGGGGCTCGAGTTATACTCCTTCTCTATCTACTAACAGCACCGACTCCAGTCCTGACACTGGAATGGTTCACATAGAGAAGAAACAGCTCAGAAGTAGTCTGGGTTGTTCCCAGGTACCTGCATCTTCACAGAGTGACTTCCAGGGGGCAGCACAGCCAAAGCACTCACAGCCCACAAGGCTACAAATCATCAATTGGATGTCAGCAGCCTTGTCAGAGGCGCAGAGACTAGTAATTCCACAATATTTTGGGACAGCAGAGGAAGAAGCAAGTGCTGAGCTGAAGTGGTCACTGCTGCTTTGTCACAACACCAGACATATGTTCTTAAAAGCATGTAAGCGCACATTCTTAGGCATTCTCGGTCGTCTTCTCCCTTTCTGACATTATACCAATTGTATACACCCGAATGGAGAAAAGTTAAAATATAAGGTACTAGGAATATGCGCCAAAGGTAGGCAAATTAAACATTTCAAGTACAAATATTACCATATTTATTGATGTAAAATCTAAACAAGTTAGACTGAAAATATGTGTGTGTGTTTACAAAGGATGTCTAAAGTGTATGCTGTGAGGTCAGGTTGCAGTTCACTACTTGCACTTGTGCCTTTCACAAGTGTGAGTACCCAGTTACACTAATGTCTGCTCTGACTTGTTATTCTGAGAGTCATGTGCTAAAGGGGGGCTTCCACCCTAGTTTGAGGGACCAGAGTACGAATGCCCCAGGGCACAGGAAGTACACAGTCCTCATTGATACAACGGTGGCCCAGTAACTTCTGACTGCCCTTTGACCCCACAGACTGGCACATATATGTCATCAGACTATAGCACCGTGGTACATATGCACACATGTGCATGTACACGTCAGACAGTTTTTTATTCATTTATGTGCTAATACTGTTCAGCATCAGGATGTGATGTCGAAGGAGACTGGTGGAGAGCGCCGAAGTCTCTGGTATTTCAAGACAAAACTAGAGACCTTTTCACACTCATATACTGCTCCAGGCAGATCTTCCACTGCAAATGCAAGTTATATGAGTCCAGCTGAAAACTGTTTATTTTTGGGTACTTGCTTTAGTCAAAGGTTACCATTTGCAACTCACAAAAAAAAAGCAAAGGGCAATTTCATACATTAACACTTTGGTAAAGTCGTTCTTTCACACCGTACATTTCCGTAAGCTTCTCTCTCCTTGTAAGTTATCCGGTGAGAAGGCCAAGTGGAGTCAGGTCCACACTGTGCATCTTACAGTTGTGTAGCCAGAGTAGAGAGGTGTCCACACAGACACAGAACGTAGACAACACCTGTGTGTAGCATCAAGTGTCCCCAGCAACGCCTATAGAATAATGTATAGATGCCCCCAAACCGCAGAAACCACGAGGGGAATGAAAAGAGGAAGAGACGGGTTATGTCAGAGATACAAATGGTTTCCTGCTCAAGACCTGCAATAAATTAAAACAAAAGTATTATTACAAACATTCCAGGTCCTACCGATATTGGAACTCAGATTGCTGGATTCAGAGTCCAGAGTGCTAATCATTACACGATGGAACCAACGTCCACGATCCTCAACCCTAGGAGTCCTGAAGCAATGTCAGTCACCACCTACTGTCTATCGCTTGAATTCGTTCACACTGTAAATCAAACATGACAAATCCAACAGCACAACTAAAATGTGTATTTCACAAGTAATAACATAAAAACAGAAATATACTTTTGCTGATGCAGAAACAAAGAAAACGTCTCGTCTGATGCTTCGAAATCTCCATTTAGCATGGCCCCTTAACTAACCACCAAGAGTCTTTGCACGGCTGGGAACCTTTGTAAAAGAGTCAGTGGGTCACTGTGAATGCAGCAGATCTTCACCCCTGTATTTCTTACAAAGAAGCAGAGTTTTATTCCAGGTACAGGAGGCATCTCTGGTGTCTGATACTACCGGTAGTGTTCAGCCTACCCTCTCTGAGAGAGCAGCAGTGAGGGTACAAAGCACACTGGTTGCAAAATGTGGACACTGCAAACAACAGCTGCAATATCACAGATGATATAAAACACATAAAGTACTCAAGTCTTATACTAGATACAACACAGCAGGGAAATCATGTCATAAAACAAACGATGAACCCACAGTATGGAAGGGGCAGGTAATAACATGCGAATTTCCCATGGTGGGACCACAGTCAATTGCTGCCTTCTTCTCTGTGCCCCGGTCTCTTTATATAATCTGTACTTTTTGTTGTGCAATAAAAGAAAAACAAGGAATAACCCTTCATAGTATTAATGTACAGGTCAAGGGCTGGGGAGAGAGGGCAGTAGATCTGGGGGTCGGTGTAAACCTCTGACGGCATTAGATGGAAGCAGAAGACAAAGCAAGTGACATTTATTAAGACTTTAGGTGCATTTAGGTTTATAGAAAAAAACTGAGAAAGATTAAAATGTCTGAGTAGTGAAAAAAAAAAAAAGGATTTCCCATACCGGGAGTCGAACCCAGGCCGCCTGGATGAAAACCAGGAATCCTAACTGCTAGACCATATGGGAACTGTGAACTTTTTATACAGCTTAGTGTATGTGAGGTGTCTCCCAAGGTCACAGTGCATTCCGTACACTGAGAGTTATATTCTTCTTCTCAGTAGTACACAATCAATTGGGGTAACAGACACTTCACTTCTGACAAAAGAGAAGGAATGACCAGAAGTCATCATTTCTGCCACAACCTGTCAGGTCTCATTATTTACAACCTTAGAGCTTCTACACATACACAGAGCCCAGGACACGGAGGACAGCAGCAGTCCCTGCATTCACTATTACTAACCCCTCCCCTTGAGCCAGACAAAGCCACGCCCCATCCGTAGGACCCTCCTGGGTTTCCTCACCAGACTGATGGCCCCACAGACCCCTCTCCAGTTATCTTCCAGCTGCTTCCTTGACGACACTCCCCTGCACCTGTCACAGGCTCCAGGCTGCCCTCCTGGGGCTCGAGTTATACTCCTTCTCTATCTACTAACAGCACCGACTCCAGTCCTGACACTGGATTGGTTCACACAGAGAAGAAACAGCTCAGAAGTAGTCTGGGTTGTTCCCAGGTACCTGCATCTTCACAGAGTGACTGCCAGGGGGCAGCACAGCCAAAGCACTCACAGCCCACAAGGCTACAAATCATCAATTGGATGTCAGCAGCCTTGTCAGAGGCGCAGAGACTAGTAATTCCACAATATTTTGGGACAGCAGAGGAAGAAGCAAGTGCTGAGCTAAAGTGGTCACTGCTGTTTTGTCACAACACCAGACATATGTTCTTAAAAGCATGTAAGCGCACATTCTTAGGCATTCTCGGTCGTCTTCTCCCTTTCTGACATTATACCAATTGTATGCACCCGAATGGAGAAAAGTTAAAATATAAGGTACTAGGAATATGCGCCAAAGGTAGGCAAATTAAACATTTCAAGTACAAATATTACCATATTTATTGATGTAAAATGTAAACAAGTTAGACTGAAAATATGTGTGTGTGTTTACAAAGGATGTCTAAAGTGTATGCTGTGAGGTCAGGTTGCAGTTCACTACTTGCACTTGTGCCTTTCACAAGTGTGAGTACCCAGTTACACTAATGTCAGCTCTGACTTGTTTTTCTGAGAGTCATGTGCTAAAGGGGGGCTTCCACCCTAGTTTGAGGGACCAGAGTACGAATGCCCCAGGGCACAGGAAGTACACAGTCCTCATTGATACAACTGTGTCCCAGTAACTTCTGACTGCCCTTTGACCCCACAGACTGGCACATATATGTCATCAGACTATAGCACCGTGGTACATATGCACACATGTGCATGTACACGTCAGCCAGTTTTTTATTCATTTATGTGCTAATACTGTTCAGCATCAGGATGTGATGTCGAAGGAGACTGATGGAGAGCGCCGAAGTCTCTGGTATTTCAAGACAAAACTAGAGACCTTTTCACACTCATATACTGCTCCAGGCAGATCTTCCACTGCAAATGCAAGTTATATGAGTCCAGCTGAAAACTGTTTATTTTTGGGTACTTGCTTTAGTCAAAGGTTACCATTTGCAAGTCACAAAAAAAAAGCAAAGGGCAATTTCATACATTAACACTTTGGTAAAGTCGTTCTTTCACACCGTACATTTCCGTAAGTTTCTCTCTCCTTGTAAGTTATCCGGTGTGAAGGCCAAGTGGAGTCAGGTCCACACTGTGCATCTTACAGTTGTGTAGCCAGAGTAGAGAGGTGTTCACACAGACACAGGACGTAGACAACACCTGTGTGTAGCATAAAGGGTCCCCAGCAACGCCTATAGAATAATGTATAGATGCCCCCAAACCGCAGAAACCACGAGGGGAATGAAAAGAGGAAGAGACGGGTTATGTCAGAGATACAAATGGTTTCCTGCTCAAGACCTGCAATAAATTAAAACAAAAGTATTATTACAAACATTCCAGGTCCTACCGATATTGGAACTCAGATTGCTGGATTCAGAGTCCAGAGTGCTAATCATTACACGATGGAACCAACGTCCACGATCCTCAACCCTAGGAGTCCTGAAGCAGTGTCAGTCACCACCTACTGTCTATCTCTTGAATTCGTTCACACTGTAAATCAAACATGACAAATCCAACAGCACAACTAAAATGTGTATTTCACAAGTAATAACATAAAAACAGAAATATACTTTTGCTGATGCAGAAACAAAGAAAACGTCTCGTCTGATGCTTCGAAATCTCCATTTAGCATGGCCCCTTAACAAACCACCAAGAGTCTTTGCACGGCTGGGAACCTTTGTAAAAGAGTCAGTGGGTCACTGTGAATGCAGCAGATCTTCACCCCTGTATTTCTTACAAAGAAGCAGAGTTTTATTCCAGGTACAGGAGGCATCTCTGGTGTCTGATACTACCGGTAGTGTTCAGCCTACCCTCTCTGAGAGAGCAGCAGTGAGGGTACAAAGCACACTGGTTGCAAAATGTGGACACTGCAAACAACAGCTGCAATATCACAGATGATATAAAACACATAAAGTACTCAAGTCTTATACTAGATACAACACAGCAGGGAAATCATGTCATAAAACAAATGATGAACCCACAGTATGGAAGGGGCAGGTAATAAAATGTGAATTTCCCATGGTGGGACCACAGTCAATTGCTGCCTTCTTCTCTGTGCCCCGGTCTCTTTATATAATCTGTACTTTTTGTTGTGCAATAAAAGAAAAACAAGGAATAACCCTTCATAGTATTAATGTACAGGTCAAGGGCTGGGGAGAGAGGGCAGTAGATCTGGGGGTCGGTGTAAACCTCTGACGGCATTAGATGGAAGCAGAAGACAAAGCAAGTGACATTTATTAAGACTTTAGGTGCATTTAGGTTTATAGAAAAAAACTGAGAAAGATTAAAATGTCTGAGTAGTGAAAAAAAATAAATGGAGTTCCCATACCGGGAGTCGAACCCAGGCCGCCTGGGTGAAAACCAACAATCTTAACCACTAGACCATATGGGAACTGTGAACTCATCATACAGCTCAGTCTATGTGAGGTGTCTCCTAGGTCACACTGCATTCCGTACACTGAGAGTTATATTCTTCTTCTCAGTAGTACACAATCAATTGGGGTAACAGACACTTCACTTCTGACAAAAGAGAAGGAATGACCAGAAGTCATCATTTCTGCCACAACCTGTCAGGTCTCATTATTTACAACCTTAGAGCTTCTACACATACACAGAGCCCAGGACACGGAGGACAGCAGCAGTCCCTGCATTCACTATTACTAACCCCTCCCCTTGAGCCAGACAAAGCCACGCCCCATCCGTAGGACCCTCCTGGGTTTCCTCACCAGACTGATGGCCCCACAGACCCCTCTCCAGTTATCTTCCAGCTGCTTCCTTGACGACACTCCCCTGCACCTGTCACAGGCTCCAGGCTGCCCTCCTGGGGCTCGAGTTATACTCCTTCTCTATCTACTAACAGCACCGACTCCAGTCCTGACACTGGATTGGTTCACACAGAGAAGAAACAGCTCAGAAGTAGTCTGGGTTGTTCCCAGGTACCTGCATCTTCACAGAGTGACTGCCAGGGGGCAGCACAGCCAAAGCACTCACAGCCCACAAGGCTACAAATCATCAATTGGATGTCAGCAGCCTTGTCAGAGGCGCAGAGACTAGTAATTCCACAATATTTTGGGACAGCAGAGGAAGAAGCAAGTGCTGAGCTAAAGTGGTCACTGCTGTTTTGTCACAACACCAGACATATGTTCTTAAAAGCATGTAAGCGCACATTCTTAGGCATTCTCGGTCGTCTTCTCCCTTTCTGACATTATACCAATTGTATGCACCCGAATGGAGAAAAGTTAAAATATAAGGTACTAGGAATATGCGCCAAAGGTAGGCAAATTAAACATTTCAAGTACAAATATTACCATATTTATTGATGTAAAATGTAAACAAGTTAGACTGAAAATATGTGTGTGTGTTTACAAAGGATGTCTAAAGTGTATGCTGTGAGGTCAGGTTGCAGTTCACTACTTGCACTTGTGCCTTTCACAAGTGTGAGTACCCAGTTACACTAATGTCTGCTCTCACTTGTTATTCTGAGAGTCATGTGCTAAAGGGGGGCTTCCACCCTAGTTTGAGGGACCAGAGTACGAATGCCCCAGGGCACAGGAAGTACACAGTCCTCATTGATACAACTGTGGCCCAGTAACTTCTGACTGCCCTTTGACCCCACAGACTGGCACATATATGTCATCAGACTATAGCACCGTGGTACATATGCACACATGTGCATGTACACGTCAGCCAGTTTTTTATTCATTTATGTGCTAATACTGTTCAGCATCAGGATGTGATGTCGAAGGAGACTGGTGGAGAGCGCCGAAGTCTCTGGTATTTCAAAACAAAACTAGAGACCTTTTCACACTCATATACTGCTCCAGGCAGATCTTCCACTGCAAATGCAAGTTATATGAGTCCAGCTGAAAACTGTTTATTTTTGGGTACTTGCTTTAGTCAAAGGTTACCATTTGCAACTCACAAAAAAAAAGCAAAGGGCAATTTCATACATTAACCCTTTGGTAAAGTCGTTCTTTCACACAGTACATTTCCGTAAGTTTCTCTCTCATTGTAAGTTATCCGGTGTGAAGGCCAAGTGGAGTCAGGTCCACACTGTGCATCTTACAGTTGTGTAGCCAGAGTAGAGAGGTGTCCACACAGACACAGGACGTAGACAACACCTGTGTGTAGCATCAAGTGTCCCCAGCAACGCCTATAGAATAATGTATAGATGCCCCCAAACCACAAAAACCACGAGGGGAATAAAAAGAGGAAGAGACGGGTTATCTCAGAGATACAAATGGTTTCCTGCTCAAGACCTGCAATAAATTAAAACAAAAGTATTATTACAAACATTCCAGGTCCTACCGATATTGGAACTCAGATTGCTGGATTCAGAGTCCAGAGTGCTAATCATTACACGATGGAACCAACGTCCACGATCCTCAACCCTAGGAGTCCTGAAGCAGTGTCAGTCACCACCTACTGTCTATCGCTTGAATTCGTTCACACTGTAAATCAAACATGACAAATCCAACAGCACAACTAAAATGTGTATTTCACAAGTAATAACATAAACACAGAAATATACTTTTGCTGATGCAGAAACAAAGAAAACGTCTCGTCTGATGCTTCGAAATCTCCATTTAGCATGGCCCCTTAACTAACCACCAAGAGTCTTTGCACGGCTGGGAACCTTTGTAAAAGAGTCAGTGGGTCACTGTGAATGCAGCAGATCTTCACCCCTGTATTTCTTACAAAGAAGCAGAGTTTTATTCCAGGTACAGGAGGCATCTCTGGTGTCTGATACTACCGGTAGTGTTCAGCCTACCCTCTCTGAGAGAGCAGCAGTGAGGGTACAAAGCACACTGGTTGCAAAATGTGGACACTGCAAACAACAGCTGCAATATCACAGATGATATAAAACACATAAAGTACTCAAGTCTTATACTAGATACAACACAGCAGGGAAATCATGTCATAAAACAAATGATGAACACACAGTGTGGAAGGGGCAGGTAATAAAATGCGAATTTCCCATGGTGGGACCACAGTCAATTGCTGCCTTCTTCTCTGTGCCCCGGTCTCTTTATATAATCTGTACTTTTTGTTGTGCAATAAAAGAAAAACAAGGAATAACCCTTCATAGTATTAATGTACAGGTCAAGGGCTGGGGAGAGAGGGCAGTAGATCTGGGGGTCGGTGTAAACCTCTGACGGCATTAGATAGAAGCAGAAGACAAAGCAAGTGACATTTATTAAGACTTTAGGTGCATTTAGGTTTATAGAAAAAAACTAAGAAAGATTAAAATGTCTGAGTAGTGAAAAAAAATAAATGGAGTTCCCATACCGGGAGTCAAACCCAGGCCGCCTGGGTGAAAACCAACAATCTTAACCACTAGACCATATGGGAACTGTGAACTCATCATACAGCTCAGTGTATGTGAGGTGTCTCCTAGGTCACATTGCATTCCGTACACTGAGAGTTATATTCTTCTTCTCAGTAGTACACAATCAATTGGGGTAACAGACACTTCACTTCTGACAAAAGAGAAGGAATGACCAGAAGTCATCATTTCTGCCACAACCTGTCAGGTCTCATTATTTACAACCTTAGAGCTTCTACACATACACAGAGCCCAGGACACGGAGGACAGCAGCAGTCCCTGCATTCACTATTACTAACCCCTCCCCTTGAGCCAGACAAAGCCACGCCCCATCCGTAGGACCCTCCTGGGTTTCCTCACCAGACTGATGGCCCCACAGACCCCTCTCCAGTTATCTTCCAGCTGCTTCCTTGACGACACTCCCCTGCACCTGTCACAGGCTCCAGGCTGCCCTCCTGGGGCTCGAGTTATACTCCTTCTCTATCTACTAACAGCACCGACTCCAGTCCTGACACTGGATTGGTTCACACAGAGAAGAAACAGCTCAGAAGTAGTCTGGGTTGTTCCCAGGTACCTGCATCTTCACAGAGTGACTGCCAGGGGGCAGCACAGCCAAAGCACTCACAGCCCACAAGGCTACAAATCATCAATTGGATGTCAGCAGCCTTGTCAGAGGCGCAGAGACTAGTAATTCCACAATATTTTGGGACAGCAGAGGAAGAAGCAAGTGCTGAGCTAAAGTGGTCACTGCTGTTTTGTCACAACACCAGACATATGTTCTTAAAAGCATGTAAGCGCACATTCTTAGGCATTCTCGGTCGTCTTCTCCCTTTCTGACATTATACCAATTGTATGCACCCGAATGGAGAAAAGTTAAAATATAAGGTACTAGGAATATGCGCCAAAGGTAGGCAAATTAAACATTTCAAGTACAAATATTACCATATTTATTGATGTAAAATGTAAACAAGTTAGACTGAAAATATGTGTGTGTGTTTACAAAGGATGTCTAAAGTGTATGCTGTGAGGTCAGGTTGCAGTTCACTACTTGCACTTGTGCCTTTCACAAGTGTGAGTACCCAGTTACACTAATGTCAGCTCTGACTTGTTTTTCTGAGAGTCATGTGCTAAAGGGGGGCTTCCACCCTAGTTTGAGGGACCAGAGTACGAATGCCCCAGGGCACAGGAAGTACACAGTCCTCATTGATACAACTGTGTCCCAGTAACTTCTGACTGCCCTTTGACCCCACAGACTGGCACATATATGTCATCAGACTATAGCACCGTGGTACATATGCACACATGTGCATGTACACGTCAGCCAGTTTTTTATTCATTTATGTGCTAATACTGTTCAGCATCAGGATGTGATGTCGAAGGAGACTGATGGAGAGCGCCGAAGTCTCTGGTATTTCAAGACAAAACTAGAGACCTTTTCACACTCATATACTGCTCCAGGCAGATCTTCCACTGCAAATGCAAGTTATATGAGTCCAGCTGAAAACTGTTTATTTTTGGGTACTTGCTTTAGTCAAAGGTTACCATTTGCAAGTCACAAAAAAAAAGCAAAGGGCAATTTCATACATTAACACTTTGGTAAAGTCGTTCTTTCACACCGTACATTTCCGTAAGTTTCTCTCTCCTTGTAAGTTATCCGGTGTGAAGGCCAAGTGGAGTCAGGTCCACACTGTGCATCTTACAGTTGTGTAGCCAGAGTAGAGAGGTGTTCACACAGACACAGGACGTAGACAACACCTGTGTGTAGCATCAAGGGTCCCCAGCAACGCCTATAGAATAATGTATAGATGCCCCCAAACCGCAGAAACCACGAGGGGAATGAAAAGAGGAAGAGACGGGTTATGTCAGAGATACAAATGGTTTCCTGCTCAAGACCTGCAATAAATTAAAACAAAAGTATTATTACAAACATTCCAGGTCCTACCGATATTGGAACTCAGATTGCTGGATTCAGAGTCCAGAGTGCTAATCATTACACGATGGAACCAACGTCCACGATCCTCAACCCTAGGAGTCCTGAAGCAGTGTCAGTCACCACCTACTGTCTATCTCTTGAATTCGTTCACACTGTAAATCAAACATGACAAATCCAACAGCACAACTAAAATGTGTATTTCACAAGTAATAACATAAAAACAGAAATATACTTTTGCTGATGCAGAAACAAAGAAAACGTCTCGTCTGATGCTTCGAAATCTCCATTTAGCATGGCCCCTTAACAAACCACCAAGAGTCTTTGCACGGCTGGGAACCTTTGTAAAAGAGTCAGTGGGTCACTGTGAATGCAGCAGATCTTCACCCCTGTATTTCTTACAAAGAAGCAGAGTTTTATTCCAGGTACAGGAGGCATCTCTGGTGTCTGATACTACCGGTAGTGTTCAGCCTACCCTCTCTGAGAGAGCAGCAGTGAGGGTACAAAGCACACTGGTTGCAAAATGTGGACACTGCAAACAACAGCTGCAATATCACAGATGATATAAAACACATAAAGTACTCAAGTCTTATACTAGATACAACACAGCAGGGAAATCATGTCATAAAACAAATGATGAACCCACAGTATGGAAGGGGCAGGTAATAAAATGTGAATTTCCCATGGTGGGACCACAGTCAATTGCTGCCTTCTTCTCTGTGCCCCGGTCTCTTTATATACTCTGTACTTTTTGTTGTGCAATAAAAGAAAAACAAGGAATAACCCTTCATAGTATTAATGTACAGGTCAAGGGCTGGGGAGAGAGGGCAGTAGATCTGGGGGTCGGTGTAAACCTCTGACGGCATTAGATGGAAGCAGAAGACAAAGCAAGTGACATTTATTAAGACTTTAGGTGCATTTAGGTTTATAGAAAAAAACTGAGAAAGATTAAAATGTCTGAGTAGTGAAAAAAAATAAATGGAGTTCCCATACCGGGAGTCGAACCCAGGCCGCCTGGGTGAAAACCAACAATCTTAACCACTAGACCATATGGGAACTGTGAACTCATCATACAGCTCAGTCTATGTGAGGTGTCTCCTAGGTCACACTGCATTCCGTACACTGAGAGTTATATTCTTCTTCTCAGTAGTACACAATCAATTGGGGTAACAGACACTTCACTTCTGACAAAAGAGAAGGAATGACCAGAAGTCATCATTTCTGCCACAACCTGTCAGGTCTCATTATTTACAACCTTAGAGCTTCTACACATACACAGAGCCCAGGACACGGAGGACAGCAGCAGTCCCTGCATTCACTATTACTAACCCCTCCCCTTGAGCCAGACAAAGCCACGCCCCATCCGTAGGACCCTCCTGGGTTTCCTCACCAGACTGATGGCCCCACAGACCCCTCTCCAGTTATCTTCCAGCTGCTTCCTTGACGACACTCCCCTGCACCTGTCACAGGCTCCAGGCTGCCCTCCTGGGGCTCGAGTTATACTCCTTCTCTATCTACTAACAGCACCGACTCCAGTCCTGACACTGGATTGGTTCACACAGAGAAGAAACAGCTCAGAAGTAGTCTGGGTTGTTCCCAGGTACCTGCATCTTCACAGAGTGACTGCCAGGGGGCAGCACAGCCAAAGCACTCACAGCCCACAAGGCTACAAATCATCAGTTGGATGTCAGCAGCCTTGTCAGAGGCGCAGAGACTAGTAATTCCACAATATTTTGGGACAGCAGAGGAAGAAGCAAGTGCTGAGCTAAAGTGGTCACTGCTGTTTTGTCACAACACCAGACATATGTTCTTAAAAGCATGTAAGCGCACATTCTTAGGCATTCTCGGTCGTCTTCTCCCTTTCTGACATTATACCAATTGTATGCACCCGAATGGAGAAAAGTTAAAATATAAGGTACTAGGAATATGCGCCAAAGGTAGGCAAATTAAACATTTCAAGTACAAATATTACCATATTTATTGATGTAAAATGTAAACAAGTTAGACTGAAAATATGTGTGTGTGTTTACAAAGGATGTCTAAAGTGTATGCTGTGAGGTCAGGTTGCAGTTCACTACTTGCACTTGTGCCTTTCACAAGTGTGAGTACCCAGTTACACTAGTGTCTGCTCTCACTTGTTATTCTGAGAGTCATGTGCTAAAGGGGGGCTTCCACCCTAGTTTGAGGGACCAGAGTACGAATGCCCCAGGGCACAGGAAGTACACAGTCCTCATTGATACAACTGTGGCCCAGTAACTTCTGACTGCCCTTTGACCCCACAGACTGGCACATATATGTCATCAGACTATAGCACCGTGGTACATATGCACACATGTGCATGTACACGTCAGCCAGTTTTTTATTCATTTATGTGCTAATACTGTTCAGCATCAGGATGTGATGTCGAAGGAGACTGGTGGAGAGCGCCGAAGTCTCTGGTATTTCAAAACAAAACTAGAGACCTTTTCACACTCATATACTGCTCCAGGCAGATCTTCCACTGCAAATGCAAGTTATATGAGTCCAGCTGAAAACTGTTTATTTTTGGGTACTTGCTTTAGTCAAAGGTTACCATTTGCAACTCACAAAAAAAAAGCAAAGGGCAATTTCATACATTAACCCTTTGGTAAAGTCGTTCTTTCACACAGTACATTTCCGTAAGTTTCTCTCTCATTGTAAGTTATCCGGTGTGAAGGCCAAGTGGAGTCAGGTCCACACTGTGCATCTTACAGTTGTGTAGCCAGAGTAGAGAGGTGTCCACACAGACACAGGACGTAGACAACACCTGTGTGTAGCATCAAGTGTCCCCAGCAACGCCTATAGAATAATGTATAGATGCCCCCAAACCACAAAAACCACGAGGGGAATAAAAAGAGGAAGAGACGGGTTATCTCAGAGATACAAATGGTTTCCTGCTCAAGACCTGCAATAAATTAAAACAAAAGTATTATTACAAACATTCCAGGTCCTACCGATATTGGAACTCAGATTGCTGGATTCAGAGTCCAGAGTGCTAATCATTACACGATGGAACCAACGTCCACGATCCTCAACCCTAGGAGTCCTGAAGCAGTGTCAGTCACCACCTACTGTCTATCGCTTGAATTCGTTCACACTGTAAATCAAACATGACAAATCCAACAGCACAACTAAAATGTGTATTTCACAAGTAATAACATAAAAACAGAAATATACTTTTGCTGATGCAGAAACAAAGAAAACGTCTCGTCTGATGCTTCGAAATCTCCATTTAGCATGGCCCCTTAACTAACCACCAAGAGTCTTTGCACGGCTGGGAACCTTTGTAAAAGAGTCAGTGGGTCACTGTGAATGCAGCAGATCTTCACCCCTGTATTTCTTACAAAGAAGCAGAGTTTTATTCCAGGTACAGGAGGCATCTCTGGTGTCTGATACTACCGGTAGTGTTCAGCCTACCCTCTCTGAGAGAGCAGCAGTGAGGGTACAAAGCACACTGGTTGCAAAATGTGGACACTGCAAACAACAGCTGCAATATCACAGATGATATAAAACACATAAAGTACTCAAGTCTTATACTAGATACAACACAGCAGGGAAATCATGTCATAAAACAAATGATGAACACACAGTATGGAAGGGGCAGGTAATAAAATGTGAATTTCCCATGGTGGGACCACAGTCAATTGCTGCCTTCTTCTCTGTGCCCCGGTCTCTTTATATAATCTGTACTTTTTGTTGTGCAATAAAAGAAAAACAAGGAATAACCCTTCATAGTATTAATGTACAGGTCAAGGGCTGGGGAGAGAGGGCAGTAGATCTGGGGGTCGGTGTAAACCTCTGACGGCATTAGATAGAAGCAGAAGACAAAGCAAGTGACATTTATTAAGACTTTAGGTGCATTTAGGTTTATAGAAAAAAACTAAGAAAGATTAAAATGTCTGAGTAGTGAAAAAAAATAAATGGAGTTCCCATACCGGGAGTCAAACCCAGGCCGCCTGGGTGAAAACCAACAATCTTAACCACTAGACCATATGGGAACTGTGAACTCATCATACAGCTCAGTGTATGTGAGGTGTCTCCTAGGTCACATTGCATTCCGTACACTGAGAGTTATATTCTTCTTCTCAGTAGTACACAATCAATTGGGGTAACAGACACTTCACTTCTGACAAAAGAGAAGGAATGACCAGAAGTCATCATTTCTGCCACAACCTGTCAGGTCTCATTATTTACAACCTTAGAGCTTCTACACATACACAGAGCCCAGGACACGGAGGACAGCAGCAGTCCCTGCATTCACTATTACTAACCCCTCCCCTTGAGCCAGACAAAGCCACGCCCCATCCGTAGGACCCTCCTGGGTTTCCTCACCAGACTGATGGCCCCACAGACCCCTCTCCAGTTATCTTCCAGCTGCTTCCTTGACGACACTCCCCTGCACCTGTCACAGGCTCCAGGCTGCCCTCCTGGGGCTCGAGTTATACTCCTTCTCTATCTACTAACAGCACCGACTCCAGTCCTGACACTGGATTGGTTCACACAGAGAAGAAACAGCTCAGAAGTAGTCTGGGTTGTTCCCAGGTACCTGCATCTTCACAGAGTGACTGCCAGGGGGCAGCACAGCCAAAGCACTCACAGCCCACAAGGCTACAAATCATCAATTGGATGTCAGCAGCCTTGTCAGAGGCGCAGAGACTAGTAATTCCACAATATTTTGGGACAGCAGAGGAAGAAGCAAGTGCTGAGCTAAAGTGGTCACTGCTGTTTTGTCACAACACCAGACATATGTTCTTAAAAGCATGTAAGCGCACATTCTTAGGCATTCTCGGTCGTCTTCTCCCTTTCTGACATTATACCAATTGTATGCACCCGAATGGAGAAAAGTTAAAATATAAGGTACTAGGAATATGCGCCAAAGGTAGGCAAATTAAACATTTCAAGTACAAATATTACCATATTTATTGATGTAAAATGTAAACAAGTTAGACTGAAAATATGTGTGTGTGTTTCAAAGGATGTCTAAAGTGTATGCTGTGAGGTCAGGTTGCAGTTCACTACTTGCACTTGTGCCTTTCACAAGTGTGAGTACCCAGTTACACTAATGTCAGCTCTGACTTGTTTTTCTGAGAGTCATGTGCTAAAGGGGGGCTTCCACCCTAGTTTGAGGGACCAGAGTACGAATGCCCCAGGGCACAGGAAGTACACAGTCCTCATTGATACAACTGTGTCCCAGTAACTTCTGACTGCCCTTTGACCCCACAGACTGGCACATATATGTCATCAGACTATAGCACCGTGGTACATATGCACACATGTGCATGTACACGTCAGCCAGTTTTTTATTCATTTATGTGCTAATACTGTTCAGCATCAGGATGTGATGTCGAAGGAGACTGATGGAGAGCGCCGAAGTCTCTGGTATTTCAAGACAAAACTAGAGACCTTTTCACACTCATATACTGCTCCAGGCAGATCTTCCACTGCAAATGCAAGTTATATGAGTCCAGCTGAAAACTGTTTATTTTTGGGTACTTGCTTTAGTCAAAGGTTACCATTTGCAAGTCACAAAAAAAAAGCAAAGGGCAATTTCATACATTAACACTTTGGTAAAGTCGTTCTTTCACACCGTACATTTCCGTAAGTTTCTCTCTCCTTGTAAGTTATCCGGTGTGAAGGCCAAGTGGAGTCAGGTCCACACTGTGCATCTTACAGTTGTGTAGCCAGAGTAGAGAGGTGTTCACACAGACACAGGACGTAGACAACACCTGTGTGTAGCATCAAGGGTCCCCAGCAACGCCTATAGAATAATGTATAGATGCCCCCAAACCGCAGAAACCACGAGGGGAATGAAAAGAGGAAGAGACGGGTTATGTCAGAGATACAAATGGTTTCCTGCTCAAGACCTGCAATAAATTAAAACAAAAGTATTATTACAAACATTCCAGGTCCTACCGATATTGGAACTCAGATTGCTGGATTCAGAGTCCAGAGTGCTAATCATTACACGATGGAACCAACGTCCACGATCCTCAACCCTAGGAGTCCTGAAGCAGTGTCAGTCACCACCTACTGTCTATCTCTTGAATTCGTTCACACTGTAAATCAAACATGACAAATCCAACAGCACAACTAAAATGTGTATTTCACAAGTAATAACATAAAAACAGAAATATACTTTTGCTGATGCAGAAACAAAGAAAACGTCTCGTCTGATGCTTCGAAATCTCCATTTAGCATGGCCCCTTAACAAACCACCAAGAGTCTTTGCACGGCTGGGAACCTTTGTAAAAGAGTCAGTGGGTCACTGTGAATGCAGCAGATCTTCACCCCTGTATTTCTTACAAAGAAGCAGAGTTTTATTCCAGGTACAGGAGGCATCTCTGGTGTCTGATACTACCGGTAGTGTTCAGCCTACCCTCTCTGAGAGAGCAGCAGTGAGGGTACAAAGCACACTGGTTGCAAAATGTGGACACTGCAAACAACAGCTGCAATATCACAGATGATATAAAACACATAAAGTACTCAAGTCTTATACTAGATACAACACAGCAGGGAAATCATGTCATAAAACAAATGATGAACCCACAGTATGGAAGGGGCAGGTAATAAAATGTGAATTTCCCATGGTGGGACCACAGTCAATTGCTGCCTTCTTCTCTGTGCCCCGGTCTCTTTATATAATCTGTACTTTTTGTTGTGCAATAAAAGAAAAACAAGGAATAACCCTTCATAGTATTAATGTACAGGTCAAGGGCTGGGGAGAGAGGGCAGTAGATCTGGGGGTCGGTGTAAACCTCTGACGGCATTAGATGGAAGCAGAAGACAAAGCAAGTGACATTTATTAAGACTTTAGGTGCATTTAGGTTTATAGAAAAAAACTGAGAAAGATTAAAATGTCTGAGTAGTGAAAAAAAATAAATGGAGTTCCCATACCGGGAGTCGAACCCAGGCCGCCTGGGTGAAAACCAACAATCTTAACCACTAGACCATATGGGAACTGTGAACTCATCATACAGCTCAGTCTATGTGAGGTGTCTCCTAGGTCACACTGCATTCCGTACACTGAGAGTTATATTCTTCTTCTCAGTAGTACACAATCAATTGGGGTAACAGACACTTCACTTCTGACAAAAGAGAAGGAATGACCAGAAGTCATCATTTCTGCCACAACCTGTCAGGTCTCATTATTTACAACCTTAGAGCTTCTACACATACACAGAGCCCAGGACACGGAGGACAGCAGCAGTCCCTGCATTCACTATTACTAACCCCTCCCCTTGAGCCAGACAAAGCCACGCCCCATCCGTAGGACCCTCCTGGGTTTCCTCACCAGACTGATGGCCCCACAGACCCCTCTCCAGTTATCTTCCAGCTGCTTCCTTGACGACACTCCCCTGCACCTGTCACAGGCTCCAGGCTGCCCTCCTGGGGCTCGAGTTATACTCCTTCTCTATCTACTAACAGCACCGACTCCAGTCCTGACACTGGATTGGTTCACACAGAGAAGAAACAGCTCAGAAGTAGTCTGGGTTGTTCCCAGGTACCTGCATCTTCACAGAGTGACTGCCAGGGGGCAGCACAGCCAAAGCACTCACAGCCCACAAGGCTACAAATCATCAATTGGATGTCAGCAGCCTTGTCAGAGGCGCAGAGACTAGTAATTCCACAATATTTTGGGACAGCAGAGGAAGAAGCAAGTGCTGAGCTAAAGTGGTCACTGCTGTTTTGTCACAACACCAGACATATGTTCTTAAAAGCATGTAAGCGCACATTCTTAGGCATTCTCGGTCGTCTTCTCCCTTTCTGACATTATACCAATTGTATGCACCCGAATGGAGAAAAGTTAAAATATAAGGTACTAGGAATATGCGCCAAAGGTAGGCAAATTAAACATTTCAAGTACAAATATTACCATATTTATTGATGTAAAATGTAAACAAGTTAGACTGAAAATATGTGTGTGTGTTTACAAAGGATGTCTAAAGTGTATGCTGTGAGGTCAGGTTGCAGTTCACTACTTGCACTTGTGCCTTTCACAAGTGTGAGTACCCAGTTACACTAATGTCTGCTCTCACTTGTTATTCTGAGAGTCATGTGCTAAAGGGGGGCTTCCACCCTAGTTTGAGGGACCAGAGTACGAATGCCCCAGGGCACAGGAAGTACACAGTCCTCATTGATACAACTGTGGCCCAGTAACTTCTGACTGCCCTTTGACCCCACAGACTGGCACATATATGTCATCAGACTATAGCACCGTGGTACATATGCACACATGTGCATGTACACGTCAGCCAGTTTTTTATTCATTTATGTGCTAATACTGTTCAGCATCAGGATGTGATGTCGAAGGAGACTGGTGGAGAGCGCCGAAGTCTCTGGTATTTCAAAACAAAACTAGAGACCTTTTCACACTCATATACTGCTCCAGGCAGATCTTCCACTGCAAATGCAAGTTATATGAGTCCAGCTGAAAACTGTTTATTTTTGGGTACTTGCTTTAGTCAAAGGTTACCATTTGCAACTCACAAAAAAAAAGCAAAGGGCAATTTCATACATTAACCCTTTGGTAAAGTCGTTCTTTCACACAGTACATTTCCGTAAGTTTCTCTCTCATTGTAAGTTATCCGGTGTGAAGGCCAAGTGGAGTCAGGTCCACACTGTGCATCTTACAGTTGTGTAGCCAGAGTAGAGAGGTGTCCACACAGACACAGGACGTAGACAACACCTGTGTGTAGCATCAAGTGTCCCCAGCAACGCCTATAGAATAATGTATAGATGCCCCCAAACCACAAAAACCACGAGGGGAATAAAAAGAGGAAGAGACGGGTTATCTCAGAGATACAAATGGTTTCCTGCTCAAGACCTGCAATAAATTAAAACAAAAGTATTATTACAAACATTCCAGGTCCTACCGATATTGGAACTCAGATTGCTGGATTCAGAGTCCAGAGTGCTAATCATTACACGATGGAACCAACGTCCACGATCCTCAACCCTAGGAGTCCTGAAGCAGTGTCAGTCACCACCTACTGTCTATCGCTTGAATTCGTTCACACTGTAAATCAAACATGACAAATCCAACAGCACAACTAAAATGTGTATTTCACAAGTAATAACATAAAAACAGAAATATACTTTTGCTGATGCAGAAACAAAGAAAACGTCTCGTCTGATGCTTCGAAATCTCCATTTAGCATGGCCCCTTAACTAACCACCAAGAGTCTTTGCACGGCTGGGAACCTTTGTAAAAGAGTCAGTGGGTCACTGTGAATGCAGCAGATCTTCACCCCTGTATTTCTTACAAAGAAGCAGAGTTTTATTCCAGGTACAGGAGGCATCTCTGGTGTCTGATACTACCGGTAGTGTTCAGCCTACCCTCTCTGAGAGAGCAGCAGTGAGGGTACAAAGCACACTGGTTGCAAAATGTGGACACTGCAAACAACAGCTGCAATATCACAGATGATATAAAACACATAAAGTACTCAAGTCTTATACTAGATACAACACAGCAGGGAAATCATGTCATAAAACAAATGATGAACACACAGTATGGAAGGGGCAGGTAATAAAATGCGAATTTCCCATGGTGGGACCACAGTCAATTGCTGCCTTCTTCTCTGTGCCCCGGTCTCTTTATATAATCTGTACTTTTTGTTGTGCAATAAAAGAAAAACAAGGAATAACCCTTCATAGTATTAATGTACAGGTCAAGGGCTGGGGAGAGAGGGCAGTAGATCTGGGGGTCGGTGTAAACCTCTGACGGCATTAGATAGAAGCAGAAGACAAAGCAAGTGACATTTATTAAGACTTTAGGTGCATTTAGGTTTATAGAAAAAAACTAAGAAAGATTAAAATGTCTGAGTAGTGAAAAAAAATAAATGGAGTTCCCATACCGGGAGTCAAACCCAGGACGCCTGGGTGAAAACCAACAATCTTAACCACTAGACCATATGGGAACTGTGAACTCATCATACAGCTCAGTGTATGTGAGGTGTCTCCTAGGTCACATTGCATTCCGTACACTGAGAGTTATATTCTTCTTCTCAGTAGTACACAATCAATTGGGGTAACAGACACTTCACTTCTGACAAAAGAGAAGGAATGACCAGAAGTCATCATTTCTGCCACAACCTGTCAGGTCTCATTATTTACAACCTTAGAGCTTCTACACATACACAGAGCCCAGGACACGGAGGACAGCAGCAGTCCCTGCATTCACTATTACTAACCCCTCCCCTTGAGCCAGACAAAGCCACGCCCCATCCGTAGGACCCTCCTGGGTTTCCTCACCAGACTGATGGCCCCACAGACCCCTCTCCAGTTATCTTCCAGCTGCTTCCTTGACGACACTCCCCTGCACCTGTCACAGGCTCCAGGCTGCCCTCCTGGGGCTCGAGTTATACTCCTTCTCTATCTACTAACAGCACCGACTCCAGTCCTGACACTGGATTGGTTCACACAGAGAAGAAACAGCTCAGAAGTAGTCTGGGTTGTTCCCAGGTACCTGCATCTTCACAGAGTGACTGCCAGGGGGCAGCACAGCCAAAGCACTCACAGCCCACAAGGCTACAAATCATCAATTGGATGTCAGCAGCCTTGTCAGAGGCGCAGAGACTAGTAATTCCACAATATTTTGGGACAGCAGAGGAAGAAGCAAGTGCTGAGCTAAAGTGGTCACTGCTGTTTTGTCACAACACCAGACATATGTTCTTAAAAGCATGTAAGCGCACATTCTTAGGCATTCTCGGTCGTCTTCTCCCTTTCTGACATTATACCAATTGTATGCACCCGAATGGAGAAAAGTTAAAATATAAGGTACTAGGAATATGCGCCAAAGGTAGGCAAATTAAACATTTCAAGTACAAATATTACCATATTTATTGATGTAAAATGTAAACAAGTTAGACTGAAAATATGTGTGTGTGTTTACAAAGGATGTCTAAAGTGTATGCTGTGAGGTCAGGTTGCAGTTCACTACTTGCACTTGTGCCTTTCACAAGTGTGAGTACCCAGTTACACTAATGTCAGCTCTGACTTGTTTTTCTGAGAGTCATGTGCTAAAGGGGGGCTTCCACCCTAGTTTGAGGGACCAGAGTACGAATGCCCCAGGGCACAGGAAGTACACAGTCCTCATTGATACAACTGTGTCCCAGTAACTTCTGACTGCCCTTTGACCCCACAGACTGGCACATATATGTCATCAGACTATAGCACCGTGGTACATATGCACACATGTGCATGTACACGTCAGCCAGTTTTTTATTCATTTATGTGCTAATACTGTTCAGCATCAGGATGTGATGTCGAAGGAGACTGATGGAGAGCGCCGAAGTCTCTGGTATTTCAAGACAAAACTAGAGACCTTTTCACACTCATATACTGCTCCAGGCAGATCTTCCACTGCAAATGTAAGTTATATGAGTCCAGCTGAAAACTGTTTATTTTTGGGTACTTGCTTTAGTCAAAGGTTACCATTTGCAAGTCACAAAAAAAAAGCAAAGGGCAATTTCATACATTAACACTTTGGTAAAGTCGTTCTTTCACACCGTACATTTCCGTAAGTTTCTCTCTCCTTGTAAGTTATCCGGTGTGAAGGCCAAGTGGAGTCAGGTCCACACTGTGCATCTTACAGTTGTGTAGCCAGAGTAGAGAGGTGTTCACACAGACACAGGACGTAGACAACACCTGTGTGTAGCATCAAGGGTCCCCAGCAACGCCTATAGAATAATGTATAGATGCCCCCAAACCGCAGAAACCACGAGGGGAATGAAAAGAGGAAGAGACGGGTTATGTCAGAGATACAAATGGTTTCCTGCTCAAGACCTGCAATAAATTAAAACAAAAGTATTATTACAAACATTCCAGGTCCTACCGATATTGGAACTCAGATTGCTGGATTCAGAGTCCAGAGTGCTAATCATTACACGATGGAACCAACGTCCACGATCCTCAACCCTAGGAGTCCTGAAGCAGTGTCAGTCACCACCTACTGTCTATCTCTTGAATTCGTTCACACTGTAAATCAAACATGACAAATCCAACAGCACAACTAAAATGTGTATTTCACAAGTAATAACATAAAAACAGAAATATACTTTTGCTGATGCAGAAACAAAGAAAACGTCTCGTCTGATGCTTCGAAATCTCCATTTAGCATGGCCCCTTAACAAACCACCAAGAGTCTTTGCACGGCTGGGAACCTTTGTAAAAGAGTCAGTGGGTCACTGTGAATGCAGCAGATCTTCACCCCTGTATTTCTTACAAAGAAGCAGAGTTTTATTCCAGGTACAGGAGGCATCTCTGGTGTCTGATACTACCGGTAGTGTTCAGCCTACCCTCTCTGAGAGAGCAGCAGTGAGGGTACAAAGCACACTGGTTGCAAAATGTGGACACTGCAAACAACAGCTGCAATATCACAGATGATATAAAACACATAAAGTACTCAAGTCTTATACTAGATACAACACAGCAGGGAAATCATGTCATAAAACAAATGATGAACCCACAGTATGGAAGGGGCAGGTAATAAAATGTGAATTTCCCATGGTGGGACCACAGTCAATTGCTGCCTTCTTCTCTGTGCCCCGGTCTCTTTATATAATCTGTACTTTTTGTTGTGCAATAAAAGAAAAACAAGGAATAACCCTTCATAGTATTAATGTACAGGTCAAGGGCTGGGGAGAGAGGGCAGTAGATCTGGGGGTCGGTGTAAACCTCTGACGGCATTAGATGGAAGCAGAAGACAAAGCAAGTGACATTTATTAAGACTTTAGGTGCATTTAGGTTTATAGAAAAAAACTGAGAAAGATTAAAATGTCTGAGTAGTGAAAAAAAATAAATGGAGTTCCCATACCAGGAGTCGAACCCAGGCCGCCTGGGTGAAAACCAACAATCTTAACCACTAGACCATATGGGAACTGTGAACTCATCATACAGCTCAGTCTATGTGAGGTGTCTCCTAGGTCACACTGCATTCCGTACAGTGAGAGTTATATTCTTCTTCTCAGTAGTACACAATCAATTGGGGTAACAGACACTTCACTTCTGACAAAAGAGAAGGAATGACCAGAAGTCATCATTTCTGCCACAACCTGTCAGGTCTCATTATTTACAACCTTAGAGCTTCTACACCTACACAGAGCCCTGGACACGGAGGACAGCAGCAGTCCCTGCATTCACTATTACTAACCCCTCCCCTTGAGCCAGACAAAGCCACGCCCCATCCGTAGGACACTCCTGGGTTTCCTCACCAGACTGATGGCCCCACAGACCCCTCTCCAGTTATCTTCCAGCTGCTTCCTTGACGACACTCCCCTGCACCTGTCACAGGCTCCAGGCTGCCCTCCTGGGGCTCGAGTTATACTCCTTCTCTATCTACTAACAGCACCGACTCCAGTCCTGACACTGGATTGGTTCAAACAGAGAAGAAACAGCTCAGAAGTAGTCTGTGTTGTTCCCAGGTACCTGCATCTTCACAGAGTGACTGCCAGGGGGCAGCACAGCCAAAGCACTCACAGCCCACAAGGCTACAAATCATCAATCGGATGTCAGCAGCCTTGTCAGAGGCGCAGAGACTAGTAATTCCACAATATTTTGGGACAGCAGAGGAAGAAGCAAGTGCTGAGCTGAAGTGGTCACTGCTGTTTTGTCACAACACCAGACATATGTTCTTAAAAGCATGTAAGCGCACATTCTTAGGCATTCTCGCTCGTCTTCTCCCTTTCTGACATTATACCAATTGTATACACCCGAATGGAGAAAAGTTAAAATATAAGGTACTAGGAATATGCGCCAAAGGTAAGCAAATTAAACATTTCAAGTACAAATATTACCATATTTATTGATGTAAAATGTAAACAAGTTAGACTGAAAATATGTGTGTGTGTTTACAAAGGATGTCTAAAGTGTATGCTGTGAGGTCAGGTTGCAGTTCACTACTTGCACTTGTGCCTTTCACAAGTGTGAGTACCCAGTTACACTAATGTCTGCTCTGACTTGTTATTCTGAGAGTCATGTGCTAAAGGGGGGCTTCCACCCTAGTTTGAGGGACCAGAGTACGAATGCCCCAGGGCACAGGAAGTACACAGTCCTCGTTGATACAACTGTGGCCCAGTAACTTCTGACTGCCCTTTGACCCCACAGACTGGCACATATATGTCATCAGACTATAGCACCGTGGTACATATGCACACATGTGCATGTACACGTCAGCCAGTTTTTTATTCATTTATGTGCTAATACTGTTCAGCATCAGGATGTGATGTCGAAGGAGACTGGTGGAGAGCGCCGAAGTCTCTGGTATTTCAAGACAAAACTAGAGACCTTTTCACACTCATATACTGCTCCAGGCAGATCTTCCACTGCAAATGCAAGTTATATGAGTCCAGCTGAAAACTGTTTAATTTTGGGTACTTGCTTTAGTCAAATGTTACCATTTGCAACTCACAAAAAAAAAGCAAAGGGCAATTTCATACATTAACACTTTGGTAAAGTCGTTCTTTCACACCGTACATTTCCGTAAGTTTCTCTCTCCTTGTAAGTTATCCGGTGTGAAGGCCAAGTGGAGTCAGGTCCACACTGTGCATCTTACAGTTGTGTAGCCAGAGTAGAGAGGTGTCCACACAGACACAGGACGTAGACAACACCTGTGTGTAGCATCAAGTGTCCCCAGCAACGCCTATAGAATAATGTATAGATGCCCCCAAACCACAAAAACCACGAGGGGAATAAAAAGAGGAAGAGACGGGTTATCTCAGAGATACAAATGGTTTCCTGCTCAAGACCTGCAATAAATTAAAACAAAAGTATTATTACAAACATTCCAGGTCCTACCGATATTGGAACTCAGATTGCTGGATTCAGAGTCCAGAGTGCTAATCATTACACGATGGAACCAACGTCCACGATCCTCAACCCTAGGAGTCCTGAAGCAGTGTCAGTCACCACCTACTGTCTATCGCTTGAATTCGTTCACACTGTAAATCAAACATGACAAATCCAACAGCACAACTAAAATGTGTATTTCACAAGTAATAACATAAAAACAGAAATATACTTTTGCTGATGCAGAAACAAAGAAAACGTCTCGTCTGATGCTTCGAAATCTCCATTTAGCATGGCCCCTTAACTAACCACCAAGAGTCTTTGCACGGCTGGGAACCTTTGTAAAAGAGTCAGTGGGTCACTGTGAATGCAGCAGATCTTCACCCCTGTATTTCTTACAAAGAAGCAGAGTTTTATTCCAGGTACAGGAGGCATCTCTGGTGTCTGATACTACCGGTAGTGTTCAGCCTACCCTCTCTGAGAGAGCAGCAGTGAGGGTACAAAGCACACTGGTTGCAAAATGTGGACACTGCAAACAACAGCTGCAATATCACAGATGATATAAAACACATAAAGTACTCAAGTCTTATACTAGATACAACACAGCAGGGAAATCATGTCATAAAACAAATGATGAACACACAGTATGGAAGGGGCAGGTAATAAAATGCGAATTTCCCATGGTGGGACCACAGTCAATTGCTGCCTTCTTCTCTGTGCCCCGGTCTCTTTATATAATCTGTACTTTTTGTTGTGCAATAAAAGAAAAACAAGGAATAACCCTTCATAGTATTAATGTACAGGTCAAGGGCTGGGGAGAGAGGGCAGTAGATCTGGGGGTCGGTGTAAACCTCTGACGGCATTAGATAGAAGCAGAAGACAAAGCAAGTGACATTTATTAAGACTTTAGGTGCATTTAGGTTTATAGAAAAAACTGAGAAAGATTAAAATGTCTGAGTAGTGAAAAAAAATAAATGGAGTTCCCATACCGGGAGTCGAACCCAGGCCGCCTGGGTGAAAACCAACAATCCTAACCACTAGACCATATGGGAACTGTGAACTCATCATACAGCTCAGTGTATGTGAGGTGTCTCCTAGGTCACAGTGCATTCCGTACACTGAGAGTTATATTCTTCTTCTCAGTAGTACACAATCAATTGGGGTAACAGACACTTCACTTCTGACAAAAGAGAAGGAATGACCAGAAGTCATCATTTCTGCCACAACCTGTCAGGTCTCATTATTTACAACCTTAGAGCTTCTACACATACACAGAGCCCAGGACACAGAGGACAGCAGCAGTCTCTGCATTCACTATTACTAACCCCTCCCCTTGAGCCAGACAAAGCCACGCCCCATCCGTAGGACACTCCTGGGTTTCCTCACCAGACTGATGGCCCCACAGACCCCTCTCCAGTTATCTTCCAGCTGCTTCCTTGACGACACTCCCCTGCACCTGTCACAGGCTCCAGGCAGCCCTCCTGGGGCTCGAGTTATACTCCTTCTCTATCTACTAACAGCACCGACTCCAGTCCTGACACTGGATTGGTTCACACAGAGAAGAAACAGCTCAGAAGTAGTCTGGGTTGTTCCCAGGTACCTGCATCTTCACAGAGTGACTGCCAGGGGGCAGCACAGCCAAAGCACTCACAGCCCACAAGGCTACAAATCATCAATTGGATGTCAGCAGCCTTGTCAGAGGTGCAGAGACTAGTAATTCCACAATATTTTGGGACAGCAGAGGAAGAAGCAAGTGCTGAGCTGAAGTGGTCACTGCTGTTTTGTCACAACACCAGACATATGTTCTTAAAAGCATGTAAGCGCACATTCTTAGGCATTCTCGGTCGTCTTCTCCCTTTCTGACATTATACCAATTGTATACACCCGAATGGAGAAAAGTTAAAATATAAGGTACTAGGAATATGCGCCAAAGGTAGGCAAATTAAACATTTCAAGTACAAATATTACCATATTTATTGATGTAAAATGTAAACAAGTTAGACTGAAAATATGTGTGTGTGTTTACAAAGGATGTCTAAAGTGTATGCTGTGAGGTCAGGTTGCAGTTCACTACTTGCACTTGTGCCTTTCACAAGTGTGAGTACCCAGTTACACTAATGTCTGCTCTGACTTGTTATTCTGAGAGTCATGTGCTAAAGGGGGGCTTCCACCCTAGTTTGAGGGACCAGAGTACGAATGCCCCAGGGCACAGGAAGTACACAGTCCTCATTGATACAGCTGTGGCCCAGTAACTTCTGACTGCCCTTTGACCCCACAGACTGGCACATATATGTCATCAGACTATAGCACCGTGGTACATATGCACACATGTGCATGTACACGTCAGCCAGTTTTTTATTCATTTATGTGCTAATACTGTTCAGCATCAGGATGTGATGTCGAAGGAGACTGGTGGAGAGCGCCGAAGTCTCTGGTATTTCAAGACAAAACTAGAGACCTTTTCACACTCATATACTGCTCCAGGCAGATCTTCCACTGCAAATGCAAGTTATATGAGTCCAGCTGAAAACTGTTTATTTTTGGGTACTTGCTTTAGTCAAAGGTTACCATTTGCAACTCACAAAAAAAAAGCAAAGGGCAATTTCATACATTAACACTTTGGTAAAGTCGTTCTTTCACACCGTACATTTCCGTAAGTTTCTCTCTCCTTGTAAGTTATCCGGTGTGAAGGCCAAGTGGAGTCAGGTCCACACTGTGCATCTTACAGTTGTGTAGCCAGAGTAGAGAGGTGTCCACACAGACACAGGACGTAGACAACACCTGTGTGTAGCATCAAGTGTCCCCAGCAACGCCTATAGAATAATGTATAGATGCCCCCAAACCGCAGAAACCACGAGAGGAATAAAAAGAGGAAGAGACGGGTTATGTCAGAGATACAAATGGTTTCCTGTTCAAGACCTGCAATAAATTAAAACAAAAGTATTATTACAAACATTCCAGGTCCTACCGATATTGGAACTCAGATTGCTGGATTCAGAGTCCAGAGTGCTAATCATTACACAATGGAACCAACGTCCACGATCCTCAACCCTAGGAGTCCTGAAGCAGTGTCAGTCACCACCTACTGCCTATCGCTTGAATTCGTTCACACTGTAAATCAAACATGACAAATCCAGCAGCACAACTAAAATGTGTATTTCACAAGTAATAACATAAAAACAGAAATATACTTTTGCTGATGCAGAAACAAAGAAAACGTCTCGTCTGATGCTTCGAAATCTCCATTTAGCATGGCCCCTTAACTAACCACCAAGAGTCTTTGCACGGCTGGGCACCTTTGTAAAAGAGTCAGTGGGTCACTGTGAATGCAGCAGATCTTCACCCCTGTATTTCTTACAAAGAAGCAGAGTTTTATTCCAGGTACAGGAGGCATCTCTGGTGTCTGATACTACCGGTAGTGTTCAGCCTACCCTCTCTGAGAGAGCAGCAGTGAGGGTACAAAGCACACTGGTTGCAAAATGTGGACACTGCAAACAACAGCTGCAATATCACAGATGATATAAAACACATAAAGTACTCAAGTCTTATACTAGATACAACACAGCAGGGAAATCATGTCATAAAACAAATGATGAACCCACAGTATGGAAGGGGCAGGTAATAAAATGCGAATTTCCCATGGTGGGACCACAGTCAATTGCTGCCTTCTTCTCTGTGCCCCGGTCTCTTTATATAATCTGTACTTTTTGTTGTGCAATAAAAGAAAAACAAGGAATAACCCTTCATAGTATTAATGTACAGGTCAAGGGCTGGGGAGAGAGGGCAGTAGATCTGGGGGTCGGTGTAAACCTCTGACGGCATTAGATGGAAGCAGAAGACAAAGCAAGTGACATTTATTAAGACTTTAGATGCATTTAGGTTTATAGAAAAAAACTGAGAAAGATTAAAATGTCTGAGTAGTGAAAAAAAAAAAATGGAGTTCCCATACCGGGAGTTGAACCTGGGCCGCCAGGGTGAAAAAAAGGAATCCTAACCGATAGACCATATGGGAACTGTGAACTTGTCATACAGCTCAGTGTATGTGAGGTGTCTCCTAGGTCACACTGCATTCCGTACACTGAGAGTTATATTCTTCTTCTCAGTAGTACACAATCAATTGGGGTAACAGACACTTCACTTCTGACAAAAGAGAAGGAATGACCAGAAGTCATCATTTCTGCCACAACCTGTCAGGTCTCATTATTTACAACCTTAGAGCTTCTACACATACACAGAGCCCAGGACACGGAGGACAGCAGCAGTCCCTGCATTCACTATTACTAACCCCTCCCCTTGAGCCAGACAAAGCCACGCCCCATCCGTAGGACACTCCTGGGTTTCCTCACCAGACTGATGGTCCCACAGACCCCTCTCCAGTTATCTTCCAGCTGCTTCCTTGACGACACTCCCCTGCACCTGTCACAGGCTCCAGGCTGCCCTCCTGGGGCTCGAGTTATACTCTTTCTCTATCTACTAACAGCACCGACTCCAGTCCTGACACTGGATTGGTTCACACAGAGAAGAAACAGCTCAGAAGTAGTCTGGGTTGTTCCCAGGTACCTGCATCTTCACAGAGTGACTGCCAGGGGGCAGCACAGCCAAAGCACTCACAGCCCACAAGGCTACAAATCATCAATTGGATGTCAGCAGCCTTGTCAGAGGCGCAGAGACTAGTAATTCCACAATATTTTGGGACAGCAGAGGAAGAAGCAAGTGCTGAGCTGAAGTGGTCACTGCTGTTTTGTCACAACACCAGACATATGTTCTTAAAAGCATGTAAGCGCACATTCTTAGGCATTCTCGGTCGTCTTCTCCCTTTCTGACATTATACCAATTGTATACACCCGAATGGAGAAAAGTTAAAATATAAGGTACTAGGAACGTGCGCCAAAGGTAGGCAAATTAAACATTTCAAGTACAAATATTACCATATTTATTGATGTAAAATGTAAACAAGTTAGACTGAAAATATGTGTGTGTGTTTACAAAGGATGTCTAAAGTGTATGCTGTGAGGTCAGGTTGCAGTTCACTACTTGCACTTGTGCCTTTCACAAGTGTGAGTACCCAGTTACACTAATGTCTGCTCTGACTTGTTATTCTGAGAGTCATCTGCTAAAGGGGGGCTTCCACCCTAGTTTGAGGGACCAGAGTACGAATGCCCCAGGGCACAGGAAGTACACAGTCCTCATTGATACAACTGTGGCCCAGTAACTTCTGACTGCCCTTTGACCCCACAGACTGGCACATATATGTCATCAGACTATAGCACCGTGGTACATATGCACACATGTGCATGTACACGTCAGCCAGTTTTTTATTCATTTATGTGCTAATACTGTTCAGCATCAGGATGTGATGTCGAAGGAGACTGGTGGAGAGCGCCGAAGTCTCTAGTATTTCAAGACAAAACTAGAGACCTTTTCACACTCATATACTGCTCCAGGCAGATCTTCCACTGCAAATGCAAGTTATATGAGTCCAGCTAAAAACTGTTTATTTTTGGGTACTTGCTTTAGTCAAATGTTACCATTTGCAACTCACAAAAAAAAAGCAAAGGGCAATTTCATACATTAACACTTTGGTAAAGTCGTTCGTTCACACCGTACATTTCCGTAAGTTTCTCTCTCCTTGTAAGTTATCCGGTGTGAAGGCCAAGTGGAGTCAGGTCCACACTGTGCATCTTACAGTTGTGTAGCCAGAGTAGAGAGGTGTCCACACAGACACAGGACGTAGACAACACCTGTGTGTAGCATCAAGTGTCCCCAGCAACGCCTATAGAATAATGTATAGATACCCCCAAACCGCAGAAACCACGAGGGGAATGAAAAGAGGAAGAGACGGGTTATGTCAGAGATACAAATGGTTTCCTGCTCAAGACCTGCAATAAATTAAAACAAAAGTATTATTAGAAACATTCCAGGTCCTACCGATATTGGAACTCAGATTGCTGGATTCAGAGTCCAGAGTGTTAATCATTACACAATGGAACCAACGTCCACGATCCTCAACCCTAGGAGTCCTGAAGCAGTGTCAGTCACCACCTACTGTCTATCGCTTGAATTCGTTCACACTGTAAATCAAACATGACAAATCCAACAGCACAACTAAAATGTGTATTTCACAAGTAATAACATAAAAACAGAAATATACTTTTGCTGATGCAGAAACAAAGAAAACGTCTCGTCTGATGCTTCGAAATCTCCATTTAGCATGGCCCCTTAACTAACCACCAAGAGTCTTTGCACGGCTGGGAACCTTTGTAAAAGAGTCAGTGGGTCACTGTGAATGCAGCAGATCTTCACCCCTGTATTTCTTACAAAGAAGCAGAGTTTTATTCCAGGTACAGGAGGCATCTCTGGTGTCTGATACTACCGGTAGTGTTCAGCCTACCCTCTCTGAGAGAGCAGCAGTGAGGGTACAAAGCACACTGGTTGCAAAATGTGGACACTGCAAACAACAGCTGCAATATCACAGATGATATAAAACACATAAAGTACTCAAGTCTTATACTAGATACAACACAGCAGGGAAATCATGTCATAAAACAAATGATGAACACACAGTATGGAAGGGGCAGGTAATAAAATGCGAATTTCCCATGGTGGGACCACAGTCAATTGCTGGCTTCTTCTCTGTGCCCCGGTCTCTTTATATAATCTGTACTTTTTGTTGTGCAATAAAAGAAAAACAAGGAATAACCCTTCATAGTATTAATGTACAGGTCAAGGGCTGGGGAGAGAGGGCAGTAGATCTGGGGGTCGGTGTAAACCTCTGACGGCATTAGATGGAAGCAGAAGACAAAGCAAGTGACATTTATTAAGACTTTAGGTGCATTTAGGTTTATAGAAAAAAACTGAGAAAGATGAAAATGTCTGAGGAGTGAAAAAAATTAAATGGAGTTCCCATACCGGGAGTCGAACCCGGGCCACCTGGGTGAAAACCAGGAATCCTAACCGCTAGACCATATGGGAACTGTGAACTCATCATACAGCTCAGTGTATGTGAGGTGTCTCCTAGGTCCCACTGCATTCCGTACACTGAGAGTTATATTCTTCTTCTCAGTAGTACACAATCAATTGGGGTAACAGACACTTCACTTCTGACAAAAGAGAAGGAATGACCAGAAGTCATCATTTCTGCCACAACCTGTCAGGTCTCATTATTTACAACCTTAGAGCTTCTACACATACACAGAGCCCAGGACACGGAGGACAGCAGCAGTCCCTGCATTCACTATTACTAACCCCTCCCCTTGAGCCAGACAAAGCCACGCCCCTCCCGTAGGACACTCCTGGGTTTCCTCACCAGACTGATGGCCCCACAGACCCCTCTCCAGTTATCTTCCAGCTGCTTCCTTGACGACACTCCCCTGCACCTGTCACAGGCTCCAGGCTGCCCTCCTGGGGCTCGAGTTATACTCCTTCTCTATCTACTAACAGCACCGACTCCAGTCCTGACACTGGATTGGTTCACACAGAGAAGAAACAGCTCAGAAGTAGTCTGGGTTGTTCCCAGGTACCTGCATCTTCACAGAGTGACTGCCAGGGGGCAGCACAGCCAAAGCACTCACAGCCCACAAGGCTACAAATCATCAATTGGATGTCAGCAGCCTTGTCAGAGGCGCAGAGACTAGTGATTCCACAATATTTTGGGACAGCAGAGGAAGAAGCAAGTGCTGAGCTGAAGTGGTCACTGCTGTTTTGTCACAACACCAGACATATGTTCTTAAAAGCATGTAAGCGCACATTCTTAGGCATTCTCGGTCGTCTTCTCCCTTTCTGACATTATACCAATTGTATACACCCGAATGGAGAAAAGTTAAAATATAAGGTACTAGGAATATGCGCCAAAGGTAGGCAAATTAAACATTTCAAGTACAAATATTACCATATTTATTGATGTAAAATGTAAACAAGTTAGACTGAAAATATGTGTGTGTGTTTACAAAGGATGTCTAAAGTGTATGCTGTGAGGTCAAGTTGCAGTTCACTACTTGCACTTGTGCCTTTCACAAGTGTGAGTACCCAGTTACACTAATGTCTGCTCTGACTTGTTATTCTGAGAGTCATCTGCTAAAGGGGGGCTTCCACCCTAGTTTGAGGGACCAGAGTACGAATGCCCCAGGGCACAGGAAGTACACAGTCCTCATTGATACAACTGTGGCCCAGTAACTTCTGACTGCCCTTTGACCCCACAGACTGGCACATATATGTCATCAGACTATAGCACCGTGGTACATATGCACACATGTGCATGTACACGTCAGCCAGTTTTTTATTCATTTATGTGCTAATACTGTTCAGCATCAGGATGTGATGTCGAAGGAGACTGGTGGAGAGTGCCGAAGTCTCTAGTATTTCAAGACAAAACTAGAGACCTTTTCACACTCATATACTGCTCCAGGCAGATCTTTCACTGCAAATGCAAGTTATATGAGTCCAGCTGAAAACTGTTTATTTTTGGGTACTTGCTTTAGTCAAATGTTACCATTTGCAACTCACAAAAAAAAAGCAAAGGGCAATTTCATACATTAACACTCTGGTAAAGTCGTTCTTTCACACCGTACATTTCCGTAAGTTTCTCTCTCCTTGTAAGTTATCCGGTGTGAAGGCCAAGTGGAGTCAGGTCCACACTGTGCATCTTACAGTTGTGTAGCCAGAGTAGAGAGGTGTCCACACAGACACAGGATGTAGACAACACCTGTGTGTAGCATCAAGTGTCCCCAGCAACGCCTATAGAATAATGTATAGATACCCCCAAACCGCAGAAACCACGAGGGAAATGAAAAGAGGAAGAGACGGGTTATGTCAGAGATACAAATGGTTTCCTGCTCAAGACCTGCAATAAATTAAAACAAAAGTATTATTACAAACATTCCAGGTCCTACCGATATTGGAACTCAGATTGCTGGATTCAGAGTCCAGAGTGTTAATCATTACACGATGGAACCAACGTCCACGATCCTCAACCCTAGGAGTCCTGAAGCAGTGTCAGTCACCACCTACTGTCTATCGCTTGAATTCCTTCACACTGTAAATCAAACATGACAAATCCAACAGCACAACTAAAATGTGTATTTCACAAGTAATAACATAAAAACAGAAATATACTTTTGCTGATGCAGAAACAAAGAAAACGTCTCGTCTGATGCTTCGAAATCTCCATTTAGCATGGCCCCTTAACTAACCACCAAGAGTCTTTGCACGGCTGGGAACCTTTGTAAAAGAGTCAGTGGGTCACTGTGAATGCAGCAGATCTTCACCCCTGTATTTCTTACAAAGAAGCAGAGTTTTATTCCAGGTACAGGAGGCATCTCTGGTGTCTGATACTACCGGTAGTGTTCAGCCTACCCTCTCTGAGAGAGCAGCAGTGAGGGTACAAAGCACACTGGTTGCAAAATGTGGACACTGCAAACAACAGCTGCAATATCACAGATGATATAAAACACATAAAGTACTCAAGTCTTATACTAGATACAACACAGCAGGGAAATCATGTCATAAAACAAATGATGAACACACAGTATGGAAGGGGCAGGTAATAAAATGCGAATTTCCCATGGTGGGACCACAGTCAATTGCTGGCTTCTTCTCTGTGCCCCGGTCTCTTTATATAATCTGTACTTTTTGTTGTGCAATAAAAGAAAAACAAGGAATAACCCTTCATAGTATTAATGTACAGGTCAAGGGCTGGGGAGAGAGGGCAGTAGATCTGGGGGTCGGTGTAAACCTCTGACGGCATTAGATGGAAGCAGAAGACAAAGCAAGTGACATTTATTAAGACTTTAGGTGCATTTAGGTTTATAGAAAAAAACTGAGAAAGATGAAAATGTCTGAGTAGTGAAAAAAATTAAATGGAGTTCCCATACCGGGAGTCGAACCCGGGCCGCCTGGGTGAAAACCAGGAATCCTAACCACTAGACCATATGGGAACTGTGAACTCATCATACAGCTCAGTGTATGTGAGGTGTCTCCTAGGTCACACTGCATTCCGTACACTGAGAGTTATATTCTTCTTCTCAGTAGTACACAATCAATTGGGGTAACAGACACCTCACTTCTGACAAAAGAGAAGGAATGACCAGAAGTCATAATTTCTGCCACAACCTGTCAGGTCTCATTATTTACAACCTTAGAGCTTCTACACATACACAGAGCCCAGGACACGGAGGACAGCAGCAGTCCCTGCATTCACTATTACTAACCCCTCCCCTTGAGCCAGACAAAGCCACGCCCCTCCCGTAGGACACTCCTGGGTTTCCTCACCAGACTGATGGCCCCACAGACCCCTCTCCAGTTATCTTCCAGCTGCTTCCTTGACGACACTCCCCTGCACCTGTCACAGGCTCCAGGCTGCCCTCCTGGGGCTCGAGTTATACTCCTTCTCTATCTACTAACAGCACCGACTCCAGTCCTGACACTGGATTGGTTCACACAGAGAAGAAACAGCTCAGAAGTAGTCTGGGTTGTTCCCAGGTACCTGCATCTTCACAGAGTGACTGCCAGGGGGCAGCACAGCCAAAGCACTCACAGCCCACAAGGCTACAAATCATCAATTGGATGTCAGCAGCCTTGTCAGAGGCGCAGAGACTAGTGATTCCACAATATTTTGGGACAGCAGAGGAAGAAGCAAGTGCTGAGCTGAAGTGGTCACTGCTGTTTTGTCACAACACCAGACATATGTTCTTAAAAGCATGTAAGCGCACATTCTTAGGCATTCTCGGTCGTCTTCTCCCTTTCTGACATTATACCAATTGTATACACCCGAATGGAGAAAAGTTAAAATATAAGGTACTAGGAATATGCGCCAAAGGTAGGCAAATTAAACATTTCAAGTACAAATATTACCATATTTATTGATGTAAAATGTAAACAAGTTAGACTGAAAATATGTGTGTGTGTTTACAAAGGATGTCTAAAGTGTATGCTGTGAGGTCAGGTTGCAGTTCACTACTTGCACTTGTGCCTTTCACAAGTGTGAGTACCCAGTTACACTAATGTCTGCTCTGACTTGTTATTCTGAGAGTCATGTGCTAGAGGGGGGCTTCCACCCTAGTTTGAGGGACCAGAGTATGAATTCCCCAGGGCACAGGAAGTACACAGTCCTCATTGATACAACTGTGGCCCAGTAACTTCTGACTGCCCTTTGACCCCACAGACTGGCACATATATGGCATCAGACTATAGCACTGTGGTACATATGCACACATGTGCATGTACACGTCAGCCAGTTTTTTATTCATTTATGTGCTAATACTGTTCAGCATCAGGATGTGATGTCGAAGGAGACTGGTGGAGAGCGCCGAAGTCTCTGGTATTTCAAGACAAAACTAGAGACCTTTTCACACTCATATACTGCTCCAGGCAGATCTTCCACTGCAAATGCAAGTTATATGAGTCCAGCTGAAAACTGTTTATTTTTGAGTACTTGCTTTAGTCAAAGGTTACCATTTGCAACTCACAAAAAAAAAGCAGAGGGCAATTTCATACATTAACACTTTGGTAAAGTCGTTCTTCACACCGTACATTTCCGTAAGTTTCTCTCTCCTTGTAAGTTATCCGGTGTGAAGGCCAAGTGGAGTCAGGTCCACACTGTGCATCTTACAGTTGTGTAGCCAGAGTAGAGAGGTGTCCACACAGACACAGGACGTAGACAACACCTGTGTGTAGCATCAAGGGTCCCCAGCAACGCCTATAGAATAATGTATAGATGCCCCCAAACCACAGAAACCACGAGGGGAATAAAAAGAGGAAGAGATGGGTTATGTCAGAGATACAAATGGTTTCCTGCTCAAGACCTGCAATAAATTAAAACAAAAGTATTATTACAAACATTCCAGGTCCTACCGATATTGGAACTCAGATTGCTGGATTCAGAGTCCAGAGTGCTAATCATTACACAATGGAACCAACGTCCACGATCCTCAACCCTAGGAGTCCTGAAGCAGTGTCAGTCACCACCTACTGTCTATCGCTTGAATTCGTTCACACTGTAAATCAAACATGACAAATCCAACAGCACAACTAAAATGTGTATTTCACAAGTAATAACATAAAAACAGAAATATACTTTTGCTGATGCAGAAACAAAGAAAACGTCTCGTCTGATGCTTCGAAATCTCCATTTAGCATGGCCCCTTAACTAACCACCAAGAGTCTTTGCACGGCTGGGCACCTTTGTAAAAGAGTCAGTGGGTCACTGTGAATGCAGCAGATCTTCACCCCTGTATTTCTTACAAAGAAGCAGAGTTTTATTCCAGGTACAGGAGGCATCTCTGGTGTCTGATACTACCGGTAGTGTTCAGCCTACCCTCTCTGAGAGAGCAGCAGTGAGGGTACAAAGCACACTGGTTGCAAAATGTGGACACTGCAAACAACAGCTGCAATATCACAGATGATATAAAACACATAAAGTACTCAAGTCTTATACTAGATACAACACAGCAGGGAAATCATGTCATAAAACAAATGATGAACCCACAGTATGGAAGGGGCAGGTAATAAAATGCGAATTTCCCATGGTGGGACCACAGTCAATTGCTGCCTTCTTCTCTGTGCTCCGGTCTCTTTATATAACCTGTACTTTTTGTTGTGCAATAAAAGAAAAACAAGGAATAACCCTTCATAGTATTAATGTACAGGTCAAGGGCTGGGGAGAGAGGGCAGTAGATCTGGGGGTCGGTGTAAACCTCTAACGGCATTAGATGGAAGCAGAAGACAAAGCAAGTGACATTTATTAAGACTTTAGGTGCATTTAGGTTTATAGAAAAAAACTGAGAAAGATGAAAATGTCTGAGTAGTGAAAAAAAATAAATGGAGTTCCCATACCAGGAGTCGAACCCGGGCCGCCTGGGTGAAAACCAAGAATCCTAACCGCTAGACCATATGGGAACTGTGAACTCATCATACAGCTCAGTGTATGTGAGGTGTCTCCTAGGTCACACTGCATTCCGTACACTGAGAGTTATATTCTTCTTCTCAGTAGTACACAATCAATTGGGGTAACAGACACTTCACTTCTGACAAAAGAGAAGGAATGACCAGAAGTCATCATTTCTGCAAAAACCTGTCAGGTCTCATTATTTACAACCTTAGAGCTTCTACACATACACAGAGCCCAGGACACGGAGGACAGCAGCAGTCCCTGCATTCACTATTACTAACCCCTCCCCTTGAGCCAGACAAAGCCACGCCCCTCCCGTAGGACACTCCTGGGTTTCCTCACCAGACTGATGGCCCCACAGACCCCTCTCCAGTTATCTTCCAGCTGCTTCCTTGACAACACTCCCCTGCACCTGTCACAGGCTCCAGGCTGCCCTCCTGGGGCTCGAGTTATACTCCTTCTCTATCTACTAACAGCACCGACTCCAGTCCTGACACTGGATTGGTTCACACAGAGAAGAAACAGCTCAGAAGTAGTATGGGTTGTTCCCAGGTACCTGCATCTTCACAGAGTGACTGCCAGGAGGCAGCATAGCCAAAGCACTCACAGCCCACAAGGCTACAAATCATCAATTGGATGTCAGCAGCCTTGTCAGAGGCGCAGAGACTAGTGATTCCACAATATTTTGGGACAGCAGAGGAAGAAGCAAGTGCTGAGCTGAAGTGGTCACTGCTGTTTTGTCACAACACCAGACATATGTTCTTAAAAGCATGTAAGCGCACATTCTTAGGCATTCTCGGTCGTCTTCTCCCTTTCTGACATTATACCAATTGTATACACCCGAATGGAGAAAAGTTAAAATATAAGGTACTAGAAATATGCGCCAAAGGTAGGCAAATTAAACATTTCAAGTACAAATATTACCATATTTATTGATGTAAAATGTAAACAAGTTAGACTGAAAATATGTGTGTGTGTTTACAAAGGATGTCTAAAGTGTATGCTGTGAGGTCAGGTTGCAGTTCACTACTTGCACCTGTGCCTTTCACAAGTGTGAGTACCCAGTTACACTAATGTCTGCTCTGACTTGTTATTCTGAGAGTCATGTGCTAAAGGGGGGCTTCCACCCTAGTTTGAGGGACCAGAGTACGAATGCCCCAGGGCACAGGAAGTACACAGTCCTCATTGATACAACTGTGGCCCAGTAACTTCTGACTGCCCTTTGACCCCACAGACTGGCACATATATGGCATCAGACTATAGCACCGTGTACATATGCACACATGTGCATGTACACGTCAGCCAGTTTTTTATTCATTTATGTGCTAATACTGTTCAGCATCAGGATGTGATGTCGAAGGAGACTGGTGGAGAGCGCCGAAGTCTCTGGTATTTCAAGACAAAACTAGAGACCTTTTCACACTCATATACTGCTCCAGGCAGATCTTCCACTGCAAATGCAAGTTATATGAGTCCAGCTGAAAACTGTTTATTTTTCGGTACTTGCTTTAGTCAAAGGTTACCATTTGCAACTCACAAAAAAAAAGCAAAGGGCAATTTCATACATTAACACTTTGGTAAAGTCGTTCTTTCACACCGTACATTTCCGTAAGTTTCTCTCTCCTTGTATGTTTTCCGGTGTGAAGGCCAAGTGGAGTCAGGTCCACACTGTGCATCTTACAGTTGTGTAGCCAGAGTAGAGAGGTGTCCACACAGACACAGGACGTAGACAACACCTGTGTGTAGCATCAAGGGTAACCAGCAACGCCTATAGAATAATGTAAAGATGCCCCCAAACCGCAGAAACCACGAGGGGAATAAAAAGAGGAAGAGACGGGTTATGTCAGAGATACAAATGGTTTCCTGCTCAAGACCTGCAATAAATTAAAACAAAAGTATTATTACAAACATTCCAGGTCCTACCGATATTGGAACTCAGATTGCTGGATTCAGAGTCCAGAGTGCTAATCATTACACAATGGAACCAACGTCCACGATCCTCAACCCTAGGAGGCCTGAAGCAGTGTCAGTCACCACCTACTGTCTATCGCTTGAATTTGTTCACACTGTAAATCAAACATGACAAATCCAACAGCACAACTAAAATGTGTATTTCACAAGTAATAACATAAAAACAGAAATATACTTTTGCTGATGCAGAAACAAAGAAAACGTCTCGTCTGATGCTTCGAAATCTCCATTTAGCATGGCCCCTTAACTAACCACCAAGAGTCTTTGCACGGCTGGGCACCTTTGTAAAAGAGTCAGTGGGTCACTGTGAATGCAGCAGATCTTCACCCCTGTATTTCTTACAAAGAAGCAGAGTTTTATTCCAGGTACAGGAGGCATCTCTGGTGTCTGATACTACTGGTAGTGTTCAGCCTACCCTCTCTGAGAGAGCAGCAGTGAGGGTACAAAGCACACTGGTTGCAAAATGTGGACACTGCAAACAACAGCTGCAATATCACAGATGATATAAAACACATAAAGTACTCAAGTCTTATACTAGATACAACACAGCAGGGAAATCATGTCATAAAACAAATGATGAACCCACAGTATGGAAGGGGCAGGTAATAAAATGCGAATTTCCCATGGTGGGACCACAGTCAATTGCTGCCTTCTTCTCTGTGCCCCGGTCTCTTTATATAATCTGTACTTTTTGTTGTGCAATAAAAGAAAAACAAGGAATAACCCTTCATAGTAATAATGTACAGGTCAAGGGCTGGGGAGAGAGGAAAGTAGATCTGGGGGTAGGTGTAAACCTCTGACGGCATTAGATGGAAGCAGAAGACAAAGCAAGTGACATTTATTAAGACTTTAGGTGCATTTAGGTTTATAGAAAAAAACTGAGAAAGATTAAAATGTCTGAGTAGTGAAAAAAAAAAAATGGAGTTCCCATACCAGGAGTTAAACCCGGGCCGCCTGAGTGAAAACCAAGAATCCTAACCGCTAGACCATATGGGAACTATGAACTCATCATACAGCTCAGTGTATGTGAGGTGTCTCCTAGGTCACACTGCATTCCGTACACTGAGAGTTATATTCTTCTTCTCAGTAGTACACAATCAATTGGGGTAACAGACACTTCACTTCTGACAAAAGAGAAGGAATGACCAGAAGTCATCATTTCTGCCACAACCTGTCAGGTCTCATTATTTACAACCTTAGAGCTTCTACACATACACAGAGCCCAGGACACGGAGGACAGCAGCAGTCCCTGCATTCACTATTACTAACCCCTCCCCTTGAGCCAGACAAAGCCACGCCCCATCCGTAGGACACTCCTGGGTTTCCTCACCAGACAGATGGCCCCACAGACCCCTGTCCAGTTATCTTCCAGCTGCTTCCTTGACGACACTCCCCTGCACCTGTCACAGGCTCCAGGCTGCCCTCCTGGGGCTCGAGTTATACTCCTTCTCTATCTACTAACAGCACCGACTCCAGTCCTGACACTGGATTGGTTCACACAGAGAAGAAACAGCTCAGAAGTAGTCTGGGTTGTTCCCAGGTACCTGCATCTTCACAGAGTGACTGCCAGGGGGCAGCACAGCCAAAGCACTCACAGCCCACAAGGCTACAAATCATCAATTGGATGTCAGCAGCCTTGTCAGAGGCGCAGAGACTAGTAATTCCACAATATTTTGGGACAGCAGAGGAAGAAGCAAGTGCTGAGCTGAAGTGGTCACTGCTGTTTTGTCACAACACCAGACATATGTTCTTAAAAGCATGTAAGCGCACATTCTTAGGCATTCTCGGTCGTCTTCTCCCTTTCTGACATTATACCAATTGTATGCACCCGAATGGAGAAAAGTTAAAATATAAGGTACTAGGAATATGCGCCAAAGGTAGGCAAATTAAACATTTCAAGTACAAATATTACCATATTTTTTAATGTAAAATGTAAACAAGTTAGACTGAAAATATGTGTGTGTGTTTACAAAGGATGTCTAAAGTGTATGCTGTGAGGTCAGGTTGCAGTTCACTACTTGCACTTGTGCCTTTCACAAGTGTGAGTACCCAGTTACACTAATGTCTGCTCTGACTTGTTATTCTGAGAGTCATGTGCTAAAGGGGGGCTTCCACCCTAGTTTGAGGGACCAGAGTACGAATGCCCCAGGGCACAGGAAGTACACAGTCCTCATTGATACAACTGTGGCCCAGTAAATTCTGACTGCCCTTTGACCCCACAGACTGGCACATATATGGCATCAGACTATAGCACCGTGGTACATATGCACACATGTGCATGTACAGGTCAGCCAGTTTTTTATTCATTTATGTGCTAATACTGTTCAGCATCAGGATGTGATGTCGAAGGAGACTGGTGGAGAGCGCCGAAGTCTCTGGTATTTCAAGACAAAACTAGAGACCTTTTCACACTCATATACTGCTCAAGGCAGATCTTCCACTGCAAATGCAAGTTATATGAGTCCAGCTGAAAACTGTTTATTTTTGGGTACTTGCTTTAGTCAAAGGTTACCATTTGCAACTCACAAAAAAAAAGCAAAGGGCAATTTCATACATTAACACTTTGGTAAAGTCGTTCTTTCACACCGTACATTTCCGTAAGTTTCTCTCTCCTTGTAAGTTATCCGGTGAGAAGGCCAAGTGGAGTCAGGTCCACACTGTGCATCTTACAGTTGTGTAGCCAGAGTAGAGAGGTGTCCACACAGACACAGGACGTAGACAACACCTGTGTGTAGCATCAAGGGTCCCCAGCAACGCCTATAGAATAATGTATAGATGCCCCCAAACCGCAGAAACCACGAGGGGAATAAAAAGAGGAAGAGACTGGTTATGTCAGAGATACAAATGGTTTCCTGCTCAAGACCTGCAATAAATTAAAACAAAAGTATTATTACAAACATTCCAGGTCCTACCGATATTGGAACTCAGATTGCTGGATTCAGAGTCCAGAGTGCTAATCATTACACAATGGAACCAACGTCCACGATCCTCAACCCTAGGAGTCCTGAAGCAGTGTCAGTCACCACCTACTGTCTATCGCTTGAATTCGTTCACACTGTAAATCAAACATGACAAATCCAACAGCACAACTAAAATGTGTATTTCACAAGTAATAACATAAAAACAGAAATATACTTTTGCTGATGCATAAACAAAGAAAACGTCTCGTCTGATGCTTCGAAATCTCCATTTAGCATGGCCCCTTAACTAACCACCAAGAGTCTTTGCACGGCTGGGCACCTTTGTAAAAGAGTCAGTGGGTCACTGTGAATGCAGCAGATCTTCACCCCTGTATTTCTTACAAAGAAGCAGAGTTTTATTCCAGGTACAGGAGGCATCTCTGGTGTCTGATACTACCGGTAGTGTTCAGCCTACCCTCTCTGAGAGAGCAGCAGTGAGGGTACAAAGCACACTGGTTGCAAAATGTGGACACTGCAAACAACAGCTGCAATATCACAGATGATATAAAACACATAAAGTACTCAAGTCTTATACTAGATACAACACAGCAGGGAAATCATGTCATAAAACAAATGATGAACCCACAGTATGGAAGGGGCAGGTAATAAAATGCGAATTTCCCATGGTGGGACCACAGTCAATTGCTGCCTTCTTCTCTGTGCCCCGGTCTCTTTATAATCTGTACTTTTTGTTGTGCAATAAAAGAAAAATAAGGAATAACCCTTCATAGTAATAATGTACAGGTCAAGGGCTGGGGAGAGAGGGCAGTAGATCTGGGGGTCGGTGTAAACCTCTGACGGCATTAGATGGAAGCAGAAGACAAAGCAAGTGACATTTATTAAGACTTTAGGTGCATTTAGGTTTATAGAAAAAAACTGAGAAAGATTAAAATGTCTGAGTAGTGAAAAAAAAAAAATGGAGTTCCCATACCAGGAGTTTAACCCGGGCCGCCTGAGTGAAAACCAAGAATCCTAACCGCTAGACCATATGGGAACTATGAACTCATCATACAGCTCAGTGTATGTGAGGTGTCTCCTAGGTCACACTGCATTCCGTACACTGAGAGTTATATTCTTCTTCTCAGTAGTACACAATCAATTGGGGTAACAGACACTTCACGTCTGACAAATGAGAAGGAATGACCAGAAGTCATCATTTCTGCCACAACCTGTCAGGTCTCATTATTTACAACCTTAGAGCTTCTACACATACACAGAGCCCAGGACACGGAGGACAGCAGCAGTCCCTGCATTCACTATTACTAACCCCTCCCCTTGAGCCAGACAAAGCCACGCCCCATCCGTAGGACACTCCTGGGTTTCCTCACCAGACAGATGGCCCCACAGACCCCTGTCCAGTTATCTTCCAGCTGCTTCCTTGACGACACTCCCCTGCACCTGTCACAGGCTCCAGGCTGCCCTCCTGGGGCTCGAGTTATACTCCTTCTCTATCTACTAACAGCACCGACTCCAGTCCTGACACTGGATTGGTTCACACAGAGAAGAAACAGCTCAGAAGTAGTCTGGGTTGTTCCCAGGTACCTGCATCTTCACAGAGTGACTGCCAGGGGGCAGCACAGCCAAAGCACTCACAGCCCACAAGCCTACGAATCATCAATTGGATGTCAGCAGCCTTGTCAGAGGCGCAGAGACTAGTAATTCCACAATATTTTGGGACAGCAGAGGAAGAAGCAAGTGCTGAGCTGAAGTGGTCACTGCTGTTTTGTCACAACACCAGACATATGTTCTTAAAAGCATGTAAGCGCACATTCTTAGGCATTCTCGGTCGTCTTCTCCCTTTCTGACATTATACCAATTGTATACACCCGAATGGAGAAAAGTTAAAATATAAGGTACTAGGAATGCGCCAAAGGTAGACAAATTAAACATTTCAAGTACAAATATTACCATATTTATTGATGTAAAATGTGAACAAGTTAGACTGAAAATATGTGTGTGTGTTTACAAAGGATGTCTAAAGTGTATGCTGTGAGGTCAGGTTGCAGTTCACTACTTGCACTTGTACCTTTCACAAGTGTGAGTACCCAGTTACACTAATGTCTGCTCTGACTTGTTATTCTGGGAGTCATGTGCTAAAGGGGGGCTTCCACCCTAGTTTGAGGGACCAGAGTACGAATGCCCCTGGGCACAGGAAGTACACAGTCCTCATTGATACAACTGTGGCCCAGTAACTTCTGACTGCCCTTTGACCCCACAGACTGGCACATATATGTCATCAGACTATAGCGCCGTGGTACATATGCACACATATGCATGTACACGTCAGCCAGTTTTTTATTCATTTATGTACTAATACTGTTCAGCATCAGGATGTGATGTCGAAGGAGACTGGTGGAGAGCACCGAAGTCTCTGGTATTTCAAGACAAAACTAGAGACCTTTTCACACTCATATACTGCTCCAGGCAGATCTTCCACTGCAAATGCAAGTTTTATGAGTCCAGCTGAAAACTGTTTATTTTTGGGTACTTGCTTTAGTCAAAGGTTACCATTTGCAACTCACAAAAAAAAAGCAAAGGGCAATTTCATACATTAACACTTTGGTAAAGTCGTTCTTTCACACCGTACATTTCCGTAAGTTTCTCTCTCCTTGTAAGTTATCCGGTGTGAAGGCCAAGTGGAGTCAGGTCCACACTGTGCATCTTACAGTTGTGTAGCCAGAGTAGAGAGGTGTCCACACAGACACAGGACGTAGACAACACCTGTGTGTAGCATCAAGGGTCCCCAGCAACGCCTATAGAATAATGTATAGATGCCCCCAAACCGCAGAAACCACGAGGGGAATGAAAAGAGGAAGAGACGGGTTTTGTCAGAGATACAAATGGTTTCCTGCTCAAGACCTGCAATAAATTAAAACAAAAGTATTATTACAAACATTTCAGGTCCTACCGATATTGGAACTCAGATTGCTGGATTCAGAGTCCAGAGTGCTAATCATTACACGATGGAACCAACGTCCACGATCCTCAACCCTAGGAGTCCTGAAGCAGTGTCAGTCACCACCTACTGTCTATCGCTTGAATTCGTTCACACTGTAAATCAAACATGACAAATCCAACAGCACAACTAAAATGTGTATTTCACAAGTAATAACATAAAAACTGAAATATACTTTAGCTGATGCAGAAACAAAGAAAACGTCTCGTCTGATGCTTCGAAATCTCCATTTACCATGGCCCCTTAACTAACCACCAAGAGTCTTTGCACGGCTGGGAACCTTTGTAAAAGAGTCAGTGGGTCACTGTGAATGCAGCAGATCTTCACCCCTGTATTTCTTACAAAGAAGCAGAGTTTTATTCCAGGTACAGGAGGCATCTCTGGTGTCTGATACTACCGGTAGTGTTCAGCCTACCCTCTCTGAGAGAGCAGCAGTGAGGGTACAAAGCACACTGGTTGCAAAATGTGGACACTGCAAACAACAGCTGCAATATCACAGATGATATAAAACACATAAAGTACTCAAGTCTTATACTAGATACAACACAGCAGGGAAATCATGTCATAAAACAAATGATGAACCCACAGTATGGAAGGGGCAGGTAATAAAATGCGAATTTCCCATGGTGGGACCACAGTCAATTGCTGCCTTCTTCTCTGTGCCCCGGTCTCTTTATATAATCTGTACTTTTTGTTGTGCAATAAAAGAAAAACAAGGAATAACCCTTCATAGTATTAATGTACAGGTCAAGGGCTGGGGAGAGAGGGCAGTAGATCTGGGGGTCGGTGTAAACCTCTGACGGCATTAGATGGAAGCAGAAGACAAAGCAAGTGACATTTATTAAGACTTTAGGTGCATTTAGGTTTATAGAAAAAAACTGAGAAAGATTAAAATGTCTGAGTAGTGAAAAAAAAAAAATGGAGTTCCCATACCGGGAGTTGAACCCGGGCGAAAACCAGGAATCCTAACCGCTAGACCATATGGGAACTGCGAACTCATCATACAGCTCAGTGTATGTGAGGTGTCTCCTAGGTCACACTGCATTCCGTACACTGAGAGTTATATTCTTCTTCTCAGTAGTACACAATCAATTGGGGTAACAGACACTTCACTTCTGACAAAAGAGAAGGAATGACCAGAAGTCATCATTTCTGCCACAACCTGTCAGGTCTCAATATTTACAACCTTAGAGCTTCTACACATACACAGAGCCCAGGACACGGAGGACAGCAGCAGTCCCTGCATTCACTATTACTAACCCCTCCCCTTGAGCCAGACAAAGCCACGCCCCATCCGTAGGACACTCCTGGGTTTCCTCACCAGACTGATGGCCCCACAGACCCCTCTCCAGTTATCTTCCAGCTGCTTCCTTGACGACACTCCCCTGCACCTGTCACAGGCTCCAGGCTGCCCTCCTGGGGCTCAAGTTATACTCCTTCTCTATCTACTAACAGCACCGACTCCAGTCCTGACACTGGATTGGTTCACACAGAGAAGAAACAGCTCAGAAGTAGTCTGGGTTGTTCCCAGGTACCTGCATCTTCACAGAGTGACTGCCAGGGGGCAGCACAGCCAAAGCACTCACAGCCCACAAGCCTACGAATCATCAATTGGATGTCAGCAGCCTTGTCAGAGGCGCAGAGACTAGTAATTCCACAATATTTTGGGACAGCAGAGGAAGAAGCAAGTGCTGAGCTGAAGTGGTCACTGCTGTTTTGTCACAACACCAGACATATGTTCTTAAAAGCATGTAAGCGCACATTCTTAGGCATTCTCGGTCGTCTTCTCCCTTTCTGACATTATACCAATTGTATACACCCGAATGGAGAAAAGTTAAAATATAAGGTACTAGGAATATGCGCCAATGGTAGGCAAATTAAACATTTCAAGTACAAATATTACCATATTTATTGATGTAAAATGTAAACAAGTTAGACTGAAAATATGTGTGTGTGTTTACAAAGGATGTCTAAAGTGTATGCTGTGAGGTCAGGTTGCAGTTCACTACTTGCACTTGTGCCTTTCACAAGTGTGAGTACCCAGTTACACTAATGTCTGCTCTGACTTGTTATTCTGAGAGTCATCTGCTAAAGGGGGGCTTCCACCCTAGTTTGAGGGACCAGAGTACGAATGCCCCAGGGCACAGGAAGTACACAGTCCTCATTGATACAACTGTGGCCCAGTAACTTCTGACTGCCCTTTGACCCCACAGACTGGCACATATATGTCATCAGACTATAGCACCGTGGTACATATGCACACATGTGCATGTACACGTCAGCCAGTTTTTTATTCATTTATGTGCTAATACTGTTCAGCATCAGGATGTGATGTCGAAGGAAACTGGTGGAGAGCGCCGAAGTCTCTGGTATTTCAAGACAAAACTAGAGACCTTTTCACACTCATATACTGCTCCAGGCAGATCTTCCACTGCAAATGCAAGTTATATGAGTCCAGCTGAAAACTGTTTATTTTTGGGTACTTGCTTTAGACAAATGTTACCATTTGCATCTCACAAAAAAAAAGCAAAGGGCAATTTCATACATTAACACTTTGGTAAAGTCGTTCTTTCACACCGTACATTTCCGTAAGTTTCTCTCTCCTTGTAAGTTATCCGGTGTGAAGGCCAAGTGGAGTCAGGTCCACACTGTGCATCTTACAGTTGTGTAGCCAGAGTAGAGAGGTGTCCACACAGACACAGGACGTAGACAACACCTGTGTGTAGCATCAAGTGTCCCCAGCAACGCCTATAGAATAATGTATAGATGCCCCCAAACCGCAGAAACCACGAGGGGAATGAAAAGAGGAAGAGACGGGTTATGTCAGAGATACAAATGGTTTCCTGCTCAAGACCTGCAATAAATTAAAACAAAAGTATTATTACAAACATTTCAGGTCCTACCGATATTGGAACTCAGATTGCTGGATTCAGAGTCCAGAGTGCTAATCATTACACGATGGAACCAACGTCCACGATCCTCAACCCTAGGAGTCCTGAAGCAGTGTCAGTCACCACCTACTGTCTATCGCTTGAATTCGTTCACACTGTAAATCAAACATGACAAATCCAACAGCACAACTAAAATGTGTATTTCACAAGTAATAACATAAAAACAGAAATATACTTTTGCTGATGCAGAAACAAAGAAAACGTCTCGTCTGATGCTTCGAAATCTCCATTTAGCATGGCCCCTTAACTAACCACCAAGAGTCTTTGCACGGCTGGGAACCTATTGTAAAAGAGTCAGTGGGTCACTGTGAATGCAGCAGATCTTCACCCCTGTATTTCTTACAAAGAAGCAGAGTTTTATTCCAGGTACAGGAGGCATCTCTGGTGTCTGATACTACCAGTAGTGTTCAGCCTACCCTCTCTGAGAGAGCAGCAGTGAGGGTACAAAGCACACTGGTTGCAAAATGTGGACACTGCAAACAACAGCTGCAAAATCACCCATGATATAAAACACATAAAGTACTCAAGTCTTATACTAGATACAACACAGCAGGGAAATCATGTCATAAAACAAATGATGAACCCACAGTATGGAAGGGGCAGGTAATAAAATGCGAATTTCCCATGGTAGGACCACAGTCAATTGCTGCCTTCTTCTCTGTGCCCCGGTCTCTTTATATAATCTGTACTTTTTGTTGTGCAATAAAAGAAAAACAAGGAATAACCCTTCATAGAATTAATGTACAGGTCAAGGGCTGGGGAGAGAGGGCAGTAGATCTGGGGGTCGGTGTAAACCTCTGACGGCATTAGATGGAAGCAGAAGACAAAGCAAGTGACATTTATTAAGACTTTAGGTGCATTTAGGTTTATAGAAAAAAACTGAGAAAGATTCAAATGTCTGAGTAGTGAAAAAAATAAATGGAGTTCCCATACCGGGAGTCGAACCCGGGCCGCCTGGGTGAAAACCAACAATCCTAACTGCTAGACCATATGGGAACTGTCAACGCATCCTACAGCTCAGTGTATGTGAGGTGTCTCCTAGGTCACACTGCATTCCGTACACTGAGAGTTATATTCTTCTTCTCAGTAGTACACAATCAATTGGGGTAACAGACACTTCACTTCTGACAAAAGAGAAGGAATGACCAGAAGTCATCATTTCTGCCACAACCTGTCAGGTCTCATTATTTACAACCTTAGAGCTTCTACACATACACAGAGCCCAGGACACAGAGGACAGCAGCAGTCCCTGCATTCACTATTACTAAACCCTCCCCTTGAGCCAGACAAAGCCACGCCCCTCCCGTAGGACACTCCTGGGTTTCCTCACCAGACTGATGGCCCCACAGACCCCTCTCCAGTTATCTTCCAGCTGCTTCCTTGACGACACTCCCCTGCACCTGTCACAGGCTCCAGGCTGCCCTCCAGGGGCTCGAGTTATACTCCTTCTCTATCTACTAACAGCACCGACTCCAGTCCTGACACTGGATTGGTTCACACAGAGAATAAACAGCTCAGAAGTAGTCTGGGTTGTTCCTAGGTACCTGCATCTTCACAGAGTGACTGCCAGGGGGCAGCACAGCCAAAGCACTCACAGCCCACAAGGCTACAAATCATCAATTGGATGTCAGCAGCCTTGTCAGAGGCGCAGAGACTAGTAATTCCACAATATTTTGGGACAGCAGAGGAAGAAGCAAGTGCGGAGCTGAAGTGGTCACTGCTGTTTTGTCACAACACCAGACACATGTTCTTAAAAGCATGTAAGCGCACATTCTTAGGCATTCTCGGTCGTCTTCTCCCTTTCTGACATTATACCAATTGTATACACCCGAATGGAGAAAAGTTAAAATATAAGGTACTAGGAATATGCGCCAAAGGTAGGCAAATTAAACATTTCAAGTACAAATATTACCATATTTATTGATGTAAAATGTAAACAAGTTAGACTGAAAATATGTGTGTGTGTTTACAAAGGATGTCTAAAGTGTATGCTGTGAGGTCAGGTTGCAGTTCACTACTTGCACTTGTGCCTTTCACAAGTGTGAGTACCCAGTTACACTAATGTCTGCTCTGACTTGTTATTCTGAGAGTCATGTGCTAAAGGGGGGCTTCCACCCTAGTTTGAGGGACCAGAGTACGAATGCCCCAGGGCACAGGAAGTACACAGTCCTCATTGATACAACTGTGGCCCAGTAACTTCTGACTGCCCTTTGACCCCCCAGACTGGCACATATATGTCATCAGACTATAGCACCGTGGTACATATGCACACATGTGCATGTACACGTCAGCCAGTTTTTTATTCATTTATGTACTAATACTGTTCAGCATCAGGATGTGATGTCGAAGGAGACTGGTGGAGAGCGCCGAAGTCTCTGGTATTTCAAGACAAAACTAGAGACCTTTTCACACTCATATACTGCTCCAGGCAGATCTTCCACTGCAAATGCAAGTTATATGAGTCCAGCTGAAAACTGTTTATTTTTGGGTACTTGCTTTAGTCAAAGGTTACCATTTGCAACTCACAAAAAAAAGCAAAGGGCAATTTCATACATTAACACTTTGGTAAAGTCGTTCTTTCACACCGTACATTTCCGTAAGTTTCTCTCTCCTTGTAAGTTATCCGGCGTGAAGGCCAAGTGGAGTCAGGTACACACTGTGCATCTTACAGTTGTGTAGCCAGAGTAGAGAGGTGTCCACACAGACACAGGACGTAGACAACACCTGTGTGTAGCATCAAGTGTCCCCAGCAACGCCTGTAGAATAATGTATAGATGCCCCCAAACCGCAGAAACCACGAGGGGAATGAAAAGAGGAAGAGACGGGTTATGTCAGAGATACAAATGGTTTCCTGCTCAAGACCTGCAATAAATTAAAACAAAAGTATTATTACAAACATTCCAGGTCCTACCAATATTGGAACTCAGATTGCTGGATTCAGAGTCCAGAGTGCTAATCATTACACGATGGAACCAACGTCCACGATCCTCAACCCTAGGAGTCCTGAAGCAGTGTCAGTCACCACCTACTGTCTATCGCTTGAATTCGTTCACACTGTAAATCAAACATGACAAATCCAACAGCACAACTAAAATGTGTATTTCACAAGTAATAACATAAAAACAGAAATATACTTTTGCTGATGCAGAAACAAAGAAAACGTCTCGTCTGATGCTTCGAAATCTCCATTTAGCATGGCCCCTTAACTAACCACCAAGAGTCTTTGCACGGCTGGGAACCTTTGTAAAAGAGTCAGTGGGTCACTGTGAATGCAGCAGATCTTCACCCCTGTATTTCTTACAAAGAAGCAGAGTTTTATTCCAGGTACAGGAGTCATCTCTGGTGTCTGATACTACCGGTAGTGTTCAGCCTACCCTCTCTGAGAGAGCAGCAGTGAGGGTACAAAGCACACTGGTTGCAAAATGTGGACACTGCAAACAACAGCTGCAATATCACAGATGATATAAAACACATAAAGTACTCAAGTCTTATACTAGATACAACACAGCAGGGAAATCATGTCATAAAACAAATGATGAACCCACAGTATGGAAGGGGCAGGTAATAAAATGCGAATTTCCCATGGTGGGACCACAGTCAATTGCTGCCTTCTTCTCTGTGACCCAGTCTCTTTATATAATCTGTACTTTTTGTTGTGCAATAAAAGAAAAACAAGGAATAACCCTTCATAGTATTAATGTACAGGTCAAGGGCTGGGGAGAGAGGGCAGTAGATCTGGGGGTCGGTGTAAACCTCTGACGGCATTAGATGGAAGCAGAAGACAAAGCAAGTGACATTTATTAAGACTTTAGGTGCATTTAGGTTTATAGAAAAAAACTGAGAAAGATTAAAATGTCTGAGTAGTGAAAAAAAATAAATCGGTTCCCATACCGGGAGTTGAACCCGGGCCGCCTGGGTGAAAAACCAGGAATCCTAACCGCTAGACCATATGGGAACTGTGAACTCATCATACAGCTCAGTGTATGTGAGGTGTCTCCTAGGTCACACTGCATTCCGTACACTGAGAGTTATATTCTTCTTCTCAGTAGTACACAATCAATTGGGGTAACAGACACTTCACTTCTGACAAAAGAGAAGGAATGACCAGAAGTCATCATTTCTGCCACAACCTGTCAGGTCTCATTATTTACAACCTTAGAGCTTCTACACATACACAGAGCCCAGGACACGGAGGACAGCAGCAGTCCCTGCATTCACTATTACTAACCCCTCCCCTTGAGCCAGACAAAGCCACGCCCCATCCGTAGGACACTCCTGGGTTTCCTCACCAGACTGATGGCCCCACAGACCCCTCTCCAGTTATCTTCCAGCTGCTTCCTTGACGACACTCCCCTGCACCTGTCACAGGCTCCAGGCTGCCCTCCTGGGGCTCGAGTTATACTCCTTCTCTATCTACTAACAGCACCGACTCCAGTCCTGACACTGGATTGGTTCAAACAGAGAAGAAACAGCTCAGAAGTAGTCTGTGTTGTTCCCAGGTACCTGCATCTTCACAGAGTGACTGCCAGGGGGCAGCACAGCCAAAGCACTCACAGCCCACAAGGCTACAAATCATCAATCGGATGTCAGCAGCCTTGTCAGAGGCGCAGAGACTAGTAATTCCACAATATTTTGGGACAGCAGAGGAAGAAGCAAGTGCTGAGCTGAAGTGGTCACTGCTGTTTTGTCACAACACCAGACATATGTTCTTAAAAGCATGTAAGCGCACATTCTTAGGCATTCTCTGTCGTCTTCTCCCTTTCTGACATTATAACAATTGTATACACCCGAATGGAGAAAAGTTAAAATATAAGGTACTAGGAATATGCGCCAAAGGTAGGCAAATTAAACATTTCAAGTACAAATATTACCATATTTATTGATGTAAAATGTAAACAAGTTAGACTGAAAATATGTGTGTGTGTTTACAAAGGATGTCTAAAGTGTATGCTGTGAGGTCAGGTTGCAGTTCACTACTTGCACTTGTGCCTTTCACAAGTGTGAGTACCCAGTTACACTAATGTCTGCTCTGACTTGTTATTCTGAGAGTCATGTGCTAAAGGGGGCCTTCCACCCTAGTTTGAGGGACCAGAGTACGAATGCCCCAGGGCACAGGAAGTACACAGTCCTCATTGATACAACTGTGGCCCAGTAACTTCTGACTGCCCTTTGACCCCACAGACTGGCACATATATGTCATCAGACTATAGCACCGTGGTACATATGCACACATGTGCATGTACACGTCAGCCAGTTTTTTATTCATTTATGTGCTAATACTGTTCAGCATCAGGATGTGATGTCGAAGGAGACTGGTGGAGAGCGCCGAAGTCTCTGGTATTTCAAGACAAAACTAGAGACCTTTTCACACTCATATACTGCTCCAGGCAGATCTTCCACTGCAAATGCAAGTTATATGAGTCCAGCTGAAAACTGTTTAATTTTGGGTACTTGCTTTAGTCAAATGTTACCATTTGAAACTCACAAAAAAAAGCAAAGGGCAATTTCATACATTAACACTTTGGTAAAGTCGTTCTTTCACACCGTACATTTCCGTAAGTTTCTCTCTCCTTGTAAGTTATCCGGTGTAAAGGCCAAGTGGAGTCAGGTCCACACTGTGCATCTTACAGTTGTGTAGCCAGAGTAGAGAGGTGTCCACACAGACACAGGACGTAGACAACACCTGTGTGTAGCATCAAGTGTCCCCAGCAACGCCTTTAGATTAATGTATAGATGCCCCCAAACCACAGAAACCACGAGGGGAATGAAAAGAGGAAGAGACGGGTTATGTCAGAGATACAAATGGTTTCCTGCTCAAGACCTGCAATAAATTAAAACAAAAGTATTATTACAAACATTCCAGGTCCTACCGATATTGGAACTCAGATTGCTGGATTCAGAGTACAGAGTGCTAATCATTACACGATGGAACCAACGTCCACGATCCTCAACCCTAGGAGTCCTGAAGCAGTGTCAGTCACCACCTACTGTCTATCGCTTGAATTCGTTCACACTGTAAATCAAACATGACAAATCCAACAGCACAACTAAAATGTGTATTTCACAAGTAATAACATAAAAACAGAAATATACTTTTGCTGATGCAAAAACAAAGAAAACGTCTCGTCTGATGCTTCGAAATCTCCATTTAGCATGGCCCCTTAACTAACCACCAAGAGTCTTTGCACGGCTGGGAACCTTTGTAAAAGAGTCAGTGGGTCACTGTGAATGCAGCAGATCTTCACCCCTGTATTTCTTACAAAGAAGCAGAGTTTTATTCCAGGTACAGGAGGCATCACTGGTGTCTGATACTACCGGTAGTGTTCAGCCTACCCTCTCTGAGAGAGCAGCAGTGAGGGTTCAAAGCACACTGGTTGCAAAATGTGGACACTGCAAACAACAGCTGCAATCTCACAGATGATATAAAACACATAAAGTACTCAAGTCTTATACTAGAAACAACACAGCAGGGAAATCATGTCATAAAACAAATGATGAACCCACAGTATGGATGGGGCAGGTAATAAAATGCGAATTTCCCATGGTGGGACCACAGTCAATTGCTGCCTTCTTCTCTGTGCCCCGGTCTCTTTATATAATCTGTACTTTTTGTTGTGCAATAAAAGAAAAACAAGGAATAACCCTTCATAGTATTAATGTACAGGTCAAGGGCTGGGGAGAGAGGGCAGTAGATCTGGGGGTCGGTGTAAACCTCTGACGGCATTAGATGGAAGCAGAAGACAAAGCAAGTGACATTTATGAAGACTTTAGGTGCATTTAGGTTTATAGAAAAAAACTGAGAAAGATTAAAATGTCTGAGTAGTGAAAAAAAAAAAATGGAGTTCCCATACCGGGAGTTGAACCCGGGCCGCCTGGGTGAAAACCAGGAATTCTTAACTGCTAGACCATATGGAAACTGCGAACTCCTCATACAGCTCAGTGTGTGTGAGGTGTCTCCTAGGTCACACTGCATTCCGTACACTGAGAGTTATATTCTTCTTCTCAGTAGTACACAATCAATTGGGGTAACAGACACTTCACTTCTGACAAAAGAGAAGGAATGACCAGAAGTCATCATTTCTGCCACAACCTGTCAGGTCTCATTATTTACAACCTTAGAGCTTCTACACCTACACAGAGCCCAGGACACGGAGGACAGCAGCAGCCCCTGCATTCACTATTACTAACCCCTCCCCGTGAGCCAGACAAAGCCACGCCCCATCCGTAGGACACTCCTGGGTTTCCTCAATAGACTGAAGGCCCCACAGACCCCTCTCCAGTTATCTTCCAGCTGCTTCCTTGACGACACTCCCCTGCACCTGTCACAGGCTCCAGGCTGCCCTCCTGGGGCTCGAGTTATACTCCTTCTCTATCTACTAACAGCACCGACTCCAGTCCTGACACTGGATTGGTTCAAACAGAGAAGAAACAGCTCAGAAGTAGTCTGTGTTGTTCCCAGGTACCTGCATCTTCACAGAGTGACTGCCAGGGGGCAGCACAGCCAAAGCACTCACAGCCAACAAGGCTACAAATCATCAATCGGATGTCAGCAGCCTTGTCAGAGGCGCAGAGACTAGTAATTCCACAATATTTTGGGACAGCAGAGGAAGAAGCAAGTGCTGAGCTGAAGTGGTCACTGCTGTTTTGTCACAACACCAGACATATGTTCTTAAAAGCATGTAAGCGCACATTCTTAGGCATTCTCGGTCGTCTTCTCCCTTTCTGACATTATACCAATTGTATACACCCGAATGGAGAAAAGTTAAAATATAAGGTACTAGGAATATGCGCCAAAGGTAGGCAAATTAAACATTTCAAGTACAAATATTACCATATTTATTGATGTAAAATGTAAACAAGTTAGACTGAAAATATGTGTGTGTGTTTACAAAGGATGTCTAAAGTATATGCTGTGAGGTCAGGTTGCAGTTCACTACTTGCACTTGTGCCTTTCACAAGTGTGAGTACCCAGTTACACTAATGTCTGCTCTGACTTGTTATTCTGAGAGTCATGTGCTAAAGGGGGGCTTCCACCCTAGTTTGAGGGACCAGAGTACGAATGCCCCAGGGCACAGGAAGTACACAGTCCTCGTTGATACAACTGTGGCCCAGTAACTTCTGACTGCCCTTTGACCCCACAGACTGGCACATATATGTCATCAGACTATAGCACCGTGGTACATATGCACACATGTGCATGTACACGTCAGCCAGTTTTTTATTCATTTATGTGCTAATACTGTTCAGCATCAGGATGTGATGTCGAAGGAGACTGGTGGAGAGCTCCGAAGTCTCTGGTATTTCAAGACAAAACTAGAGACCTTTTCACACTCATATACTGCTCCAGGCAGATCTTCCACTGCAAATGCAAGTTATATGAGTCCAGCTGAAAACTGTTTAATTTTGGGTACTTGCTTTAGTCAAATGTTACCATTTGCAACTCACAAAAAAAAAGCAAAGGGCAATTTCATACATTAACACTTTGGTAAAGTCGTTCTTTCACACCGTACATTTCCGTAAGTTTCTCTCTCCTTGTAAGTTATCCGGTGTGAAGGCCAAGTGGAGTCAGGTCCACACTGTGCATCTTACAGTTGTGTAGCCAGAGTAGAGAGGTGTCCACACAGACACAGGACGTAGACAACACCTGTGTGTAGCATCAAGTGTCCCCAGCAACGCCTATAGAATAATGTATAGATGCCCCCAAACCGCAGAAACCACGAGGGGAATGAAAAGAGGAAGAGACGGGTTATGTCAGAGATACAAATGGTTTCCTGCTCAAGACCTGCAATAAATTAAAACAAAAGTATTATTACAAACATTCCAGGTCCTACCGATATTGGAACTCAGATTGCTGGATTCAGAGTCCAGAGTGCTAATCATTAAACGATGGAACCAACGTCCACGATCCACAACCCTAGGAGTCCTGAAGCAGTGTCAGTCACCACCTACTGTCTATCGCTTGAATTCGTTCACACTGTAAATCAAACATGACAAATCCAACAGCACAACTAAAATGTGTATTTCGCAAGTAATAACATAAAAACAGAAATATACTTTTGCTGATGCAGAAACAAAGAAAACGTCACGTCTGATGCTTCGAAATCTCCATTTAGCATGGCCCCTTAACTAACCACCAAGAGTCTTTGCACGGCTGGGAACCTTTGTAAAAGAGTCAGTGGGTCACTGTGAATGCAGCAGATCTTCACCCCTGTATTTCTTACAAAGAAGCAGAGTTTTATTCCAGGTACAGGAGGCATCTCTGGTGTCTGATACTACCGGTAGTGTTCAGCCTACCCTCTCTGAGAGAGCAGCAGTGAGGGTACAAAGCACACTGGTTGCAAAATGTGGACACTGCAAACAACAGCTGCAATATCACAGATGATATAAAACACATAAAGTACTCAAGTCTTATACTAGATACAACACAGCAGGGAAATCATGTCATAAAACAAATGATGAACCCACAGTATGGAAGGGGCAGGTAATAAAATGCGAATTTCCCATGGTGGGACCACAGTCAATTGCTGCCTTCTTCTCTGTGCCCCGGTCTCTTTATATAATCTGTACTTTTTGTTGTGCAATAAAAGAAAAACAAGGAATAACCCTTCATAGTATTAATGTACAGGTCAAGGGCTGGGGAGAGAGGGCAGTAGATCTGGGGGTCGGTGTAAACCTCTGACGGCATTAGATGGAAGCAGAAGACAAAGCAAGTGACATTTATTAAGACTTTAGGTGCATTTAGGTTTATAGAAAAAAACTGAGAAAGATTAAAATGTCTGAGTAGTGAAAAAAAAAAAATGGAGTTCCCATACCGGGAGTTGAACCCGGGCCGCCTGGGTGAAAACCAGGAATCCTAACCGCTAGACCATATGGGAACTGTGAACTCATCATACAGCTCAGTGTATGTGAGGTGTCTCCTAGGTCACACTGCATTCCGTACACTGAGAGTTATATTCTTCTTCTCAGTAGTACACAATCAATTGGGGTAACAGACACTTCACTTCTGACAAAAGAGAAGGAATGACCAGACGTCATCATTTCTGCCACAACCTGTCAGGTCTCATTATTTACAACCTTACAGCTTCTACACCTACGCAGAGCCCAGGACACGGAGGACAGCAGCAGTCCCTGCATTCACTATTACTAACCCCTCCCCTTGAGCCAGACAAAGCCACGCCCCATCCGTAGGACACTCCTGGGTTTCCTCACCAGACTGATGGCCCCACAGACCCCTTTCCAGTTATCTTCCAGCTGCTTCCTTGACGACACTCCCCTGCACCTGTCACAGGCTCCAGGCTGCCCTCCTGGGGCTGGAGTTATACTCCTTCTCTATCTACTAACAGCACCGACTCCAGTCCTGACACTGGATTGGTTCAAACAGAGAAGAAACAGCTCAGAAGTAGTCTGTGTTGTTCCCAGGTACCTGCATCTTCACAGAGTGAATGCCAGGGGGCAGCACAGCCAAAGCACTCACAGCCCACAAGGCTACAAATCATCAATCGGATGTCAGCAGCCTTGTCAGAGGCGCAGAGACTAGTAATTCCACAATATTTTGGGACAGCAGAGGAAGAAGCAAGTGCTGAGCTGAAGTGGTCACTGCTGTTTTGTCACAACACCAGACATATGTTCTTAAAAGCATGTAAGCGCACATTCTTAGGCATTCTCGGTCGTCTTCTCCCTTTCTGACATTATACCAATTGTATACACCAGAATGGAGAAAAGTTAAAATATAAGGTACTAGGAATATGCGCCAAAGGTAGGCAAATTAAACATTTCAAGTACAAATATTACCATATTTATTGATGTAAAATGTAAACAAGTTAGACTGAAAATATGTGTGTGTGTTTACAAAGGATGTCTAGAGTGTATGCTGTGAGTTCAGGTTGCAGTTCACTACTTGCACTTGTGCCTTTCACAAGTGTGAGTACCCAGTTACACTAATGTCTTCTCTGACATGTTATTCTGAGAGTCATGTACTAAAGGGGGGCTTCCACCCTAGTTTGAGGGACCAGAGTACGAATGCCCCAGGGCACAGGAAGTACACAGTCCTCATTGATACAACTGTGGCCCAGTAACTTCTGACTGCCCTTTGACCCCACAGACTGGCACATATATGTCATCAGACTATAGCACCGTGGTACATATGCACACATGTGCATGTACACGTCAGCCAGTTTTTTATTCATTTATGTGCTAATACTGTTCAGCATCAGGATGTGATGTCGAAGGAGACTGGTGGAGAGCGCCGAAGTCTCTGGTATTTCAAGACAAAACTAGAGACCTTTTCACACTCATATACTGCTCCAGGCAGATCTTCCACTGCAAATGCAAGTTATATGAGTCCAGCTGAAAACTGTTTAATTTTGGGTACTTGCTTTAGTCAAATGTTACCATTTGCAACTCTCAAAAAAAAAGCAAAGGGCAATTTCATACATTAACACTTTGGTAAAGTCGTTCTTTCACACCGTACATTTCCGTAAGTTTCTCTCTCCTTGTAAGTTATCCGGTGTGAAGGCCAAGTGGAGTCAGGTCCACACTGTGCATCTTACAGTTGTGTAGCCAGAGTAGAGAGGTGTCCACACAGACACAGGACGTAGACAACACCTGTGTGTAGCATCAAGTGTCCCCAGCAACGCCTATAGAATAATGTATAGATGCCCCCAAACCGCAGAAACCACGAGGGGAATGAAAAGAGGAAGAGACGGGTTATGTCAGAGATACAAATGGTTTCCTGCTCAAGACCTGCAATAAATTTAAACAAAAGTATTATTACAAACATTCCAGGTCCTACCGATATTGGAACTCAGTTTGCTGGATTCAGAGTCCAGAGTGCTAATCATTACACGATGGAACCAACGTCCACGATCCTCAACCCTAGGAGTCCTGAAGCAGTGTCAGTCACCACCTACTGTCTATCGCTTGAATTCGTTCACACTGTAAATCAAACATGACAAATCCAACAGCACAACTAAAATGTGTATTTCACAAGTAATAACATAAAAACAGAAATATACTTTTGCTGATGCAGAAACAAAGAAAACGTCTCGTCTGATGCTTCGAAATCTCCATTTAGCATGGCCCCTTAACTAACCACCAAGAGTCTTTGCACGGCTGGGAACCTTTGTAAAAGAGTCAGTGGGTCACTGTGAATGCAGCAGATCTTCACCCCTGTATTTCTTACAAAGAAGCAGAGTTTTATTCCAGGTACAGGAGGCATCTCTGGTGTCTGATACTACCGGTAGTGTTCAGCCTACCCTCTCTGAGAGAGCAGCAGTGAGGCTACAAAGCACACTGGTTGCAAAATGTGGACACTGCAAACAACAGCTGCAATATCACAGATGATATGAAACACATAAAGTACTCAAGTCTTATACTAGATACAACACAGCAGGGAAATCATGTCATAAAACAAATGATGAACCCACAGTATGGAAGGGGCAGGTAATAAAATGCGAATTTCCCATGGTGGGACCCCAGTCAATTGCTGCCTTCTTCTCTGTGCCCCGGTCTCTTTATATAATCTGTACTTTTTGTTGTGCAATAAAAGAAAAACAAGGAATAACCCTTCATAGTATTAATGTACAGGTCAAGGGCTGGGGAGAGAGGGCAGTAGATCTGGGGGTCGGTGTAAACCTCTGACGGCATTAGATGGAAGCAGAAGACAAAGCAAGTGACATTTATTAAGACTTTAGGTGCATTTAGGTTTATAGAAAAAAACTGTGAAAGATTAAAATGTCTGAGTAGTGAAAAAAAAAAATGGAGTTCCCATACCGGGAGTCGAACCCGGGCCGCCGGGGTGAAAACCAAGAATCCTAACCGCTAGACCATATGGGAACTGTGAACTCATCATACAGCTCAGTGTATGTGAGGTGTCTCCTAGGTCACACTGCATTCCGTACACTGAGAGTTATATTCTTCTTCTCAGTAGTACACAATCAATTGGGGTAACAGACACTTCACTTCTGACAAAAGAGAAGGAATGACCAGAAGTCATCATTTCTGCCACAACCTGTAGGTCTCATTATTTACAACCTTAGAGCTTCTACACATACACAGAGCCCAGGACACGGGGGACAGCAGCAGTCCCTGCATTCACTATTACTAACCCCTCCCCTTGAGCCAGACAAAGCCACGCCCCATCCGTAGGACACTCCTGGGTTTCCTCACCAGACTGATGGCCCCACAGACCCCTCTCCAGTTATCTTCCAGCTGCTTCCTTGACGACACTCCCCTGCACCTGTCACAGGCTCCAGGCTGCCCTCCTGGGGCTGGAGTTATACTCCTTCTCTATCTACTAACAGCACCGACTCCAGTCCTGACACTGGATTGGTTCAAACAGAGAAGAAACAGCTCAGAAGTAGTCTGTGTTGTTCCCAGGTACCTGCATCTTCACAGAGTGACTGCCAGGGGGCAGCACAGCCAAAGCACTCACAGCCCACAAGGCTACAAATCATCAATCGGATGTCAGCAGCCTTGTCAGAGGCGCAGAGACTAGTAATTCCACAATATTTTGGGACAGCAGAGGAAGAAGCAAGTGCTGAGCTGAAGTGGTCACTGCTGTTTTGTCACAACACCAGACATATGTTCTTAAAAGCATGTAAGCGCACATTCTTAGGCATTCTCGGTCGTCTTCTCCCTTTCTGACATTATACCAATTGTATACACCCGAATGGAGAAAAGTTCAAATATAAGGTACTAGGAATATGCGCCAAAGGTAGGCAAATTAAACATTTCAAGTACAAATATTACCATATTTATTGATGTAAAATGTAAACAAGTTAGACTGAAAATATGTGTGTGTGTTTACAAAGGATGTCTAAAGTGTATGCTGTGAGGTCAGGTTGCAGTTCACTACTTGCACTTGTGCCTTTCACAAGTGTGAGTACCCAGTTACACTAATGTCTGCTCTGACTTGTTATTCTGAGAGTCATGTGCTAAAGGGGGGCTTCCACCCTAGTTTGAGGGACCAGAGTACGAATGCCCCAGGGCACAGGAAGTACACAGTCCTCGTTGATACAACTGTGGCCCAGTAACTTCTGACTGCCCTTTGACCCCACAGACTGGCACACATATGTCATCAGACTATAGCACCGTGGTACATATGCACACATGTGCATGTACACGTCAGCCAGTTTTTTATTCATTTATGTGCTAATACTGTTCAGCATCAGGATGTGATGTCGAAGGAGACTGGTGGAGAGCGCCGAAGTCTCTGGTATTTCAAGACAAAACTAGAGACCTTTTCACACTCATATACTGCTCCAGGCAGATCTTCCACTGCAAATGCAAGTTATATGAGTCCAGCTGAAAACTGTTTAATTTTGGGTACTTGCTTTAGTCAAATGTTACCATTTGCAACTCACAAAAAAAAAGCAAAGGGCAATTTCATACATTAACACTTTGGTAAAGTCGTTCTTTCACACCGTACATTTCCGTAAGTTTCTCTCTCCTTGTAAGTTATCCGGTGTGAAGGCCAAGTGGAGTCAGGTCCACACTGTGCATCTTACAGTTGTGTAGCCAGAGTAGAGAGGTGTCCACACAGACACAGGACGTAGACAACACCTGTGTGTAGCATCAAGTGTCCCCAGCAACGCCTATAGAATAATGTATAGATGCCCCCAAACCACAGAAACCACGAGGGGAATGAAAAGAGGAAGAGACGGGTTATGTCAGAGATACAAATGGTTTCCTGCTCAAGACCTGCAATAAATTAAAACAAAAGTATTATTACAAACATTCCAGGTCCTACCGATATTGGAACTCAGATTGCTGGATTCAGAGTCCAGAGTGCTAATCATTACACGATGGAACCAACGTCCACTATCCTCAACCCTAGGAGTCCTGAAGCAGTGTCAGTCACCACCTACTGTCTATCGCTTGAATTCGTTCACACTGTAAATCAAACATGACAAATCCAACAGCACAACTAAAATGTGTATTTCACAAGTAATAACATAAAAACAGAAATATACTTTTGCTGATGCAGAAACAAAGAAAACGTCTCGTCTGATGCTTCGAAATCTCCATTTAGCATGGCCCCTTAACTAACCACCAAGAGTCTTTGCACGGCTGGGAACCTTTGTAAAAGAGTCAGTGGGTCACTGTGAATGCAGCAGATCTTCACCCCTGTATTTCTTACAAAGAAGCAGAGTTTTATTCCAGGTACAGGAGGCATCTCTGGTGTCTGATACTACCGGTAGTGTTCAGCCTACCCTCTCTGAGAGAGCAGCAGTGAGGGTACAAAGCACACTGGTTGCAAAATGTGGACACTGCAAACAACAGCTGCAATATCACAGATGATATAAAACACATAAAGTACTCAAGTCTTATACTAGATACAACACAGCAGGGAAATCATGTCATAAAACAAATGATGAACCCACAGTATGGAAGGGGCAGGTAATAAAATGCAAATTTCCCATGGTGGGACCACAGTCAATTGCTGCCTTCTTCTCTGTGCCCCGGTCTCTTTATATAATCTGTACTTTTTGTTGTGCAATAAAAGAAAAACAAGGAATAACCCTTCATAGTATTAATGTACAGGTCAAGGGCTGGGGAGAGAGGGCAGTAGATCTGGGGGTCGGTGTAAACCTCTGACGGCATTAGATGGAAGCAGAAGACAAAGCAAGTGACATTTATTAAGACTTTAGGTGCATTTAGGTTTATAGAAAAAAACTGAGAAAGATTAAAATGTCTGAGTAGTGAAAAAAAAAAAATGGAGTTCCCATACGGGAGTTGAACCCGGGCCGCCTGGGTGAAAACCAAGAATCCTAACCGATAGACCATATGGGAACTGTGAGCTCATCATACAGCTCAGTGTATGTGAGGTGTCTCCTAGGTCACACTGCATTCCGTACACTGAGAGTTATATTCTTCTTCTCAGTAGTACACAATCAATTGGGGTAACAGACACTTCACTTCTGACAAAAGAGAAGGAATGACCAGAAGTCATCATTTCTGCCACAACCTGTCAGGTCTCATTATTTACAACCTTAGAGCTTCTACACCTACACAGAGCCCAGGACACGGAGGACAGCAGCAGTCCCTGCATTCACTATTACTAACCCCTCCCCTTGAGCCAGACAAAGCCACGCCCCATCCGTAGGACACTCCTGGGTTTCCTCACCAGACTGATGGCCCCACAGACCCCTCTCCAGTTATCTTCCAGCTGCTTCCTTGACGACACTCCCCTGCACCTGTCACAGGCTCCAGGCTGCCCTCCTGGGGCTCGAGTTATACTCCTTCTCTATCTACTAACAGCACTGACTCCAGTCCTGACACTGGATTGGTTCAAACAGAGAAGAAACAGCTCAGAAGTAGTCTGTGTTGTTCCCAGGTACCTGCATCTTCACAGAGTGACTGCCAGGGGGCAGCACAGCCAAAGCACTCACAGCCCACAAGGCTACAAATCATCAATCGGATGTCAGCAGCCTTGTCAGAGGCGCAGAGACTAGTAATTCCACAATATTTTGGGACAGCAGAGGAAGAAGCAAGTGCTGAGCTGAAGTGGTCACTGCTGTTTTGTCACAACACCAGACATATGTTCTTAAAAGCATGTAAGCGCACATTCTTAGGCATTCTCGGTCGTCTTCTCCCTTTCTGACATTATACCAATTGTATACACCCGAATGGAGAAAAGTTCAAATATAAGGTACTAGGAATATGCGCCAAAGGTAGGCAAATTAAACATTTCAAGTACAAATATTACCATATTTATTGATGTAAAATGTAAACAAGTTAGACTGAAAATATGTGTGTGTGTTTACAAAGGATGTCTAAAGTGTATGCTGTGAGGTCAGGTTGCAGTTCACTACTTGCACTTGTGCCTTTAACAAGTGTGAGTACCCAGTTACACTAATGTCTGCTCTGACTTGTTATTCTGAGAGTCATGTGCTAAAGGGGGGCTTCCACCCTAGTTTGAGGGACCAGAGTACGAATGCCCCAGGGCACAGGAAGTACACAGTCCTCGTTGATACAACTGTGGCCCAGTAACTTCTGACTGCCCTTTGACCCCACAGACTGGCACATATATGTCATCAGACTATAGCACCGTGGTACATATGCACACATGTGCATGTACACGTCAGCCAGTTTTTTATTCATTTATGTGCTAATACTGTTCAGCATCAGGATGTGATGTCGAAGGAGACTGGTGGAGAGCGCCGAAGTCTCTGGTATTTCAAGACAAAACTAGAGACCTTTTCACACTCATATACTGCTCCAGGCAGATCTTCCACTGCAAATGCAAGTTATATGAGTCCAGCTGAAAACTGTTTAATTTTGGGTACTTGCTTTAGTCAAATGTTACCATTTGCAACTCACAAAAAAAAAGCAAAGGGCAATTTCATACATTAACACTTTGGTAAAGTCGTTCTTTCACACCGTACATTTCCGCAAGTTTCTCTCTCCTTGTAAGTTATCCGGTGTGAAGGCCAAGTGGAGTCAGGTCCACACTGTGCATCTTACAGTTGTGTAGCCAGAGTAGAGAGGTGTCCACACAGACACAGGACGTAGACAACACCTGTGTGTAGCATCAAGTGTCCCCAGCAACGCCTATAGAATAATGTATAGATGCCCCCAAACCGCAGAAACCACGAGGGGAATGAAAAGAGGAAGAGACGGGTTATGTCAGAGATACAAATGGTTTCCTGCTCAAGACCTGCAATAAATTTAAACAAAAGTATTATTACAAACATTCCAGGTCCTACCGATATTGGAACTCAGATTGCTGGATTCAGAGTCCAGAGTGCTAATCATTACACAATGGAACCAACGTCCACGATCCTCAACCCTAGGAGTCCTGAAGCAGTGTTAGTCACCACCTACTGTCTATCGCTTGAATTCGTTCACACTGTAAATCAAACATGACAAATCCAACAGCACAACTAAAATGTGTATTTCACAAGTAATAACATAAAAACAGAAATATACTTTTGCTGATGCAGAAACAAAGAAAACGTCTCGTCTGATGCTTCGAAATCTCCATTTAGCATGGCCCCTTAACTAACCACCAAGAGTCTTTGCACGGCTGGGAACCTTTGTAAAAGAGTCAGTGGGTCACTGTGAATGCAGCAGATCTTCACCCCTGTATTTCTTACAAAGAAGCAGAGTTTTATTCCAGGTACAGGAGGCATCTCTGGTGTCTGATACTACCGGTAGTGTTCAGCCTACCCTCTCTGAGAGAGCAGCAGTGAGGGTACAAAGCACACTGGTTGCAAAATGTGGACACTGCAAACAACAGCTGCAATATCACAGATGATATAAAACACATAAAGTACTCAAGTCTTATACTAGATACAACACAGCAGGGAAATCATGTCATAAAACAAATGATGAACCCACAGTATGGAAGGGGCAGGTAATAAAATGCGAATTTCCCATGGTGGGACCACAGTCAATTGCTGCCTTCTTCTCTGTGCCCCGGTCTCTTTATATAATCTGTACTTTTTGTTGTGCAATAAAAGAAAAACAAGGAATAACCCTTCATAGCATTAATGTACAGGTCAAGGGCTGGGGAGAGAGGGCAGTAGATCTGGGGGTCGGTGTAAACCTCTGACGGCATTAGATGGAAGCAGAAGACAAAGCAAGTGACATTTATTAAGACTTTAGGTGCATTTAGGTTTATAGAAAAAAACTGAGAAAGATTCAAATGTCTGAGTAGTTGGGGAAAATAATAAATGTAGTTCTCATACCGGGAGTTGAACCCGGGCCGCCTGGGTGAAAACCAGGAATCCTAACCGCTAGACCATATGGGAACTGTGAACTCATCATACAGCTCAGTGTATGTGAGGTGTCTCCTAGGTCACACTGCATTCCGTACACTGAGAGTTATATTCTTCTTCTCAGTAGTACACAATCAATTGGGGTAACAGACACTTCACTTCTGACAAAAGAGAAGGAATGACCAGAAGTCATCATTTCTGCCACAACCTGTAGGTCTCATTATTTACAACCTTAGAGCTTCTACACATACACAGAGCCCAGGACACGGAGGACACCAGCAGTCCCTGCATTCACTATTACTAACCCCTCCCCTTGAGCCAGACAAAGCCACGCCCCATCCGTAGGACACTCCTGGGTTTCCTCACCAGACTGATGGCCCCACAGACCCCTCTCCAGTTATCTTCCAGCTGCTTCCTTGACGACACTCCCCTGCACCTGTCACAGGCTCCAGGCTGCCCTCCTGGGGCTCGAGTTATACTCCTTCTCTATCTACTAACAGCACCGACTCCAGTCCTGACACTGGATTGGTTCAAACAGAGAAGAAACAGCTCAGAAGTAGTCTGTGTTGTTCCCAGGTACCTGCATCTTCACAGGGTGACTGCCAGGGGGCAGCACAGCCAAAGCACTCACAGCCCACAAGGCTACAAATCATCAATCGGATGTCAGCAGCCTTGTCAGAGGCGCAGAGACTGGTAATTCCACAATATTTTGGGACAGCAAAGGAAGAAGTAAGTGCTGAGCTGAAGTGGTCACTGCTGTTTTGTCACAACACCAGACATATGTTCTTAAAAGCATGTAAGCGCACATTCTTAGGCACTCTCGGTCGTCTTCTCCCTTTCTGACATTATACCAATTGTATACACCCGAATGGAGAAAAGTTAAAATATAAGGTACTAGGAATATGCGCCAAAGGTAGGCAAATTAAACATTTCAAGTACAAATATTACCATATTTATTGATGTAAAATGTAAACAAGTTAGACTGAAAATATGTGTGTGTGTTTACAAAGGATGTCTAAAGTGTATGCTGTGAGGTCAGGTTGCAGTTCACTACTTGCACTTGTGCCTTTCACAAGCGTGAGTACCCAGTTACACTAATGTCTGCTCTGACTTGTTATTCTGAGAGTCATGTGCTAAAGGGGGGCTTCCACCCTAGTTTGAGGGACCAGAGTACGAATGCCCCAGGGCACAGGAAGTACACAGTCCTCATTGATACAACTGTGGCCCAGTAACTTCTGACTGCCCTTTGACCCCACAGACTGGCACATATATGTCATCAGACTATAGCACCGTGGTACATATGCACACATGTGCATGTACACGTCAGCCAGTTTTTTATTCATTTATGTGCTAATACTGTTCAGCATCAGGATGTGATGTCGAAGGAGACTGGTAGAGAGCGCCGAAGTCTCTGGTATTTCAAGACAAAACTAGAGACCTTTTCACACTCATATACTGCTCCAGGCAGATCTTCCACTGCAAATGCAAGTTATATGAGTCCAGCTGAAAACTGTTTAATTTTGGGTACTTGCTTTAGTCAAATGTTACCATTTGCAACTCACAAAAAAAAAGCAAAGGGCAATTTCATACATTAACACTTTGGTAAAGTCGTTCTTTCACACCGTACATTTCCGTAAGTTTCTCTCTCCTTGTAAGTTATCCGGTGTGAAGGCCAAGTGGAGTCAGGTCCACACTGTGCATCTTACAGTTGTGTAGCCAGAGTAGAGAGGTGTCCACACAGACACAGGACGTAGACAACACCTGTGTGTAGCATCAAGTGTCCCCAGCAACGCCTATAGAATAATGTATAGATGCCCCCAAACCGCAGAAACCACGAGGGGAATGAAAAGAGGAAGAGACGGGTTATGTCAGAGATACAAATGGTTTCCTGCTCAAGACCTGCAATAAATTAAAACAAAAGTATTATTACAAACATTCCAGATCCTACCGATATTGGAACTCAGATTGCTGGATTCAGAGTCCAGAGTGCTAATCATTACACGATGGAACCAACGTCCACGATCCTCAACCCTAGGAGTCCTGAAGCAGTGTTAGTCACCACCTACTGTCTATCGCTTGAATTCGTTCACACTGTAAATCAAACATGACAAATCCAACAGCACAACTAAAATGTGTATTTCACAAGTAATAACATAAAAACAGAAATATACTTTTGCTGATGCAGAAACAAAGAAAACGTCTCGTCTGATGCTTCGAAATCTCCATTTAGCATGGCCCCTTAACTAACCACCAAGAGTCTTTGCACGGCTGGGAACCTTTGTAAAAGAGTCAGTGGGTCACTGTGAATGCAGCAGATCTTCACCCCTGTATTTCTTACAAAGAAGCAGAGTTTTATTCCAGGTACAGGAGGCATCTCTGGTGTCTGATACTACCGGTAGTGTTCAGCTTACCCTCTCTGAGAGAGCAGCAGTGAGGGTACAAAGCACACTGGTTGCAAAATGTGGACACTGCAAACAACAGCTGCAATATCACAGATGATATAAAACACATAAAGTACTCAAGTCTTATACTAGATACAACACAGCAGGGAAATCATGTCATAAAACAAATGATGAACCCACAGTATGGAAGGGGCAGGTAATAAAATGCGAATTTCCCATGGTGGGACCACAGTCAATTGCTGCCTTCTTCTCTGTGCCCCGGTCTCTTTATATAATCTGTACTTTTTGTTGTGCAATAAAAGAAAAACAAGGAATAGTATTAATGTACAGGTCAAGGGCTGGGGAGAGAGGGCAGTAGATCTGGGGGTCGGTGTAAACCTCTGACGGCATTAGATGGAAGCAGAAGACAAAGCAAGTGACATTTATTAAGACTTTAGGTGCATTTAGGTTTATAGAAAAAAACTGAGAAAGATTCAAATGTCTGAGTAGTGAAAAAAAAAAATGGAGTTCCCATACCGGGAGTTGAACCCAGGCCGCCTGGGTGAAAACCAGGAATCCTAACCACTAGACCATATGGGAACTGTGAACTCATCATACAGCTCAGCGTATGTGAGGTGTCTCCTAGGTCACACTGCATTCCGTACACTGAGAGTTCTATTCTTCTTCTCAGTAGTACACAATCAATTGGGGTAACAGACACTTCACTTCTGACAAAAGAGAAGGAATGACCAGAAGTCATCATTTCTGCCACAACCTGTCAGGTCTCATTATTTACAACCTTAGAGCTTCTACACCTACACAGAGCCCAGGACACGGAGGACAGCAGCAGTCCCTGCATTCACTATTACTAACCCCTCCCCTTGAGCCAGACAAAGCCACGCCCCATCCGTAGGACACTCCTGGGTTTCCTCACCAGACTGATGGCCCCACAGACCCCTCTCCAGTTATCTTCCAGCTGCTTCCTTGACGACACTCCCCTGCACCTGTCACAGGCTCCAGGCTGCCCTCCTGGGGCTCGAGTTATACTCCTTCTCTATCTACTAACAGCACCGACTCCAGTCCTGACACTGGATTGGTTCAAACAGAGAAGAAACAGCTCAGAAGTAGTCTGTGTTGTTCCCAGGTACCTGCATCTTCACAGAGTGACTGCCAGGGGGCAGCACAGCCAAAGCACTCACAGCCCACAAGGCTACAAATCATCATTCGGATGTCAGCAGCCTTGTCAGAGGCGCAGAGACTAGTAATTCCACAATATTTTGGGACAGCAGAGGAAGAAGCAAGTGCTGAGCTGAAGTGGTCACTGCTGTTTTGTCACAACACCAGACATATGTTCTTAAAAGCATGTAAGCGCACATTCTTAGGCATTCTCGGTCGTCTTCTCCCTTTCTGACATTATACCAATTTATACACCCGAATGGAGAAAAGTTCAAATATAAGGTACTAGGAATATGCGCCAAAGGTAGGCAAATTAAACATTTCAAGTACAAATATTACCATATTTATTGATGTAAAATGTAAACAAGTTAGACTGAAAATATGTGTGTGTGTTTACAAAGGATGTCTAAAGTGTATGCTGTGAGGTCAGGTTGCAGTTCACTACTTGCACTTGTGCCTTTCACAAGTGTGAGTACCCAGTTACACTAATGTCTGCTCTGACTTGTTATTCTGAGAGTCATGTGCTAAAGGGGGGCTTCCACCCTAGTTTGAGGGACCAGAGTACGAATGCCCCAGGGCACAGGAAGTACACAGTCCTCGTTGATACAACTGTGGCCCAGTAACATCTGACTGCCCTTTGACCCCACAGACTGGCACATATATGTCATCAGACTATAGCACCGTGGTACATATGCACACATGTGCATGTACACGTCAGCCAGTTTTTTATTCATTTATGTGCTAATACTGTTCAGCATCAGGATGTGATGTCGAAGGAGACTGGTGGAGAGCGCCGAAGTCTCTGGTATTTCAAGACAAAACTAGAGACCTTTTCACACTCATATACTGCTCCAGGCAGATCTTCCACTGCAAATGCAAGTTATATGAGTCCAGCTGAAAACTGTTTAATTTTGGGTACTTGCTTTAGTCAAATGTTACCATTTGCAACTCACAAAAAAAAAGTAAAGGGCAATTTCATACATTAACACTTTGGTAAAGTCGTTCTTTCACAACGTACATTTCCGTAAGTTTCTCTCTCCTTGTAAGTTATCCGGTGTGAAGGCCAAGTGGAGTCAGGTCCACACTGTGCATCTTACAGTTGTGTAGCCAGAGTAGAGAGGTGTCCACACAGACACAGGACGTAGACAACACCTGTGTGTAGCATCAAGTGTCCCCAGCAACGCCTATAGAATAATGTATAGATGCCCCCAAACCGCAGAAACCACGAGGGGAATGAAAAGAGGAAGAGACGGGTTATGTCAGAGATACAAATGGTTTCCTGCTCAAGACCTGCAATAAATTTAAACAAAAGTATTATTACAAACATTCCAGGTCCTACCGATATTGGAACTCAGATTGCTGGATTTAGAGTCCAGAGTGCTAATCATTACACAATGGAACCAACGTCCACGATCCTCAACCCTAGGAGTCCTGAAGCAGTGTCAGTCACCACCTACTGTCTATCGCTTGAATTCGTTCACACTGTAAATCAAACATGACAAATCCAACAGCACAACTAAAATGTGTATTTCACAAGTAATAACATAAAAACAGAAATATACTTTTGCTGATGCAGAAACAAAGAAAACGTCTCGTCTGATGCTTCGAAATCTCCATTTAGCATGGCCCCTTAACTAACCACCAAGAGTCTTTGCACGGCTGGGAACCTTTGTAAAAGAGTCAGTGGGTCACTGTGAATGCAGCAGATCTTCACCCCTGTATTTCTTACAAAGAAGCAGAGTTTTATTCCAGGTACAGGAGGCATCTCTGGTGTCTGATACTACCGGTAGTGTTCAGCCTACCCTCTCTGAGAGAGCAGCAGTGAGGGTACAAAGCACACTGGTTGCAAAATGTGGACACTGCAAACAACAGCTGCAATATCACAGATGATATAAAACACATAAAGTACTCAAGTCTTATACTAGATACAACACAGCAGGGAAATCATGTCATAAAACAAATGATGAACCCACAGTATGGAAGGGGCAGGTAATAAAATGCGAATTTCCCATGGTGGGACCACAGTCAATTGCTGCCTTCTTCTCTGTGCCCCGGTCTCTTTATATAATCTGTACTTTTTGTTGTGCAATAAAAGAAAAACAAGGAATAGTATTAATGTACAGGTCAAGGGCTGGGGAGAGAGGGCAGTAGATCTGGGGGTCGGTGTAAACCTCTGACGGCATTAGATGGAAGCAGAAGACAAAGCAAGTGACATTTATTAAGACTTTAGGTGCATTTAGGTTTATAGAAAAAAACTGAGAAAGATTAAAATGTCTGAGTAGTGAAAAAAAAAAAATGGAGTTCCCATACCGGGAGTTGAACCCGACCGCCTGGGTGAAAACCAGGAATCCTAACCACTAGACCATATGGGAACTGTGAACTCATCATACAGCTCAGTGTATGTGAGGTGTCTCCTAGGTCACACTGCATTCCGTACACTGAGAGTTATATTCTTCTTCTCAGTAGTACACAATCAATTGGGGTAACAGACACTTCACTTCTGACAAAAGAGAAGGAATGACCAGAAGTCATCATTTCTGCCACAACCTGTAGGTCTCATTATTTACAACCTTAGAGCTTCTACACATACACAGAGCCCAGGACACGGAGGACACCAGAAGTCCCTGCATTCACTATTACTAACCCCTCCCCTTGAGCCAGACAAAGCCACGCCCCATCCGTAGGACACTCCTGGGTTTCCTCACCAGACTGATGGCCCCACAGACCCCTCTCCAGTTATCTTCCAGCTGCTTCCTTGACGACACTCCCCTGCACCTGTCACAGGCTCCAGGCTGCCCTCCTGGGGCTCGAGTTAAACTCCTTCTCTATCTACTAACAGCACCGACTCCAGTCCTGACACTGGATTGGTTCAAACAGAGAAGAAACAGCTCAGAAGTATTCTGTGTTGTTCCCAGGTACCTGCATCTTCACAGAGTGACTGCCAGGGGGCAGCACAGCCAAAGCACTCACAGCCCACAAGGCTACAAATCATCAATCGGATGTCAGCAGCCTTGTCAGAGGCGCAGAGACTAGTAATTCCACAATATTTTGGGACAGCAGAGGAAGAAGCAAGTGCTGAGCTGAAGTGGTCACTGCTGTTTTGTCACAACACCAGACATATGTTCTTAAAAGCATGGAAGCGCACATTCTTAGGCATTCTCGGTCGTCTTCTCCCTTTCTGACATTATACCAATTGTATACATCCGAATGGAGAAAAGTTAAAATATAAGGTACTAGGAATATGCGCCAAAGGTAGGCAAATTAAACATTTCAAGTACAAATATTACCATATTTATTGATGTAAAATGTAAACAAGTTAGACTGAAAATATGTGTGTGTGTTTACAAAGGATGTCTAAAGTGTATGCTGTGAGGTCACGTTGCAGTTCACTACTTGCACTTGTGCCTTTCACAAGCTTGAGTACCCAGTTACACTAATGTCTGCTCTGACTTGTTATTCTGAGAGTCATGTGCTAAAGGGGGGCTTCCACCCTAGTTTGAGGGACCAGAGTACGAATGCCCCAGGGCACAGGAAGTACACAGTCCTCATTGATACAACTGTGGCCCAGTAACTTCTGACTGCCCTTTGACCCCACAGACTGGCACATATATGTCATCAGACTATAGCACCGTGGTACATATGCACACATGTGCATGTACACGTCAGCCAGTTTTTTATTCATTTATGTGCTAATACTGTTCAGCATCAGGATGTGATGTCGAAGGAGACTGGTAGAGAGCGCCGAAGTCTCTGGTATTTCAAGACAAAACTAGAGACCTTTTCACACTCATATACTGCTCCAGGCAGATCTTCCACTGCAAATGCAAGTTATATGAGTCCAGCTGAAAACTGTTTAATTTTGGGTACTTGCTTTAGTCAAATGTTACCATTTGCAACTCACAAAAAAAAAGCAAAGGGCAATTTCATACATTAACACTTTGGTAAAGTCGTTCTTTCACACCGTACATTTCCGTAAGTTTCTCTCTCCTTGTAAGTTATCCGGTGTGAAGGCCAAGTGGAGTCAGGTCCACACTGTGCATCTTACAGTTGTGTAGCCAGAGTAGAGAGGTGTCCACACAGACACAGGACGTAGACAACACCTGTGTGTAGCATCAAGTGTCCCCAGCAACGCCTATAGAATAATGTATAGATGCCCCCAAACCGCAGAAACCACGAGGGGAATGAAAAGAGGAAGAGACGGGTTATGTCAGAGATACAAATGGTTTCCTGCTCAAGACCTGCAATAAATTAAAACAAAAGTATTATTACAAACATTCCAGGTCCTACCGATATTGGAACTCAGATTGCTGGATTCAGAGTCCAGAGAGCTAATCATTACACGATGGAACCAACGTCCACGATCCTCAACCCTAGGAGTCCTGAAGCAGTGTTAGTCACCACCTACTGTCTATCGCTTGAATTCGTTCACACTGTAAATCAAACATGACAAATCCAACAGCACAACTAAAATGTGTATTTCACAAGTAATAACATAAAAACAGAAATATACTTTTGCTGATGCAGAAACAAAGAAAACGTCTCGTCTGATGCTTCGAAATCTCCATTTAGCATGGCCCCTTAACTAACCACCAAGAGTCTTTGCACGGCTGGGAACCTTTGTAAAAGAGTCAGTGGGTCACTGTGAATGCAGCAGATCTTCACCCCTGTATTTCTTACAAAGAAGCAGAGTTTTATTCCAGGTACAGGAGGCATCTCTGGTGTCTGATACTACCGGTAGTGTTCAGCCTACCCTCTCTGAGAGAGCAGCAGTGAGGGTACAAAGCACACTGGTTGCAAAATGTGGACACTGCAAACAACAGCTGCAATATCACAGATGATATAAAACACATAAAGTACTCAAGTCTTATACTAGATACAACACAGCAGGGAAATCATGTCATAAAACAAATGATGAACCCACAGTATGGAAGGGGCAGGTAATAAAATGCGAATTTCCCATGGTGGGACCACAGTCAATTGCTGCCTTCTTCTCTGTGCCCCGGTCTCTTTATATAATCTGTACCTTTTGTTGTGCAATAAAAGAAAAACAAGGAATAACCCTTCATAGTATTAATGTACAGGTCAAGGGCTGGGGAGAGAGGGCAGTAGATCTGGGGGTCGGTGTAAACCTCTGACGGCATTAGATGGAAGCAGAAGACAAAGCAAGTGACATTTATTAAGACTTTAGGTGCATTTAGGTTTATAGAAAAAAACTGAGAAAGATTAAAATGTCTGAGTAGTGAAAAAAAAAAATGGAGTTCCCATACCGGGAGTTGAACCCGGGCCGCCTGGGTGAAAACCAGGAATCCTAACCGCTAGACCATATGGGAACTGTGAACTCATCATACAGCTCAGTGTATGTGAGGTGTCTCCTAGGTCACACTGCATTCCGTACACTGAGAGTTATATTCTTCTTCTCAGTAGTACACAATCAATTGGGGTAACAGACACTTCACTTCTGACAAAAGAGAAGGAATGACCAGAAGTCATCATTTCTGCCACAACCTGTCAGGTTTCATTATTTACAACCTTAGAGCTTCTACACATACACAGAGCCCAGGACACAGAGGACAGCAGCAGTCCCTGCATTCACTATTACTAACCCCTCCCCTTGAGCCAGACAAAGCTACGCCCCATCCGTAGGACACTCCTGGGTTTCCTCACCAGACTGATGGCCCCACAGACCCCTCTCCAGTTATCTTCCAGCTGCTTCCTTGACGACACTCCCCTGCACCTGTCACAGGCTCCAGGCTGCCCTCCTGGGGCTCGAGTTATACTCCTTCTCTATCTACTAACAGCACCGACTCCAGTCCTGACACTGGATTGGTTCAAACAGAGAAGAAACAGCTCAGAAGTAGTCTGTGTTGTTCCCAGGTACCTGCATCTTCACAGAGTGACTGCCAGGGGGCAGCACAGCCAAAGCACTCACAGCCCACAAGGCTACAAATCATCAATCGGATGTCAGCAGCCTTGTCAGAGGCGCAGAGACTAGTAATTCCACAATATTTTGGTACAGCAGAGGAAGAAGCAAGTGCTGAGCTGAAGTGGTCACTGCTGTTTTGTCACAACACCAGACATATGTTCTTAAAAGCATGTAGGCGCACATTCTTAGGCATTCTCCATCGTCTTCTCCCTTTCTGACATTATACCAATTGTATACACCCGAATGGAGAAAAGTTAAAATATAAGGTACTAGGAATATGCGCCAAAGGTAGGCAAATTAAACATTTCAAGTACAAATATTACCATATTTATTGATGTAAAATGTAAACAAGTTAGACTGAAAATATGTGTGTGTGTTTACAAAGGATGTCTAAAGTGTATGCTGTGAGGTCAGGTTGCAGTTCACTACTTTCACTTGTGCCTTTCACAAGTGTGAGTACCCAGTTACACTAATGTCTGCTCTGACTTGTTATTCTGAGAGTCATGTGCTAAAGGGGGGCTTCCACCCTAGTTTGAGGGACCAGAGTACGAATGCCCCAGGGCACAGGAAGTACACAGTCCTCATTGATACAACTGTGGCCCAGTAACTTCTGACTGCCCTTTGACCCCACAGACTGGCACATATATGTCATCAGACTATAGCACCGTGGTACATATGCACACATGTGCATGTACACGTCAGCCAGTTTTTTATTCATTTATGTGCTAATACTGTTCAGCATCAGGATGTGATGTCGAAGGAGACTGGTGGAGAGCGCCGAAGTCTCTGGTATTTCAAGACAAAACTAGAGACCTTTTCACACTCATATACTGCTCCAGGCAGATCTTCCACTGCAAATGCAAGTTATATGAGTCCAGCTGAAAACTGTTTAATTTTGGGTACTTGCTTTAGTCAAATGTTACCATTTGCAACTCACAAAAAAAAAGCAAAGGGCAATTTCATAAATTAACACTTTGGTAAAGTCGTTCTTTCACACCGTACATTTCCGTAAGTTTCTCTCTCCTTGTAAGTTATCCGGTGTGAAGGCCAAGTGGAGTCAGGTCCACACTGTGCATCTTACAGTTGTGTAGCCAGAGTAGAGAGGTGTCCACACAGACACAGGACGTAGACAACACCTGTGTGTAGCATCAAGTGTCCCCAGCAACGCCTATAGAATAATGTATAGATGCCCCCAAACCGCAGAAACCACGAGGGGAATGAAAAGAGGAAGAGACGGGTTATGTCAGAGATACAAATGGTTTCCTGCTCAAGACCTGCAATAAATTTAAACAAAAGTATTATTACAAACATTCCAGGTTCTACCGATATTGGAACTCAGATTGCTGGATTCAGAGTCCAGAGTGCTAATCATTACACGATGGAACCAACGTCCACGATCCTCAACCCTAGGAGTCCTGAAGCAGTGTCAGTCACCACCTACTGTCTATCGCTTGAATTCGTTCACACTGTAAATCAAACATGACAAATCCAACAGCACAACTAAAATGTGTATTTCACAAGTAATAACATAAAAACAGAAATATACTTTTGCTGATGCAGAAACAAAGAAAACGTCTCGTCTGATGCTTCGAAATCTCCATTTAGCATGGCCCCTTAACTAACCACCAAGAGTCTTTGCACGGCTGGGAACCTTTGTAAAAGAGTCAGTGGGTCACTGTGAATGCAGCAGATCTTCACCCCTGTATTTCTTACAAAGAAGCAGAGTTTTATTCCAGGTACAGGAGGCATCTCTGGTGTCTGATACTACCGGTAGTGTTCAGCCTACCCTCTCTGAGAGAGCAGCAGTGAGGCTACAAAGCACACTGGTTGCAAAATGTGGACACTGCAAACAACAGCTGCAATATCACAGATGATATGAAACACATAAAGTACTCAAGTCTTATACTAGATACAACACAGCAGGGAAATCATGTCATAAAACAAATGATGAACCCACAGTATGGAAGGGGCAGGTAATAAAATGCGAATTTCCCATGGTGGGACCCCAGTCAATTGCTGCCTTCTTCTCTGTGCCCCGGTCTCTTTATATAATCTGTACTTTTTGTTGTGCAATAAAAGAAAAACAAGGAATAACCCTTCATAGTATTAATGTACAGGTCAAGGGCTGGGGAGAGAGGGCAGTAGATCTGGGGGTCGGTGTAAACCTCTGACGGCATTAGATGGAAGCAGAAGACAAAGCAAGTGACATTTATTAAGACTTTAGGTGCATTTAGGTTTATAGAAAAAAACTGTGAAAGATTAAAATGTCTGAGTAGTGAAAAAAAAAAATGGAGTTCCCATACCGGGAGTCGAACCCGGGCCGCCGGGGTGAAAACCAGGAATCCTAACCGCTAGACCATATGGGAACTGTGAACTCATCATACAGCTCAGTGTATGTGAGGTGTCTCCTAGGTCACACTGCATTCCGTACACTGAGAGTTATATTCTTCTTCTCAGTAGTACACAATCAATTGGGGTAACAGACACTTCACTTCTGACAAAAGAGAAGGAATGACCAGAAGTCATCATTTCTGCCACAACCTGTAGGTCTCATTATTTACAACCTTAGAGCTTCTACACATATACAGAGCCCAGGACACGGAGGACAGCAGCAGTCCCTGCATTCACTATTACTAACCCCTCCCCTTGAGCCAGACAAAGCCACGCCCCATCCGTAGGACACTCCTGGGTTTCCTCACCAGACTGATGGCCCCACAGACCCCTCTCCAGTTATCTTCCAGCTGCTTCCTTGACGACACTCCCCTGCACCTGTCACAGGCTCCAGGCTGCCCTCCTGGGGCTGGAGTTATACTCCTTCTCTATCTACTAACAGCACCGACTCCAGTCCTGACACTGGATTGGTTCAAACAGAGAAGAAACAGCTCAGAAGTAGTCTGTGTTGTTCCCAGGTACCTGCATCTTCACAGAGTGACTGCCAGGGGGCAGCACAGCCAAAGCACTCACAGCCCACAAGGCTACAAATCATCAATCGGATGTCAGCAGCCTTGTCAGAGGCGCAGAGACTAGTAATTCCACAATATTTTGGGACAGCAGAGGAAGAAGCAAGTGCTGAGCTGAAGTGGTCACTGCTGTTTTGTCACAACACCAGACATATGTTCTTAAAAGCATGTAAGCGCACATTCTTAGGCATTCTCGGTCGTCTTCTCCCTTTCTGACATTATACCAATTGTATACACCCGAATGGAGAAAAGTTCAAATATAAGGTACTAGGAATATGCGCCAAAGGTAGGCAAATTAAACATTTCAAGTACAAATATTACCATATTTATTGATGTAAAATGTAAACAAGTTAGACTGAAAATATGTGTGTGTGTTTACAAAGGATGTCTAAAGTGTATGCTGTGAGGTCAGGTTGCAGTTCACTACTTGCACTTGTGCCTTTCACAAGTGTGAGTACCCAGTTACACTAATGTCTGCTCTGACTTGTTATTCTGAGAGTCATGTGCTAAAGGGGGGCTTCCACCCTAGTTTGAGGGACCAGAGTACGAATGCCCCAGGGCACAGGAAGTACACAGTCCTCGTTGATACAACTGTGGCCCAGTAACTTCTGACTGCCCTTTGACCCCACAGACTGGCACACATATGTCATCAGACTATAGCACCGTGGTACATATGCACACATGTGCATGTACACGTCAGCCAGTTTTTTATTCATTTATGTGCTAATACTGTTCAGCATCAGGATGTGATGTCGAAGGAGACTGGTGGAGAGCGCCGAAGTCTCTGGTATTTCAAGACAAAACTAGAGACCTTTTCACACTCATATACTGCTCCAGGCAGATCTTCCACTGCAAATGCAAGTTATATGAGTCCAGCTGAAAACTGTTTAATTTTGGGTACTTGCTTTAGTCAAATGTTACCATTTGCAACTCACAAAAAAAAAGCAAAGGGCAATTTCATACATTAACACTTTGGTAAAGTCGTTCTTTCACACCGTACATTTCCGTAAGTTTCTCTCTCCTTGTAAGTTATCCGGTGTGAAGGCCAAGTGGAGTCAGGTCCACACTGTGCATCTTACAGTTGTGTAGCCAGAGTAGAGAGGTGTCCACACAGACACAGGACGTAGACAACACCTGTGTGTAGCATCAAGTGTCCCCAGCAACGCCTATAGAATAATGTATAGATGCCCCCAAACCACAGAAACCACGAGGGGAATGAAAAGAGGAAGAGACGGGTTATGTCAGAGATACAAATGGTTTCCTGCTCAAGACCTGCAATAAATTAAAACAAAAGTATTATTACAAACATTCCAGGTCCTACCGATATTGGAACTCAGATTGCTGGATTCAGAGTCCAGAGTGCTAATCATTACACGATGGAACCAACGTCCACTATCCTCAACCCTAGGAGTCCTGAAGCAGTGTCAGTCACCACCTACTGTCTATCGCTTGAATTCGTTCACACTGTAAATCAAACATGACAAATCCAACAGCACAACTAAAATGTGTATTTCACAAGTAATAACATAAAAACAGAAATATACTTTTGCTGATGCAGAAACAAAGAAAACGTCTCGTCTGATGCTTCGAAATCTCCATTTAGCATGGCCCCTTAACTAACCACCAAGAGTCTTTGCACGGCTGGGAACCTTTGTAAAAGAGTCAGTGGGTCACTGTGAATGCAGCAGATCTTCACCCCTGTATTTCTTACAAAGAAGCAGAGTTTTATTCCAGGTACAGGAGGCATCTCTGGTGTCTGATACTACCGGTAGTGTTCAGCCTACCCTCTCTGAGAGAGCAGCAGTGAGGGTACAAAGCACACTGGTTGCAAAATGTGGACACTGCAAACAACAGCTGCAATATCACAGATGATATAAAACACATAAAGTACTCAAGTCTTATACTAGATACAACACAGCAGGGAAATCATGTCATAAAACAAATGATGAACCCACAGTATGGAAGGGGCAGGTAATAAAATGCAAATTTCCCATGGTGGGACCACAGTCAATTGCTGCCTTCTTCTCTGTGCCCCGGTCTCTTTATATAATCTGTACTTTTTGTTGTGCAATAAAAGAAAAACAAGGAATAACCCTTCATAGTATTAATGTACAGGTCAAGGGCTGGGGGGAGAGGGCAGTAGATCTGGGGGTCGGTGTAAACCTCTGACGGCATTAGATGGAAGCAGAAGACAAAGCAAGTGACATTTATTAAGACTTTAGGTGCATTTAGGTTTATAGAAAAAAACTGAGAAAGATTAAAATGTCTGAGTAGTGAAAAAAAAAAAATGGAGTTCCCATACGGGAGTTGAACCCAGGCCGCCTAGGTGAAAACCAGGAATCCTAACCGCTAGACCATATGGGAACTGTGAGCTCATCATACAGCTCAGTGTATGTGAGGTGTCTCCTAGGTCACACTGCATTCCGTACACTGAGAGTTATATTCTTCTTCTCAGTAGTACACAATCAATTGGGGTAACAGACACTTCACTTCTGACAAAAGAGAAGGAATGACCAGAAGTCATCATTTCTGCCACAACCTGTCAGGTCTCATTATTTACAACCTTAGAGCTTCTACACCTACACAGAGCCCAGGACACGGAGGACAGCAGCAGTCCCTGCATTCACTATTACTAACCCCTCCCCTTGAGCCAGACAAAGCCACGCCCCATCCGTAGGACACTCCTGGGTTTCCTCACCAGACTGATGGCCCCACAGACCCCTCTCCAGTTATCTTCCAGCTGCTTCCTTGACGACACTCCCCTGCACCTGTCACAGGCTCCAGGCTGCCCTCCTGGGTCTCGAGTTATACTCCTTCTCTATCTACTAACAGCACTGACTCCAGTCCTGACACTGGATTGGTTCAAACAGAGAAGAAACAGCTCAGAAGTAGTCTGTGTTGTTCCCAGGTACCTGCATCTTCACAGAGTGACTGCCAGGGGGCAGCACAGCCAAAGCACTCACAGCCCACAAGGCTACAAATCATCAATCGGATGTCAGCAGCCTTGTCAGAGGCGCAGAGACTAGTAATTCCACAATATTTTGGGACAGCAGAGGAAGAAGCAAGTGCTGAGCTGAAGTGGTCACTGCTGTTTTGTCACAACACCAGACATATGTTCTTAAAAGCATGTAAGCGCACATTCTTAGGCATTCTCGGTCGTCTTCTCCCTTTCTGACATTATACCAATTGTATACACCCGAATGGAGAAAAGTTAAAATATAAGGTACTAGGAATATGCGCCAAAGGTAGGCAAATTAAACATTTCAAGTACAAATATTACCATATTTATTGATGTAAAATGTAAACAAGTTAGACTGAAAATATGTGTGTGTGTTTACAAAGGATGTCTAAAGTGTATGCTGTGAGGTCAGGTTGCAGTTCACTACTTGCACTTGTGCCTTTAACAAGTGTGAGTACCCAGTTACACTAATGTCTGCTCTGACTTGTTATTCTGAGAGTCATGTGCTAAAGAGGGGCTTCCACCCTAGTTTGAGGGACCAGAGTACGAATGCCCCAGGGCACAGGAAGTACACAGTCCTCGTTGATACAACTGTGGCCCAGTAACTTCTGACTGCCCTTTGACCCCACAGACTGGCACATATATGTCATCAGACTATAGCACCGTGGTACATATGCACACATGTGCATGTACACGTCAGCCAGTTTTTTATTCATTTATGTGCTAATACTGTTCAGCATCAGGATGTGATGTCGAAGGAGACTGGTGGAGAGCGCCGAAGTCTCTGGTATTTCAAGACAAAACTAGAGACCTTTTCACACTCATATACTGCTCCAGGCAGATCTTCCACTGCAAATGCAAGTTATATGAGTCCAGCTGAAAACTGTTTAATTTTGGGTACTTGCTTTAGTCAAATGTTACCATTTGCAACTCACAAAAAAAAAGTAAAGGGCAATTTCATACATTAACACTTTGGTAAAGTCGTTCTTTCACAACGTACATTTCCGTAAGTTTCTCTCTCCTTGTAAGTTATCCGGTGTGAAGGCCAAGTGGAGTCAGGTCCACACTGTGCATCTTACAGTTGTGTAGCCAGAGTAGAGAGGTGTCCACACAGACACAGGACGTAGACAACACCTGTGTGTAGCATCAAGTGTCCCCAGCAACGCCTATAGAATAATGTATAGATGCCCCCAAACCGCAGAAACCACGAGGGGAATGAAAAGAGGAAGAGACGGGTTATGTCAGAGATACAAATGGTTTCCTGCTCAAGACCTGCAATAAATTTAAACAAAAGTATTATTACAAACATTCCAGGTCCTACCGATATTGGAACTCAGATTGCTGGATTTAGAGTCCAGAGTGCTAATCATTACACAATGGAACCAACGTCCACGATCCTCAACCCTAGGAGTCCTGAAGCAGTGTCAGTCACCACCTACTGTCTATCGCTTGAATTCGTTCACACTGTAAATCAAACATGACAAATCCAACAGCACAACTAAAATGTGTATTTCACAAGTAATAACATAAAAACAGAAATATACTTTTGCTGATGCAGAAACAAAGAAAACGTCTCGTCTGATGCTTCGAAATCTCCATTTAGCATGGCCCCTTAACTAACCACCAAGAGTCTTTGCACGGCTGGGAACCTTTGTAAAAGAGTCAGTGGGTCACTGTGAATGCAGCAGATCTTCACCCCTGTATTTCTTACAAAGAAGCAGAGTTTTATTCCAGGTACAGGAGGCATCTCTGGTGTCTGATACTACCGGTAGTGTTCAGCCTACCCTCTCTGAGAGAGCAGCAGTGAGGGTACAAAGCACACTGGTTGCAAAATGTGGACACTGCAAACAACAGCTGCAATATCACAGATGATATAAAACACATAAAGTACTCAAGTCTTATACTAGATACAACACAGCAGGGAAATCATGTCATAAAACAAATGATGAACCCACAGTATGGAAGGGGCAGGTAATAAAATGCGAATTTCCCATGGTGGGACCACAGTCAATTGCTGCCTTCTTCTCTGTGCCCCGGTCTCTTTATATAATCTGTACTTTTTGTTGTGCAATAAAAGAAAAACAAGGAATAGTATTAATGTACAGGTCAAGGGCTGGGGAGAGAGGGCAGTAGATCTGGGGGTCGGTGTAAACCTCTGACGGCATTAGATGGAAGCAGAAGACAAAGCAAGTGACATTTATTAAGACTTTAGGTGCATTTAGGTTTATAGAAAAAAACTGAGAAAGATTAAAATGTCTGAGTAGTGAAAAAAAAAAAATGGAGTTCCCATACCGGGAGTTGAACCCGACCGCCTGGGTGAAAACCAGGAATCCTAACCACTAGACCATATGGGAACTGTGAACTCATCATACAGCTCAGTGTATGTGAGGTGTCTCCTAGGTCACACTGCATTCCGTACACTGAGAGTTATATTCTTCTTCTCAGTAGTACACAATCAATTGGGGTAACAGACACTTCACTTCTGACAAAAGAGAAGGAATGACCAGAAGTCATCATTTCTGCCACAACCTGTAGGTCTCATTATTTACAACCTTAGAGCTTCTACACATACACAGAGCCCAGGACACGGAGGACACCAGAAGTCCCTGCATTCACTATTACTAACCCCTCCCCTTGAGCCAGACAAAGCCACGCCCCATCCGTAGGACACTCCTGGGTTTCCTCACCAGACTGATGGCCCCACAGACCCCTCTCCAGTTATCTTCCAGCTGCTTCCTTGACGACACTCCCCTGCACCTGTCACAGGCTCCAGGCTGCCCTCCTGGGGCTCGAGTTAAACTCCTTCTCTATCTACTAACAGCACCGACTCCAGTCCTGACACTGGATTGGTTCAAACAGAGAAGAAACAGCTCAGAAGTATTCTGTGTTGTTCCCAGGTACCTGCATCTTCACAGAGTGACTGCCAGGGGGCAGCACAGCCAAAGCACTCACAGCCCACAAGGCTACAAATCATCAATCGGATGTCAGCAGCCTTGTCAGAGGCGCAGAGACTAGTAATTCCACAATATTTTGGGACAGCAGAGGAAGAAGCAAGTGCTGAGCTGAAGTGGTCACTGCTGTTTTGTCACAACACCAGACATATGTTCTTAAAAGCATGGAAGCGCACATTCTTAGGCATTCTCGGTCGTCTTCTCCCTTTCTGACATTATACCAATTGTATACATCCGAATGGAGAAAAGTTAAAATATAAGGTACTAGGAATATGCGCCAAAGGTAGGCAAATTAAACATTTCAAGTACAAATATTACCATATTTATTGATGTAAAATGTAAACAAGTTAGACTGAAAATATGTGTGTGTGTTTACAAAGGATGTCTAAAGTGTATGCTGTGAGGTCACGTTGCAGTTCACTACTTGCACTTGTGCCTTTCACAAGCTTGAGTACCCAGTTACACTAATGTCTGCTCTGACTTGTTATTCTGAGAGTCATGTGCTAAAGGGGGGCTTCCACCCTAGTTTGAGGGACCAGAGTACGAATGCCCCAGGGCACAGGAAGTACACAGTCCTCATTGATACAACTGTGGCCCAGTAACTTCTGACTGCCCTTTGACCCCACAGACTGGCACATATATGTCATCAGACTATAGCACCGTGGTACATATGCACACATGTGCATGTACACGTCAGCCAGTTTTTTATTCATTTATGTGCTAATACTGTTCAGCATCAGGATGTGATGTCGAAGGAGACTGGTAGAGAGCGCCGAAGTCTCTGGTATTTCAAGACAAAACTAGAGACCTTTTCACACTCATATACTGCTCCAGGCAGATCTTCCACTGCAAATGCAAGTTATATGAGTCCAGCTGAAAACTGTTTAATTTTGGGTACTTGCTTTAGTCAAATGTTACCATTTGCAACTCACAAAAAAAAAGCAAAGGGCAATTTCATACATTAACACTTTGGTAAAGTCGTTCTTTCACACCGTACATTTCCGTAAGTTTCTCTCTCCTTGTAAGTTATCCGGTGTGAAGGCCAAGTGGAGTCAGGTCCACACTGTGCATCTTACAGTTGTGTAGCCAGAGTAGAGAGGTGTCCACACAGACACAGGACGTAGACAACACCTGTGTGTAGCATCAAGTGTCCCCAGCAACGCCTATAGAATAATGTATAGATGCCCCCAAACCGCAGAAACCACGAGGGGAATGAAAAGAGGAAGAGACGGGTTATGTCAGAGATACAAATGGTTTCCTGCTCAAGACCTGCAATAAATTAAAACAAAAGTATTATTACAAACATTCCAGGTCCTACCGATATTGGAACTCAGATTGCTGGATTCAGAGTCCAGAGAGCTAATCATTACACGATGGAACCAACGTCCACGATCCTCAACCCTAGGAGTCCTGAAGCAGTGTTAGTCACCACCTACTGTCTATCGCTTGAATTCGTTCACACTGTAAATCAAACATGACAAATCCAACAGCACAACTAAAATGTGTATTTCACAAGTAATAACATAAAAACAGAAATATACTTTTGCTGATGCAGAAACAAAGAAAACGTCTCGTCTGATGCTTCGAAATCTCCATTTAGCATGGCCCCTTAACTAACCACCAAGAGTCTTTGCACGGCTGGGAACCTTTGTAAAAGAGTCAGTGGGTCACTGTGAATGCAGCAGATCTTCACCCCTGTATTTCTTACAAAGAAGCAGAGTTTTATTCCAGGTACAGGAGGCATCTCTGGTGTCTGATACTACCGGTAGTGTTCAGCCTACCCTCTCTGAGAGAGCAGCAGTGAGGGTACAAAGCACACTGGTTGCAAAATGTGGACACTGCAAACAACAGCTGCAATATCACAGATGATATAAAACACATAAAGTACTCAAGTCTTATACTAGATACAACACAGCAGGGAAATCATGTCATAAAACAAATGATGAACCCACAGTATGGAAGGGGCAGGTAATAAAATGCGAATTTCCCATGGTGGGACCACAGTCAATTGCTGCCTTCTTCTCTGTGCCCCGGTCTCTTTATATAATCTGTACCTTTTGTTGTGCAATAAAAGAAAAACAAGGAATAACCCTTCATAGTATTAATGTACAGGTCAAGGGCTGGGGAGAGAGGGCAGTAGATCTGGGGGTCGGTGTAAACCTCTGACGGCATTAGATGGAAGCAGAAGACAAAGCAAGTGACATTTATTAAGACTTTAGGTGCATTTAGGTTTATAGAAAAAAACTGAGAAAGATTAAAATGTCTGAGTAGTGAAAAAAAAAAATGGAGTTCCCATACCGGGAGTTGAACCCGGGCCGCCTGGGTGAAAACCAGGAATCCTAACCGCTAGACCATATGGGAACTGTGAACTCATCATACAGCTCAGTGTATGTGAGGTGTCTCCTAGGTCACACTGCATTCCGTACACTGAGAGTTATATTCTTCTTCTCAGTAGTACACAATCAATTGGGGTAACAGACACTTCACTTCTGACAAAAGAGAAGGAATGACCAGAAGTCATCATTTCTGCCACAACCTGTCAGGTTTCATTATTTACAACCTTAGAGCTTCTACACATACACAGAGCCCAGGACACAGAGGACAGCAGCAGTCCCTGCATTCACTATTACTAACCCCTCCCCTTGAGCCAGACAAAGCTACGCCCCATCCGTAGGACACTCCTGGGTTTCCTCACCAGACTGATGGCCCCACAGACCCCTCTCCAGTTATCTTCCAGCTGCTTCCTTGACGACACTCCCCTGCACCTGTCACAGGCTCCAGGCTGCCCTCCTGGGGCTCGAGTTATACTCCTTCTCTATCTACTAACAGCACCGACTCCAGTCCTGACACTGGATTGGTTCAAACAGAGAAGAAACAGCTCAGAAGTAGTCTGTGTTGTTCCCAGGTACCTGCATCTTCACAGAGTGACTGCCAGGGGGCAGCACAGCCAAAGCACTCACAGCCCACAAGGCTACAAATCATCAATCGGATGTCAGCAGCCTTGTCAGAGGCGCAGAGACTAGTAATTCCACAATATTTTGGTACAGCAGAGGAAGAAGCAAGTGCTGAGCTGAAGTGGTCACTGCTGTTTTGTCACAACACCAGACATATGTTCTTAAAAGCATGTAGGCGCACATTCTTAGGCATTCTCCATCGTCTTCTCCCTTTCTGACATTATACCAATTGTATACACCCGAATGGAGAAAAGTTAAAATATAAGGTACTAGGAATATGCGCCAAAGGTAGGCAAATTAAACATTTCAAGTACAAATATTACCATATTTATTGATGTAAAATGTAAACAAGTTAGACTGAAAATATGTGTGTGTGTTTACAAAGGATGTCTAAAGTGTATGCTGTGAGGTCAGGTTGCAGTTCACTACTTTCACTTGTGCCTTTCACAAGTGTGAGTACCCAGTTACACTAATGTCTGCTCTGACTTGTTATTCTGAGAGTCATGTGCTAAAGGGGGGCTTCCACCCTAGTTTGAGGGACCAGAGTACGAATGCCCCAGGGCACAGGAAGTACACAGTCCTCATTGATACAACTGTGGCCCAGTAACTTCTGACTGCCCTTTGACCCCACAGACTGGCACATATATGTCATCAGACTATAGCACCGTGGTACATATGCACACATGTGCATGTACACGTCAGCCAGTTTTTTATTCATTTATGTGCTAATACTGTTCAGCATCAGGATGTGATGTCGAAGGAGACTGGTGGAGAGCGCCGAAGTCTCTGGTATTTCAAGACAAAACTAGAGACCTTTTCACACTCATATACTGCTCCAGGCAGATCTTCCACTGCAAATGCAAGTTATATGAGTCCAGCTGAAAACTGTTTAATTTTGGGTACTTGCTTTAGTCAAATGTTACCATTTGCAACTCACAAAAAAAAAGCAAAGGGCAATTTCATAAATTAACACTTTGGTAAAGTCGTTCTTTCACACCGTACATTTCCGTAAGTTTCTCTCTCCTTGTAAGTTATCCGGTGTGAAGGCCAAGTGGAGTCAGGTCCACACTGTGCATCTTACAGTTGTGTAGCCAGAGTAGAGAGGTGTCCACACAGACACAGGACGTAGACAACACCTGTGTGTAGCATCAAGTGTCCCCAGCAACGCCTATAGAATAATGTATAGATGCCCCCAAACCGCAGAAACCACGAGGGGAATGAAAAGAGGAAGAGACGGGTTATGTCAGAGATACAAATGGTTTCCTGCTCAAGACCTGCAATAAATTTAAACAAAAGTATTATTACAAACATTCCAGGTTCTACCGATATTGGAACTCAGATTGCTGGATTCAGAGTCCAGAGTGCTAATCATTACACGATGGAACCAACGTCCACGATCCTCAACCCTAGGAGTCCTGAAGCAGTGTCAGTCACCACCTACTGTCTATCGCTTGAATTCGTTCACACTGTAAATCAAACATGACAAATCCAACAGCACAACTAAAATGTGTATTTCACAAGTAATAACATAAAAACAGAAATATACTTTTGCTGATGCAGAAACAAAGAAAACGTCTCGTCTGATGCTTCGAAATCTCCATTTAGCATGGCCCCTTAACTAACCACCAAGAGTCTTTGCACGGCTGGGAACCTTTGTAAAAGAGTCAGTGGGTCACTGTGAATGCAGCAGATCTTCACCCCTGTATTTCTTACAAAGAAGCAGAGTTTTATTCCAGGTACAGGAGGCATCTCTGGTGTCTGATACTACCGGTAGTGTTCAGCCTACCCTCTCTGAGAGAGCAGCAGTGAGGCTACAAAGCACACTGGTTGCAAAATGTGGACACTGCAAACAACAGCTGCAATATCACAGATGATATGAAACACATAAAGTACTCAAGTCTTATACTAGATACAACACAGCAGGGAAATCATGTCATAAAACAAATGATGAACCCACAGTATGGAAGGGGCAGGTAATAAAATGCGAATTTCCCATGGTGGGACCCCAGTCAATTGCTGCCTTCTTCTCTGTGCCCCGGTCTCTTTATATAATCTGTACTTTTTGTTGTGCAATAAAAGAAAAACAAGGAATAACCCTTCATAGTATTAATGTACAGGTCAAGGGCTGGGGAGAGAGGGCAGTAGATCTGGGGGTCGGTGTAAACCTCTGACGGCATTAGATGGAAGCAGAAGACAAAGCAAGTGACATTTATTAAGACTTTAGGTGCATTTAGGTTTATAGAAAAAAACTGTGAAAGATTAAAATGTCTGAGTAGTGAAAAAAAAAAATGGAGTTCCCATACCGGGAGTCGAACCCGGGCCGCCGGGGTGAAAACCAGGAATCCTAACCGCTAGACCATATGGGAACTGTGAACTCATCATACAGCTCAGTGTATGTGAGGTGTCTCCTAGGTCACACTGCATTCCGTACACTGAGAGTTATATTCTTCTTCTCAGTAGTACACAATCAATTGGGGTAACAGACACTTCACTTCTGACAAAAGAGAAGGAATGACCAGAAGTCATCATTTCTGCCACAACCTGTAGGTCTCATTATTTACAACCTTAGAGCTTCTACACATATACAGAGCCCAGGACACGGAGGACAGCAGCAGTCCCTGCATTCACTATTACTAACCCCTCCCCTTGAGCCAGACAAAGCCACGCCCCATCCGTAGGACACTCCTGGGTTTCCTCACCAGACTGATGGCCCCACAGACCCCTCTCCAGTTATCTTCCAGCTGCTTCCTTGACGACACTCCCCTGCACCTGTCACAGGCTCCAGGCTGCCCTCCTGGGGCTGGAGTTATACTCCTTCTCTATCTACTAACAGCACCGACTCCAGTCCTGACACTGGATTGGTTCAAACAGAGAAGAAACAGCTCAGAAGTAGTCTGTGTTGTTCCCAGGTACCTGCATCTTCACAGAGTGACTGCCAGGGGGCAGCACAGCCAAAGCACTCACAGCCCACAAGGCTACAAATCATCAATCGGATGTCAGCAGCCTTGTCAGAGGCGCAGAGACTAGTAATTCCACAATATTTTGGGACAGCAGAGGAAGAAGCAAGTGCTGAGCTGAAGTGGTCACTGCTGTTTTGTCACAACACCAGACATATGTTCTTAAAAGCATGTAAGCGCACATTCTTAGGCATTCTCGGTCGTCTTCTCCCTTTCTGACATTATACCAATTGTATACACCCGAATGGAGAAAAGTTCAAATATAAGGTACTAGGAATATGCGCCAAAGGTAGGCAAATTAAACATTTCAAGTACAAATATTACCATATTTATTGATGTAAAATGTAAACAAGTTAGACTGAAAATATGTGTGTGTGTTTACAAAGGATGTCTAAAGTGTATGCTGTGAGGTCAGGTTGCAGTTCACTACTTGCACTTGTGCCTTTCACAAGTGTGAGTACCCAGTTACACTAATGTCTGCTCTGACTTGTTATTCTGAGAGTCATGTGCTAAAGGGGGGCTTCCACCCTAGTTTGAGGGACCAGAGTACGAATGCCCCAGGGCACAGGAAGTACACAGTCCTCGTTGATACAACTGTGGCCCAGTAACTTCTGACTGCCCTTTGACCCCACAGACTGGCACACATATGTCATCAGACTATAGCACCGTGGTACATATGCACACATGTGCATGTACACGTCAGCCAGTTTTTTATTCATTTATGTGCTAATACTGTTCAGCATCAGGATGTGATGTCGAAGGAGACTGGTGGAGAGCGCCGAAGTCTCTGGTATTTCAAGACAAAACTAGAGACCTTTTCACACTCATATACTGCTCCAGGCAGATCTTCCACTGCAAATGCAAGTTATATGAGTCCAGCTGAAAACTGTTTAATTTTGGGTACTTGCTTTAGTCAAATGTTACCATTTGCAACTCACAAAAAAAAAGCAAAGGGCAATTTCATACATTAACACTTTGGTAAAGTCGTTCTTTCACACCGTACATTTCCGTAAGTTTCTCTCTCCTTGTAAGTTATCCGGTGTGAAGGCCAAGTGGAGTCAGGTCCACACTGTGCATCTTACAGTTGTGTAGCCAGAGTAGAGAGGTGTCCACACAGACACAGGACGTAGACAACACCTGTGTGTAGCATCAAGTGTCCCCAGCAACGCCTATAGAATAATGTATAGATGCCCCCAAACCACAGAAACCACGAGGGGAATGAAAAGAGGAAGAGACGGGTTATGTCAGAGATACAAATGGTTTCCTGCTCAAGACCTGCAATAAATTAAAACAAAAGTATTATTACAAACATTCCAGGTCCTACCGATATTGGAACTCAGATTGCTGGATTCAGAGTCCAGAGTGCTAATCATTACACGATGGAACCAACGTCCACTATCCTCAACCCTAGGAGTCCTGAAGCAGTGTCAGTCACCACCTACTGTCTATCGCTTGAATTCGTTCACACTGTAAATCAAACATGACAAATCCAACAGCACAACTAAAATGTGTATTTCACAAGTAATAACATAAAAACAGAAATATACTTTTGCTGATGCAGAAACAAAGAAAACGTCTCGTCTGATGCTTCGAAATCTCCATTTAGCATGGCCCCTTAACTAACCACCAAGAGTCTTTGCACGGCTGGGAACCTTTGTAAAAGAGTCAGTGGGTCACTGTGAATGCAGCAGATCTTCACCCCTGTATTTCTTACAAAGAAGCAGAGTTTTATTCCAGGTACAGGAGGCATCTCTGGTGTCTGATACTACCGGTAGTGTTCAGCCTACCCTCTCTGAGAGAGCAGCAGTGAGGGTACAAAGCACACTGGTTGCAAAATGTGGACACTGCAAACAACAGCTGCAATATCACAGATGATATAAAACACATAAAGTACTCAAGTCTTATACTAGATACAACACAGCAGGGAAATCATGTCATAAAACAAATGATGAACCCACAGTATGGAAGGGGCAGGTAATAAAATGCAAATTTCCCATGGTGGGACCACAGTCAATTGCTGCCTTCTTCTCTGTGCCCCGGTCTCTTTATATAATCTGTACTTTTTGTTGTGCAATAAAAGAAAAACAAGGAATAACCCTTCATAGTATTAATGTACAGGTCAAGGGCTGGGGGGAGAGGGCAGTAGATCTGGGGGTCGGTGTAAACCTCTGACGGCATTAGATGGAAGCAGAAGACAAAGCAAGTGACATTTATTAAGACTTTAGGTGCATTTAGGTTTATAGAAAAAAACTGAGAAAGATTAAAATGTCTGAGTAGTGAAAAAAAAAAAATGGAGTTCCCATACGGGAGTTGAACCCAGGCCGCCTAGGTGAAAACCAGGAATCCTAACCGCTAGACCATATGGGAACTGTGAGCTCATCATACAGCTCAGTGTATGTGAGGTGTCTCCTAGGTCACACTGCATTCCGTACACTGAGAGTTATATTCTTCTTCTCAGTAGTACACAATCAATTGGGGTAACAGACACTTCACTTCTGACAAAAGAGAAGGAATGACCAGAAGTCATCATTTCTGCCACAACCTGTCAGGTCTCATTATTTACAACCTTAGAGCTTCTACACCTACACAGAGCCCAGGACACGGAGGACAGCAGCAGTCCCTGCATTCACTATTACTAACCCCTCCCCTTGAGCCAGACAAAGCCACGCCCCATCCGTAGGACACTCCTGGGTTTCCTCACCAGACTGATGGCCCCACAGACCCCTCTCCAGTTATCTTCCAGCTGCTTCCTTGACGACACTCCCCTGCACCTGTCACAGGCTCCAGGCTGCCCTCCTGGGTCTCGAGTTATACTCCTTCTCTATCTACTAACAGCACTGACTCCAGTCCTGACACTGGATTGGTTCAAACAGAGAAGAAACAGCTCAGAAGTAGTCTGTGTTGTTCCCAGGTACCTGCATCTTCACAGAGTGACTGCCAGGGGGCAGCACAGCCAAAGCACTCACAGCCCACAAGGCTACAAATCATCAATCGGATGTCAGCAGCCTTGTCAGAGGCGCAGAGACTAGTAATTCCACAATATTTTGGGACAGCAGAGGAAGAAGCAAGTGCTGAGCTGAAGTGGTCACTGCTGTTTTGTCACAACACCAGACATATGTTCTTAAAAGCATGTAAGCGCACATTCTTAGGCATTCTCGGTCGTCTTCTCCCTTTCTGACATTATACCAATTGTATACACCCGAATGGAGAAAAGTTAAAATATAAGGTACTAGGAATATGCGCCAAAGGTAGGCAAATTAAACATTTCAAGTACAAATATTACCATATTTATTGATGTAAAATGTAAACAAGTTAGACTGAAAATATGTGTGTGTGTTTACAAAGGATGTCTAAAGTGTATGCTGTGAGGTCAGGTTGCAGTTCACTACTTGCACTTGTGCCTTTAACAAGTGTGAGTACCCAGTTACACTAATGTCTGCTCTGACTTGTTATTCTGAGAGTCATGTGCTAAAGAGGGGCTTCCACCCTAGTTTGAGGGACCAGAGTACGAATGCCCCAGGGCACAGGAAGTACACAGTCCTCGTTGATACAACTGTGGCCCAGTAACTTCTGACTGCCCTTTGACCCCACAGACTGGCACATATATGTCATCAGACTATAGCACCGTGGTACATATGCACACATGTGCATGTACACGTCAGCCAGTTTTTTATTCATTTATGTGCTAATACTGTTCAGCATCAGGATGTGATGTCGAAGGAGACTGGTGGAGAGCGCCGAAGTCTCTGGTATTTCAAGACAAAACTAGAGAACTTTTCACACTCATATACTGCTCCAGGCAGATCTTCCACTGCAAATGCAAGTTATATGAGTCCAGCTGAAAACTGTTTAATTTTGGGTACTTGCTTTAGTCAAATGTTACCATTTGCAACTCACAAAAAAAAAGCAAAGGGCAATTTCATACATTAACACTTTGGTAAAGTCGTTCTTTCACACCGTACATTTCCGCAAGTTTCTCTCTCCTTGTAAGTTATCCGGTGTGAAGGCCAAGTGGAGTCAGGTCCACACTGTGCATCTTACAGTTGTGTAGCCAGAGTAGAGAGGTGTCCACACAGACACAGGACGTAGACAACACCTGTGTGTAGCATCAAGTGTCCCCAGCAACGCCTATAGAATAATGTATAGATGCCCCCAAACCGCAGAAACCACGAGGGGAATGAAAAGAGGAAGAGACGGGTTATGTCAGAGATACAAATGGTTTCCTGCTCAAGACCTGCAATAAATTTAAACAAAAGTATTATTACAAACATTCCAGGTCCTACCGATATTGGAACTCAGATTGCTGGATTCAGAGTCCAGAGTGCTAATCATTACACGATGGAACCAACGTCCACGATCCTCAACCCTAGGAGTCCTGAAGCAGTGTTAGTCACCACCTACTGTCTATCGCTTGAATTCGTTCACACTGTAAATCAAACATGACAAATCCAACAGCACAACTAAAATGTGTATTTCACAAGTAATAACATAAAAACAGAAATATACTTTTGCTGATGCAGAAACAAAGAAAACGTCTCGTCTGATGCTTCGAAATCTCCATTTAGCATGGCCCCTTAACTAACCACCAAGAGTCTTTGCACGGCTGGGAACCTTTGTAAAAGAGTCAGTGGGTCACTGTGAATGCAGCAGATCTTCACCCCTGTATTTCTTACAAAGAAGCAGAGTTTTATTCCAGGTACAGGAGGCATCTCTGGTGTCTGATACTACCGGTAGTGTTCAGCCTACCCTCTCTGAGAGAGCAGCAGTGAGGGTACAAAGCACACTGGTTGCAAAATGTGGACACTGCAAACAACAGCTGCAATATCACAGATGATATAAAACACATAAAGTACTCAAGTCTTATACTAGATACAACACAGCAGGGAAATCATGTCATAAAACAAATGATGAACCCACAGTATGGAAGGGGCAGGTAATAAAATGCGAATTTCCCATGGTGGGACCACAGTCAATTGCTGCCTTCTTCTCTGTGCCCCGGTCTCTTTATATAATCTGTACTTTTTGTTGTGCAATAAAAGAAAAACAAGGAATAACCCTTCATAGTATTAATGTACAGGTCAAGGGCTGGGGAGAGAGGGCAGTAGATCTGGGGGTCGGTGTAAACCTCTGACGGCATTAGATGGAAGCAGAAGACAAAGCAAGTGACATTTATTAAGACTTTAGGTGCATTTAGGTTTATAGAAAAAAACTGAGAAAGATTAAAATGTCTGAGTAGTTGGGGAAAATAATAAATGTAGTTCTCATACCGGGAGTTGAACCCGGGCCGCCTGGGTGAAAACCAGGAATCCTAACCGCTAGACCATATGGGAACTGTGAACTCATCATACAGCTCAGTGTATGTGAGGTGTCTCCTAGGTCACACTGCATTCCGTACACTGAGAGTTATATTCTTCTTCTCAGTAGTACACAATCAATTGGGGTAACAGACACTTCACTTCTGACAAAAGAGAAGGAATGACCAGAAGTCATCATTTCTGCCACAACCTGTAGGTCTCATTATTTACAACCTTAGAGCTTCTACACATACACAGAGCCCAGGACACGGAGGACACCAGCAGTCCCTGCATTCACTATTACTAACCCCTCCCCTTGAGCCAGACAAAGCCACGCCCCATCCGTAGGACACTCCTGGGTTTCCTCACCAGACTGATGGCCCCACAGACCCCTCTCCAGTTATCCTCCAGCTGCTTCCTTGACGACACTCCCCTGCACCTGTCACAGGCTCCAGGCTGCCCTCCTGGGGCTGGAGTTATACTCCTTCTCTATCTACTAACAGCACCGACTCCAGTCCTGACACTGGATTGGTTCAAACAGAGAAGAAACAGCTCAGAAGTAGTCTGTGTTGTTCCCAGGTACCTGCATCTTCACAGGGTGACTGCCAGGGGGCAGCACAGCCAAAGCACTCACAGCCCACAAGGCTACAAATCATCAATCGGATGTCAGCAGCCTTGTCAGAGGCGCAGAGACTAGTAATTCCACAATATTTTGGGACAGCAGAGGAAGAAGTAAGTGCTGAGCTGAAGTGGTCACTGCTGTTTTGTCACAACACCAGACATATGTTCTTAAAAGCATGTAAGCGCACATTCTTAGGCACTCTCGGTCGTCTTCTCCCTTTCTGACATTATACCAATTGTATACACCCGAATGGAGAAAAGTTAAAATATAAGGTACTAGGAATATGCGCCAAAGGTAGGCAAATTAAACATTTCAAGTACAAATATTACCATATTTATTGATGTAAAATGTAAACAAGTTAGACTGAAAATATGTGTGTGTGTTTACAAAGGATGTCTAAAGTGTATGCTGTGAGGTCAGGTTGCAGTTCACTACTTGCACTTGTGCCTTTCACAAGCGTGAGTACCCAGTTACACTAATGTCTGCTCTGACTTGTTATTCTGAGAGTCATGTGCTAAAGGGGGGCTTCCACCCTAGTTTGAGGGACCAGAGTACGAATGCCCCAGGGCACAGGAAGTACACAGTCCTCATTGATACAACTGTGGCCCAGTAACTTCTGACTGCCCTTTGACCCCACAGACTGGCACATATATGTCATCAGACTATAGCACCGTGGTACATATGCACACATGTGCATGTACACGTCAGCCAGTTTTTTTTTCATTTATGTGCTAATACTGTTCAGCATCAGGATGTGATGTCGAAGGAGACTGGTAGAGAGCGCCGAAGTCTCTGGTATTTCAAGACAAAACTAGAGACCTTTTCACACTCATATACTGCTCCAGGCAGATCTTCCACTGCAAATGCAAGTTATATGAGTCCAGCTGAAAACTGTTTAATTTTGGGTACTTGCTTTAGTCAAATGTTACCATTTGCAACTCACAAAAAAAAAGCAAAGGGCAATTTCATACATTAACACTTTGGTAAAGTCGTTCTTTCACACCGTACATTTCCGTAAGTTTCTCTCTCCTTGTAAGTTATCCGGTGTGAAGGCCAAGTGGAGTCAGGTCCACACTGTGCATCTTACAGTTGTGTAGCCAGAGTAGAGAGGTGTCCACACAGACACAGGACGTAGACAACACCTGTGTGTAGCATCAAGTGTCCCCAGCAACGCCTATAGAATAATGTATAGATGCCCCCAAACCGCAGAAACCACGAGGGGAATGAAAAGAGGAAGAGACGGGTTATGTCAGAGATACAAATGGTTTCCTGCTCAAGACCTGCAATAAATTAAAACAAAAGTATTATTACAAACATTCCAGATCCTACCGATATTGGAACTCAGATTGCTGGATTCAGAGTCCAGAGTGCTAATCATTACACGATGGAACCAACGTCCACGATCCTCAACCCTAGGAGTCCTGAAGCAGTGTTAGTCACCACCTACTGTCTATCGCTTGAATTCGTTCACACTGTAAATCAAACATGACAAATCCAACAGCACAACTAAAATGTGTATTTCACAAGTAATAACATAAAAACAGAAATATACTTTTGCTGATGCAGAAACAAAGAAAACGTCTCGTCTGATGCTTCGAAATCTCCATTTAGCATGGCCCCTTAACTAACCACCAAGAGTCTTTGCACGGCTGGGAACCTTTGTAAAAGAGTCAGTGGGTCACTGTGAATGCAGCAGATCTTCACCCCTGTATTTCTTACAAAGAAGCAGAGTTTTATTCCAGGTACAGGAGGCATCTCTGGTGTCTGATACTACCGGTAGTGTTCAGCTTACCCTCTCTGAGAGAGCAGCAGTGAGGGTACAAAGCACACTGGTTGCAAAATGTGGACACTGCAAACAACAGCTGCAATATCACAGATGATATAAAACACATAAAGTACTCAAGTCTTATACTAGATACAACACAGCAGGGAAATCATGTCATAAAACAAATGATGAACCCACAGTATGGAAGGGGCAGGTAATAAAATGCGAATTTCCCATGGTGGGACCACAGTCAATTGCTGCCTTCTTCTCTGTGCCCCGGTCTCTTTATATAATCTGTACTTTTTGTTGTGCAATAAAAGAAAAACAAGGAATAGTATTAATGTACAGGTCAAGGGCTGGGGAGAGAGGGCAGTAGATCTGGGGGTCGGTGTAAACCTCTGACGGCATTAGATGGAAGCAGAAGACAAAGCAAGTGACATTTATTAAGACTTTAGGTGCATTTAGGTTTATAGAAAAAAACTGAGAAAGATTCAAATGTCTGAGTAGTGAAAAAAAAAAATGGAGTTCCCATACCGGGAGTTGAACCCGGGCCGCCTGGGTGAAAACCAGGAATCCTAACCGCTAGACCATATGGGAACTGTGAACTCATCATACAGCTCAGCGTATGTGAGGTGTCTCCTAGGTCACACTGCATTCCGTACACTGAGAGTTCTATTCTTCTTCTCAGTAGTACACAATCAATTGGGGTAACAGACACTTCACTTCTGACAAAAGAGAAGGAATGACCAGAAGTCATCATTTCTGCCACAACCTGTCAGGTCTCATTATTTACAACCTTAGAGCTTCTACACCTACACAGAGCCCAGGACACGGAGGACAGCAGCAGTCCCTGCATTCACTATTACTAACCCCTCCCCTTGAGCCAGACAAAGCCACGCCCCATCCGTAGGACACTCCTGGGTTTCCTCACCAGACTGATGGCCCCACAGACCCCTCTCCAGTTATCTTCCAGCTGCTTCCTTGACGACACTCCCCTGCACCTGTCACAGGCTCCAGGCTGCCCTCCTGGGGCTCGAGTTATACTCCTTCTCTATCTACTAACAGCACCGACTCCAGTCCTGACACTGGATTGGTTCAAACAGAGAAGAAACAGCTCAGAAGTAGTCTGTGTTGTTCCCAGGTACCTGCATCTTCACAGAGTGACTGCCAGGGGGCAGCACAGCCAAAGCACTCACAGCCCACAAGGCTACAAATCATCATTCGGATGTCAGCAGCCTTGTCAGAGGCGCAGAGACTAGTAATTCCACAATATTTTGGGACAGCAGAGGAAGAAGCAAGTGCTGAGCTGAAGTGGTCACTGCTGTTTTGTCACAACACCAGACATATGTTCTTAAAAGCATGTAAGCGCACATTCTTAGGCATTCTCGGTCGTCTTCTCCCTTTCTGACATTATACCAATTGTATACACCCGAATGGAGAAAAGTTCAAATATAAGGTACTAGGAATATGCGCCAAAGGTAGGCAAATTAAACATTTCAAGTACAAATATTACCATATTTATTGATGTAAAATGTAAACAAGTTAGACTGAAAATATGTGTGTGTGTTTACAAAGGATGTCTAAAGTGTATGCTGTGAGGTCAGGTTGCAGTTCACTACTTGCACTTGTGCCTTTCACAAGTGTGAGTACCCAGTTACACTAATGTCTGCTCTGACTTGTTATTCTGAGAGTCATGTGCTAAAGGGGGGCTTCCACCCTAGTTTGAGGGACCAGAGTACGAATGCCCCAGGGCACAGGAAGTACACAGTCCTCGTTGATACAACTGTGGCCCAGTAACATCTGACTGCCCTTTGACCCCACAGACTGGCACATATATGTCATCAGACTATAGCACCGTGGTACATATGCACACATGTGCATGTACACGTCAGCCAGTTTTTTATTCATTTATGTGCTAATACTGTTCAGCATCAGGATGTGATGTCGAAGGAGACTGGTGGAGAGCGCCGAAGTCTCTGGTATTTCAAGACAAAACTAGAGACCTTTTCACACTCATATACTGCTCCAGGCAGATCTTCCACTGCAAATGCAAGTTATATGAGTCCAGCTGAAAACTGTTTAATTTTGGGTACTTGCTTTAGTCAAATGTTACCATTTGCAACTCACAAAAAAAAAGTAAAGGGCAATTTCATACATTAACACTTTGGTAAAGTCGTTCTTTCACAACGTACATTTCCGTAAGTTTCTCTCTCCTTGTAAGTTATCCGGTGTGAAGGCCAAGTGGAGTCAGGTCCACACTGTGCATCTTACAGTTGTGTAGCCAGAGTAGAGAGGTGTCCACACAGACACAGGACGTAGACAACACCTGTGTGTAGCATCAAGTGTCCCCAGCAACGCCTATAGAATAATGTATAGATGCCCCCAAACCGCAGAAACCACGAGGGGAATGAAAAGAGGAAGAGACGGGTTATGTCAGAGATACAAATGGTTTCCTGCTCAAGACCTGCAATAAATTTAAACAAAAGTATTATTACAAACATTCCAGGTCCTACCGATATTGGAACTCAGATTGCTGGATTTAGAGTCCAGAGTGCTAATCATTACACAATGGAACCAACGTCCACGATCCTCAACCCTAGGAGTCCTGAAGCAGTGTCAGTCACCACCTACTGTCTATCGCTTGAATTCGTTCACACTGTAAATCAAACATGACAAATCCAACAGCACAACTAAAATGTGTATTTCACAAGTAATAACATAAAAACAGAAATATACTTTTGCTGATGCAGAAACAAAGAAAACGTCTCGTCTGATGCTTCGAAATCTCCATTTAGCATGGCCCCTTAACTAACCACCAAGAGTCTTTGCACGGCTGGGAACCTTTGTAAAAGAGTCAGTGGGTCACTGTGAATGCAGCAGATCTTCACCCCTGTATTTCTTACAAAGAAGCAGAGTTTTATTCCAGGTACAGGAGGCATCTCTGGTGTCTGATACTACCGGTAGTGTTCAGCCTACCCTCTCTGAGAGAGCAGCAGTGAGGGTACAAAGCACACTGGTTGCAAAATGTGGACACTGCAAACAACAGCTGCAATATCACAGATGATATAAAACACATAAAGTACTCAAGTCTTATACTAGATACAACACAGCAGGGAAATCATGTCATAAAACAAATGATGAACCCACAGTATGGAAGGGGCAGGTAATAAAATGCGAATTTCCCATGGTGGGACCACAGTCAATTGCTGCCTTCTTCTCTGTGCCCCGGTCTCTTTATATAATCTGTACTTTTTGTTGTGCAATAAAAGAAAAACAAGGAATAGTATTAATGTACAGGTCAAGGGCTGGGGAGAGAGGGCAGTAGATCTGGGGGTCGGTGTAAACCTCTGACGGCATTAGATGGAAGCAGAAGACAAAGCAAGTGACATTTATTAAGACTTTAGGTGCATTTAGGTTTATAGAAAAAAACTGAGAAAGATTAAAATGTCTGAGTAGTGAAAAAAAAAAATGGAGTTCCCATACCGGGAGTTGAACCCGGGCCGCCTGGGTGAAAACCAGGAATCCTAACCGCTAGACCATATGGGAACTGTGAACTCATCATACAGCTCAGTGTATGTGAGGTGTCTCCTAGGTCACACTGCATTCCGTACACTGAGAGTTATATTCTTCTTCTCAGTAGTACACAATCAATTGGGGTAACAGACACTTCACTTCTGACAAAAGAGAAGGAATGACCAGAAGTCATCATTTCTGCCACAACCTGTCAGGTCTCATTATTTACAACCTTAGAGCTTCTACACCTACACAGAGCCCAGGACACGGAGGACAGCAGCAGTCCCTGCATTCACTATTACTAACCCCTCCCCTTGAGCCAGACAAAGCCACGCCTCATCCGTAGGACACTCCTGGGTTTCCTCACCAGACTGATGGCCCCACAGACCCCTCTCCAGTTATCTTCCAGCTGCTTCCTTGACGACACTCCCCTGCACCTGTCACAGGCTCCAGGCTGCCCTCCTGGGGCTCGAGTTATACTCCTTCTCTATCTACTAACAGCACCGACTCCAGTCCTGACACTGGATTGGTTCAAACAGAGAAGAAACAGCTCAGAAGTAGTCTGTGTTGTTCCCAGGTACCTGCATCTTCACAGAGTGACTGCCAGGGGGCAGCACAGCCAAAGCACTCACAGCCCACAAGGCTACAAATCATCAATCGGATGTCAGCAGCCTTGTCAGAGGCGCAGAGACTAGTAATTCCACAATATTTTGGGACAGCAGAGGAAGAAGCAAGTGCTGAGCTGAAGTGGTCACTGCTGTTTTGTCACAACACCAGACATATGTTCTTAAAAGCATGTAAGCGCACATTCTTAGGCATTCTCGGTCGTCTTCTCCCTTTCTGACATTATACCAATTGTATACACCCGAATGGAGAAAAGTTCAAATATAAGGTACTAGGAATATGCGCCAAAGGTAGGCAAATTAAACATTTCAAGTACAAATATTACCATATTTATTGATGTAAAATGTAAACAAGTTAGACTGAAAATATGTGTGTGTGTTTACAAAGGATGTCTAAAGTGTATGCTGTGAGGTCAGGTTGCAGTTCACTACTTGCACTTGTGCCTTTCACAAGTGTGAGTACCCAGTTACACTAATGTCTGCTCTGACTTGTTATTCTGAGAGTCATGTGCTAAAGGGGGGCTTCCACCCTAGTTTGAGGGACCAGAGTACGAATGCCCCAGGGCACAGGAAGTACACAGTCCTCGTTGATACAACTGTGGCCCAGTAATTCTGACTGCCCTTTGACCCCACAGACTGGCACATATATGTCATCAGACTATAGCACCGTGGTACATATGCACACATGTGCATGTACACGTCAGCCAGTTTTTTATTCATTTATGTGCTAATACTGTTCAGCATCAGGATGTGATGTCGAAGGAGACTGGTGGAGAGCGCCGAAGTCTCTGGTATTTCAAGACAAAACTAGAGACCTTTTCACACTCATATACTGCTCCAGGCAGATCTTCCACTGCAAATGCAAGTTATATGAGTCCAGCTGAAAACTGTTTAATTTTGGGTACTTGCTTTAGTCAAATGTTACCATTTGCAACTCACAAAAAAAAAGCAAAGGGCAATTTCATACATTAACACTTTGGTAAAGTCGTTCTTTCACACCGTACATTTCCGTAAGTTTTTCTCTCCTTGTAAGTTATCCGTTGTGAAGGCCAAGTGGAGTCAGGTCCACACTGTGCATCTTACAGTTGTGTAGCCAGAGTAGAGAGGTGTCCACACAGACACAGGACGTAGACAACACCTGTGTGTAGCATCAAGTGTCCCCAGCAACGCCTATAGAATAATGTATAGATGCCCCCAAACCGCAGAAACCACGAGGGGAATGAAAAGAGGAAGAGACGGGTTATGTCAGAGATACAAATGGTTTCCTGCTCAAGACCTGCAATAAATTTAAACAAAAGTATTATTACAAACATTCCAGGTCCTACCGATATTGGAACTCAGATTGCTGGATTTAGAGTCCAGAGTGCTAATCATTACACAATGGAACCAACGTCCACGATCCTCAACCCTAGGAGTCCTGAAGCAGTGTCAGTCACCACCTACTGTCTATCGCTTGAATTTGTTCACACTGTAAATCAAACATGACAAATCCAACAGCACAACTAAAATGTGTATTTCACAAGTAATAACATAAAAACAGAAATATACTTTTGCTGATGCAGAAACAAAGAAAACGTCTCGTCTGATGCTTCGAAATCTCCATTTAGCATGGCCCCTTAACTAACCACCAAGAGTCTTTGCACGGCTGGGAACCTTTGTAAAAGAGTCAGTGGGTCACTGTGAATGCAGCAGATCTTCACCCCTGTATTTCTTACAAAGAAGCAGAGTTTTATTCCAGGTACAGGAGGCATCTCTGGTGTCTGATACTACCGGTAGTGTTCAGCCTACCCTCTCTGAGAGAGCAGCAGTGAGGGTACAAAGCACACAGGTTGCAAAATGTGGACACTGCAAACAACAGCTGCAATATCACAGATGATATAAAACACATAAAGTACTCAAGTCTTATACTAGATACAACACAGCAGGGAAATCATGTCATAAAACAAATGATGAACCCACAGTATGGAAGGGGCAGGTAATAAAATGCGAATTTCCCATGGTGGGACCACAGTCAATTGCTGCCTTCTTCTCTGTGCCCCGGTCTCTTTATATAATCTGTACTTTTTGTTGTGCAATAAAAGAAAAACAAGGAATAACCCTTCATAGTATTAATGTACAGGTCAAGGGCTGGGGAGAGAGGGCAGTAGATCTGGGGGTCGGTGTAAACCTCTGACGGCATTAGATGGAAGCAGAAGACAAAGCAAGTGACATTTATTAAGACTTTAGGTGCATTTAGGTTTATAGAAAAAAACTGAGAAAGATTAAAATGTCTGAGTAGTGAAAAAAAAAAAATGGAGTTCCCATACCGGGAGTTGAACCCGACTGCCTGGGTGAAAACCAGGAATCCTAACCTCTAGACCATATGGGAACTGTGAACTCATCATACAGCTCAGTGTATGTGAGGTGTCTCCTAGGTCACACTGCATTCCGTACACTGAGAGTTATATTCTTCTTCTCAGTAGTACACAATCAATTGGGGTAACAGACACTTCACTTCTGACAAAAGCGAAGGAATGACCAGAAGTCATCATTTCTGCCACAACCTGTAGGTCTCATTATTTACAACCTTAGAGCTTCTACACATACACAGAGCCCAGGACACGGAGGACACCAGAAGTCCCTGCATTCACTATTACTAACCCCTCCCCTTGAGCCAGACAAAGCCACGCCCCATCCGTAGGACACTCCTGGGTTTCCTCACCAGACTGATGGCCCCACAGACCCCTCTCCAGTTATCTTCCAGCTGCTTCCTTGACGACACTCCCCTGCACCTGTCACAGGCTCCAGGCTGCCCTCCTGGGGCTCGAGTTATACTCCTTCTCTATCTACTAACAGCACCGACTCCAGTCCTGACACTGGATTGGTTCAAACAGAGAAGAAACAGCTCAGAAGTATTCTGTGTTGTTCCCAGGTACCTGCATCTTCACAGAGTGACTGCCAGGGGGCAGCACAGCCAAAGCACTCACAGCCCACAAGGCTACAAATCATCAATCGGATGTCAGCAGCCTTGTCAGAGGCGCAGAGACTAGTAATTCCACAATATTTTGGGACAGCAGAGGAAGAAGCAAGTGCTGAGCTGAAGTGGTCACTGCTGTTTTGTCACAACACCAGACATATGTTCTTAAAAGCATGGAAGCGCACATTCTTAGGCATTCTCGGTCGTCTTCTCCCTTTCTGACATTATACCAATTGTATACATCCGAATGGAGAAAAGTTAAAATATAAGGTACTAGGAATATGCGCCAAAGGTAGGCAAATTAAACATTTCAAGTACAAATATTACCATATTTATTGATGTAAAATGTAAACAAGTTAGACTGAAAATATGTGTGTGTGTTTACAAAGGATGTCTAAAGTGTATGCTGTGAGGTCACGTTGCAGTTCACTACTTGCACTTGTGCCTTTCACAAGCTTGAGTACCCAGTTACACTAATGTCTGCTCTGACTTGTTATTCTGAGAGTCATGTGCTAAAGGGGGGCTTCCACCCTAGTTTGAGGGACCAGAGTACGAATGCCCCAGGGCACAGGAAGTACACAGTCCTCATTGATACAACTGTGGCCCAGTAACTTCTGACTGCCCTTTGACCCCACAGACTGGCACATATATGTCATCAGACTATAGCACCGTGGTACATATGCACACATGTGCATGTACACGTCAGCCAGTTTTTTATTCATTTATGTGCTAATACTGTTCAGCATCAGGATGTGATGTCGAAGGAGACTGGTAGAGAGCGCCGAAGTCTCTGGTATTTCAAGACAAAACTAGAGACCTTTTCACACTCATATACTGCTCCAGGCAGATCTTCCACTGCAAATGCAAGTTATATGAGTCCAGCTGAAAACTGTTTAATTTTGGGTACTTGCTTTAGTCAAATGTTACCATTTGCAACTCACAAAAAAAAAGCAAAGGGCAATTTCATACATTAACACTTTGGTAAAGTCGTTCTTTCACACCGTACATTTCCGTAAGTTTCTCTCTCCTTGTAAGTTATCCGGTGTGAAGGCCAAGTGGAGTCAGGTCCACACTGTGCATCTTACAGTTGTGTAGCCAGAGTAGAGAGGTGTCCACACAGACACAGGACGTAGACAACACCTGTGTGTAGCATCAAGTGTCCCCAGCAACGCCTATAGAATAATGTATAGATGCCCCCAAACCGCAGAAACCACGAGGGGAATGAAAAGAGGAAGAGACGGGTTATGTCAGAGATACAAATGGTTTCCTGCTCAAGACCTGCAATAAATTAAAACAAAAGTATTATTACAAACATTCCAGGTCCTACCGATATTGGAACTCAGATTGCTGGATTCAGAGAGCTAATCATTACACGATGGAACCAACGTCCACGATCCTCAACCCTAGGAGTCCTGAAGCAGTGTTAGTCACCACCTACTGTCTATCGCTTGAATTCGTTCACACTGTAAATCAAACATGACAAATCCAACAGCACAACTAAAATGTGTATTTCACAAGTAATAACATAAAAACAGAAATATACTTTTGCTGATGCAGAAACAAAGAAAACGTCTCGTCTGATGCTTCGAAATCTCCATTTAGCATGGCCCCTTAACTAACCACCAAGAGTCTTTGCACGGCTGGGAACCTTTGTAAAAGAGTCAGTGGGTCACTGTGAATGCAGCAGATCTTCACCCCTGTATTTCTTACAAAGAAGCAGAGTTTTATTCCAGGTACAGGAGGCATCTCTGGTGTCTGATACTACCGGTAGTGTTCAGCCTACCCTCTCTGAGAGAGCAGCAGTGAGGGTACAAAGCACACTGGTTGCAAAATGTGGACACTGCAAACAACAGCTGCAATATCACAGATGATATAAAACACATAAAGTACTCAAGTCTTATACTAGATACAACACAGCAGGGAAATCATGTCATAAAACAAATGATGAACCCACAGTATGGAAGGGGCAGGTAATAAAATGCGAATTTCCCATGGTGGGACCACAGTCAATTGCTGCCTTCTTCTCTGTGCCCCGGTCTCTTTATATAATCTGTACCTTTTGTTGTGCAATAAAAGAAAAACAAGGAATAACCCTTCATAGTATTAATGTACAGGTCAAGGGCTGGGGAGAGAGGGCAGTAGATCTGGGGGTCGGTGTAAACCTCTGACGGCATTAGATGGAAGCAGAAGACAAAGCAAGTGACATTTATTAAGACTTTAGGTGCATTTAGGTTTATAGAAAAAAACTGAGAAAGATTAAAATGTCTGAGTAGTGAAAAAAAAAAAATGGAGTTCCCATACCAGGAGTTGAACCCGGGCCGCCTGGGTGAAAACCAGGAATCCTAACCGCTAGACCATATGGGAACTGTGAACTCATCATACAGCTCAGTGTATGTGAGGTGTCTCCTAGGTCACACTGCATTCCGTACACTGAGAGTTATATTCTTCTTCTCAGTAGTACACAATCAATTGGGGTAACAGACACTTCACTTCTGACAAAAGAGAAGGAATGACCAGAAGTCATCATTTCTGCCACAACCTGTCAGGTTTCATTATTTACAACCTTAGAGCTTCTACACATACACAGAGCCCAGGACACGGAGGACAGCAGCAGTCCCTGCATTCACTATTACTAACCCCTCCCCTTGAGCCAGACAAAGCTACGCCCCATCCGTAGGACACTCCTGGGTTTCCTCACCAGACTGATGGCCCCACAGACCCCTCTCTAGTTATCTTCCAGCTGCTTCCTTGACGACACTCCCCTGCACCTGTCACAGGCTCCAGGCTGCCCTCCTGGGGCTCGAGTTATACTCCTTCTCTATCTACTAACAGCACCGACTCCAGTCCTGACACTGGATTGGTTCAAACAGAGAAGAAACAGCTCAGAAGTAGTCTGTGTTGTTCCCAGGTACCTGCATCTTCACAGAGTGACTGCCAGGGGGCAGCACAGCCAAAGCACTCACAGCCCACAAGGCTACAAATCATCAATCGGATGTCAGCAGCCTTGTCAGAGGCGCAGAGACTAGTAATTCCACAATATTTTGGTACAGCAAAGGAAGAAGCAAGTGCTGAGCTGAAGTGGTCACTGCTGTTTTGTCACAACACCAGACATATGTTCTTAAAAGCATGTAAGCGCACATTCTTAGGCATTCTCCATCGTCTTCTCCCTTTCTGACATTATACCAATTGTATAAACCCGAATGGAGAAAAGTTAAAATATAAGGTACTAGGAATATGCGCCAAAGGTAGGCAAATTAAACATTTCAAGTACAAATATTACCATATTTATTGATGTAAAATGTAAACAAGTTAGACTGAAAATATGTGTGTGTGTTTACAAAGGATGTCTAAAGTGTATGCTGTGAGGTCAGGTTGCAGTTCACTACTTGCACTTGTGCCTTTCACAAGTGTGAGTACCCAGTTACACTAATGTCTGCTCTGACTTGTTATTCTGAGAGTCATGTGCTAAAGGGGGGCTTCCACCCTAGTTTGAGGGACCAGAGTACGAATGCCCCAGGGCACAGGAAGTACACAGTCCTCATTGATACAACTGTGGCCCAGTAACTTCTGACTGCCCTTTGACCCCACAGACTGGCACATATATGTCATCAGACTATAGCACCGTGGTACATATGCACACATGTGCATGTACACGTCAGCCAGTTTTTTATTCATTTATGTGCTAATACTGTTCAGCATCAGGATGTGATGTCGAAGGAGACTGGTGGAGAGCGCCGAAGTCTCTGGTATTTCAAGACAAAACTAGAGACCTTTTCACACTCATATACTGCTCCAGGCAGATCTTCCACTGCAAATGCAAGTTATATGAGTCCAGCTGAAAACTGTTTAATTTTGGGTACTTGCTTTAGTCAAATGTTACCATTTGCAACTCACAAAAAAAAAGCAAAGGGCAATTTCATAAATTAACACTTTGGTAAAGTCGTTCTTTCACACCGTACATTTCCGTAAGTTTCTCTCTCCTTGTAAGTTATCCGGTGTGAAGGCCAAGTGGAGTCAGGTCCACACTGTGCATCTTACAGTTGTGTAGCCAGAGTAGAGAGGTGTCCACACAGACACAGGACGTAGACAACACCTGTGTGTAGCATCAAGTGTCCCCAGCAACGCCTATAGAATAATGTATAGATGCCCCCAAACCGCAGAAACCACGAGGGGAATGAAAAGAGGAAGAGACGGGTTATGTCAGAGATACAAATGGTTTCCTGCTCAAGACCTGCAATAAATTTAAACAAAAGTATTATTACAAACATTCCAGGTCCTACCGATATTGGAACTCAGATTGCTGGATTCAGAGTCCAGAGTGCTAATCATTACACGATGGAACCAACGTCCACGATCCTCAACCCTAGGAGTCCTGAAGCAGTGTCAGTCACCACCTACTGTCTATCGCTTGAATTCGTTCACACTGTAAATCAAACATGACAAATCCAACAGCACAACTAAAATGTGTATTTCACAAGTAATAACATAAAAACAGAAATATACTTTTGCTGATGCAGAAACAAAGAAAACGTCTCGTCTGATGCTTCGAAATCTCCATTTAGCATGGCCCCTTAACTAACCACCAAGAGTCTTTGCACGGCTGGGAACCTTTGTAAAAGAGTCAGTGGGTCACTGTGAATGCAGCAGATCTTCACCCCTGTATTTCTTACAAAGAAGCAGAGTTTTATTCCAGGTACAGGAGGCATCTCTGGTGTCTGATACTACCGGTAGTGTTCAGCCTACCCTCTCTGAGAGAGCAGCAGTGAGGGTACAAAGCACACTGGTTGCAAAATGTGGACACTGCAAACAACAGCTGCAATATCACAGATGATATAAAACACATAAAGTACTCAAGTCTTATACTAGATACAACACAGCAGGGAAATCATGTCATAAAACAAATGATGAACCCACAGTATGGAAGGGGCAGGTAATAAAATGCGAATTTCCCATGGTGGGACCACAGTCAATTGCTGCCTTCTTCTCTGTGCCCCGGTCTCTTTATATAATCTGTACTTTTTGTTGTGCAATAAAAGAAAAACAAGGAATAACCCTTCATAGTATTAATGTACAGGTCAAGGGCTGGGGAGAGAGGGCAGTAGATCTGGGGGTCGGTGTAAACCTCTGACGGCATTAGATGGAAGCAGAAGACAAAGCAAGTGACATTTATTAAGACTTTAGGTGCATTTAGGTTTATAGAAAAAAACTGAGAAAGATTAAAATGTCTGAGTAGTGAAAAAAAAAAAATGGAGTTCCCATAACGGAAGTTGAACCCGGGCCGCCTGGGTGAAAACCAGGAATCCTAACCGCTAGACCATATGGGAACTGTGAGCTCATCATACAGCTCAGTGTATGTGAGGTGTCTCCTAGGTCACACTGCATTCCGTACACTGAGAGTTATATTCTTCTTCTCAGTAGTACACAATCAATTGGGGTAACAGACACTTCACTTCTGACAAAAGAGAAGGAATGACCAGAAGTCATCATTTCTGCCACAACCTGTCAGGTCTCATTATTTACAACCTTAGAGCTTCTACACCTACACAGAGCCCTGGACACGGAGGACAGCAGCAGTCCCTGCATTCACTATTACTAACCCCTCCCCTTGAGCCAGACAAAGCCACGCCCCATCCGTAGGACACTCCTGGGTTTCCTCACCAGACTGATGGCCCCACAGACCCCTCTCCAGTTATCTTCCAGCTGCTTCCTTGACGACACTCCCCTGCACCTGTCACAGGCTCCAGGCTGCCCTCCTGGGGCTCGAGTTATACTCCTTCTCTATCTACTAACAGCACCGACTCCAGTCCTGACACTGGATTGGTTCAAACAGAGAAGAAACAGCTCAGAAGTAGTCTGTGTTGTTCCCAGGTACCTGCATCTTCACAGAGTGACTGCCAGGGGGCAGCACAGCCAAAGCACTCACAGCCCACAAGGCTACAAATCATCAATCGGATGTCAGCAGCCTTGTCAGAGGCGCAGAGACTAGTAATTCCACAATATTTTGGGACAGCAGAGGAAGAAGCAAGTGCTGAGCTGAAGTGGTCACTGCTGTTTTGTCACAACACCAGACATATGTTCTTAAAAGCATGTAAGCGCACATTCTTAGGCATTCTCGCTCGTCTTCTCCCTTTCTGACATTATACCAATTGTATACACCCGAATGGAGAAAAGTTAAAATATAAGGTACTAGGAATATGCGCCAAAGGTAAGCAAATTAAACATTTCAAGTACAAATATTACCATATTTATTGATGTAAAATGTAAACAAGTTAGACTGAAAATATGTGTGTGTGTTTACAAAGGATGTCTAAAGTGTATGCTGTGAGGTCAGGTTGCAGTTCACTACTTGCACTTGTGCCTTTCACAAGTGTGAGTACCCAGTTACACTAATGTCTGCTCTGACTTGTTATTCTGAGAGTCATGTGCTAAAGGGGGGCTTCCACCCTAGTTTGAGGGACCAGAGTACGAATGCCCCAGGGCACAGGAAGTACACAGTCCTCGTTGATACAACTGTGGCCCAGTAACTTCTGACTGCCCTTTGACCCCACAGACTGGCACATATATGTCATCAGACTATAGCACCGTGGTACATATGCACACATGTGCATGTACACGTCAGCCAGTTTTTTATTCATTTATGTGCTAATACTGTTCAGCATCAGGATGTGATGTCGAAGGAGACTGGTGGAGAGCGCCGAAGTCTCTGGTATTTCAAGACAAAACTAGAGACCTTTTCACACTCATATACTGCTCCAGGCAGATCTTCCACTGCAAATGCAAGTTATATGAGTCCAGCTGAAAACTGTTTAATTTTGGGTACTTGCTTTAGTCAAATGTTACCATTTGCAACTCACAAAAAAAAAGCAAAGGGCAATTTCATACATTAACACTTTGGTAAAGTCGTTCTTTCACACCGTACATTTCCGTAAGTTTCTCTCTCCTTGTAAGTTATCCGGTGTGAAGGCCAAGTGGAGTCAGGTCCACACTGTGCATCTTACAGTTGTGTAGCCAGAGTAGAGAGGTGTCCACACAGACACAGGACGTAGACAACACCTGTGTGTAGCATCAAGTGTCCCCAGCAACGCCTATAGAATAATGTATAGATGCCCCCAAACCGCAGAAACCACGAGGGGAATGAAAAGAGGAAGAGACGGGTTATGTCAGAGATACAAATGATTTCCTGCTCAAGACCTGCAATAAATTTAAACAAAAGTATTATTACAAACATTCCAGGTCCTACCGATATTGGAACTCAGATTGCTGGATTCAGAGTCCAGAGTGCTAATCATTACACGATGGAACCAACGTCCACGATCCTCAACCCTAGGAGTCCTGAAGCAGTGTTAGTCACCACCTACTGTATAGCGCTTGAATTCGTTCACACTGTAAATCAAACATGACAAATCCAACAGCACAACTAAAATGTGAATTTCACAAGTTTTAACATAAAAACAGAAATATACTTTTGCTGATGCAGAAACAAAGAAAACGTCTCGTCTGATGCTTCGAAATCTCCATTTAGCATGGCCCCTTAACTAACCACCAAGAGTCTTTGCACGGCTGGGAACCTTTGTAAAAGAGTCAGTGGGTCACTGTGAATGCAGCAGATCTTCACCCCTGTATTTCTTACAAAGAAGCAGAGTTTTATTCCAGGTACAGGAGGCATCTCTGGTGTCTGATACTACCGGTAGTGTTCAGCCTACCCTCTCTGAGAGAGCAGCAGTGAGGGTACAAAGCACACTGGTTGCAAAATGTGGACACTGCAAACAACAGCTGCAATATCACAGATGATATAAAACACATAAAGTACTCAAGTCTTATACTAGATACAACACAGCAGGGAAATCATGTCATAAAACAAATGATGAACCCACAGTATGGAAGGGGCAGGTAATAAAATGCGAATTTCCCATGGTGGGACCACAGTCAATTGCTGCCTTCTTCTCTGTGCCCCGGTCTCTTTATATAATCTGTACTTTTTGTTGTGCAATAAAAGAAAAACAAGGAATAGTATTAATGTACAGGTCAAGGGCTGGGGAGAGAGGGCAGTAGATCTGGGGGTCGGTGTAAACCTCTGACGGCATTAGATGGAAGCAGAAGACAAAGCAAGTGACATTTATTAAGACTTTAGGTGCATTTAGGTTTATAGAAAAAAATTGAGAAAGATTAAAATGTCTGAGTAGTGAAAAAAAAAAAATGGAGTTCCCATACCGGGAGTTGAACCCGGGCCGCCTGGGTGAAAACCAGGAATCCTAACCGCTAGACCATATGGGAACTGTGAACTCATCATACAGCTCAGTGTATGTGAGGTGTCTCCTAGGTCACACTGCATTCCGTACACTGAGAGTTATATTCTTCTTCTCAGTAGTACACAATCAATTGGGGTAACAGACACTTCACTTCTGACAAAAGAGAAGGAATGACCAGAAGTCATCATTTCTGCCACAACCTGTCAGGTCTCATTATTTACAACCTTAGAGCTTCTACACCTACACAGAGCCCAGGACACGGAGGACAGCAGCAGTCCCTGCATTCACTATTACTAACCCCTCCCCTTGAGCCAGACAAAGCCACGCCCCATCCGTAGGACACTCCTGGGTTTCCTCACCAGACTGATGGCCCCACAGACCCCTCTCCAGTTATCTTCCAGCTGCTTCCTTGACGACACTCCCCTGCACCTGTCACATGCTCCAGGCTGCCCTCCTGGGGCTCGAGTTATACTCCTTCTCTATCTACTAACAGCACCGACTCCAGTCCTGACACTGGATTGGTTCAAACAGAGAAGAAACAGCTCAGAAGTAGTCTGTGTTGTTCCCAGGTACCTGCATCTTCACAGAGTGACTGCCAGGGGGCAGCACAGCCAAAGCACTCACAGCCCACAAGGCTACAAATCATCAATCGGATGTCAGCAGCCTTGTCAGAGGCGCAGAGACTAGTAATTCCACAATATTTTGGGACAGCAGAGGAAGACGCAAGTGCTGAGCTGAAGTGGTCACTGCTGTTTTGTCACAACACCAGACATATGTTCTTAAAAGCATGTAAGCGCACATTCTTAGGCATTCTCGGTCGTCTTCTCCCTTTCTGACATTATACCAATTGTATACACCCGAATGGAGAAAAGTTAAAATATAAGGTACTAGGAATATGCGCCAAAGGTAGGCAAATTAAACATTTCAAGTACAAATATTACCATATTTATTGATGTAAAATGTAAACAAGTTAGACTGAAAATATGTGTGTGTGTTTACAAAGGATGTCTAAAGTGTATGCTGTGAGGTCAGGTTGCAGTTCACTACTTGCACTTGTGCCTTTCACAAGTGTGAGTAAACCAGTTACACTAATGTCTGCTCTGACTTGTTATTCTGAGAGTCATGTGATAAAGGGGGGCTTCCACCCTAGTTTGAGGGACCAGAGTACGAATGCCCCAGGGCACAGGAAGTACACAGTCCTCGTTGATACAACTGTGGCCCAGTAACATCTGACTGCCCTTTGACCCCACAGACTGGCACATATATGTCATCAGACTATAGCACCGTGGTACATATGCACACATGTGCATGTACACGTCAGCCAGTTTTTTATTCATTTATGTGCTAATACTGTTCAGCATCAGGATGTGATGTCGAAGGAGACTGGTGGAGAGCGCCGAAGTCTCTGGTATTTCAAGACAAAACTAGAGACCTTTTCACACTCATATACTGCTCCAGGCAGATCTTCCACTGCAAATGCAAGTTATATGAGTCCAGCTGAAAACTGTTTAATTTTGGGTACTTGCTTTAGTCAAATGTTACCATTTGCAACTCACAAAAAAAAAGCAAAGGGCAATTTCATACATTAACACTTTGGTAAAGTCGTTCTTTCACACCGTACATTTCCGTAAGTTTCTCTCTCCTTGTAAGTTATCCGGTGTGAAGGCCAAGTGGAGTCAGGTCCACACTGTGCATCTTACAGTTGTGTAGCCAGAGTAGAGAGGTGTCCACACAGACACAGGACGTAGACAACACCTGTGTGTAGCATCAAGTGTCCCCAGCAACGCCTATAGAATAATGTATAGATGCCCCCAAACCGCAGAAACCACGAGGGGAATGAAAAGAGGAAGAGACGGGTTATGTCAGAGATACAAATGGTTTCCTGCTCAAGACCTGCAATAAATTTAAACAAAAGTATTATTACAAACATTCCAGGTCCTACCGATATTGGAACTCAGATTGCTGGATTTAGAGTCCAGAGTGCTAATCATTACACAATGGAACCAACGTCCACGATCCTCAACCCTAGGAGTCCTGAAGCAGTGTCAGTCACCACCTACTGTCTATCGCTTGAATTCGTTCACACTGTAAATCAAACATGACAAATCCAACAGCACAACTAAAATGTGTATTTCACAAGTAATAACATAAAAACAGAAATATACTTTTGCTGATGCAGAAACAAAGAAAACGTCTCGTCTGATGCTTCGAAATCTCCATTTAGCATGGCCACTTAACTAACCACCAAGAGTCTTTGCACGGCTGGGAACCTTTGTAAAAGAGTCAGTGGGTCACTGTGAATGCAGCAGATCTTCACCCCTGTATTTCTTACAAAGAAGCAGAGTTTTATTCCAGGTACAGGAGGCATCTCTGGTGTCTGATACTACCGGTAGTGTTCAGCCTACCCTCTCTGAGAGACCAGCAGTGAGGGTACAAAGCACACTGGTTGCAAAATGTGGACACTGCAAACAACAGCTGCAATATCACAGATGATATAAAACACATAAAGTACTCAAGTCTTATACTAGATACAACACAGCAGGGAAATCATGTCATAAAACAAATGATGAACCCACAGTATGGAAGGGGCAGGTAATAAAATGCGAATTTCCCATGGTGGGACCACAGTCAATTGCTGCCTTCTTCTCTGTGCCCCGGTCTCTTTATATAATCTGTACTTTTTGTTGTGCAATAAAAGAAAAACAAGGAATAACCCTTCATAGTATTAATGTACAGGTCAAGGGCTGGGGAGAGAGGGCAGTAGATCTGGGGGTCGGTGTAAACCTCTGACGGCATTAGATGGAAGCAGAAGACAAAGCAAGTGACATTTATTAAGACTTTAGGTGCATTTAGGTTTATAGAAAAAAACTGAGAAAGATTAAAATGTCTGAGTAGTGAAAAAAAAAAAATGGAGTTCCCATACCGGGAGTTGAACCCGGGCCGCCTGGGTGAAAACCAGGAATCCTAACCGCTAGACCATATGGGAACTGTGAACTCATCATACAGCTCAGTGTATGTGAGGTGTCTCCTAGGTCACACTGCATTCCGTACACGGAGAGTTATATTCTTCTTCTCAGTAGTACACAATCAATTGGGGTAACAGACACTTCACTTCTGACAAAAGAGAAGGAATGACCAGAAGTCATCATTTCTGCCACAACCTGTAGGTCTCATTATTTACAACCTTAGAGCTTCTACACATACACAGAGCCCAGGATACGGAGGACACCAGCAGTCCCTGCATTCACTATTACTAACCCCTCCCCTTGAGCCAGACAAAGCCACGCCCCATCCGTAGGACACTCCTGGGTTTCCTCACCAGACTGATGGCCCCACAGACCCCTCTCCAGTTATCTTCCAGCTGCTTCCTTGACGACACTCCCCTGCACCTGTCACAGGCTCCAGGCTGCCCTCCTGGGGCTCGAGTTATACTCCTTCTCTATCTACTAACAGCACCGACTCCAGTGCTGACACTGGATTGGTTCAAACAGAGAAGAAACAGCTCAGAAGTAGTCTGTGTTGTTCCCAGGTACCGGCATCTTCACAGAGTGACTGCCAGGGGGCAGCACAGCCAAAGCACTCACAGCCCACAAGGCTACAAATCATCAATCGGATGTCAGCAGCCTTGTCAGAGGCGCAGAGACTAGTAATTCCACAATATTTTGGGACAGCAGAGGAAGAAGCAAGTGCTGAGCTGAAGTGGTCACTGCTGTTTTGTCACAACACCAGACATATGTTCTTAAAAGCATGTAAGCGCACATTCTTAGGCATTCTCCATCGTCTTCTCCCTTTCTGACATTATACCAATTGTATAAACCCGAATGGAGAAAAGTTAAAATATAAGGTACTAGGAATATGCGCCAAAGGTAGGCAAATTAAACATTTCAAGTACAAATATTACCATATTTATTGATGTAAAATGTAAACAAGTTAGACTGAAAATATGTGTGTGTTTACAAAGGATGTCTAAAGTGTATGCTGTGAGGTCAGGTTGCAGTTCACTACTTGCACTTGTGCCTTTCACAAGTGTGAGTACCCAGTTACACTAATGTCTGCTCTGACTTGTTATTCTGAGAGTCATGTGCTAAAGGGGGGCTTCCACCCTAGTTTGAGGGACCAGAGTACGAATGCCCCAGGGCACAGGAAGTACACAGTCCTCATTGATACAACTGTGGCCCAGTAACTTCTGACTGCCCTTTGACCCCACAGACTGGCACATATATGTCATCAGACTATAGCACCGTGGTACATATGCACACATGTGCATGTACACGTCAGCCAGTTTTTTATTCATTTATGTGCTAATACTGTTCAGCATCAGGATGTGATGTCGAAGGAGACTGGTGGAGAGCGCCGAAGTCTCTGGTATTTCAAGACAAAACTAGAGACCTTTTCACACTCATATACTGCTCCAGGCAGATCTTCCACTGCAAATGCAAGTTATATGAGTCCAGCTGAAAACTGTTTAATTTTGGGTACTTGCTTTAGTCAAATGTTACCATTTGCAACTCACAAAAAAAAAGCAAAGGGCAATTTCATAAATTAACACTTTGGTAAAGTCGTTCTTTCACACCGTACATTTCCGTAAGTTTCTCTCTCCTTGTAAGTTATCCGGTGTGAAGGCCAAGTGGAGTCAGGTCCACACTGTGCATCTTACAGTTGTGTAGCCAGAGTAGAGAGGTGTCCACACAGACACAGGATGTAGACAACACCTGTGTGTAGCATCAAGTGTCCCCAGCAACGCCTATAGAATAATGTATAGATGCCCCCAAACCGCAGAAACCACGAGGGGAATGAAAAGAGGAAGAGACGGGTTATGTCAGAGATACAAATGGTTTCCTGCTCAAGACCTGCAATAAATTAAAACAAAAGTATTATTACAAACATTGCAGGTCCTACCGATATTGGAACTCAGATTGCTGGATTCAGAGAGCTAATCATTACACGATGGAACCAACGTCCACGATCCTCAACCCTAGGAGTCCTGAAGCAGTGTTAGTCACCACCTACTGTCTATCGCTTGAATTCGTTCACACTGTAAATCAAACATGACAAATCCAACAGCACAACTAAAATGTGTATTTCACAAGTAATAACATAAAAACAGAAATATACTTTTGCTGATGCAGAAACAAAGAAAACGTCTCGTCTGATGCTTCGAAATCTCCATTTAGCATGGCCCCTTAACTAACCACCAAGAGTCTTTGCACGGCTGGGAACCTTTGTAAAAGAGTCAGTGGGTCACTGTGAATGCAGCAGATCTTCACCCCTGTATTTCTTACAAAGAAGCAGAGTTTTATTCCAGGTACAGGAGGCATCTCTGGTGTCTGATACTACCGGTAGTGTTCAGCCTACCCTCTCTGAGAGAGCAGCAGTGAGGGTACAAAGCACACTGGTTGCAAAATGTGGACACTGCAAACAACAGCTGCAATATCACAGATGATATAAAACACATAAAGTACTCAAGTCTTATACTAGATACAACACAGCAGGGAAATCATGTCATAAAACAAATGATGAACCCACAGTATGGAAGGGGCAGGTAATAAAATGCGAATTTCCCATGGTGGGACCACAGTCAATTGCTGCCTTCTTCTCTGTGCCCCGGTCTCTTTATATAATCTGTACCTTTTGTTGTGCAATAAAAGAAAAACAAGGAATAACCCTTCATAGTATTAATGTACAGGTCAAGGGCTGGGGAGAGAGGGCAGTAGATCTGGGGGTCGGTGTAAACCTCTGACGGCATTAGATGGAAGCAGAAGACAAAGCAAGTGACATTTATTAAGACTTTAGGTGCATTTAGGTTTATAGAAAAAAACTGAGAAAGATTAAAATGTCTGAGTAGTGAAAAAAAAAAAATGGAGTTCCCATACCGGGAGTTGAACCCGGGCCGCCTGGGTGAAAACCAGGAATCCTAACCGCTAGACCATATGGGAACTGTGAACTCATCATACAGCTCAGTGTATGTGAGGTGTCTCCTAGGTCACACTGCATTCCGTACACTGAGAGTTATATTCTTCTTCTCAGTAGTACACAATCAATTGGGGTAACAGACACTTCACTTCTGACAAAAGAGAAGGAATGACCAGAAGTCATCATTTCTGCCACAACCTGTCAGGTTTCATTATTTACAACCTTAGAGCTTCTACACATACACAGAGCCCAGGACACGGAGGACAGCAGCAGTCCCTGCATTCACTATTACTAACCCCTCCCCTTGAGCCAGACAAAGCTACGCCCCATCCGTAGGACACTCCTGGGTTTCCTCACCAGACTGATGGCCCCACAGACCCCTCTCTAGTTATCTTCCAGCTGCTTCCTTGACGACACTCCCCTGCACCTGTCACAGGCTCCAGGCTGCCCTCCTGGGGCTCGAGTTATACTCCTTCTCTATCTACTAACAGCACCGACTCCAGTCCTGACACTGGATTGGTTCAAACAGAGAAGAAACAGCTCAGAAGTAGTCTGTGTTGTTCCCAGGTACCTGCATCTTCACAGAGTGACTGCCAGGGGGCAGCACAGCCAAAGCACTCACAGCCCACAAGGCTACAAATCATCAATCGGATGTCAGCAGCCTTGTCAGAGGCGCAGAGACTAGTAATTCCACAATATTTTGGTACAGCAGAGGAAGAAGCAAGTGCTGAGCTGAAGTGGTCACTGCTGTTTTGTCACAACACCAGACATATGTTCTTAAAAGCATGTAAGCGCACATTCTTAGGCATTCTCCATCGTCTTCTCCCTTTCTGACATTATACCAATTGTATAAACCCGAATGGAGAAAAGTTAAAATATAAGGTACTAGGAATATGCGCCAAAGGTAGGCAAATTAAACATTTCAAGTACAAATATTACCATATTTATTGATGTAAAATGTAAACAAGTTAGACTGAAAATATGTGTGTGTGTTTACAAAGGATGTCTAAAGTGTATGCTGTGAGGTCAGGTTGCAGTTCACTACTTGCACTTGTGCCTTTCACAAGTGTGAGTACCCAGTTACACTAATGTCTGCTCTGACTTGTTATTCTGAGAGTCATGTGCTAAAGGGGGGCTTCCACCCTAGTTTGAGGGACCAGAGTACGAATGCCCCAGGGCACAGGAAGTACACAGTCCTCATTGATACAACTGTGGCCCAGTAACTTCTGACTGCCCTTTGACCCCACAGACTGGCACATATATGTCATCAGACTATAGCACCGTGGTACATATGCACACATGTGCATGTACACGTCAGCCAGTTTTTTATTCATTTATGTGCTAATACTGTTCAGCATCAGGATGTGATGTCGAAGGAGACTGGTGGAGAGCGCCGAAGTCTCTGGTATTTCAAGACAAAACTAGAGACCTTTTCACACTCATATACTGCTCCAGGCAGATCTTCCACTGCAAATGCAAGTTATATGAGTCCAGCTGAAAACTGTTTAATTTTGGGTACTTGCTTTAGTCAAATGTTACCATTTGCAACTCACAAAAAAAAAGCAAAGGGCAATTTCATAAATTAACACTTTGGTAAAGTCGTTCTTTCACACCGTACATTTCCGTAAGTTTCTCTCTCCTTGTAAGTTATCCGGTGTGAAGGCCAAGTGGAGTCAGGTCCACACTGTGCATCTTACAGTTGTGTAGCCAGAGTAGAGAGGTGTCCACACAGACACAGGACGTAGACAACACCTGTGTGTAGCATCAAGTGTCCCCAGCAACGCCTATAGAATAATGTATAGATGCCCCCAAACCGCAGAAACCACGAGGGGAATGAAAAGAGGAAGAGACGGGTTATGTCAGAGATACAAATGGTTTCCTGCTCAAGACCTGCAATAAATTTAAACAAAAGTATTATTACAAACATTCCAGGTCCTACCGATATTGGAACTCAGATTGCTGGATTCAGAGTCCAGAGTGCTAATCATTACACGATGGAACCAACGTCCACGATCCTCAACCCTAGGAGTCCTGAAGCAGTGTCAGTCACCACCTACTGTCTATCGCTTGAATTCGTTCACACTGTAAATCAAACATGACAAATCCAACAGCACAACTAAAATGTGTATTTCACAAGTAATAACATAAAAACAGAAATATACTTTTGCTGATGCAGAAACAAAGAAAACGTCTCGTCTGATGCTTCGAAATCTCCATTTAGCATGGCCCCTTAACTAACCACCAAGAGTCTTTGCACGGCTGGGAACCTTTGTAAAAGAGTCAGTGGGTCACTGTGAATGCAGCAGATCTTCACCCCTGTATTTCTTACAAAGAAGCAGAGTTTTATTCCAGGTACAGGAGGCATCTCTGGTGTCTGATACTACCGGTAGTGTTCAGCCTACCCTCTCTGAGAGAGCAGCAGTGAGGGTACAAAGCACACTGGTTGCAAAATGTGGACACTGCAAACAACAGCTGCAATATCACAGATGATATAAAACACATAAAGTACTTAAGTCTTATACTAGATACAACACAGCAGGGAAATCATGTCATAAAACAAATGATGAACCCACAGTATGGAAGGGGCAGGTAATAAAATGCGAATTTCCCATGGTGGGACCACAGTCAATTGCTGCCTTCTTCTCTGTGCCCCGGTCTCTTTATATAATCTGTACTTTTTGTTGTGCAATAAAAGAAAAACAAGGAATAACCCTTCATAGTATTAATGTACAGGTCAAGGGCTGGGGAGAGAGGGCAGTAGATCTGGGGGTCGGTGTAAACCTCTGACGGCATTAGATGGAAGCAGAAGACAAAGCAAGTGACATTTATTAAGACTTTAGGTGCATTTAGGTTTATAGAAAAAAACTGAGAAAGATTAAAATGTCTGAGTAGTGAAAAAAAAAAAATGGAGTTCCCATAACGGAAGTTGAACCCGGGCCGCCTGGGTGAAAACCAGGAATCCTAACCGCTAGACCATATGGGAACTGTGAGCTCATCATACAGCTCAGTGTATGTGAGGTGTCTCCTAGGTCACACTGCATTCCGTACACTGAGAGTTATATTCTTCTTCTCAGTAGTACACAATCAATTGGGGTAACAGACACTTCACTTCTGACAAAAGAGAAGGAATGACCAGAAGTCATCATTTCTGCCACAACCTGTCAGGTCTCATTATTTACAACCTTAGAGCTTCTACACCTACACAGAGCCCTGGACACGGAGGACAGCAGCAGTCCCTGCATTCACTATTACTAACCCCTCCCCTTGAGCCAGACAAAGCCACGCCCCATCCGTAGGACACTCCTGGGTTTCCTCACCAGACTGATGGCCCCACAGACCCCTCTCCAGTTATCTTCCAGCTGCTTCCTTGACGACACTCCCCTGCACCTGTCACAGGCTCCAGGCTGCCCTCCTGGGGCTCGAGTTATACTCCTTCTCTATCTACTAACAGCACCGACTCCAGTCCTGACACTGGATTGGTTCAAACAGAGAAGAAACAGCTCAGAAGTAGTCTGTGTTGTTCCCAGGTACCTGCATCTTCACAGAGTGACTGCCAGGGGGCAGCACAGCCAAAGCACTCACAGCCCACAAGGCTACAAATCATCAATCGGATGTCAGCAGCCTTGTCAGAGGCGCAGAGACTAGTAATTCCACAATATTTTGGGACAGCAGAGGAAGAAGCAAGTGCTGAGCTGAAGTGGTCACTGCTGTTTTGTCACAACACCAGACATATGTTCTTAAAAGCATGTAAGCGCACATTCTTAGGCATTCTCGCTCGTCTTCTCCCTTTCTGACATTATACCAATTGTATACACCCGAATGGAGAAAAGTTAAAATATAAGGTACTAGGAATATGCGCCAAAGGTAAGCAAATTAAACATTTCAAGTACAAATATTACCATATTTATTGATGTAAAATGTAAACAAGTTAGACTGAAAATATGTGTGTGTGTTTACAAAGGATGTCTAAAGTGTATGCTGTGAGGTCAGGTTGCAGTTCACTACTTGCACTTGTGCCTTTCACAAGTGTGAGTACCCAGTTACACTAATGTCTGCTCTGACTTGTTATTCTGAGAGTCATGTGCTAAAGGGGGGCTTCCACCCTAGTTTGAGGGACCAGAGTACGAATGCCCCAGGGCACAGGAAGTACACAGTCCTCGTTGATACAACTGTGGCCCAGTAACTTCTGACTGCCCTTTGACCCCACAGACTGGCACATATATGTCATCAGACTATAGCACCGTGGTACATATGCACACATGTGCATGTACACGTCAGCCAGTTTTTTATTCATTTATGTGCTAATACTGTTCAGCATCAGGATGTGATGTCGAAGGAGACTGGTGGAGAGCGCCGAAGTCTCTGGTATTTCAAGACAAAACTAGAGACCTTTTCACACTCATATACTGCTCCAGGCAGATCTTCCACTGCAAATGCAAGTTATATGAGTCCAGCTGAAAACTGTTTAATTTTGGGTACTTGCTTTAGTCAAATGTTACCATTTGCAACTCACAAAAAAAAAGCAAAGGGCAATTTCATACATTAACACTTTGGTAAAGTCGTTCTTTCACACCGTACATTTCCGTAAGTTTCTCTCTCCTTGTAAGTTATCCGGTGTGAAGGCCAAGTGGAGTCAGGTCCACACTGTGCATCTTACAGTTGTGTAGCCAGAGTAGAGAGGTGTCCACACAGACACAGGACGTAGACAACACCTGTGTGTAGCATCAAGTGTCCCCAGCAACGCCTATAGAATAATGTATAGATGCCCCCAAACCGCAGAAACCACGAGGGGAATGAAAAGAGGAAGAGACGGGTTATGTCAGAGATACAAATGATTTCCTGCTCAAGACCTGCAATAAATTTAAACAAAAGTATTATTACAAACATTCCAGGTCCTACCGATATTGGAACTCAGATTGCTGGATTCAGAGTCCAGAGTGCTAATCATTACACGATGGAACCAACGTCCACGATCCTCAACCCTAGGAGTCCTGAAGCAGTGTTAGTCACCACCTACTGTATAGCGCTTGAATTCGTTCACACTGTAAATCAAACATGACAAATCCAACAGCACAACTAAAATGTGAATTTCACAAGTTTTAACATAAAAACAGAAATATACTTTTGCTGATGCAGAAACAAAGAAAACGTCTCGTCTGATGCTTCGAAATCTCCATTTAGCATGGCCCCTTAACTAACCACCAAGAGTCTTTGCAGGGCTGGGAACCTTTGTAAAAGAGTCAGTGGGTCACTGTGAATGCAGCAGATCTTCACCCCTGTATTTCTTACAAAGAAGCAGAGTTTTATTCCAGGTACAGGAGGCATCTCTGGTGTCTGATACTACCGGTAGTGTTCAGCCTACCCTCTCTGAGAGAGCAGCAGTGAGGGTACAAAGCACACTGGTTGCAAAATGTGGACACTGCAAACAACAGCTGCAATATCACAGATGATATAAAACACATAAAGTACTCAAGTCTTATACTAGATACAACACAGCAGGGAAATCATGTCATAAAACAAATGATGAACCCACAGTATGGAAGGGGCAGGTAATAAAATGCGAATTTCCCATGGTGGGACCACAGTCAATTGCTGCCTTCTTCTCTGTGCCCCGGTCTCTTTATATAATCTGTACTTTTTGTTGTGCAATAAAAGAAAAACAAGGAATAGTATTAATGTACAGGTCAAGGGCTGGGGAGAGAGGGCAGTAGATCTGGGGGTCGGTGTAAACCTCTGACGGCATTAGATGGAAGCAGAAGACAAAGCAAGTGACATTTATTAAGACTTTAGGTGCATTTAGGTTTATAGAAAAAAATTGAGAAAGATTAAAATGTCTGAGTAGTGAAAAAAAAAAAATGGAGTTCCCATACCGGGAGTTGAACCCGGGCCGCCTGGGTGAAAACCAGGAATCCTAACCGCTAGACCATATGGGAACTGTGAACTCATCATACAGCTCAGTGTATGTGAGGTGTCTCCTAGGTCACACTGCATTCCGTACACTGAGAGTTATATTCTTCTTCTCAGTAGTACACAATCAATTGGGGTAACAGACACTTCACTTCTGACAAAAGAGAAGGAATGACCAGAAGTCATCATTTCTGCCACAACCTGTCAGGTCTCATTATTTACAACCTTAGAGCTTCTACACCTACACAGAGCCCAGGACACGGAGGACAGCAGCAGTCCCTGCATTCACTATTACTAACCCCTCCCCTTGAGCCAGACAAAGCCACGCCCCATCCGTAGGACACTCCTGGGTTTCCTCACCAGACTGATGGCCCCACAGACCCCTCTCCAGTTATCTTCCAGCTGCTTCCTTGACGACACTCCCCTGCACCTGTCACATGCTCCAGGCTGCCCTCCTGGGGCTCGAGTTATACTCCTTCTCTATCTACTAACAGCACCGACTCCAGTCCTGACACTGGATTGGTTCAAACAGAGAAGAAACAGCTCAGAAGTAGTCTGTGTTGTTCCCAGGTACCTGCATCTTCACAGAGTGACTGCCAGGGGGCAGCACAGCCAAAGCACTCACAGCCCACAAGGCTACAAATCATCAATCGGATGTCAGCAGCCTTGTCAGAGGCGCAGAGACTAGTAATTCCACAATATTTTGGGACAGCAGAGGAAGACGCAAGTGCTGAGCTGAAGTGGTCACTGCTGTTTTGTCACAACACCAGACATATGTTCTTAAAAGCATGTAAGCGCACATTCTTAGGCATTCTCGGTCGTCTTCTCCCTTTCTGACATTATACCAATTGTATACACCCGAATAGAGAAAAGTTAAAATATAAGGTACTAGGAATATGCGCCAAAGGTAGGCAAATTAAACATTTCAAGTACAAATATTACCATATTTATTGATGTAAAATGTAAACAAGTTAGACTGAAAATATGTGTGTGTGTTTACAAAGGATGTCTAAAGTGTATGCTGTGAGGTCAGGTTGCAGTTCACTACTTGCACTTGTGCCTTTCACAAGTGTGAGTACCCAGTTACACTAATGTCTGCTCTGACTTGTTATTCTGAGAGTCATGTGATAAAGGGGGGCTTCCACCCTAGTTTGAGGGACCAGAGTACGAATGCCCCAGGGCACAGGAAGTACACAGTCCTCGTTGATACAACTGTGGCCCAGTAACATCTGACTGCCCTTTGACCCCACAGACTGGCACATATATGTCATCAGACTATAGCACCGTGGTACATATGCACACATGTGCATGTACACGTCAGCCAGTTTTTTATTCATTTATGTGCTAATACTGTTCAGCATCAGGATGTGATGTCGAAGGAGACTGGTGGAGAGCGCCTAAGTCTCTGGTATTTCAAGACAAAACTAGAGACCTTTTCACACTCATATACTGCTCCAGGCAGATCTTCCACTGCAAATGCAAGTTATATGAGTCCAGCTGAAAACTGTTTAATTTTGGGTACTTGCTTTAGTCAAATGTTACCATTTGCAACTCACAAAAAAAAAGCAAAGGGCAATTTCATACATTAACACTTTGGTAAAGTCGTTCTTTCACACCGTACATTTCCGTAAGTTTCTCTCTCCTTGTAAGTTATCCGGTGTGAAGGCCAAGTGGAGTCAGGTCCACACTGTGCATCTTACAGTTGTGTAGCCAGAGTAGAGAGGTGTCCACACAGACACAGGACGTAGACAACACCTGTGTGTAGCATCAAGTGTCCCCAGCAACGCCTATAGAATAATGTATAGATGCCCCCAAACCGCAGAAACCACGAGGGGAATGAAAAGAGGAAGAGACGGGTTATGTCAGAGATACAAATGGTTTCCTGCTCAAGACCTGCAATAAATTTAAACAAAAGTATTATTACAAACATTCCAGGTCCTACCGATATTGGAACTCAGATTGCTGGATTTAGAGTCCAGAGTGCTAATCATTACACAATGGAACCAACGTCCACGATCCTCAACCCTAGGAGTCCTGAAGCAGTGTCAGTCACCACCTACTGTCTATCGCTTGAATTCGTTCACACTGTAAATCAAACATGACAAATCCAACAGCACAACTAAAATGTGTATTTCACAAGTAATAACATAAAAACAGAAATATACTTTTGCTGATGCAGAAACAAAGAAAACGTCTCGTCTGATGCTTCGAAATCTCCATTTAGCATGGCCACTTAACTAACCACCAAGAGTCTTTGCACGGCTGGGAACCTTTGTAAAAGAGTCAGTGGGTCACTGTGAATGCAGCAGATCTTCACCCCTGTATTTCTTACAAAGAAGCAGAGTTTTATTCCAGGTACAGGAGGCATCTCTGGTGTCTGATACTACCGGTAGTGTTCAGCCTACCCTCTCTGAGAGAGCAGCAGTGAGGGTACAAAGCACACTGGTTGCAAAATGTGGACACTGCAAACAACAGCTGCAATATCACAGATGATATAAAACACATAAAGTACTCAAGTCTTATACTAGATACAACACAGCAGGGAAATCATGTCATAAAACAAATGATGAACCCACAGTATGGAAGGGGCAGGTAATAAAATGCGAATTTCCCATGGTGGGACCACAGTCAATTGCTGCCTTCTTCTCTGTGCCCCGGTCTCTTTATATAATCTGTACTTTTTGTTGTGCAATAAAAGAAAAACAAGGAATAACCCTTCATAGTATTAATGTACAGGTCAAGGGCTGGGGAGAGAGGGCAGTAGATCTGGGGGTCGGTGTAAACCTCTGACGGCATTAGATGGAAGCAGAAGACAAAGCAAGTGACATTTATTAAGACTTTAGGTGCATTTAGGTTTATAGAAAAAAACTGAGAAAGATTAAAATGTCTGAGTAGTGAAAAAAAAAAAATGGAGTTCCCATAACGGAAGTTGAACCCGGGCCGCCTGGGTGAAAACCAGGAATCCTAACCGCTAGACCATATGGGAACTGTGAGCTCATCATACAGCTCAGTGTATGTGAGGTGTCTCCTAGGTCACACTGCATTCCGTACACTGAGAGTTATATTCTTCTTCTCAGTAGTACACAATCAATTGGGGTAACAGACACTTCACTTCTGACAAAAGAGAAGGAATGACCAGAAGTCATCATTTCTGCCACAACCTGTCAGGTCTCATTATTTACAACCTTAGAGCTTCTACACCTACACAGAGCCCTGGACACGGAGGACAGCAGCAGTCCCTGCATTCACTATTACTAACCCCTCCCCTTGAGCCAGACAAAGCCACGCCCCATCCGTAGGACACTCCTGGGTTTCCTCACCAGACTGATGGCCCCACAGACCCCTCTCCAGTTATCTTCCAGCTGCTTCCTTGACGACACTCCCCTGCACCTGTCACAGGCTCCAGGCTGCCCTCCTGGGGCTCGAGTTATACTCCTTCTCTATCTACTAACAGCACCGACTCCAGTCCTGACACTGGATTGGTTCAAACAGAGAAGAAACAGCTCAGAAGTAGTCTGTGTTGTTCCCAGGTACCTGCATCTTCACAGAGTGACTGCCAGGGGGCAGCACAGCCAAAGCACTCACAGCCCACAAGGCTACAAATCATCAATCGGATGTCAGCAGCCTTGTCAGAGGCGCAGAGACTAGTAATTCCACAATATTTTGGGACAGCAGAGGAAGAAGCAAGTGCTGAGCTGAAGTGGTCACTGCTGTTTTGTCACAACACCAGACATATGTTCTTAAAAGCATGTAAGCGCACATTCTTAGGCATTCTCGCTCGTCTTCTCCCTTTCTGACATTATACCAATTGTATACACCCGAATGGAGAAAAGTTAAAATATAAGGTACTAGGAATATGCGCCAAAGGTAAGTAAATTAAACATTTCAAGTACAAATATTACCATATTTATTGATGTAAAATGTAAACAAGTTAGACTGAAAATATGTGTGTGTGTTTACAAAGGATGTCTAAAGTGTATGCTGTGAGGTCAGGTTGCAGTTCACTACTTGCACTTGTGCCTTTCACAAGTGTGAGTACCCAGTTACACTAATGTCTGCTCTGACTTGTTATTCTGAGAGTCATGTGCTAAAGGGGGGCTTCCACCCTAGTTTGAGGGACCAGAGTACGAATGCCCCAGGGCACAGGAAGTACACAGTCCTCGTTGATACAACTGTGGCCCAGTAACTTCTGACTGCCCTTTGACCCCACAGACTGGCACATATATGTCATCAGACTATAGCACCGTGGTACATATGCACACATGTGCATGTACACGTCAGCCAGTTTTTTATTCATTTATGTGCTAATACTGTTCAGCATCAGGATGTGATGTCGAAGGAGACTGGTGGAGAGCGCCGAAGTCTCTGGTATTTCAAGACAAAACTAGAGACCTTTTCACACTCATATACTGCTCCAGGCAGATCTTCCACTGCAAATGCAAGTTATATGAGTCCAGCTGAAAACTGTTTAATTTTGGGTACTTGCTTTAGTCAAATGTTACCATTTGCAACTCACAAAAAAAAAGCAAAGGGCAATTTCATACATTAACACTTTGGTAAAGTCGTTCTTTCACACCGTACATTTCCGTAAGTTTCTCTCTCCTTGTAAGTTATCCGGTGTGAAGGCCAAGTGGAGTCAGGTCCACACTGTGCATCTTACAGTTGTGTAGCCAGAGTAGAGAGGTGTCCACACAGACACAGGACGTAGACAACACCTGTGTGTAGCATCAAGTGTCCCCAGCAACGCCTATAGAATAATGTATAGATGCCCCCAAACCGCAGAAACCACGAGGGGAATGAAAAGAGGAAGAGACGGGTTATGTCAGAGATACAAATGGTTTCCTGCTCAAGACCTGCAATAAATTTAAACAAAAGTATTATTACAAACATTCCAGGTCCTACCGATATTGGAACTCAGATTGCTGGATTCAGAGTCCAGAGTGCTAATCATTACACGATGGAACCAACGTCCACGATCCTCAACCCTAGGAGTCCTGAAGCAGTGTTAGTCACCACCTACTGTATAGCGCTTGAATTCGTTCACACTGTAAATCAAACATGACAAATCCAACAGCACAACTAAAATGTGAATTTCACAAGTTTTAACATAAAAACAGAAATATACTTTTGCTGATGCAGAAACAAAGAAAACGTCTCGTCTGATGCTTCGAAATCTCCATTTAGCATGGCCCCTTAACTAACCACCAAGAGTCTTTGCACGGCTGGGAACCTTTGTAAAAGAGTCAGTGGGTCACTGTGAATGCAGCAGATCTTCACCCCTGTATTTCTTACAAAGAAGCAGAGTTTTATTCCAGGTACAGGAGGCATCTCTGGTGTCTGATACTACCGGTAGTGTTCAGCCTACCCTCTCTGAGAGAGCAGCAGTGAGGGTACAAAGCACACTGGTTGCAAAATGTGGACACTGCAAACAACAGCTGCAATATCACAGATGATATAAAACACATAAAGTACTCAAGTCTTATACTAGATACAACACAGCAGGGAAATCATGTCATAAAACAAATGATGAACCCACAGTATGGAAGGGGCAGGTAATAAAATGCGAATTTCCCATGGTGGGACCACAGTCAATTGCTGCCTTCTTCTCTGTGCCCCGGTCTCTTTATATAATCTGTACTTTTTGTTGTGCAATAAAAGAAAAACAAGGAATAGTATTAATGTACAGGTCAAGGGCTGGGGAGAGAGGGCAGTAGATCTGGGGGTCGGTGTAAACCTCTGACGGCATTAGATGGAAGCAGAAGACAAAGCAAGTGACATTTATTAAGACTTTAGGTGCATTTAGGTTTATAGAAAAAAACTGAGAAAGATTAAAATGTCTGAGTAGTGAAAAAAAAAAAATGGAGTTCCCATACCGGGAGTTGAACCCGGGCCGCCTGGGTGAAAACCAGGAATCCTAACCGCTAGACCATATGGGAACTGTGAACTCATCATACAGCTCAGTGTATGTGAGGTGTCTCCTAGGTCACACTGCATTCCGTACACTGAGAGTTATATTCTTCTTCTCAGTAGTACACAATCAATTGGGGTAACAGACACTTCACTTCTGACAAAAGAGAAGGAATGACCAGAAGTCATCATTTCTGCCACAACCTGTCAGGTCTCATTATTTACAACCTTAGAGCTTCTACACCTACACAGAGCCCAGGACACGGAGGACAGCAGCAGTCCCTGCATTCACTATTACTAACCCCTCCCCTTGAGCCAGACAAAGCCACGCCCCATCCGTAGGACACTCCTGGGTTTCCTCACCAGACTGATGGCCCCACAGACCCCTCTCCAGTTATCTTCCAGCTGCTTCCTTGACGACACTCCCCTGCACCTGTCACATGCTCCAGGCTGCCCTCCTGGGGCTCGAGTTATACTCCTTCTCTATCTACTAACAGCACCGACTCCAGTCCTGACACTGGATTGGTTCAAACAGAGAAGAAACAGCTCAGAAGTAGTCTGTGTTGTTCCCAGGTACCTGCATCTTCACAGAGTGACTGCCAGGGGGCAGCACAGCCAAAGCACTCACAGCCCACAAGGCTACAAATCATCAATCGAATGTCAGCAGCCTTGTCAGAGGCGCAGAGACTAGTAATTCCACAATATTTTGGGACAGCAGAGGAAGACGCAAGTGCTGAGCTGAAGTGGTCACTGCTGTTTTGTCACAACACCAGACATATGTTCTTAAAAGCATGTAAGCGCACATTCTTAGGCATTCTCGGTCGTCTTCTCCCTTTCTGACATTATACCAATTGTATACACCCGAATGGAGAAAAGTTAAAATATAAGGTACTAGGAATATGCGCCAAAGGTAGGCAAATTAAACATTTCAAGTACAAATATTACCATATTTATTGATGTAAAATGTAAACAAGTTAGACTGAAAATATGTGTGTGTGTTTACAAAGGATGTCTAAAGTGTATGCTGTGAGGTCAGGTTGCAGTTCACTACTTGCACTTGTGCCTTTCACAAGTGTGAGTACCCAGTTACACTAATGTCTGCTCTGACTTGTTATTCTGAGAGTCATGTGATAAAGGGGGGCTTCCACCCTAGTTTGAGGGACCAGAGTACGAATGCCCCAGGGCACAGGAAGTACACAGTCCTCGTTGATACAACTGTGGCCCAGTAACATCTGACTGCCCTTTGACCCCACAGACTGGCACATATATGTCATCAGACTATAGCACCGTGGTACATATGCACACATGTGCATGTACACGTCAGCCAGTTTTTTATTCATTTATGTGCTAATACTGTTCAGCATCAGGATGTGATGTCGAAGGAGACTGGTGGAGAGCGCCGAAGTCTCTGGTATTTCAAGACAAAACTAGAGACCTTTTCACACTCATATACTGCTCCAGGCAGATCTTCCACTGCAAATGCAAGTTATATGAGTCCAGCTGAAAACTGTTTAATTTTGGGTACTTGCTTTAGTCAAATGTTACCATTTGCAACTCACAAAAAAAAAGCAAAGGGCAATTTCATACATTAACACTTTGGTAAAGTCGTTCTTTCACACCGTACATTTCCGTAAGTTTCTCTCTCCTTGTAAGTTATCCGGTGTGAAGGCCAAGTGGAGTCAGGTCCACACTGTGCATCTTACAGTTGTGTAGCCAGAGTAGAGAGGTGTCCACACAGACACAGGACGTAGACAACACCTGTGTGTAGCATCAAGTGTCCCCAGCAACGCCTATAGAATAATGTATAGATGCCCCCAAACCGCAGAAACCACGAGGGGAATGAAAAGAGGAAGAGACGGGTTATGTCAGAGATACAAATGGTTTCCTGCTCAAGACCTGCAATAAATTTAAACAAAAGTATTATTACAAACATTCCAGGTCCTACCGATATTGGAACTCAGATTGCTGGATTTAGAGTCCAGAGAGCTAATCATTACACAATGGAACCAACGTCCACGATCCTCAACCCTAGGAGTCCTGAAGCAGTGTCAGTCACCACCTACTGTCTATCGCTTGAATTCGTTCACACTGTAAATCAAACATGACAAATCCAACAGCACAACTAAAATGTGTATTTCACAAGTAATAACATAAAAACAGAAATATTCTTTTGCTGATGCAGAAACAAAGAAAACGTCTCGTCTGATGCTTCGAAATCTCCATTTAGCATGGCCACTTAACTAACCACCAAGAGTCTTTGCACGGCTGGGAACCTTTGTAAAAGAGTCAGTGGGTCACTGTGAATGCAGCAGATCTTCATCCCTGTATTTCTTACAAAGAAGCAGAGTTTTATTCCAGGTACAGGAGGCATCTCTGGTGTCTGATACTACCGGTAGTGTTCAGCCTACCCTCTCTGAGAGACCAGCAGTGAGGGTACAAAGCACACTGGTTGCAAAATGTGGACACTGCAAACAACAGCTGCAATATCACAGATGATATAAAACACATAAAGTACTCAAGTCTTATACTAGATACAACACAGCAGGGAAATCATGTCATAAAACAAATGATGAACCCACAGTATGGAAGGGGCAGGTAATAAAATGCGAATTTCCCATGGTGGGACCACAGTCAATTGCTGCCTTCTTCTCTGTGCCCCGGTCTCTTTATATAATCTGTACTTTTTGTTGTGCAATAAAAGAAAAACAAGGAATAACCCTTCATAGTATTAATGTACAGGTCAAGGGCTGGGGAGAGAGGGCAGTAGATCTGGGGGTCGGTGTAAACCTCTGACGGCATTAGATGGAAGCAGAAGACAAAGCAAGTGACATTTATTAAGACTTTAGGTGCATTTAGGTTTATAGAAAAAAACTGAGAAAGATTAAAATGTCTGAGTAGTGAAAAAAAAAAAATGGAGTTCCCATACCGGGAGTTGAACCCGGGCCGCCTGGGTGAAAACCAGGAATCCTAACCGCTAGACCATATGGGAACTGTGAACTCATCATACAGCTCAGTGTATGTGAGGTGTCTCCTAGGTCACACTGCATTCCGTACACTGAGAGTTATATTCTTCTTCTCAGTAGTACACAATCAATTGGGGTAACAGACACTTCACTTCTGACAAAAGAGAAGGAATGACCAGAAGTCATCATTTCTGCCACAACCTGTAGGTCTCATTATTTACAACCTTAGAGCTTCTACACATACACAGAGCCCAGGACACGGAGGACACCAGCAGTCCCTGCATTCACTATTACTAACCCCTCCCCTTGAGCCAGACAAAGCCACGCCCCATCCGTAGGACACTCCTGGGTTTCCTCACCAGACTGATGGCCCCACAGACCCCTCTCCAGTTATCTTCCAGCTGCTTCCTTGACGACAATCCCCTGCACCTGTCACAGGCTCCAGGCTGCCCTCCTGGGGCTCGAGTTATACTCCTTCTCTATCTACTAACAGCACCGACTCCAGTCCTGACACTGGATTGGTTCAAACAGAGAAGAAACAGCTCAGAAGTAGTCTGTGTTGTTCCCAGGTACCTGCATCTTCACAGAGTGACTGCCAGGGGGCAGCACAGCCAAAGCACTCACAGCCCACAAGGCTACAAATCATCAATCGGATGTCAGCAGCCTTGTCAGAGGCGCAGAGACTAGTAATTCCACAATATTTTGGGACAGCAGAGGAAGAAGCAAGTGCTGAGCTGAAGTGGTCACTGCTGTTTTGTCACAACACCAGACATATGTTCTTAAAAGCATGTAAGCGCACATTCTTAGGCATTCTCGGTCGTCTTCTCCCTTTCTGACATTATACCAATTGTATACATCCGAATGGAGAAAAGTTAAAATATAAGGTACTAGGAATATGCGCCAAAGGTAGGCAAATTAAACATTTCAAGTACAAATATTACCATATTTATTGATGTAAAATGTAAACAAGTTAGACTGAAAATATGTGTGTGTGTTTACAAAGGATGTCTAAAGTGTATGCTGTGAGGTCAGGTTGCAGTTCACTACTTGCACTTGTGCCTTTCACAAGCGTGAGTACCCAGTTACACTAATGTCTGCTCTGACTTGTTATTCTGAGAGTCATGTGCTAAAGGGGGGCTTCCACCCTAGTTTGAGGGACCAGAGTACGAATGCCCCAGGGCACAGGAAGTACACAGTCCTCATTGATACAACTGTGGCCCAGTAACTTCTGACTGCCCTTTGACCCCACAGACTGGCACATATATGTCATCAGACTATAGCACCGTGGTACATATGCACACATGTGCATGTACACGTCAGCCAGTTTTTTATTCATTTATGTGCTAATACTGTTCAGCATCAGGATGTGATGTCGAAGGAGACTGGTAGAGAGCGCCGAAGTCTCTGGTATTTCAAGACAAAACTAGAGACCTTTTCACACTCATATACTGCTCCAGGCAGATCTTCCACTGCAAATGCAAGTTATATGAGTCCAGCTGAAAACTGTTTAATTTTGGGTACTTGCTTTAGTCAAATGTTACCATTTGCAACTCACAAAAAAAAAGCAAATGGCAATTTCATACATTAACACTTTGGTAAAGTCGTTCTTTCACACCGTACATTTCCGTAAGTTTCTCTCTCCTTGTAAGTTATCCGGTGTGAAGGACAAGTGGAGTCAGGTCCACACTGTGCATCTTACAGTTGTGTAGCCAGAGTAGAGAGGTGTCCACACAGACACAGGACGTAGACAACACCTGTGTGTAGCATCAAGTGTCCCCAGCAACGCCTATAGAATAATGTATAGATGCCCCCAAACCGCAGAAACCACGAGGGGAATGAAAAGAGGAAGAGACGGGTTATGTCAGAGATACAAATGGTTTCCTGCTCAAGAGCTGCAATAAATTAAAACAAAAGTATTATTACAAACATTCCAGGTCCTACCGATATTGGAACTCAGATTGCTGGATTCAGAGTCCAGAGAGCTAATCATTACACGATGGAACCAACGTCCACGATCCTCAACCCTAGGAGTCCTGAAGCAGTGTTAGTCACCACCTACTGTCTATCGCTTGAATTCGTTCACACTGTAAATCAAACATGACAAATCCAACAGCACAACCAAAATGTGTATTTCACAAGTAATAACATAAAAACAGAAATATACTTTTGCTGATGCAGAAACAAAGAAAACGTCTCGTCTGATGCTTCGAAATCTCCATTTAGCATGGCCCCTTAACTAACCACCAAGAGTCTTTGCACGGCTGGGAACCTTTGTAAAAGAGTCAGTGGGTCACTGTGAATGCAGCAGATCTTCACCCCTGTATTTCTTACAAAGAAGCAGAGTTTTATTCCAGGTACAGGAGGCATCTCTGGTGTCTGATACTACCGGTAGTGTTCAGCCTACCGTCTCTGAGAGAGCAGCAGTGAGGGTACAAAGCACACTGGTTGCAAAATGTGGACACTGCAAACAACAGCTGCAATATCACAGATGATATAAAACACATAAAGTACTCAAGTCTTATACTAGATACAACACAGCAGGGAAATCATGTCATAAAACAAATGATGAACCCACAGTATGGAAGGGGCAGGTAATAAAATGCGAATTTCCCATGGTGGGACCACAGTCAATTGCTGCCTTCTTCTCTGTGGCCCGGTCTCTTTATATAATCTGTACTTTTTGTTGTGCAATAAAAGAAAAAAAAGGAATAACCCTTCATAGTATTAATGTACAGGTCAAGGGCTGGGGAGAGAGGGCAGTAGATCTGGGGGTCGGTGTAAACCTCTGACGGCATTAGATGGAAGCAGAAGACAAAGCAAGTGACATTTATTAAGACTTTAGGTGCATTTAGGTTTATAGAAAAAAACTGAGAAAGATTAAAATGTCTGAGTAGTGAAAAAACAAAAATTGAGTTCCCATACCGGGAGTTGAACCCGGGCCACCTGGGTGAAAACCAGGAATCCTAACCGCTAGACCATATGGGAACTGTGAACTCATCATACAGCTCAGTGTATGTGAGGTGTCTCCTAGGTCACATTGCATTCCGTACACTGAGAGTTATATTCTTCTTCTCAGTAGTACACAATCAATTGGGGTAACAGACACTTCACTTCTGACAAAAGAGAAGGAATGACCAGAAGTCATCATTTCTGCCACAACCTGTCAGGTCTCATTATTTACAACCTTAGAGCTTCTACACCTACACAGAGCCCAGGACACGGATGACAGCAGCAGTCCCTGCATTCACTATTACTAACCCCTCCCCTTGAGCCAGACAAAGCCACGCCCCATCCGTAGGACACTCCTGGGTTTCCTCACCAGACTGATGGCCCCACAGACCCCTCTCCAGTTATCTTCCAGCTGCTTCCTTGACGACACTCCCCTGCACCTGTCACAGGCTCCAGGCTGCCCTCCTGGGGCTCGAGTTATACTCCTTCTCTATCTACTAACAGCACCGACTCCAGTCCTGACACTGGATTGGTTCAAACAGAGAAGAAACAGCTCAGAAGTAGTCTGTGTTGTTCCCAGGTACCTGCATCTTCACAGAGTGACTGCCAGGGGGCAGCACAGCCAAAGCACTCACAGCCCACAAGGCTACAAATCATCAATCGGATGTCAGCAGCCTTGTCAGAGGCGCAGAGACTAGTAATTCCACAATATTTTGGGACAGCAGAGGAAGAAGCAAGTGCTGAGCTGAAGTGGTCACTGCTGTTTTGTCACAACACCAGACATATGTTCTTAAAAGCATGTAAGCGCACATTCTTAGGCATTCTCGGTCGTCTTCTCCCTTTCTGACATTATACCAATTGTATACACCCGAATGGAGAAAAGTTAAAATATAAGGTACTAGGAATATGCGCCAAAGGTAGGCAAATTAAACATTTCAAGTACAAATATTACCATATTTATTGATGTAAAATGTAAACAAGTTAGACTGAAAATATGTGTGTGTGTTTACAAAGGATGTCTAAAGTGTATGCTGTGAGGTCAGGTTGCAGTTCAATACTTGCACTTGTGCCTTTCACAAGTGTGAGTACCCAGTTACACTAATGTCTGCTCTGACTTGTTATTCTGAGAGTCATGTGCTAAAGGGGGGCTTCCACCCTAGTTTGAGGGACCAGAGTACGAATGCCCCAGGGCACAGGAAGTACACAGTCCTCGTTGATACAACTGTGGCCCAGTAACTTCTGACTGCCCTTTGACCCCACAGACTGGCACATATATGTCATCAGACTATAGCACCGTGGTACATATGCACACATGTGCATGTACACGTCAGCCAGTTTTTTATTCATTTATGTGCTAATACTGTTCAGCATCAGGATGTGATGTCGAAGGAGACTGGTGGAGAGCGCCAAAGTCTCTGGTATTTCAAGACAAAACTAGAGACCTTTTCACACTCATATACTGCTCCAGGCAGATCTTCCACTGCAAATGCAAGTTATATGAGTCCAGCTGAAAACTGTTTAATTTTGGGTACTTGCTTTAGTCAAATGTTACCATTTGCAACTCACAAAAAAAAAGCAAAGGGCAATTTCATACATTAACACTTTGGTAAAGTCGTTCTTTCACACCGTACATTTCCGTAAGTTTCTCTCTCCTTGTAAGTTATCCGGTGTGAAGGCCAAGTGGAGTCAGGTCCACACTGTGCATCTTACAGTTGTGTAGCCAGAGTAGAGAGGTGTCCACACAGACACAGGACGTAGACAACACCTGTGTGTAGCATCAAGTGTCCCCAGCAACGCCTATAGAATAATGTATAGATGCCCCCAAACCGCAGAAACCACGAGGGGAATGAAAAGAGGAAGAGACGGGTTATGTCAGAGATACAAATGGTTTCCTGCTCAAGACCTGCAATAAATTAAAACAAAAGTATTATTACAAACATTCCAGGTCCTACCGATATTGGAACTCAGATTGCTGGATTCAGAGTCCAGAGTGCTAATCATTACACGATGGAACCAACGTCCACGATCCTCAACCCTAGGAGTCCTGAAGCAGTGTCAGTCACCACCTACTGTCTATCGCTTGAATTCGTTCACACTGTAAATCAAACATGACAAATCCAACAGCACAACTAAAATGTGTATTTCACAAGTAATAACATAAAAACAGAAATATACTTTTGCTGATGCAGAAACAAAGAAAACGTCTCGTCTGATGCTTCGAAATCTCCATTTAGCATGGCCCCTTAACTAACCACCAAGAGTCTTTGCACGGCTGGGAACCTTTGTAAAAGAGTCAGTGGGTCACTGTGAATGCAGCAGATCTTCACCCCTGTATTTCTTACAAAGAAGCAGAGTTTTATTCCAGGTACAGGAGGCATCTCTGGTGTCTGATACTACCGGTAGTGTTCAGCCTACCCTCTCTGAGAGAGCAGCAGTGAGGGTACAAAGCACACTGGTTGCAAAATGTGGACACTGCAAACAACAGCTGCAATATCACAGATGATATAAAACACATAAAGTACTCAAGTCTTATACTAGATACAACACAGCAGGGAAATCATGTCATAAAACAAATGATGAACCCACAGTATGGAAGGGGCAGGTAATAAAATGTGAATTTCCCATGGTGGGACCACAGTCAATTGCTGCCTTCTTCTCTGTGCCCCGGTCTCTTTATATAATCTGTACCTTTTGTTGTGCAATAAAAGAAAAACAAGGAATAACCCTTCATAGTATTAATGTACAGGTCAAGGGCTGGGGAGAGAGGGCAGTAGATCTGGGGGTCGGTGTAAACCTCTGACGGCATTAGATGGAAGCAGAAGACAAAGCAAGTGACATTTATTAAGACTTTAGGTGCATTTAGGTTTATAGAAAAAAACTGAGAAAGATTAAAATGTCTGAGTAGTGAAAAAAAAAAAATGGAGTTCCCATACCGGAAGTTGAACCCGGGCCGCCTGGGTGAAAACCAGGAATCCTAACCGCTAGACCATATGGGAACTGTGAACTCATCATACAGCTCAGTGTATGTGAGGTGTCTCCTAGGTCACACTGCATTCCGTACACTGAGAGTTATTTTCTTCTTCTCAGTAGTACACAATCAATTGGGGTAACAGACACTTCACTTCTGACAAAAGAGAAGGAATGACCAGAAGTCATCATTTCTGCCACAACCTGTCAGGTTTCATTATTTACAACCTTAGAGCTTCTACACATACACAGAGCCCAGGACACGGAGGACAGCAGCAGTCCCTGCATTCACTATTACTAACCCCTCCCCTTGAGCCAGACAAAGCTACGCCACATCCGTAGGACACTCCTGGGTTTCCTCACCAGACTGATGGCCCCACAGACCCCTCTCCAGTTATCTTCCAGCTGCTTCCTTGACGACACTCCCCTGCACCTGTCACAGGCTCCAGGCTGCCCTCCAGGGGCTCGAGTTATACTCCTTCTCTATCTACTAACAGCACCGACTCCAGTCCTGACACTAGATTGGTTCAAACAGAGAAGAAACAGCTCAGAAGTAGTCTGTGTTGTTCCCAGGTACCTGCATCTTCACAGAGTGACTGCCAGGGGGCAGCACAGCCAAAGCACTCACAGCCCACAAGGCTACAAATCATCAATCGGATGTCAGCAGCCTTGTCAGAGGCGCAGAGACTAGTAATTACACAATATTTTGGTACAGCAGAGGAAGAAGCAAGTGCTGAGCTGAAGTGGTCACTGCTGTTTTGTCACAACACCAGACATATGTTCTTAAAAGCATGTAAGCGCACATTCTTAGGCATTCTCCGTCGTCTTCTCCCTTTCTGACATTATACCAATTGTATACACCCGAATGGAGAAAAGTTAAAATATAAGGTACTAGGAATATGCGCCAAAGGTAGGCAAATTAAACATTTCAAGTACAAATATTACCATATTTATTGATGTAAAATGTAAACAAGTTAGACTGAAAATATGTGTGTGTGTTTACAAAGGATGTCTAAAGTGTATGCTGTGAGGTCAGGTTGCAGTTCACTACTTGCACTTGTGCCTTTCACAAGTGTGAGTACCCAGTTACACTAATGTCTGCTCTGACTTGTTATTCTGAGAGTCATGTGCTGAAGGGGGGCTTCCACCCTAGTTTGAGGGACCAGAGTACGAATGCCCCAGGGCACAGGAAGTACACAGTCCTCATTCATACAACTGTGGCCCAGTAACTTCTGACTGCCCTTTGACCCCACAGACTGGCACATATATGTCATCAGACTATAGCACCGTGGTACATATGCACACATGTGCATGTACACGTCAGCCAGTTTTTTATTCATTTATGTGCTAATACTGTTCAGCATCAGGATGTGATGTCGAAGGAGACTGGTGGAGAGCGCCGAAGTCTCTGGTATTTCAATACAAAACTAGAGACCTTTTCACACTCATATACTGCTCCAGGCAGATCTTCCACTGCAAATGCAAGTTATATGAGTCCAGCTGAAAACTGTTTAATTTTGGGTACTTGCTTTAGTCAAATGTTACCATTTGCAACTCACAAAAAAAAAGCAAAGGGCAATTTCATAAATTAACACTTTGGTAAAGTCGTTCTTTCACACCGTACATTTCCGTAAGTTTCTCTCTCCTTGTAAGTTATCCGGTGTGAAGGCCAAGTGGAGTCAGGTCCACACTGTGCATCTTACAGTTGTGTAGCCAGAGTAGAGAGGTGTCCACACAGACACAGGACGTAGACAACACCTGTGTGTAGCATCAAGTTTCCCCAGCAACGCCTATAGAATAATGTATAGATGCCCCCAAACCGCAGAAACCACGAGGGGAATGAAAAGAGGAAGAGACGGGTTATGTCAGAGATACAAATGGTTTCCTGCTCAAGACCTGCAATAAATTAAAACAAAAGTATTATTACAAACATTCCAGGTCCTACCGATATTGGAACTCAGATTGCTGGATTCAGAGTCCAGAGTGCTAATCATTACACGATGGAACCAACGTCCACGATCCTCAACCCTAGGAGTCCTGAAGCAGTGTCAGTCACCACCTACTGTCTATCGCTTGAATTCGTTCACACTGTAAATCAAACATGACAAATCCAACAGCACAACTAAAATGTGTATTTCACAAGTAATAACATAAAAACTGAAATATACTTTTGCTGATGCAGAAACAAAGAAAACGTCTCGTCTGATGCTTCGAAATCTCCATTTAGCATGGCCCCTTAACTAACCACCAAGAGTCTTTGCACGGCTGGGAACCTTTGTAAAAGAGTCAGTGGGTCACTGTGAATGCAGCAGATCTTCACCCCTGTATTTCTTACAAAGAAGCAGAGTTTTATTCCAGGTACAGGAGGCATCTCTGGTGTCTGATACTACCGGTAGTGTTCAGCCTACCCTCTCTGAGAGAGCAGCAGTGAGGGTACAAAGCACACTGGTTGCAAAATGTGGACACTGCAAACAACAGCTGCAATATCACAGATGATATAAAACACATAAAGTACTCAAGTCTTATACTAGATACAACACAGCAGGGAAATCATGTCATAAAACAAATGATGAACCCACAGTATGGAAGGGGCAGGTAATAAAATGCGAATTTCCCATGGTGGGACCACAGTCAATTGCTGCCTTCTTCTCTGTGCCCCGGTATCTTTATATAATCTGTACTTTTTGTTGTGCAATAAAAGAAAAACAAGGAATAACCCTTCATAGTATTAATGTACAGGTCAAGGGCTGGGGAGAGAGGGCAGTAGATCTGGGGGTCGGTGTAAACCTCTGACGGCATTAGATGGAAGCAGAAGACAAAGCAAGTGACATTTATTAAGACTTTAGGTGCATTTAGGTTTATAGAAAAAAACTGAGAAAGATTAAAATGTCTGAGTAGTGAAAAAAAAAAATGGAGTTCCCATACCGGGAGTTGAACCCGGGCCACCTGGGTGAAAACCAGGAATCCTAACCGCTAGACCATATGGGAACTGTGAACTCATTATACAGCTCAGTGTATGTGAGGTGTCTCCTAGGTCACACTGCATTCCGTACACTGAGAGTTATATTCTTCTTCTCAGTAGTACACAATCAATTGGGGTAACAGACACTTCACTTCTGACAAAAGAGAAGGAATGACCAGAAGTCATCATTTCTGCCACAACCTGTCAGGTTTCATTATTTACAACCTTAGAGCTTCTACACATACACAGAGCCCAGGACACGGAGGACAGCAGCAGTCCCTGCATTCACTATTACTAACCCCTCCCCTTGAGCCAGACAAAGCTACGCCCCATCTGTAGGACACTCCTGGGTTTCCTCACCAGACTGATGGCCCCACAGACCCCTCTCCAGTTATCTTCCAGCTGCTTCCTTGACGACACTCCCCTGCACCTGTCACAGGCTCCAGGCTGCCCTCCTGGGGCTCGAGTTATACTCCTTCTCTATCTACTAACAGCACCGACTCCAGTCCTGACACTGGATTGGTTCAAACAGAGAAGAAACTGCTCAGAAGTAGTCTGTGTTGTTCCCAGGTACCTGCATCTTCACAGAGTGACTGCCAGGGGGCAGCACAGCCAAAGCACTCACAGCCCACAAGGCTACAAATCATCAATCGGATGTCAGCAGCCTTGTCAGAGGCGCAGAGACTAGTAATTTCACAATATTTTGGTACAGCAGAGGAAGAAGCAAGTGCTGAGCTGAAGTGGTCACTGCTGTTTTGTCACAACACCAGACATATGTTCTTAAAAGCATGTAAGCGCACATTCTTAGGCATTCTCCGTCGTCTTCTCCCTTTCTGACATTATACCAATTGTATACACCCGAATGGAGAAAAGTTAAAATATAAGGTACTAGGAATATGCGCCAAAGGTAGGCAAATTAAACATTTCAAGTACAAATATTACCATATTTATTGATGTAAAATGTAAACAAGTTAGACTGAAAATATGTGTGTGTGTTTACAAAGGATGTCTAAAGTGTATGCTGTGAGGTCAGGTTGCAGTTCACTACTTGCACTTGTGCCTTTCACAAGTGTGAGTACCCAGTTACACTAATGTCTGCTCTGACTTGTTATTCTGAGAGTCATGTGCTGAAGGGGGGCTTCCACCCTAGTTTGAGGGACCAGAGTACGAATGCCCCAGGGCACAGGAAGTACACAGTCCTCATTCATACAACTGTGGCCCAGTAACTTCTGACTGCCCTTTGACCCCACAGACTGGCACATATATGTCATCAGACTATAGCACCGTGGTACATATGCACACATGTGCATGTACACGTCAGCCAGTTTTTTATTCATTTATGTGCTAATACTGTTCAGCATCAGGATGTGATGTCGAAGGAGACTGGTGGAGAGCGCCGAAGTCTCTGGTATTTCAAGACAAAACTAGAGACCTTTTCACACTCATATACTGCTCCAGGCAGATCTTCCACTGCAAATGCAAGTTATATGAGTCCAGCTGAAAACTGTTTAATTTTGGGTACTTGCTTTAGTCAAATGTTACCATTTGCAACTCACAAAAAAAAAGCAAAGGGCAATTTCATAAATTAACACTTTGGTAAAGTCGTTCTTTCACACCGTACATTTCCGTAAGTTTCTCTCTCCTTGTAAGTTATCCGGTGTGAAGGCCAAGTGGAGTCAGGTCCACACTGTGCATCTTACAGTTGTGTAGCCAGAGTAGAGAGGTGTCCACACAGACACAGGACGTAGACAACACCTGTGTGTAGCATCAAGTTTCCCCAGCAACGCCTATAGAATAATGTATAGATGCCCCCAAACCGCAGAAACCACGAGGGGAATGAAAAGAGGAAGAGACGGGTTATGTCAGAGATACAAATGGTTTCCTGCTCAAGACCTGCAATAAATTAAAACAAAAGTATTATTACAAACATTCCAGGTCCTACCGATATTGGAACTCAGATTGCTGGATTCAGAGTCCAGAGTGCTAATCATTACACGATGGAACCAACGTCCACGATCCTCAACCCTAGGAGTCCTGAAGCAGTGTCAGTCACCACCTACTGTCTATCGCTTGAATTCGTTCACACTGTAAATCAAACATGACAAATCCAACAGCACAACTAAAATGTGTATTTCACAAGTAATAACATAAAAACAGAAATATACTTTTGCTGATGCAGAAACAAAGAAAACGTCTCGTCTGATGCTTCGAAATCTCCATTTAGCATGGCCCCGTAACTAACCACCAAGAGTCTTTGCACGGCTGGGAACCTTTGTAAAAGAGTCAGTGGGTCACTGTGAATGCAGCAGATCTTCACCCCTGTATTTCTTACAAAGAAGCAGAGTTTTATTCCAGGTACAGGAGGCATCTCTGGTGTCTGATACTACCGGTAGTGTTCAGCCTACCCTCTCTGAGAGAGCAGCAGTGAGGGTACAAAGCACACTGGTTGCAAAATGTGGACACTGCAAACAACAGCTGCAATATCACAGATGATATAAAACACATAAAGTAGTCAAGTCTTATACTAGATACAACACAGCAGGGAAATCATGTCATAAAACAAATGATGAACCCACAGTATGGAAGGGGCAGGTAATAAAATGCGAATTTCCCATGGTGGGACCACAGTCAATTGCTGCCTTCTTCTCTGTGCCCCGGTCTCTTTATATAATCTGTACTTTTTGTTGTGCAATAAAAGAAAAACAAGGAATAACCCTTCATAGTATTAATGTACAGGTCAAGGGCTGGGGAGAGAGGGCAGTAGATCTGGGGGTCGGTGTAAACCTCTGACGGCATTAGATGGAAGCAGAAGACAAAGCAAGTGACATTTATTAAGACTTTAGGTGCATTTAGGTTTATAGAAAAAAACTGAGAAAGATTAAAATGTCTGAGTAGTGAAAAAAAAAAATGGAGTTCCCATACCGGGAGTTGAACCCGGGCCGCCTGGGTGAAAACCAGGAATCCTAACCGCTAGACCATATGGGAACTGTGAACTCATCATACAGCTCAGTGTATGTGAGGTGTCTCCTAGGTCACACTGCATTCCGTACACTGAGAGTTATATTCTTCTTCTCAGTAGTACACAATCAATTGGGGTAACAGACACTTCACTTCTGACAAAAGAGAAGGAATGACCAGAAGTCATCATTTCTGCCACAACCTGTCAGGTTTCATTATTTACAACCTTAGAGCTTCTACACATACACAGAGCCCAGGACACGGAGGACAGCAGCAGTCCCTGCATTCACTATTACTAACCCCTCCCCTTGAGCCAGACAAAGCTACGCCCCATCTGTAGGACACTCCTGGGTTTCCTCACCAGACTGATGGCCCCACAGACCCCTCTCCAGTTATCTTCCAGCTGCTTCCTTGACGACACTCCCCTGCACCTGTCACAGGCTCCAGGCTGCCCTCCTGGGGCTCGAGTTATACTCCTTCTCTATCTACTAACAGCACCGACTCCAGTCCTGACACTGGATTGGTTCAAACAGAGAAGAAACTGCTCAGAAGTAGTCTGTGTTGTTCCCAGGTACCTGCATCTTCACAGAGTGACTGCCAGGGGGCAGCACAGCCAAAGCACTCACAGCCCACAAGGCTACAAATCATCAATCGGATGTCAGCAGCCTTGTCAGAGGCGCAGAGACTAGTAATTCCACAATATTTTGGTACAGCAGAGGAAGAAGCAAGTGCTGAGCTGAAGTGGTCACTGCTGTTTTGTCACAACACCAGACATATGTTCTTAAAAGCATGTAAGCGCACATTCTTAGGCATTCTCAGTCGTCTTCTCCCTTTCTGACATTATACCAATTGTATACACCCGAATGGAGAAAAGTTAAAATATAAGGTACTAGGAATGTGCGCCAAAGGTAGGCAAATTAAACATTTCAAGTACAAATATTACCATATTTATTGATGTAAAATGTAAACAAGTTAGACTGAAAATATGTGTGTGTGTTTACAAAGGATGTCTAAAGTGTATGCTGTGAGGTCAGGTTGCAGTTCACTACTTGCACTTGTGCCTTTCACAAGTGTGAGTACCCAGTTACACTAATGTCTGCTCTGACTTGTTATTCTGAGAGTCATGTGCTAAAGGGGGGCTTCCACCCTAGTTTGAGGGACCAGAGTACGAATGCCCCAGGGCACAGGAAGTACACAGTCCTCATTGATACAACTGTGGCCCAGTAACTTCTGACTGCCCTTTGACCCCACAGACTGGCACATATATGTCATCAGACTATAGCACCGTGGTACATATGCACACATGTGCATGTACACGTCAGCCTGTTTTTTATTCATTTATGTGCTAATACTGTTCAGCATCAGGATGTGATGTCGAAGGAGACTGGTGGAGAGCGCCGAAGTCTCTGGTATTTCAAGACAAAACTAGAGACCTTTTCACACTCATATACTGCTCCAGGCAGATCTTCCACTGCAAATGCAAGTTATATGAGTCCAGCTGAAAACTGTTTAATTTTGGGTACTTGCTTTAGTCAAATGTTACCATTTGCAACTCACAAAAAAAAAGCAAAGGGCAATTTCATACATTAACACTTTGGTAAAGTCGTTCTTTCACACCGTACATTTCCGTAAGTTTCTCTCTCCTTGTAAGTTATCCGGTGTGAAGGCCAAGTGGAGTCAGGTCCACACTGTGCATCTTACAGTTGTGTAGCCAGAGTAGAGAGGTGTCCACACAGACACAGGACGTAGACAACACCTGTGTGTAGCATCAAGTGTCCCCAGCAACGCCTATAGAATAATGTATAGATGCCCCCAAACCGCAGAAACCACGAGGGGAATGAAAAGAGGAAGAGACGGGTTATGTCAGAGATACAAATGGTTTCCTGCTCAAGACCTGCAATAAATTAAAACAAAAGTATTATTACAAACATTCCAGGTCCTACCGATATTGGAACTCAGATTGCTGGATTCAGAGTCCAGAGTGCTAATCATTACACGATGGAACCAACGTCCACTATCCTCAACCCTAGGAGTCCTGAAGCAGTGTCAGTCACCACCTACTGTCTATCGCTTGAATTCGTTCACACTGTAAATCAAACATGACAAATCCAACAGCACAACTAAAATGTGTATTTCACAAGTAATAACAGAAAAACAGAAATATACTTTTGCTGATGCAGAAACAAAGAAAACGTCTCGTCTGATGCTTCGAAATCTCCATTTAGCATGGCCCCTTAACTAACCACCAAAAGTCTTTGCACGGCTGGGAACCTTTGTAAAAGAGTCAGTGGGTCACTGTGAATGCAGCAGATCTTCACCCCTGTATTTCTTACAAAGAAGCAGAGTTTTAGTCCAGGTACAGGAGGCATCTCTGGTGTCTGATACTACCGGTAGTGTTCAGCCTACCCTCTCTGAGAGAGCAGCAGTGAGGGTACAAAGCACACTGGTTGCAAAATGTGGACACTGCAAACAACAGCTGCAATATCACAGATGATATAAAACACATAAAGTACTCAAGTCTTATACTAGATACAACACAGCAGGGAAATCATGTCATAAAACAAATGATGAACCCACAGTATGGAAGGGGCAGGTAATAAAATGCGAATTTCCCATGGTGGGACCACAGTCAATTGCTGCCTTCTTCTCTGTGCCCCGGTCTCTTTATATAATCTGTACTTTTTGTTGTGCAATAAAAGAAAAACAAGGAATAACCCTTCATAGTATTAATGTACAGGTCAAGGGCTGGGGAGAGAGGGCAGTAGATCTGGGGGTCGGTGTAAACCTCTGACGGCATTAGATGGAAGCAGAAGACAAAGCAAGTGACATTTATTAAGACTTTAGGTGCATTTAGGTTTATAGAAAAAAACTGAGAATGATTAAAATGTCTGAGTAGTGAAAAAAAAAAATGGAGTTCCCATACCGGGAGTTGAACAAGGGCCGCCTGGGTGAAAACCAGGAATCCTAACCGCTAGACCATATGGGAACTGTGAACTCATTATACAGCTCAGTGTATGTGAGGTGTCTCCTAGGTCACACTGCATTCCGTACACTGAGAGTTATATTCTTCTTCTCAGTAGTACACAATCAATTGGGGTAACAGACACTTCACTTCTGACAAAAGAGAAGGAATGACCAGAAGTCATCATTTCTGCCACAACCTGTCAGGTTTCATTATTTACAACCTTAGAGCTTCTACACATACACAGAGCCCAGGACACGGAGGACAGCAGCAGTCCCTGCATTCACTATTACTAACCCCTCCCCTTGAGCCAGACAAAGCTACGCCCCATCTGTAGGACACTCCTGGGTTTCCTCACCAGACTGATGGCCCCACAGACCCCTCTCCAGTTATCTTCCAGCTGCTTCCTTGACGACACTCCCCTGCACCTGTCACAGGCTCCAGGCTGCCCTCCTGGGGCTCGAGTTATACTCCTTCTCTATCTACTAACAGCACCGACTCCAGTCCTGACACTGGATTGGTTCAAACAGAGAAGAAACTGCTCAGAAGTAGTCTGTGTTGTTCCCAGGTACCTGCATCTTCACAGAGTGACTGCCAGGGGGCAGCACAGCCAAAGCACTCACAGCCCACAAGGCTACAAATCATCAATCGGATGTCAGCAGCCTTGTCAGAGGCGCAGAGACTAGTAATTTCACAATATTTTGGTACAGCAGAGGAAGAAGCAAGTGCTGAGCTGAAGTGGTCACTGCTGTTTTGTGACAACACCAGACATATGTTCTTAAAAGCATGTAAGCGCACATTCTTAGGCATTCTCCGTCGTCTTCTCCCTTTCTGACATTATACCAATTGTATACACCCGAATGGAGAAAAGTTAAAATATAAGGTACTAGGAATATGCGCCAAAGGTAGGCAAATTAAACATTTCAAGTACAAATATTACCATATTTATTGATGTAAAATGTAAACAAGTTAGACTGAAAATATGTGTGTGTGTTTACAAAGGATGTCTAAAGTGTATGCTGTGAGGTCAGGTTGCAGTTCACTACTTGCACTTGTGCCTTTCACAAGTGTGAGTACCCAGTTACACTAATGTCTGCTCTGACTTGTTATTCTGAGAGTCATGTGCTGAAGGGGGGCTTCCACCCTAGTTTGAGGGACCAGAGTACGAATGCCCCAGGGCACAGGAAGTACACAGTCCTCATTCATACAACTGTGGCCCAGTAACTTCTGACTGCCCTTTGACCCCACAGACTGGCACATATATGTCATCAGACTATAGCACCGTGGTACATATGCACACATGTGCATGTACACGTCAGCCAGTTTTTTATTCATTTATGTGCTAATACTGTTCAGCATCAGGATGTGATGTCGAAGGAGACTGGTGGAGAGCGCCGAAGTCTCTGGTATTTCAAGACAAAACTAGAGACCTTTTCACACTCATATACTGCTCCAGGCAGATCTTCCACTGCAAATGCAAGTTATATGAGTCCAGCTGAAAACTGTTTAATTTTGGGTACTTGCTTTAGTCAAATGTTACCATTTGCAACTCACAAAAAAAAAGCAAAGGGCAATTTCATAAATTAACACTTTGGTAAAGTCGTTCTTTCACACCGTACATTTCCGTAAGTTTCTCTCTCCTTGTAAGTTATCCGGTGTGAAGGCCAAGTGGAGTCAGGTCCACACTGTGCATCTTACAGTTGTGTAGCCAGAGTAGAGAGGTGTCCACACAGACACAGGACGTAGACAACACCTGTGTGTAGCATCAAGTTTCCCCAGCAACGCCTATAGAATAATGTATAGATGCCCCCAAACCGCAGAAACCACGAGGGGAATGAAAAGAGGAAGAGACGGGTTATGTCAGAGATACAAATGGTTTCCTGCTCAAGACCTGCAATAAATTAAAACAAAAGTATTATTACAAACATTCCAGGTCCTACCGATATTGGAACTCAGATTGCTGGATTCAGAGTCCAGAGTGCTAATCATTACACGATGGAACCAACGTCCACGATCCTCAACCCTAGGAGTCCTGAAGCAGTGTCAGTCACCACCTACTGTCTATCGCTTGAATTCGTTCACACTGTAAATCAAACATGACAAATCCAACAGCACAACTAAAATGTGTATTTCACAAGTAATAACATAAAAACAGAAATATACTTTTGCTGATGCAGAAACAAAGAAAACGTCTCGTCTGATGCTTCGAAATCTCCATTTAGCATGGCCCCGTAACTAACCACCAAGAGTCTTTGCACGGCTGGGAACCTTTGTAAAAGAGTCAGTGGGTCACTGTGAATGCAGCAGATCTTCACCCCTGTATTTCTTACAAAGAAGCAGAGTTTTATTCCAGGTACAGGAGGCATCTCTGGTGTCTGATACTACCGGTAGTGTTCAGCCTACCCTCTCTGAGAGAGCAGCAGTGAGGGTACAAAGCACACTGGTTGCAAAATGTGGACACTGCAAACAACAGCTGCAATATCACAGATGATATAAAACACATAAAGTACTCAAGTCTTATACTAGATACAACACAGCAGGGAAATCATGTCATAAAACAAATGATGAACCCACAGTATGGAAGGGGCAGGTAATAAAATGCGAATTTCCCATGGTGGGACCACAGTCAATTGCTGCCTTCTTCTCTGTGCCCCGGTCTCTTTATATAATCTGTACTTTTTGTTGTGCAATAAAAGAAAAACAAGGAATAACCCTTCATAGTATTAATGTACAGGTCAAGGGCTGGGGAGAGAGGGCAGTAGATCTGGGGGTCGGTGTAAACCTCTGACGGCATTAGATGGAAGCAGAAGACAAAGCAAGTGACATTTATTAAGACTTTAGGTGCATTTAGGTTTATAGAAAAAAACTGAGAAAGATTAAAATGTCTGAGTAGTGAAAAAAAAAAATGGAGTTCCCATACCGGGAGTTGAACCCGGGCCGCCTGGGTGAAAACCAGGAATCCTAACCGCTAGACCATATGGGAACTGTGAACTCATCATACAGCTCAGTGTATGTGAGGTGTCTCCTAGGTCACACTGCATTCCGTACACTGAGAGTTATATTCTTCTTCTCAGTAGTACACAATCAATTGGGGTAACAGACACTTCACTTCTGACAAAAGAGAAGGAATGACCAGAAGTCATCATTTCTGCCACAACCTGTCAGGTTTCATTATTTACAACCTTAGAGCTTCTACACATACACAGAGCCCAGGACACGGAGGACAGCAGCAGTCCCTGCATTCACTATTACTAACCCCTCCCCTTGAGCCAGACAAAGCTACGCCCCATCTGTAGGACACTCCTGGGTTTCCTCACCAGACTGATGGCCCCACAGACCCCTCTCCAGTTATCTTCCAGCTGCTTCCTTGACGACACTCCCCTGCACCTGTCACAGGCTCCAGGCTGCCCTCCTGGGGCTCGAGTTATACTCCTTCTCTATCTACTAACAGCACCGACTCCAGTCCTGACACTGGATTGGTTCAAACAGAGAAGAAACTGCTCAGAAGTAGTCTGTGTTGTTCCCAGGTACCTGCATCTTCACAGAGTGACTGCCAGGGGGCAGCACAGCCAAAGCACTCACAGCCCACAAGGCTACAAATCATCAATCGGATGTCAGCAGCCTTGTCAGAGGCGCAGAGTCTAGTAATTCCACAATATTTTGGTACAGCAGAGGAAGAAGCAAGTGCTGAGCTGAAGTGGTCACTGCTGTTTTGTCACAACACCAGACATATGTTCTTAAAAGCATGTAAGCGCACATTCTTAGGCATTCTCAGTCGTCTTCTCCCTTTCTGACATTATACCAATTGTATACACCCGAATGGAGAAAAGTTAAAATATAAGGTACTAGGAATGTGCGCCAAAGGTAGGCAAATTAAACATTTCAAGTACAAATATTACCATATTTATTGATGTAAAATGTAAACAAGTTAGACTGAAAATATGTGTGTGTGTTTACAAAGGATGTCTAAAGTGTATGCTGTGAGGTCAGGTTGCAGTTCACTACTTGCACTTGTGCCTTTCACAAGTGTGAGTACCCAGTTACACTAATGTCTGCTCTGACTAGTTATTCTGAGAGTCATGTGCTAAAGGGGGGCTTCCACCCTAGTTTGAGGGACCAGAGTACGAATGCCCCAGGGCACAGGAAGTACACAGTCCTCATTGATACAACTGTGGCCCAGTAACTTCTGACTGCCCTTTGACCCCACAGACTGGCACATATATGTCATCAGACTATAGCACCGTGGTACATATGCACACATGTGCATGTACACGTCAGCCAGTTTTTTATTCATTTATGTGCTAATACTGTTCAGCATCAGGATGTGATGTCGAAGGAGACTGGTGGAGAGCGCCGAAGTCTCTGGTATTTCAAGACAAAACTAGAGACCTTTTCACACTCATATACTGCTCCAGGCAGATCTTCCACTGCAAATGCAAGTTATATGAGTCCAGCTGAAAACTGTTTAATTTTGGGTACTTGCTTTAGTCAAATGTTACCATTTGCAACTCACAAAAAAAAAGCAAAGGGCAATTTCATACATTAACACTTTGGTAAAGTCGTTCTTTCACACCGTACATTTCCGTAAGTTTCTCTCTCCTTGTAAGTTATCCGGTGTGAAGGCCAAGTGGAGTCAGGTCCACACTGTGCATCTTACAGTTGTGTAGCCAGAGTAGAGAGGTGTCCACACAGACACAGGACGTAGACAACACCTGTGTGTAGCATCAAGTGTCCCCAGCAACGCCTATAGAATAATGTATAGATGCCCCCAAACCGCAGAAACCACGAGGGGAATGAAAAGAGGAAGAGACGGGTTATGTCAGAGATACAAATGGTTTCCTGCTCAAGACCTGCAATAAATTAAAACAAAAGTATTATTACAAACATTCCAGGTCCTACCGATATTGGAACTCAGATTGCTGGATTCAGAGTCCAGAGTGCTAATCATTACACGATGGAACCAACGTCCACTATCCTCAACCCTAGGAGTCCTGAAGCAGTGTCAGTCACCACCTACTGTCTATCGCTTGAATTCGTTCACACTGTAAATCAAACATGACAAATCCAACAGCACAACTAAAATGTGTATTTCACAAGTAATAACAGAAAAACAGAAATATACTTTTGCTGATGCAGAAACAAAGAAAACGTCTCGTCTGATGCTTCGAAATCTCCATTTAGCATGGCCCCTTAACTAACCACCAAAAGTCTTTGCACGGCTGGGAACCTTTGTAAAAGAGTCAGTGGGTCACTGTGAATGCAGCAGATCTTCACCCCTGTATTTCTTACAAAGAAGCAGAGTTTTAGTCCAGGTACAGGAGGCATCTCTGGTGTCTGATACTACCGGTAGTGTTCAGCCTACCCTCTCTGAGAGAGCAGCAGTGAGGGTACAAAGCACACTGGTTGCAAAATGTGGACACTGCAAACAACAGCTGCAATATCACAGATGATATAAAACACATAAAGTACTCAAGTCTTATACTAGATACAACACAGCAGGGAAATCATGTCATAAAACAAATGATGAACCCACAGTATGGAAGGGGCAGGTAATAAAATGCGAATTTCCCATGGTGGGACCACAGTCAATTGCTGCCTTCTTCTCTGTGCCCCGGTCTCTTTATATAATCTGTACTTTTTGTTGTGCAATAAAAGAAAAACAAGGAATAACCCTTCATAGTATTAATGTACAGGTCAAGGGCTGGGGAGAGAGGGCAGTAGATCTGGGGGTCGGTGTAAACCTCTGACGGCATTAGATGGAAGCAGAAGACAAAGCAAGTGACATTTATGTGCATTTTAGGTGCATTTAGGTTTATAGAAAAAAACTGAGAAAGATTAAAATGTCTGAGTAGTGAAAAAAAAAAAATGGAGTTCCCATACCGGGAGTTGAACCCGGGCCGCCTGGGTGAAAACCAGGAATCCTAACCGCTAGACAATATGGGAACTGTGAACTCATCATACAGCTCAGTGTATGTGAGGTGTCTCCTAGGTCACACTGCATTCCGTACACTGAGAGTTATATTCTTCTTCTCAGTAGTACACAATCAATTGGGGTACCAGACACTTCACTTCTGACAAAAGAGAAGGAATGACCAGAAGTCATCATTTCTGCCACAACCTGTCAGGTCTCATTATTTACAACCTTAGAGCTTCTACACATACACAGAGCCCAGGACACAGAGGACAGCAGCAGTCCCTGCATTCACTATTACTAACCCCTCCCCTTGAGCCAGACAAAGCCACGCCCCATCCGTAGGACACTCCTGGGTTTCCTCACCAGACTGATGGCCCCACAGACCCCTATCCAGTTATCTTCCAGCTGCTTCCTTGACGACACTCCCCTGCACCTGTCACAGGCTCCAGGCTGCCCTCCTGGGGCTCGAGTTATACTCCTTCTCTATCTACTAACAGCACCGACTCCAGTCCTGACACTGGATTGGTTCAAACAGAGAAGAAACAGCTCAGAAGTAGTCTGTGTTGTTCCCAGGTACCTGCATCTTCACAGAGTGACTGCCAGGGGGCAGCACAGCCAAAGCACTCACAGCCCACAAGGCTACAAATCATCAATCGGATGTCAGCAGCCTTGTCAGAGGCGCAGAGACTAGTAATTCCACAATATTTTGGGACAGCAGAGGAAGAAGCAAGTGCTGAGCTGAAGTGGTCACTGCTGTTTTGTCACAACACCAGACATATGTTCTTAAAAGCATGTAAGCGCACATTCTTAGGCATTCTCGGTCGTCTTCTCCCTTTCTGACATTATACCAATTGTATACACCCGAATGGAGAAAAGTTAAAATATAAGGTACTAGGAATATGCGCCAAAGGTAGGCAAATTAAACATTTCAAGTACAAATATTACCATATTTATTGATGTAAAATGTAAACAAGTTAGACTGAAAAAATGTGTGTGTTTACAAAGGATGTCTAAAGTGTATGCTGTGAGGTCAGGTTGCAGTTCACTACTTGCACTTGTGCCTTTCACAAGTGTGAGTACCCAGTTACACTAATGTCTGCTCTGACTTGTTATTCTGAGAGTCATGTGCTAAAGGGGGGCTTCCACCCTAGTTTGAGGGACCAGAGTACGAATGCCCCAGGGCACAGGAAGTACACAGTCCTCGTTGATACAACTGTGGCCCAGTAACTTCTGACTGCCCTTTGACCCCACAGACTGGCACATATATGTCATCAGACTATAGCACCGTGGTACATATGCACACATGTGCATGTACACGTCAGCCAATTTTTTATTCATTTATGTGCTAATACTGTTCAGCATCAGGATGTGATGTCGAAGGAGACTGGTGGAGAGCGCCGAAGTCTCTGGTATTTCAAGACAAAACTAGAGACCTTTTCACACTCATATACTGCTCCAGGCAGATCTTCCACTGCAAATGCAAGTTATATGAGTCCAGCTGAAAACTGTTTAATTTTGGGTACTTGCTTTAGTCAAATGTTACCATTTGCAACTCACAAAAAAAAAGCAAAGGGCAATTTCATACATTAACACTTTGGTAAAGTCGTTCTTTCACACCGTACATTTCCGTAAGTTTCTCTCTCCTTGTAAGTAATCCGGTGTGAAGGCCAAGTGGAGTCAGGTCCACACTGTGCATCTTACAGTTGTGTAGCCAGAGTAGAGAGGTGTCCACACAGACACAGGACGTAGACAACACCTGTGTGTAGCATCAAGTGTCCCCAGCAACGCCTATAGAATAATGTATAGATGCCCCCAAACCGCAGAAACCACGAGGGGAATGAAAAGAGGAAGAGACGGGTTATGTCAGAGATACAAATGGTTTCCTGCTCAAGACCTGCAATAAATTTAAACAAAAGTATTATTACAAACATTCCAGGTCCTACCGATATTGGAACTCAGATTGCTGGATTCAGAGTCCAGAGTGCTAATCATTACACGATGGAACCAACGTCCACGATCCTCAACCCTAGGAGTCCTGAAGCAGTGTCAGTCACCACCTACTGTCTATCGCTTGAATTCGTTCACACTGTAAATCAAACATGACAAATCCAACAGCACAACTAAAATGTGTATTTCACAAGTAATAACATAAAAACAGAAATATACTTTTGCTGATGCAGAAACAAAGAAAACGTCTTGTCTGATGCTTCGAAATCTCCATTTAGCATGGCCCCTTAACTAACCACCAAGAGTCTTTGCACGGCTGGGAACCTTTGTAAAAGAGTCAGTGGGTCACTGTGAATGCAGCAGATCTTCACCCCTGTATTTCTTACAAAGAAGCAGAGTTTTATTCCAGGTACAGGAGGCATCTCTGGTGTCTGATACTACCGGTGGTGTTCAGCCTACCCTCTCTGAGAGAGCAGCAGTGAGGGTACAAAGCACACTGGTTGCAAAATGTGGACACTGCAAACAACAGCTGCAATATCACAGATGATATAAAACACATAAAGTACTCAAGTCTTATACTAGATACAACACAGCAGGGAAATCATGTCATAAAACAAATGATGAACCCACAGTATGGAAGGGGCAGGTAATAAAATGCGAATTTCCCATGGTGGGACCACAGTCAATTGCTGCCTTCTTCTCTGTGCCCCGGTCTCTTTATATAATCTGTACTTTTTGTTGTGCAATAAAAGAAAAACAAGGAATAACCCTTCATAGTATTAATGTACAGGTCAAGGGCTGGGGAGAGAGGGCAGTAGATCTGGGGGTCGGTGTAAACCTCTGACGGCATTAGATGGAAGCAGAAGACAAAGCAAGTGACATTTATGTGCATTTTAGGTGCATTTAGGTTTATAGAAAAAAACTGAGAAAGATTAAAATGTCTGAGTAGTGAAAAAAAAAAAATGGAGTTCCCATACCGGGAGTTGAACCCGGGCCGCCTGGGTGAAAACCAGGAATCCTAACCGCTAGACCATATGGGAACTGTGAACTCATCATACAGCTCAGTGTATGTGAGGTGTCTCCTAGGTCACACTGCATTCCGTACACTGAGAGTTATATTCTTCTTCTCAGTAGTACACAATCAATTGGGGTACCAGACACTTCACTTCTGACAAAAGAGAAGGAATGACCAGAAGTCATCATTTCTGCCACAACCTGTCAGGTCTCATTATTTACAACCTTAGAGCTTCTACACATACACAGAGCCCAGGACACAGAGGACAGCAGCAGTCCCTGCATTCACTATTACTAACCCCTCCCCTTGAGCCAGACAAAGCCACGCCCCATCCGTAGGACACTCCTGGGTTTCCTCACCAGACTGATGGCCCCACAGACCCCTATCCAGTTATCTTCCAGCTGCTTCCTTGACGACACTCCCCTGCACCTGTCACAGGCTCCAGGCTGCCCTCCTGGGGCTCGAGTTATACTCCTTCTCTATCTACTAACAGCACCGACTCCAGTCCTGACACTGGATTGGTTCAAACAGAGAAGAAACAGCTCAGAAGTAGTCTGTGTTGTTCCCAGGTACCTGCATCTTCACAGAGTGACTGCCAGGGGGCAGCACAGCCAAAGCACTCACAGCCCACAAGGCTACAAATCATCAATCGGATGTCAGCAGCCTTGTCAGAGGCGCAGAGACTAGTAATTCCACAATATTTTGGGACAGCAGAGGAAGAAGCAAGTGCTGAGCTGAAGTGGTCACTGCTGTTTTGTCACAACACCAGACATATGTTCTTAAAAGCATGTAAGCGCACATTCTTAGGCATTCTCGGTCGTCTTCTCCCTTTCTGACATTATACCAATTGTATACACCCGAATGGAGAAAAGTTAAAATATAAGGTACTAGGAATATGCGCCAAAGGTAGGCAAATTAAACATTTCAAGTACAAATATTACCATATTTATTGATGTAAAATGTAAACAAGTTAGACTGAAAAAATGTGTGTGTTTACAAAGGATGTCTAAAGTGTATGCTGTGAGGTCAGGTTGCAGTTCACTACTTGCACTTGTGCCTTTCACAAGTGTGAGTACCCAGTTACACTAATGTCTGCTCTGACTTGTTATTCTGAGAGTCATGTGCTAAAGGGGGGCTTCCACCCTAGTTTGAGGGACCAGAGTACGAATGCCCCAGGGCACAGGAAGTACACAGTCCTCGTTGATACAACTGTGGCCCAGTAACTTCTGACTGCCCTTTGACCCCACAGACTGGCACATATATGTCATCAGACTATAGCACCGTGGTACATATGCACACATGTGCATGTACACGTCAGCCAATTTTTTATTCATTTATGTGCTAATACTGTTCAGCATCAGGATGTGATGTCGAAGGAGACTGGTGGAGAGCGCCGAAGTCTCTGGTATTTCAAGACAAAACTAGAGACCTTTTCACACTCATATACTGCTCCAGGCAGATCTTCCACTGCAAATGCAAGTTATATGAGTCCAGCTGAAAACTGTTTAATTTTGGGTACTTGCTTTAGTCAAATGTTACCATTTGCAACTCACAAAAAAAAAGCAAAGGGCAATTTCATACATTAACACTTTGGTAAAGTCGTTCTTTCACACCGTACATTTCCGTAAGTTTCTCTCTCCTTGTAAGTAATCCGGTGTGAAGGCCAAGTGGAGTCAGGTCCACACTGTGCATCTTACAGTTGTGTAGCCAGAGTAGAGAGGTGTCCACACAGACACAGGACGTAGACAACACCTGTGTGTAGCATCAAGTGTCCCCAGCAACGCCTATAGAATAATGTATAGATGCCCCCAAACCGCAGAAACCACGAGGGGAATGAAAAGAGGAAGAGACGGGTTATGTCAGAGATACAAATGGTTTCCTGCTCAAGACCTGCAATAAATTTAAACAAAAGTATTATTACAAACATTCCAGGTCCTACCGATATTGGAACTCAGATTGCTGGATTCAGAGTCCAGAGTGCTAATCATTACACGATGGAACCAACGTCCACGATCCTCAACCCTAGGAGTCCTGAAGCAGTGTCAGTCACCACCTACTGTCTATCGCTTGAATTCGTTCACACTGTAAATCAAACATGACAAATCCAACAGCACAACTAAAATGTGTATTTCACAAGTAATAACATAAAAACAGAAATATACTTTTGCTGATGCAGAAACAAAGAAAACGTCTTGTCTGATGCTTCGAAATCTCCATTTAGCATGGCCCCTTAACTAACCACCAAGAGTCTTTGCACGGCTGGGAACCTTTGTAAAAGAGTCAGTGGGTCACTGTGAATGCAGCAGATCTTCACCCCTGTATTTCTTACAAAGAAGCAGAGTTTTATTCCAGGTACAGGAGGCATCTCTGGTGTCTGATACTACCGGTGGTGTTCAGCCTACCCTCTCTGAGAGAGCAGCAGTGAGGGTACAAAGCACACTGGTTGCAAAATGTGGACACTGCAAACAACAGCTGCAATATCACAGATGATATAAAACACATAAAGTACTCAAGTCTTATACTAGATACAACACAGCAGGGAAATCATGTCATAAAACAAATGATGAACCCACAGTATGGAAGGGGCAGGTAATAAAATGCGAATTTCCCATGGTGGGACCACAGTCAATTGCTGCCTTCTTCTCTGTGCCCCGGTCTCTTTATATAATCTGTACTTTTTGTTGTGCAATAAAAGAAAAACAAGGAATAACCCTTCATAGTATTAATGTACAGGTCAAGGGCTGGGGAGAGAGGGCAGTAGATCTGGGGGTCGGTGTAAACCTCTGACGGCATTAGATGGAAGCAGAAGACAAAGCAAGTGACATTTATTAAGACTTTAGGTGCATTTAGGTTTATAGAAAAAAACTGAGAAAGATTAAAATGTCTGAGTAGTGAAAAAAAAAAATGGAGTTCCCATACCGGGAGTTGAACCCGGGCCGCCTGGGTGAAAACCAGGAATCCTAACCGCTAGACCATATGGGAACTGTGAACTCATCATACAGCTCAGTGTATGTGAGGTGTCTCCTAGGTCACACTGCATTCCGTACACTGAGAGTTATATTCTTCTTCTCAGTAGTACACAATCAATTGGGGTAACAGACACTTCACTTCTGACAAAAGAGAAGGAATGACCAGAAGTCATCATTTCTGCCACAACCTGTCAGGTCTCATTATTTACAACCTTAGAGCTTCTACACCTACACAGAGCCCAGGACACAGAGGACAGCAGCAGTCCCTGCATTCACTATTACTAACCCCTCCACTTGAGCCAGACAAAGCCACGCCCCATCCGTAGGACACTCCTGGGTTTCCTCACCAGACTGATGGCCCCACAGACCCCTCTCCAGTTATCTTCCAGCTGCTTCCTTGACGACACTCCCCTGCACCTGTCACAGGCTCCAGGCTGCCCTCCTGGGGCTCGAGTTATACTCCTTCTCTATCTACTAACAGCACCGACTCCAGTCCTGACACTGGATTAGTTCAAACAGAGAAGAAACAGCTCAGAAGTAGTCTGTGTTGTTCCCAGGTACCTGCATCTTCACAGAGTGACTGCCAGGGGGCAGCACAGACAAAGCACTCACAGCCCACAAGGCTACAAATCATCAATCGGATGTCAGCAGCCTTGTCAGAGGCGCAGAGACTAGTAATTCCACAATATTTTGGGACAGCAGAGGAAGAAGCAAGTGCTGAGCTGAAGTGGTCACTGCTGTTTTGTCACAACACCAGACATATGTTCTTAAAAGCATGTAAGCGCACATTCTTAGGCATTCTCGCTCGTCTTCTCCCTTTCTGACATTATACCAATTGTATACACCCGAATGGAGAAAAGTTAAAATATAAGGTACTAGGAATATGCGCCAAAGGTAGGCAAATTAAACATTTCAAGTACAAATATTACCATATTTATTGATGTAAAATGTAAACAAGTTAGACTGAAAATATGTGTGTGTGTTTACAAAGGATGTCTAAAGTGTATGCTGTGAGGTCAGGTTGCAGTTCACTACTTGCACTTGTGCCTTTCACAAGTGTGAGTACCCAGTTACACTAATGTCTGCTCTGACTTGTTATTCTGAGAGTCATGTGCTAAAGGGGGGCTTCCACCCTAGTTTGAGGGACCAGAGTACGAATGTCCCAGGGCACAGGAAGAACACAGTCCTCGTTGATACAACTGTGGCCCAGTAACTTCTGACTGCCCTTTGACCCCACAGACTGGCACATATATGTCATCAGATTATAGCACCGTGGTACATATGCACATATGTGCATGTACACGTCAGCCAGTTTTTTATTCATTTATATGCTAATACTGTTCAGCATCAGGATGTGATGTCGAAGGAGACTGGTGGAGAGCGCCGAAGTCTCTGGTATTTCAAGACAAAACTAGAGACCTTTTCACACTCATATACTGCTCCAGGCAGATCTTCCACTGCAAATGCAAGTTATATGAGTCCAGCTGAAAACTGTTTAATTTTGGGTACTTGCTTTAGTCAAATGTTACCATTTGCAACTCACAAAAAAAAAGCAAAGGGCAATTTCATACATTAACACTTTGGTAAAGTCGTTCTTTCACACCGTACATTTCCGTAAGTTTCTCTCTCCTTGTAAGTTATCCGGTGTGAAGGCCAAGTGGAGTCAGGTCCACACTGTGCATCTTACAGTTGTGTAGCCAGAGTAGAGAGGTGTCCACACAGACACAGGACGTAGACAACACCTGTGTGTAGCATCAAGTGTCCCCAGCAACGCCTATAGAATAATGTATAGATGCCCCCAAACCGCAGAAACCACGAGGGGAATGAAAAGAGGAAGAGACGGGTTATGTCAGAGATACAAATGGTTTCCTGCTCAAGACCTGCAATAAATTTAAACAAAAGTATTATTACAAACATTCTAGGTCCTACCGATATTGGAACTCAGATTGCTGGATTCAGAGTCCAGAGTGCTAATCATTACACGATGGAACCAACGTCCACGATCCTCAACCCTAGGAGTCCTGAAGCAGTGTCAGTCACCACCTACTGTCTATCGCTTGAATTCGTTCACACTGTAAATCAAACATGACAAATCCAACAGCACAACTAAAATGTGTATTTCACAAGTAATAACATAAAAACAGAAATATACTTTTGCTGATGCAGAAACAAAGAAAACGTCTCGTCTGATGCTTCGAAATCTCCATTTAGCATGGCCCCTTAACTAACCACCAAGAGTCTTTGCACGGCTGGGAACCTTTGTAAAAGAGTCAGTGGGTCACTGTGAATGCAGCAGATCTTCACCCCTGTATTTCTTACAAAGAAGCAGAGTTTTATTCCAGGTACAGGAGGCATCTCTGGTGTCTGATACTACCGGTAGTGTTCAGCCTACCCTCTCTGAGAGAGCAGCAGTGAGGGTACAAAGCACACTGGTTGCAAAATGTGGACACTGCAAACAACAGCTGCAATATCACAGATGATATAAAACACATAAAGTACTCAAGTCTTATACTAGATACAACACAGCAGGGAAATCATGTCATAAAACAAATGATGAACCCACAGTATGGAAGGGGCAGGTAATAAAATGCGAATTTCCCATGGTGGGACCACAGTCAATTGCTGCCTTCTTCTCTGTGCCCCGGTCTCTTTATATAATCTGTACTTTTTGTTGTGCAATAAAAGAAAAACAAGGAATAACCCTTCATAGTATTAATGTACAGGTCAAGGGCTGGGGAGAGAGGGCAGTAGATCTGGGGGTCGGTGTAAACCTCTGACGGCATTAGATGGAAGCAGAAGACAAAGCAAGTGACATTTATTAAGACTTTAGGTGCATTTAGGTTTATAGAAAAAAACTGAGAAAGATTAAAATGTCTGAGTAGTGAAAAAAAAAAAATGGAGTTCACATACTGGGAGTTGAACCCGGGCCGCCTGGGTGAAAACCAGGAATCCTAACCGCTAGACCATATGGGAACTGTGAACTCATCATACAGCTCAGTGTATGTGAGGTGTCTCCTAGGTCACACTGCATTCCGTACACTGAGAGTTATATTCTTCTTCTCAGTAGTACACAATCAATTGGGGTAACAGACACTTCACTTCTGACAAAAGAGAAGGAATGACCAGAAGCCATCATTTCTGCCACAACCTGTCAGGTCTCATTATTTACAACCTTAGAGCTTCTACACCTACACAGAGCCCAGGACACAGAGGACAGCAGCAGTCCCTGCATTCACTATTACTAACCCCTCCCCTTGAGCCAGACAAAGCCACGCCCCATCCGTAGGACACTCCTGGGTTTCCTCACCAGACTGATGGCCCCACAGACCCCTCTCCAGTTATCTTCCAGCTGCTTCCTTGACGACACTCCCCTGCACCTGTCACAGGCTCCAGGCTGCCCTCCTTGGGCTCGAGTTATACTCCTTCTCTATCTACTAACAGCACCGACTCCAGTCCTGACACTGGATTGGTTCAAACAGAGAAGAAACAGCTCAGAAGTAGTCTGTGTTGTTCCCAGGTACCTGCATCTTCACAGAGTGACTGCCAGGGGGCAGCACAGCCAAAGCACTCACAGCCCACAAGGCTACAAATCATCAATCGGATGTCAGCAGCCTTGTCAGAGGCGCAGAGACTAGTAATTCCACAATATTTTGGGACAGCAGAGGAAGAAGCAAGTGCTGAGCTGAAGTGGTCACTGCTGTTTTGTCACAACACCAGACATATGTTCTTAAAAGCATGTAAGCGCACATTCTTAGGCATTCTCGCTCGTCTTCTCCCTTTCTGACATTATACCAATTGTATACACCCGAATGGAGAAAAGTTAAAATATAAGGTACTAGGAATATGCGCCAAAGGTAGGCAAATTAAACATTTCAAGTACAAATATTACCATATTTATTGATGTAAAATGTAAACAAGTTAGACTGAAAATATGTGTGTGTGTTTACAAAGGATGTCTAAAGTGTATGCTGTGAGGTCAGGTTGCAGTTCACTACTTGCACTTGTGCCTTTCACAAGTGTGAGTACCCAGTTACACTAATGTCTGCTCTGACTTGTTATTCTGAGAGTCATGTGCTAAAGGGGGGCTTCCACCCTAGTTTGAGGGACCAGAGTACGAATGCCCCAGGGCACAGGAAGTACACAGTCCTCGTTGATACAACTGTGGCCCAGTAACTTCTGACTGCCCTTTGACCCCACAGACTGGCACATATATGTCATCAGACTATAGCACCGTGGTACATATGCACACATGTGCATGTACACGTCAGCCAGTTTTTTATTCATTTATGTGCTAATACTGTTCAGCATCAGGATGTGATGTCGAAGGAGACTGGTGGAGAGCGCCGAAGTCTCTGGTATTTCAAGACAAAACTAGAGACCTTTTCACACTCATATACTGCTCCAGGCAGATCTTCCACTGCAAATGCAAGTTATATGAGTCCAGCTGAAAACTGTTTAATTTTGGGTACTTGCTTTAGTCAAATGTTACCATTTGCAACTCACAAAAAAAAAGCAAAGGGCAATTTCATACATTAACACTTTGGTAAAGTCGTTCTTTCACACCGTACATTTCCGTAAGTTTCTCTCTCCTTGTAAGTTATCCGGTGTGAAGGCCAAGTGGAGTCAGGTCCACACTGTGCATCTTACAGTTGTGTAGCCAGAGTAGAGAGGTGTCCACACAGACACAGGACGTAGACAACACCTGTGTGTAGCATCAAGTGTCCCCAGCAACGCCTATAGAATAATGTATAGATGCCCCCAAACCGCAGAAACCACGAGGGGAATGAAAAGAGGAAGAGACGGGTTATGTCAGAGATACAAATGGTTTCCTGCTCAAGACCTGCAATAAATTTAAACAAAAGTATTATTACAAACATTCCAGGTCCTACCGATATTGGAACTCAGATTGCTGGATTCAGAGTCCAGAGTGCTAATCATTACACGATGGAACCAACGTCCACGATCCTCAACCCTAGGAGTCCTGAAGCAGTGTCAGTCACCACCTACTGTCTATCGCTTGAATTCGTTCACACTGTAAATCAAACATGACAAATCCAACAGCACAACTAAAATGTGTATTTCACAAGTAATAACATAAAAACAGAAATATACTTTTGCTGATGCAGAAACAAAGAAAACGTCTCGTCTGATGCTTCGAAATCTCCATTTAGCATGGCCCCTTAACTAACCACCAAGAGTCTTTGCACGGCTGGGAACCTTTGTAAAAGAGTCAGTGGGTCACTGTGAATGCAGCAGATCTTCACCCCTGTATTTCTTACAAAGAAGCAGAGTTTTATTCCAGGTACAGGAGGCATCTCTGGTGTCTGATACTACCGGTAGTGTTCAGCCTACCCTCTCTGAGAGAGCAGCAGTGAGGGTACAAAGCACACTGGTTGCAAAATGTGGACACTGCAAACAACAGCTGCAATATCACAGATGATATAAAACACATAAAGTACTCAAGTCTTATACTAGATACAACACAGCAGGGAAATCATGTCATAAAACAAATGATGAACCCACAGTATGGAAGGGGCAGGTAATAAAATGCGAATTTCCCATTGTGGGACCACAGTCAATTGCTGCCTTCTTCTCTGTGCCCCGGTCTCTTTATATAATCTGTACTTTTTGTTGTGCAATAAAAGAAAAACAAGGAATAACCCTTCATAGTATTAATGTACAGGTCAAGGGCTGGGGAGAGAGGGCAGTAGATCTGGGGGTCGGTGTAAACCTCTGACGGCATTAGATGGAAGCAGAAGACAAAGCAAGTGACATTTATTAAGACTTTAGGTGCATTTAGGTTTATAGAAAAAAACTGAGAAAGATTAAAATGTCTGAGTAGTGAAAAAAAAAAAATGGAGTTCACATACTGGGAGTTGAACCCGGGCCGCCTGGGTGAAAACCAGGAATCCTAACCGCTAGACCATATGGGAACTGTGAACTCATCATACAGCTCAGTGTATGTGAGGTGTCTCCTAGGTCACACTGCATTCCGTACACTGAGAGTTATATTCTTCTTCTCAGTAGTACACAATCAATTGGGGTAACAGACACTTCACTTCTGACAAAAGAGAAGGAATGACCAGAAGCCATCATTTCTGCCACAACCTGTCAGGTCTCATTATTTACAACCTTAGAGCTTCTACACCTACACAGAGCCCAGGACACAGAGGACAGCAGCAGTCCCTGCATTCACTATTACTAACCCCTCCCCTTGAGCCAGACAAAGCCACGCCCCATCCGTAGGACACTCCTGGGTTTCCTCACCAGACTGATGGCCCAACAGACCCCTCTCCAGTTATCTTCCAGCTGCTTCCTTGACGACACTCCCCTGCACCTGTCACAGGCTCCAGGCTGCCCTCCTTGGGCTCGAGTTATACTCCTTCTCTATCTACTAACAGCACCGACTCCAGTCCTGACACTGGATTGGTTCAAACAGAGAAGAAACAGCTCAGAAGTAGTCTGTGTTGTTCCCAGGTACCTGCATCTTCACAGAGTGACTGCCAGGGGGCAGCACAGCCAAAGCACTCACAGCCCACAAGGCTACAAATCATCAATCGGATGTCAGCAGCCTTGTCAGAGGCGCAGAGACTAGTAATTCCACAATATTTTGGGACAGCAGAGGAAGAAGCAAGTGCTGAGCTGAAGTGGTCACTGCTGTTTTGTCACAACACCAGACATATGTTCTTAAAAGCATGTAAGCGCACATTCTTAGGCATTCTCGCTCGTCTTCTCCCTTTCTGACATTATACCAATTGTATACACCCGAATGGAGAAAAGTTAAAATATAAGGTACTAGGAATATGCGCCAAAGGTAGGCAAATTAAACATTTCAAGTACAAATATTACCATATTTATTGATGTAAAATGTAAACAAGTTAGACTGAAAATATGTGTGTGTGTTTACAAAGGATGTCTAAAGTGTATGCTGTGAGGTCAGGTTGCAGTTCACTACTTGCACTTGTGCCTTTCACAAGTGTGAGTACCCAGTTACACTAATGTCTGCTCTGACTTGTTATTCTGAGAGTCATGTGCTAAAGGGGGGCTTCCACCCTAGTTTGAGGGACCAGAGTACGAATGCCCCAGGGCACAGGAAGTACACAGTCCTCGTTGATACAACTGTGGCCCAGTAACTTCTGACTGCCCTTTGACCCCACAGACTGGCACATATATGTCATCAGACTATAGCACCGTGGTACATATGCACACATGTGCATGTACACGTCAGCCAGTTTTTTATTCATTTATGTGCTAATACTGTTCAGCATCAGGATGTGATGTCGAAGGAGACTGGTGGAGAGCGCCGAAGTCTCTGGTATTTCAAGACAAAACTAGAGACCTTTTCACACTCATATACTGCTCCAGGCAGATCTTCCACTGCAAATGCAAGTTATATGAGTCCAGCTGAAAACTGTTTAATTTTGGGTACTTGCTTTAGTCAAATGTTACCATTTGCAACTCACAAAAAAAAAGCAAAGGGCAATTTCATACATTAACACTTTGGTAAAGTCGTTCTTTCACACCGTACATTTCCGTAAGTTTCTCTCTCCTTGTAAGTTATCCGGTGTGAAGGCCAAGTGGAGTCAGGTCCACACTGTGCATCTTACAGTTGTGTAGCCAGAGTAGAGAGGTGTCCACACAGACACAGGACGTAGACAACACCTGTGTGTAGCATCAAGTGTCCCCAGCAACGCCTATAGAATAATGTATAGATGCCCCCAAACCGCAGAAACCACGAGGGGAATGAAAAGAGGAAGAGACGGGTTATGTCAGAGATACAAATGGTTTCCTGCTCAAGACCTGCAATAAATTTAAACAAAAGTATTATTACAAACATTCCAGGTCCTACCGATATTGGAACTCAGATTGCTGGATTCAGAGTCCAGAGTGCTAATCATTACACGATGGAACCAACGTCCACGATCCTCAACCCTAGGAGTCCTGAAGCAGTGTCAGTCACCACCTACTGTCTATCGCTTGAATTCGTTCACACTGTAAATCAAACATGACAAATCCAACAGCACAACTAAAATGTGTATTTCACAAGTAATAACATAAAAACAGAAATATACTTTTGCTGATGCAGAAACAAAGAAAACGTCTCGTCTGATGCTTCGAAATCTCCATTTAGCATGGCCCCTTAACTAACCACCAAGAGTCTTTGCACGGCTGGGAACCTTTGTAAAAGAGTCAGTGGGTCACTGTGAATGCAGCAGATCTTCACCCCTGTATTTCTTACAAAGAAGCAGAGTTTTATTCCAGGTATAGGAGGCATCTCTGGTGTCTGATACTACCGGTAGTGTTCAGCCTACCCTCTCTGAGAGAGCAGCAGTGAGGGTACAAAGCACACTGGTTGCAAAATGTGGACACTGCAAACAACAGCTGCAATATCACAGATGATATAAAACACATAAAGTACTCAAGTCTTATACTAGATACAACACAGCAGGGAAAACATGTCATAAAACAAATGATGAACCCACAGTATGGAAGGGGCAGGTAATAAAATGCGAATTTCCCATGGTGGGACCACAGTCAATTGCTGCCTTCTTCTCTGTGCCCTGGTCTCTTTATATAATCTGTACTTTTTGTTGTGCAATAAAAGAAAAACAAGGAATAACCCTTCATAGTATTAATGTACAGGTCAAGGGCTGGGGAGAGAGGGCAGTAGATCTGGGGGTCGGTGTAAACCTCTGACGGCATTAGATGGAAGCAGAAGACAAAGCAAGTGACATTTATTAAGACTTTAGGTGCATTTAGGTTTATAGAAAAAAACTGAGAAAGATTAAAATGTCTGAGTAGTGAAAAAAAATAAATGGAGTTCCCAAACCGGGAGTTGAACCCGAGTCGCCTGGGTGAAAACCAGGAATCCTAACCGCTAGCCCATATGGGAACTGTGAACTCATCATACAGCTCAGTGTATGTGAGGTGTCTCCTAGGTCACACTGCATTCCGTACACTGAGAGTTATATTCTTCTTCTCAGTAGTACACAATCAATTGGGGTAACAGACACTTCACTTCTGACAAAAGAGAAGGAATGACCAGAAGTCATCATTTCTGCCACAACCTGTCAGGTCTCATTATTTACAACCTTAGAGCTTCTACACATACACAGAGCCCAGGACACGGAGGACAGCAGCAGTCCCTGCATTCACTATTACTAACCCCTCCCCTTGAGCCAGACAAAGCCACGCCCCATCCGTAGGACACTCCTGGGTTTCCTCACCAGACTGATGGCCCCACAGACCCCTCTCCAGTTATCTTCCAGCTGCTTCCTTGACGACACTCCCCTGCACCTGTCACAGGCTCCAGGCTGCCCTCCTGGGGCTCGAGTTATACTCCTTCTCTATCTACTAACAGCACCGACTCCAGTCCTGACACTGGATTGGTTCACACAGAGAAGAAACAGCTCAGAAGTAGTCTGGGTTGTTCCCAGGTACCTGCATCTTCACAGAGTGACTGCCAGGGGGCAGCACAGCCAAAGCACTCACAGCCCACAAGGCTACAAATCATCAATCGGATGTCAGCAGCCTTGTCAGAGCCGCAGAGACTAGTAATTCCACAATATTTTGGGACAGCAGAGGAAGAAGCAAGTGCTGAGCTGAAGTGGTCACTGCTGTTTTGTCACAACACCAGACATATGTTCTTAAAAGCATGTAAGCGCACATTCTTAGGCATTCTCAGTCGTCTTCTCCCTTTCTGACATTATACCAATTGTATACACCCGAATGGAGAAAAGTTAAAATATAAGGTACTAGGAATATGCGCCAAAGGTAGGCAAATTAAACATTTCAAGTACAAATATTACCATATTTATTGATGTAAAATGTAAACAAGTTAGACTGAAAATATGTGTGTGTGTTTACAAAGGATGTCTAAAGTGTATGCTGTGAGGTCAGGTTGCAGTTCACTACTTGCACTTGTGCCTTTCACAAGCGTGAGTACCCAGTTACACTAATGTCTGCTCTGACTTGTTATTCTGAGAGTCATGTGCTAAAGGGGGGCTTCCACCCTAGTTTGAGGGACCAGAGTACGAATGCCCCAGGGCACAGGAAGTACACAGTCCTCATTGATACAACTGTGGCCCAGTAACTTCTGACTGCCCTTTGACCCCACAGACTGGCACATATATGTCATCAGACTATAGCACCGTGGTACATATGCACACATGTGCATGTACACGTCAGCCAGTTTTTTATTCATTTATGTGCTAATACTGTTCAGCATCAGGATGTGATGTCGAAGGAGACTGGTGGAGAGCGCCGAAGTCTCTGGTATTTCAAGACAAAACTAGAGACCTTTTCACACTCATATACTGCTCCAGGCAGATCTTCCACTGCAAATGCAAGTTATATGAGTCCAGCTGAAAACTGTTTAATTTTGGGTACTTGCTTTAGTCAAATGTTACCATTTGCAACTCACAAAAAAAAAGCAAAGGGCAATTTCATACATTAACACTTTGGTAAAGTCGTTCTTTCACACCGTACATTTCCGTAAGTTTCTCTCTCCTTGTAAGTTATCCGGTGTGAAGGCCAAGTGGAGTCAGGTCCACACTGTGCATCTTACAGTTGTGTAGCCAGAGTAGAGAGGTGTCCACACAGACACAGGACGTAGACAACACCTGTGTGTAGCATCAAGTGTCCCCAGCAACGCCTATAGAATAATGTATAGATGCCCCCAAACCGCAGAAACCACGAGGGGAATGAAAAGAGGAAGAGACGGGTTATGTCAGAGATACAAATGGTTTCCTGCTCAAGACCTGCAATAAATTTAAACAAAAGTATTATTACAAACATTCCAGGTCCTACCGATATTGGAACTCAGATTGCTGGATTCAGAGTCCAGAGTGCTAATCATTACACGATGGAACCAACGTCCACGATCCTCAACCCTAGGAGTCCTGAAGCAGTGTCAGTCACCACCTACTGTCTATCGCTTGAATTCGTTCACACTGTAAATCAAACATGACAAATCCAACAGCACAACTAAAATGTGTATTTCACAAGTAATAACATAAAAACAGAAATATACTTTTGCTGATGCAGAAACAAAGAAAACGTTTCATCTGATGCTTCGAAATCTCCATTTAGCATGGCCCCTTAACTAACCACCAAGAGTCTTTGCACGGCTGGGAACCTTTGTAAAAGAGTCAGTGGGTCACTGTGAATGCAGCAGATCTTCACCCCTGTATTTCTTACAAAGAAGCAGAGTTTTATTCCAGGCACAGGAGGCATCTCTGGTGTCTGATACTACCGGTAGTGTTCAGCCTACCCTCTCTGAGAGAGCAGCAGTGAGAGTACAAAGCACACTGGTTGCAAAATGTGGACACTGCAAACAACAGCTGCAATATCACAGATGATATAAAACACATAAAGTACTCAAGTCTTATACTAGATACAACACAGCAGGGAAATCATGTCATAAAACAAATGATGAACCCACAGTATGGAAGGGGCAGGTAATAAAATGCGAATTTCCCATGGTGGGACCACAGTCAATTGCTGCCTTCTTCTCTGTGCCCCGGTCTCTTCATATAATCTGTACTTTTTGTTGTGCAATAAAAGAAAAACAAGGAATAACCCTTCATAGTATTAATGTACAGGTCAAGGGCTGGGGAGAGAGGGCAGTAGATCTGGGGGTCGGTGTAAACCTCTGACGGCATTAGATGGAAGCAGAAGACAAAGCAAGTGACATTTATTAAGACTTTAGGTGCATTTAGGTTTATAGAAAAAAACTGAGAAAGATTAAAATGTCTGAGTAGTGAAAAAAAATATATGGAGTTCCCATAACGGGAGTTGAACCCAGGCCACCTGGGTGAAAACCAGGATTCCTAACCGCTAGACCATATGGGAACTGTGAACTCATCATACAGCTCAGTGTATGTGAGGTGTCTCCTAGGTCACACTGCATTCCGTACACTGAGAGTTATATTCTTCTTCTCAGTAGTACACAATCAATTGGGGTAACAGACACTTCACTTCTGACAAAAGAGAAGGAATGACCAGAAGTCATCATTTCTGCCACAACCTGTCAGGTCTCATTATTTACAACCTTAGAGCTTCTACACATACACAGAGCCCAGGACACGGAGGACAGCAGCAGTCCCTGCATTCACTATTACTAACCCCTCCCCTTGAGCCAGACAAAGCCACGCCCCATCCGTAGGACACTCCTGGGTTTCCTCACCAGACTGATGGCCCCACAGACCCCTCTCCAGTTATCTTCCAGCTGCTTCCTTGACGACACTCCCCTGCACCTGTCACAGGCTCCAGGCTGCCCTCCTGGGGCTCGAGTTATACTCCTTCTCTATCTACTAACAGCACCGACTCCAGTCCTGACACTGGATTGGTTCACACAGAGAAGAAACAGCTCAGAAGTAGTCTGGGTTGTTCCCAGGTACCTGCATCTTCACAGAGTGACTGCCAGGGGGCAGCACAGCCAAAGCACTCACAGCCCACAAGGCTACAAATCATCAATCGGATGTCAGCAGCCTTGTCAGAGGCGCAGAGACTAGTAATTCCACAATATTTTGGGACAGCAGAGGAAGAAGCAAGTGCTGAGCTGAAGTGGTCACTGCTGTTTTGTCACAACATCAGACATATGTTCTTAAAAGCATGTAAGCGCACATTCTTAGGCATTCTCGGTCGTCTTCTCCCTTTCTGACATTATACCAATTGTATACACCCGAATGGAGAAAAGTTAAAATATAAGGTAGTAGGAATATGCGCCAAAGGTAGGCAAATTAAACATTTCAAGTACAAATATTACCATATTTATTGATGTAAAATGTAAACAAGTTAGACTGAAAATATGTGTGTGTGTTTACAAAGGATGTCTAAAGTGTATGCTGTGAGGTCAGGTTGCAGTTCACTACTTGCACTTGTGCCTTTCACAAGCGTGAGTACCCAGTTACACTAATGTCTGCTCTGACTTGTTATTCTGAGAGTCATGTGCTAAAGGGGGGCTTCCACCCTAGTTTGAGGGACCAGAGTACGAATGCCCCAGGGCACAGGAAGTACACAGTCCTCATTGATACAACTGTGGCCCAGTAACTTCTGACTGCCCTTTGACCCCACAGACTGGCACATATATGTCATCAGACTATAGCACCGTGGTACATATGCACACATGTGCATGTACACGTCAGCCAGTTTTTTATTCATTTATGTGCTAATACTGTTCAGCATCAGGATGTGATGTCGAAGGAGACTGGTAGAGAGCGCCGAAGTCTCTGGTATTTCAAGACAAAACTAGAGACTTTTTCAAACTCATATACTGCTCCAGGCAGATCTCCACTGCAAATTCAAGTTATATGAGTCCAGCTGAAAACTGTTTAATTTTGGGTACTTGCTTTAGTCAAATGTTACCATTTGCAACTCACAAAAAAAAAGCAAAGGGCAATTTCATACATTAACACTTTGGTAAAGTCGTTCTTTCACACCGTACATTTCCGTAAGTTTCTCTCTCCTTGTAAGTTATCCGGTGTGAAGGCCAAGTGGAGTCAGGTCCACACTGTGCATCTTACAGTTGTGTAGCCAGAGTAGAGAGGTGTCCACACAGACACAGGACGTAGACAACACCTGTGTGTAGCATCAAGTGTCCCCAGCAACGCCTATAGAATAATGTATAGATGCCCCCAAACCGCAGAAACCACGAGGGGAATGAAAAGAGGAAGAGACGGGTTATGTCAGAGATACAAATGGTTTCCTGCTCAAGACCTGCAAAAAATTTAAACAAAAGTATTATTACAAACATTCCAGGTCCTACCGATATTGGAACTCAGATTGCTGGATTCAGAGTCCAGAGTGCTAATCATTACACGATGGAACCAACGTCCACGATCCTCAACCCTAGGAGTCCTGAAGCAGTGTCAGTCACCACCTACAGTCTATCGCTTGAATTCGTTCACACTGTAAATCAAACATGACAAATCCAACAGCACAACTAAAATGTGTATTTCACAAGTAATAACAGAAAAACAGAAATATACTTTTGCTGATGCAGAAACAAAGAAAACGTCTCGTCTGATGCTTCGAAATCTCCATTTAGCATGGCCCCTTAACTAACCACCAAGAGTCTTTGCACGGCTGGGAACCTTTGTAAAAGAGTCAGTGGGTCACTGTGAATGCAGCAGATCTTCTCCCCTGTATTTCTTACAAAGAAGCAGAGTTTTATTCCAGGTACAGGAGGCATCTCTGGTGTCTGATACTACCGGTAGTGTTCAGCCTACCCTCTCTGAGAGAGCAGCAGTGAGGGTACAAAGCACACTGGTTGCAAAATGTGGACACTGCAAACAACAGCTGCAATATCATAGATGATATAAAACACATAAAGTACTCAAGTCTTATACTAGATACAACACAGCAGGGAAATCATGTCATAAAACAAATGATGAACCCACAGTATGGAAGGGGCAGGTAATAAAATGCGAATTTCCCATGGTGGGACCACAGTCAATTGCTGCCTTCTTCTCTGTGCCCTGGTCTCTTTATATAATCTGTACTTTTTGTTGTGCAATAAAAGAAAAACAAGGAATAACCCTTCATAGTATTAATGTACAGGTCAAGGGCTGGGGAGAGAGGGCAGTAGATCTGGGGGTCGGTGTAAACCTCTGACGGCATTAGATGGAAGCAGAAGACAAAGCAAGTGACATTTATTAAGACTTTAGGTGCATTTAGGTTTATAGAAAAAAACTGAGAAAGATTAAAATGTCTGAGTAGTGAAAAAAAATAAATGGAGTTCCCATACCGGGAGTTGAACCCGAGTCGCCTGGGTGAAAACCAGGAATCCTAACCGGTAGCCCATATGGGAACTGTGAACTCATCATACAGCTCAGTGTATGTGAGGTGTCTCCTAGGTCACACTGCATTCCGTACACTGAGAGTTATATTCTTCTTCTCAGTAGTACACAATCAATTGGGGTAACAGACACTTCACTTCTGACAAAAGAGAAGGAATGACCAGAAGTCATCATTTCTGCCACAACCTGTCAGGTCTCATTATTTACAACCTTAGAGCTTCTACACATACACAGAGCCCAGGACACGGAGGACATCAGCAGTCCCTGCATTCACTATTACTAACCCCTCCCCTTGAGCCAGACAAAGCCACGCCCCATCCGTAGGACACTCCTGGGTTTCCTCACCAGACTGATGGCCCCACAGACCCCTCTCCAGTTATCTTCCAGCTGCTTCCTTGACGACACTCCCCTGCACCTGTCACGGGCTCCAGGCTGCCCTCCTGGGGCTCGAGTTATACTCCTTCTCTATCTACTAACAGCACCGACTCCAGTCCTGACACTGGATTGGTTCACACAGAGAAGAAACAGCTCAGAAGTAGTCTGGGTTGTTCCCAGGTACCTGCATCTTCACAGAGTGACTGCCAGGGGGCAGCACAGCCAAAGCACTCACAGCCCACAAGGCTACAAATCATCAATTGGATGTCAGCAGCCTTGTCAGAGGCGCAGAGACTAGTAATTCCACAATATTTTGGGACAGCAGAGGAAGAAGCAAGTGCTGAGCTGAAGTGGTCACTGCTGTTTTGTCACAACACCAGACATATGTTCTTAAAAGCATGTAAGCGCACATTCTTAGGCATTCTCAGTCGTCTTCTCCCTTTCTGACATTATACCAATTGTATACACCCGAATGGAGAAAAGTTAAAATATAAGGTACTAGGAATATGCGCCAAAGGTAGGCAAATTAAACATTTCAAGTACAAATATTACCATATTTATTGATGTAAAATGTAAACAAGTTAGACTGAAAATATGTGTGTGTGTTTACAAAGGATGTCTAAAGTGTATGCTGTGAGGTCAGGTTGCAGTTCACTACTTGCACTTGTGCCTTTCACAAGCGTGAGTACCCAGTTACACTAATGTCTGCTCTGACTTGTTATTCTGAGAGTCATGTGCTAAAGGGGGGCTTCCACCCTAGTTTGAGGGACCAGAGTACGAATGCCCCAGGGCACAGGAAGTACACAGTCCTCATTGATACAACTGTGGCCCAGTAACTTCTGACTGCCCTTTGACCCCACAGACTGGCACATATATGTCATCAGACTATAGCACCGTGGTACATATGCACACATGTGCATGTACACGTCAGCCAGTTTTTTATTCATTTATGTGCTAATACTGTTCAGCATCAGGATGTGATGTCGAAGGAGACTGGTGGAGAGCGCCGAAGTCTCTGGTATTTCAAGACAAAACTAGAGACCTTTTCACACTCATATACTGCTCCAGGCAGATCTTCCACTGCAAATGCAAGTTATATGAGTCCAGCTGAAAACTGTTTAATTTTGGGTACTTGCTTTAGTCAAATGTTACCATTTGCAACTCACAAAAAAAAAGCAAAGGGCAATTTCATACATTAACACTTTGGTAAAGTCGTTCTTTCACACCGTACATTTCCGTAAGTTTCTCTCTCCTTGTAAGTTATCCGGTGTGAAGGCCAAGTGGAGTCAGGTCCACACTGTGCATCTTACAGTTGTGTAGCCAGAGTAGAGAGGTGTCCACACAGACACAGGACGTAGACAACACCTGTGTGTAGCATCAAGTGTCCCCAGCAACGCCTATAGAATAATGTATAGATGCCCCCAAACCGCAGAAACCACGAGGGGAATGAAAAGAGGAAGAGACGGGTTATGTCAGAGATACAAATGGTTTCCTGCTCAAGACCTGCAATAAATTTAAACAAAAGTATTATTACAAACATTCCAGGTCCTACCGATATTGGAACTCAGATTGCTGGATTCGGAGTCCAGAGTGCTAATCATTACACGATGGAACCAACGTCCACGATCCTCAACCCTAGGAGTCCTGAAGCAGTGTCAGTCACCACCTACTGTCTATCGCTTGAATTCGTTCACACTGTAAATCAAACATGACAAATCCAACAGCACAACTAAAATGTGTATTTCACAAGTAATAACATAAAAACAGAAATATACTTTTGCTGATGCAGAAACAAAGAAAACGTCTCGTCTGATGCTTCGAAATCTCCATTTAGCATGGCTCCTTAACTAACCACCAAGAGTCTTTGCACGGCTGGGAACCTTTGTAAAAGAGTCAGTGGGTCACTGTGAATGCAGCAGATCTTCACCCCTGTATTTCTTACAAAGAAGCAGAGTTTTATTCCAGGTACAGGAGGCATCTCTGGTGTCTGATACTACCGGTAGTGTTCAGCCTACCCTCTCTGAGAGAGCAGCAGTGAGGGTACAAAGCACACTGGTTGCAAAATGTGGACACTGCAAACAACAGCTGCAATATCACAGATGATATAAAACACATAAAGTACTCAAGTCTTATACTAGATACAACACAGCAGGGAAATCATGTCATAAAACAAAAGATGAACCCACAGTATGGAAGGGGCAGGTAATAAAATGCGAATTTCCCATGGTGGGACCACAGTCAATTGCTGCCTTCTTCTCTGTGCCCCGGTCTCTTTATATAATCTGTACTTTTTCTTGTGCAATAAAAGAAAAACAAGGAATAACCCTTCATAGTATTAATGTACAGGTCAAGGGCTGGGGAGAGAGGGCAGTAGATCTGGGGGTCGGTGTAAACCTCTGACGGCATTAGATGGAAGCAGAAGACAAAGCAAGTGACATTTATGTGCATTGTAGGTGCATTTAGGTTTATAGAAAAAAACTGAAAAAGATTAAAATGTCTGAGTAGTGAAAAAAAAAAAATGGAGTTCCCATACCGGGAGTTGAAACCGGGCCGCCTGGGTGAAAACCAGGAATCCTAACCGCTAGACCATACGGGAACTGTGAACTCATCATACAGCTCAGTGTATGTGAGGTGTCTCCTAGGTCACACTGCATTCCGTACACTGAGAGTTATATTCTTCTTCTCAGTAGTACACAATCAATTGGGGTAACAGACACTTCACTTCTGACAAAAGAGAAGGAATGACCAGAAGTCATCATTTCTGCCACAACCTGTCAGGTCTCATTATTTACAACCTTAGAGCTTCTACACATACACAGAGCCCAGGACACGGAGGACACCAGCAGTCCCTGCATTCACTATTACTAACCCCTCCCCTTGAGCCAGACAAAGCCACGCCCCATCCGTAGGACACTCCTGGGTTTCCTCACCAGACTGATGGCCCTACAGACCCCTCTCCAGTTATCTTCCAGCTGCTTCCTTGACGACACTCCCCTGCACCTGTCACAGGCTCCAGGCTGCCCTCCTGGGGCTCGAGTTATACTCCTTCTCTATCTACTAACAGCACCGACTCCAGTCCTGACACTGGATTGGTTCAAACAGAGAAGAAACAGCTCAGAAGTAGTCTGTGTTGTTCCCAGGTACCTGCATCTTCACAGAGTGACTGCCAGGGGGCAGCACAGCCAAAGCACTCACAGCCCACAAGGGTACAAATCATCAATCGGATGTCAGCAGCCTTCTCAGAGGCGCAGAGACTAGTAATTCCACAATATTTTGGGACAGCAGAGGAAGAAGCAAGTGCTGAGCTGAAGTGGTCACTGCTGTTTTGTCACAACACCAGACATATGTTCTTAAAAGCATGTAAGCGCACATTCTTAGGCATTCTCGGTCGTCTTCTCCCTTTCTGACATTATACCAATTGTATACACCCGAATGGAGAAAAGTTAAATTATAAGGTACTAGGAATATGCGCCAAAGGTAGGCAAATTAAACATTTCAAGTACAAATATTACCATATTTATTGATGTAAAATGTAAACAAGTTAGACTGAAAATATGTGTGTGTGTTTACAAAGCATGTCTAAAGTGTATGCTGTGAGGTCAGGTTGCAGTTCACTACTTGCACTTGTGCCTTTTACAAGCGTGAGTACCCAGTTACACTAATGTCTGCTCTGACTTGTTATTCTGAGAGTCATGTGCTAAAGGGGGGCTTCCACCCTAGTTTGAGGGACCAGAGTACGAATGCCCCAGGGCACAGGAAGTACACAGTCCTCATTGATACAACTGTGGCCCAGTAACTTCTGACTGCCCTTTGACCACACAGACTGGCACATATATGTCATCAGACTATAGCACCGTGGTACATATGCACACATGTGCATGTACACGTCAGCCAGTTTTTTATTCATTTATGTGCTAATACTGTTCAGCATCAGGATGTGATGTCGAAGGAGACTGGTAGAGAGCGCCGAAGTCTCTGGTATTTCAAGACATAACTAGAGACCTTTTCACACTCATATACTGCTCCAGGCAGATCTTCCACTGCAAATGCAAGTTATATGAGTCCAGCTGAAAACTGTTTAATTTTGGGTACTTGCTTTAGTCAAATGTTACCATTTGCAACTCACAAAAAAAATGCAAAGGGCAATTTCATACATTAACACTTTGGTAAAGTCGTTCTTTCACACCGTACATTTCTGTAAGTTTCTCTCTCCTTGTAAGTTATCCGGTGTGAAGGCCAAGTGGAGTCAGGTCCACACTGTGCATCTTACAGTTGTGTAGCCAGAGTAGAGAGGTGTCCACACAGACACAGGACGTAGACAACACCTGTGTGTAGCATCAAGTGTCCCCAGCAACGCCTACAGAATAATGTATAGATGCCCCCAAACCGCAGAAACCACGAGGGGAATGAAAAGAGGAAGAGACGGGTTATGTCAGAGATACAAATGGTTTCCTGCTCAAGACCTGCAATAAATTAAAACAAAAGTATTATTACAAACATTCCAGGTCCTACCGATATTGGAACTCAGATTGCTGGATTCAGAGTCCAGAGTGCTAATCATTACACGATGGAACCAACGTCCACGATCCTCAACCCTAGGAGTCCTGAAGCAGTGTTAGTCACCACCTACTGTCTATCGCTTGAATTCGTTCACACTGTAAATCAAACATGACAAATCCAACAGCACAACTAAAATGTGTATTTCACAAGTAATAACATAAAAACAGAAATATACTTTTGCTGATGCAGAAACAAAGAAAACGTCTCGTCTGATGCTTCGAAATCTCCATTTAGCATGGCCCCTTAACTAACCACCAAGAGTCTTTGCACGGCTGGGAACCTTTGTAAAAGAGTCAGTGGGTCACTGTGAATGCAGCAGATCTTCACCCCTGTATTTCTTACAAAGAAGCAGAGTTTTATTCCAGGTACAGGAGGCATCTCTGGTGTCTGATACTACCGGTAGTGTTCAGCCTACCCTCTCTGAGAGAGCAGCAGTGAGGGTACAAAGCACACTGGTTGCAAAATGTGGACACTGCAAACAACAGCTGCAATATCACAGATGATATAAAACACATAAAGTACTCAAGTCTTATACTAGATACAACACAGCAGGGAAATCATGTCATAAAACAAATGATGAACCCACAGTATGGAAGGGGCAGGTAATAAAATGCGAATTTCCCATGGTGGGACCACAGTCAATTGCTGCCTTCTTCTCTGTGCCCCGGTCTCTTTATATAATCTGTACTTTTTGTTGTGCAATAAAAGAAAAACAAGGAATAACCCTTCATAGTATTAATGTACAGGTCAAGGGCTGGGGAGAGAGGGCAGTAGATCTGGGGGTCGGTGTAAACCTCTGACGGCATTAGATGGAAGCAGAAGACAAAGCAAATGACATTTATTAAGACTTTAGGTGCATTTAGGTTTATAGAAAAAACTGAGAAAGATTAAAATGTCTGAGTAGTGAAAAAAAAAAAAGGAGTTCCCATACCGGGAGTTGAACCCGGGCCGCCGGGGTGAAAACCAGGAATCCTAACCGCTAGACCATATGGGGACTGTGAACTCATCTTACAGCTCAGTGTATGTGAGGTGTCTCCTAGGTCACACTGCATTCCGTACACTGAGAGTTATATTCTTCTTCTCAGTAGTACACAATCAATTGGGGTAACAGACACTTCACTTCTGACAAAAGAGAAGGAATGACCAGAAGTCATCATTTCTGCCACAACCTGTCAGGTCTCATTATTTACAACCTTAGAGCTTCTACACATACACAGAGCCCAGGACACGGAGGACAGCAGCAGTCCCTGCATTCACTATTACTAACCCCTCCCCTTGAGACAGACAAAGCCACGCCCCTCCCGTAGGACACTCCTGGGTTTCCTCACCAGACTGATGGCCCCACAGACCCCTCTCCAGTTATCTTCCAGCTGCTTCCTTGACGACACTCCCCTGCACCTGTCACAGGCTCCAGGCTGCCCTCCTGGGGCTCGAGTTATACTCCTTCTCTATCTACTAACAGCACCGACTCCAGTCCTGACACTGGATTGGTTCACACAGAGAAGAAACAGCTCAGAAGTAGTCTGGGTTGTTCCCAGGTACCTGCATCTTCACAGAGTGACTGCCAGGGGGCAGCACAGCCAAAGCACTCACAGCCCACAAGGCTACAAATCATCAATCGGATGTCAGCAGCCTTGTCAGAGGCGCAGAGACTAGTAATTCCACAATATTTTGGGACAGCAGAGGAAGAAGCAAGTGCTGAGCTGAAGTGGTCACTGCTGTTTTGTCACAACACCAGACATATGTTCTTAAAAGCATGTAAGCACACATTCTTAGGCATTCTCGGTTGTCTTCTCCCTTTCTGACATTATACCAATTGTATACACCCGAATGGAGAAAAGTTAAAATATAAGGTACTAGGAATATGCGCCAAAGGTAGGCAAATTAAACATTTCAAGTACAAATATTACCATATTTATTGATGTAAAATGTAAACAAGTTAGACTGAAAATATGTGTGTGTGTTTACAAAGGATGTCTAAAGTGTATGCTGTGAGGTCAGGTTGCAGTTCACTACTTGCACTTGTGCCTTTCACAAGCGTGAGTACCCAGTTACACTAATGTCTGCTCTGACTTGTTATTCTGAGAGTCATGTGCTAAAGGGGGGCTTCCACCCTAGTTTGAGGGACCAGAGTACGAATGCCCCAGGGCACAGGAAGTACACAGTCCTCATTGATACAACTGTGGCCCAGTAACTTCTGACTGCCTTTTGACCCCACAGACTGGCACATATATGTCATCAGACTATAGCACCGTGGTACATATGCACACATGTGCATGTACACGTCAGCCAGTTTTTTATTCATTTATGTGCTAATACTGTTCAGCATCAGGATGTGATGTCGAAGGAGACTGGTGGAGAGCGCCGAAGTCTCTGGTATTTCAAGACAAAACTAGAGACCTTTTCACACTCATATACTGCTCCAGGCAGATCTTCCACTGCAAATGCAAGTTATATGAGTCCAGCTGAAAACTGTTTATTTTTGGGTACTTGCTTTAGTCAAAGGTTACCATTTGCAAATCACAAAAAAAAAGCAAAGGGCAATTTCATACATTAACACTTTGGTAAAGTCGTTCTTTCACACCGTACATTTCCGTAAGTTTCTCTCTCCTTGTAAGTTATCCGGTGTGAAGGCCAAGTGGAGTCAGGTCCACACTGTGCATCTTACAGTTGTGTAGCCACAGTAGAGAGGTGTCCACACAGACACAGGACGTAGACAACACATGTGTGTAGCATCAAGTGTCCCCAGCAACGCCTATAGAATAATGTATAGATGCCCCCAAACCGCAGAAACCACGAGTGGAATGAAAAGAGGAAGAGACGGGTTATGTCAGAGATACAAATGGTTTCCAGCTCAAGACCTGCAATAAATTAAAACAAAAGTATTATTACAAACATTCCAGGTCCTTCCGATATTGGAACTCAGATTGCTGGATTCAGAGTCCAGAGTGCTAATCATTACACGATGGAATCAACGTCCACGATCCTCAACCCTAGGAGTCCTGAAGCAGTGTCAGTCACCACCTACTGTCTATCGCTTGAATTCGTTGACACTGTAAATCAAACATGACAAATCCAACAGCACAACTAAAATGTGTATTTCACAAGTAATAACATAAAAACAGAAATATACTTTTGCTGATGCAGAAACAACGAAAACGTCTCGTCTGATGCTTTGAAATCTCCATTTAGCATGGCCCCTTAACTAACCACCAAGAGTCTTTGCACGGCTGGGAACCTTTGTAAAAGAGTCAGTGGGTCACTGTGAATGCAGCAGATCTTCACCCCTGTATTTCTTACAAAGAAGCAGAGTTTTATTCCAGGTACAGGAGGCATCTCTGGTGTCTGATACTACCGGTAGTGTTCAGCCTACCCTCTCTGAGAGAGCAGCAGTGAGGGTACAAAGCACACTGGTTGCAAAATGTGGACACTGCAAACAACAGCTGCAATATCACAGATGATATAAAACACATAAAGTACTCAAGTCTTATACTAGATACAACACAGCAGGGAAATCATGTCATAAAACAAATGATGAACCCACAGTATGGAAGGGGCAGGTAATAAAATGCGAATTTCCCATGGTGGGACCACAGTCAATTGCTGCCTTCTTCTCTGTGCCCCGGTCTCTTTATATAATCTGTACTTTTTGTTGTGCAATAAAAGAAAAACAAGGAATAACCCTTCATAGTATTAATGTACAGGTCAAGGGCTGGGGAGAGAGGGCAGTAGATCTGGGGGTCGGTGTAAACCTCTGACGGCATTAGATGGAAGCAGAAGACAAAGCAAGTGACATTTATTAAGACTTTAGGTGCATTTAGGTTTATAGAAAAAAACTGAGAAAGATTAAAATGTCTGAGTAGTGGAAAAAAAAAATGGAGTTCCCATACTGGGAGTTGAACCCAGGCCACCTGGGTGAAAACCAGGAATCCTAACCGCTAGACCATATGGGAACTGTGAACTCATCATACAGCTCAGTGTATGTGAGGTGTCTCCTAGGTCACAGTGCATTCCGTACACTGAGAGTTATATTCTTCTTCTCAGTAGTACACAATCAATTGGGGTAACAGACACTTCACTTCTGACAAAAGAGAAGGAATGACCAGAAGTCATCATTTCTGCCACAACCTGTCAGGTCTCATTATTTACAACCTTAGAGCTTCTACACATACACAGAGCCCAGGACACGGAGGACAGCAGCAGTCCCTGCATTCACTATTACTAACCCCTCCCCTTGAGCCAGACAAAGCCACGCCCCATCCGTAGGACACTCCTGGGTTTCCTCACCAGACTGATGGCCCCACAGACCCCTCTCCAGTTATCTTCCAGCTGCTTCCTTGACGACTCTCCCCTGCAACTGTCACAGGCTCCAGGCTGCCCTCCTGGGGCTCGAGTTATACTCCTTCTCTATCTACTAACAGCACCGACTCCAGTCCTGACACTGGATTGGTTCACACAGAGAAGAAACAGCTCAGAAGTAGTCTGTGTTGTTCCCAGGTACCTGCATCTTCACAGAGTGACTGCCAGGGGGCAGCACAGCCAAAGCAATCACAGCCCACAAGGCTACAAATCATCAATCGGATGTCAGCAGCCTTGTCAGAGGCGCAGAGACTAGTAATTCCACAATATTTTGGGACAGCAGAGGAAGAAGCAAGTGCTGAGCTGAAGTGGTCACTGCTGTTTTGTCACAACACCAGACATATGTTCTTAAAAGCATGTAAGCGCACATTCTTAGGCATTCTCGGTCGTCTTCTCCCTTTCTGACATTATACCAATTGTATACACCCGAATGGAGAAAAGTTAAAATATAAGGTACTAGGAATATGCGCCAAAGGTAGGCAAATTAAACATTTCAAGTACAAATATTACCATATTTATTGATGTAAAATGTAAACAAGTTAGACTGAAAATATGTGTGTGTGTTTACAAAGGATGTCTAAAGTGTATGCTGTGAGGTCAGGTTGCAGTTCACTACTTGCACTTGTGCCTTTCACAAGCGTGAGTACCCAGTTACACTAATGTCTGCTCTGACTTGTTATTCTGAGAGTCATGTGCTAAAGGGGGGCTTCCACCCTAGTTTGAGGGACCAGAGTACGAATGCCCCAGGGCACAGGAAGTACACAGTCCTCGTTGATACAACTGTGGCCCAGTAACTTCTGACTGCCCTTTGACCCCACAGACTGGCACATATATGTCATCAGACTATAGCACCGTGGTACATATGCACACATGTGCATGTACACGTCAGCCAGTTTTTTATTCATTTATGTGCTAATACTGTTCAGCATCAGGATGTGATGTCGAAGGAGACTGGTGGAGAGCGCCGAAGTCTCTGGTATTTCAAGACAAAACTAGAGACCTTTTCACACTCATATACTGCTCCAGGCAGATCTTCCACTGCAAATGCAAGTTATATGAGTCCAGCTGAAAACTGTTTATTTTTGGGAACTTGCTTTAGTCAAATGTTACCATTTGCAACTCACAAAAAAAAAGCAAAGGGCAATTTCATACATTAACACTTTGGTAAAGTCGTTCTTTCACACCGTACATTTCCGTAAGTTTCTCTCTCCTTGTAAGTTATCCGGTGTGAAGGCCAAGTGGAGTCAGGTCCACACTGTGCATCTTAAAGTTGAGTAGCCACAGTAGAGAGGTGTCCACACAGACACAGGAAGTAGACAACACCTGTGTGTAGCATCAAGTGTCCCCAGCAACGCCTATAGAATAATGTATAGATGCCCCCAAACCGCAGAAACCACGAGGGGAATGAAAAGAGGAAGAGACGGGTTATGTCAGAGATACAAATGGTTTCCTGCTCAAGACCTGCAATAAATTAAAACAAAAGTATTATTACAAACATTCCAGGTCCTACCGATATTGGAACTCAGATTGCTGGATTCAGAGTCAAGAGTGCTAATCATTACACGATGGAACCAACGTCCACGATCCTCAACCCTAGGAGTCCTGAAGCAGTGTCAGTCGCCACCTACTGTCTATCGCTTGAATTCGTTCACACTGTAAATCAAACATGACAATTCCAACAGCACACCTAAAATGTGTATTTCACAAGTAATAACATAAAAACAGAAATATACTTTTGCTGATACAGAAACAAAGAAAACGTCTTGTCTGATGCTTTGAAATCTCCATTTAGCATGGCCCCTTAATTAACCACCAAGAGTCTTTGCACGGCTGGGAACCTTCGTAAAAGGGTCAGTGGGTCACTGTGAATGCAGCAGATCTTCACCCTTGTATTTCTTACAAAGAAGCAGAGTTTTATTCCAGGTACAGGAGGCATCTCTGGTGTCTGATACTACCGGTAGTGTTCAGCCTACCCTCTCTGAGAGAGCAGCAGTGAGGGTACAAAGCACACTGGTTGCAAAATGTGGACACTGCAAACAACAGCTGCAATATCACAGATGATATAAAACACATAAAGTACTCAAATCTTATACTAGAAACAACACAGCAGGGGAATCATGTCATAAAACAAATGATGAACCCACAGTATGGACGGGGCAGGTAATAAAATGCGAATTTCCCATGGTGGGACCACAGTCAATTGCTGCCTTCTTCTCTGTGCCCCGGTCTCTTTATATAATCTGTACTTTTTGTTGTGCAATAAAAGAAAAACAAGGAATAACCCTTCATAGTATTAATGTACAAGTCAAGGGCTGGGGAGAGAGGGCTGTAGATTTGGGGGTGGGTGTAAACCTCTGACGGCATTAGATGGAAGCAGAAGACAAAGCAAGTGACATTTATGAAGACTTTAGGTGCATTTAGGTTTATAGAAAAAAACTGAGAAAGATTAAAATGTCTGAGTAGTGAAAAAAAAACCAATGGATTTCCCATCCCAGGATTCGAACCCGGGCTGCCTGGGTGAAAACGTGGAAGCCTAACCGCTAGTCCATATGGGAACTGTGAACTTTTTCTACAGCTTAGTTTATGTGAGGTGTCTCCCAAGGTCACACTGCATTCCGTACACTGAGAGTTATATTCTTCTTCTCAGTAGTACACAATCAATTGGGGTAACAGACACCTCACTTCTGACAAAAGAGAAGGAATGACCAGAAGTCATCATTTCTGCCACAACCTGTCAGGTCACATTATTTACAACCTTAGAGCTTCTACACATACACAGAGCCCAGGACACGGAGGACAGCAGCAGTCCCTGCATTCACTATTACTAACCCCTCCCCTTGAGACAGACAAAGCCACGCCCCTCCCGTAGGACACTCCTGGGTTTCCTCTCCAGACTGATGGCCCCACAGACCCCTCTCCAGTTATCTTCCAGCTGCTTCCTTGACTACACTCCCCTGCACCTGTCACAGGCTCCAGGCTGCCCTCCTGGGGCTCGAGTTATACTCCTTCTCTATCTACTAACAGCACCGACTCCAGTCCTGACACTGGATTGGCTCACACAGAGAAGAAACAGCTCAGAAGTAGTCTGGGTTGTTCCCAGGTACCTGCATCTTCACAGAGTGACTGCCAGGGGGCAGCACAGCCAAAGCACTCACAGCCCACAAGGCTACAAATCATCAATTGGATGTCAGCAGCCTTGTCAGAGGCGCAGAGATTAGTAATTCCACAATATTTTGGGACAGCAGAGGAAGAAGCAAGTGCTGAGCTGAAGTGGTCACTGCTGTTTTGTCACAACACCAGACATATGTTCTTAAAAGCATGTAAGCACACATTCTTAGGCATTCTCGGTTGTCTTCTCCCTTTCTGACATTATACCAATTGTATACACCCGAATGGAGAAAAGTTAAAATATAAGGTACTAGGAATATGCGCCAAAGGTAGGCAAATTAAACATTTCAAGTACAAATATTACCATATTTATTGATGTAAAATGTAAACAAGTTAGACTGAAAATATGTGTGTGTGTTTACAAAGGATGTCTAAAGTGTATGCTGTGAGGTCAGGTTGCAGTTCACTGCTTGCACTTGTGCCTTTCACAAGTGTGACTACCCAGTTACACTAATGTCTGCTCTGACTTGTTATTCTGAGAGTCATGTGCTAAAGGGGGGCTTCCACCCTAGTTTGAGGGACCAGAGTACGAATGCCCCAGGGCACAGGAAGTACACAGTCCTCATTGATACAACTGTGGCCCAGTAACTTCTGACTGCCCTTTGACCCCACAGACTGGCACATATATGTCATCAGACTATAGCACCGTGGTACATAAGCACATATGTGCATGTACACGTCAGCCAGTTTTTTATTCATTTATGTGCTAATACTGTTCAGCATCAGGATGTGATGTCGAAGGAGACTGGTGGAGAGCGCCGAAGTCTCTGGTATTTCAAGACAAAGCTAGAGACCTTTTCACACTCATATACTGCTCCAGGCAGATCTTCCACTGCAAATGCAAGTTATATGAGTCCAGCTGAAAACTGTTTATTTTTGGGTACTTGCTTTAGTCAAAGGTTACCATTTGCAACTCACAAAAAAAAAGCAAAGGGCAATATCATACATTAACACTTTGGTAAAGTCGTTCTTTCACACCGTACATTTCCGTAAGTTTCTCTCTCCTTGTAAGTTATCCGGTGTGAAGGCAAAGTGGAGTCAGGTCCACACTGTGCATCTTACAGTTGTGTAGCCAGAGTAGAGAGGTGTCCACACAGACACAGGACGTAGACAACACCTGTGTGTAGCATCACGTGCCCCCAGCAACGCCTATAGAATAATGTATAGATGCCCCCAAACCGCAGAAACCACGAGGGGAATGAAAAGAGGAAGAGACGGGTTATGTCAGAGATACAAATGGTTTCCTGCTCAAGACCTGCAATAAATTAAAACAAAAGTATTATTACAAACATTCCAGGTCCTACCGATATTGGAACTCAGATTGCTGGATTCAGAGTCCAGAGTGCTAATCATTACATGATGGAACCAATGTCCACGATCCTCAACCCTAGGAGTCCTGAAGCAGTGTCAGTCGCCACCTACTGTCTATCGCTTGAATTCGTTCACACTGTAAATCAAACATGACAAATCCAACAGCACAACTAAAATGTGTATTTCACAAGTAATAACATAAAAACAGAAATATACTTTTGCTGATGCAGAAACAAAGAAAACGTCTCGTCTGATGCTTCGAAATCTCCATTTAGCATGGCCCCTTAACTAACCACCAAGAGTCTTTGCACGGCTGGGAACCTTTGTAAAAGGGTCAGTGGGTCACTGTGAATGCAGCAGATCTTCACCCCTGTATTTCTTACAAAGAAGCAGAGTTTTATTCCAGGTACAGGAGGCATCTCTGGTGTCTGATACTACCGGTAGTGTTCAGCCTACCCTCTCTGAGAGAGCAGCAGTGAGGGTACAAAGCACACTGGTTGCAAAATGTGGACACTGCAAACAACAGCTGCAATATCACAGATGATATAAAACACATGAAGTACTCAAGTCTTATACTAGATACAACACAGCAGGGAAATCATGTCATAAAACAAATGATGAACCCACAGTATGGAAGGGCCAGGTAATAAAATGAGAATTTCCCATGGTGGGACCACAGTCAATTGCTGCCTTCTTCTCTGTGCCCCGGTCTCTTTATATAATCTGTACTTTTTGTTGTGCAATAAAAGAAAAACAAGGAATAACCCTTCATAGTATTAATGTACAGGTCAAGGGCTGGGGAGAGAGGGCAGTAGATTTGGGGGTCGGTGTAAACCTCTGACGGCATTAGATGGAAGCAGAAGACAAAGCAAGTGACATTTTTTAAGACTTTAGGTGCATTTAGGTTTATAGAAAAAAACTGAGAAAGATTCAAATGTCTGAGTAGTGAAAAAAAAAATGCATTTCCCATACCAGGAGTCGGACCCAGGCACCCTGGGTGAAAACCAGGAATCCTAACCGCTAGACCATATGGGAACTGTGAACTTTTTACACAGCTTAGTGTATGGGAGGTATCTCCCAAGGTCACAATGCATTCCGTACACTGAGAGTTATATTGTTCTTCTAAGTAGTACACAATCAATTGGGGTAACAGACACCTCACTTCTGACAAAAGAGAAGGAATGACCAGAAGTCATCATTTCTGCCACAACCTGTCAGGTCTCATTATTTACAACCTTAGAGCTTCTACACATACACAGAGCCCAGGACACGGAGTACAGCAGCAGTCCCTGCATTCACTATTACTAACCCCTCCCCTTGAGCCAGACAAAGCCACGCCCCTCCCGTAGGACACTCCTGGGTTTCCTCACCAGACTGATGGCCCCACAGACCCCTCTCCAGTTATCTTCCAGCTGCTTCCTTGACGACACTCCCCTGCACCTGTCACAGGCTCCAGGCTGCCTTCCTGGGGCTCGAGTTATACTCCTTCTCTATCTACTAACAGCACCGACTCCAGTCCTGACACTGGATTGGTTCACACAGAGAAGAAACAGCTCAGAAGTAGTCTGGGTTGTTCCCAGGTACCTGCATCTTCACAGAGTGACCGCCAGGGGGCAGCACAGCCAAAGCACTCACAGCCCACAAGGCTACAAATCATCAATTGGATGTCAGCAGCCTTGTCAGAGGCTCAGAGACTAGTAATTCCACAATATTTTGGGACAGCAGAGGAAGAAGCAAGTGCTGAGCTGAAGTGGTCACTGCTGTTTTGTCACAACACCAGACATATGTTCTTAAATGCATGTAATCGCACATTCTTAGGCATTCTCGGTCGTCTTCTCCCTTTCTGACATTATACCAATTGTATACACCCGAATGGAGAAAAGTTAAAATATAAGGTACTAGGAATATGCGCCAAAGGTAGGCAAATTAAACATTTCAAGTTCAAATATTACCATATTTATTGATGTAAAATGTAAACAAGTTAGACTGAAAATATGTGTGTGTGTTTACAAAGGATGTCTAAAGTGTATGCTGTGAGGTCAGGTTGCAGTTCAATACTTGCACTTGTGCCGTTCACAAGTGTGAGTACCCAGTTACACTAATTACTGCTCTGACTTATTATTCTGAGAGTCATGTGCTAAAGGGGGGCTTCCAGCCTAGTTTGAGGAACCAGAGTACGAATGCCCCAGGGCACAGGAAGTACACAGTCCTCATTGATACAACTGTGGCCCAGTAACTTCTGACTGCCCTTTGACCCCACAGACTGGCACATATATGTGATGAAGCAGAAAATGAGGGTTTTGATTTATTAACGCTTAAACGTAGTGCTGAAATAATCATGTGTGACATTAACCGAATTAATAAAGATTGTACGGGGACTAAATGTGCCCTCAGAGTAGTTTGCCATCATTTATACGCGTGCTTTATATAACGTGGTGAATTAGAATTGCACTAATCCGACATAATCATAAAGGTGTGCTACGATTTGCTTGTTTGAAATGTTTTAGCTTAGCATTACTTTAGCGGAGGCTTTGGCCTAGTTGCCTGGTCTCACGGTTTAGATGTTCGTATTTTTCCAATGTGCTATTAAACGTGTATTTCTGCTTGAAGCTGTACTTTTCCACAGAAACTGTTCACATGCTTATCTTAGAGTTTCGTGCCAGCATGGCATATTTTCTCTTTTAATTCAAGGTCGACTTGCAGGTGCGGACAATGGAGGCTCTGAAAGTGAGCTAATTGGGAGACAATGTTGCGATTTGCGTACCCATCTCCAAGGATAATGTATGCTTAAGTAAAAGCTTGAGAACTGTCGTTTTTGATTGGACGATTTGAAGCTAACCTATGAACCCTCCAATGGAGACCCTACAGGGCTCGAACTGTTGTCTATTAAAACCCAGATGCACAAGAAGAAAGCAGACCATTGCAGCCATTACCAGCTCGATACCCGCCATTATGCAGACTTCGTAGCTATTATGGCCCACTTTGCTGCAACGCCATTTTGAGAGACTTTGATGCTTTCTCTAGTCGAGAGAAAGAGACTTTAACGATTCTTGCCCTAGAGACTTTAACTTTGATCCCTTTGCATGAAGTAGCAGTCTTACCTTGCCGCCGTGAGGCAATTGCCCCGTCCACCCCTGCCCCTTTGTCCCGTCCCATGCTGATCAAGAGACGGTACCTGTGAGACGAAGACTTCCTTGTATGCTGATCGTAATTGGTAAATATGAAAGGAAATTGTAAAATTGCATTGTGTTTCTTTTAGGTAACCAACTGCTGATTTTGATAAGAGCCCTAGCTAGGAGTTTTTTCTAAATTTATGTTGCTAAATTGTTTTTGCATGAAGTCCCACATGCCGATGCTAATTTGAGGTTAGATGAGAATTCCATATGTCGCACGATGCAATTTGAGATCTTGTTATGCTGACTAAATGTATGCCATTAGTTCATTACAGATTATCGTATTAGTGATTTGCATTGCTATTATCGAATGCCTTGTGATTCAAATGCTTCATAGATTGCACTTGTTCCGACGCTATGGACAGCTATTAATGTTCATATATGTTTATCATTTGGTGTTGAGACACATTTATATTGTGCTAGCTTTGTTAATATAGGGAAATAAATTCACTAACTTTGCAATAAACTGGTGTGGTTAGTCCTGGCTGAAAGGTCAGGGTTCGCCGAAATGTATTCTGGACTAATCATTAAGTGTTATGTCGTTCAAGGTATTGCTTATGTACGTTATTGATTATTGATTTGGTGCGACTGATCGATTAAGAGTACAGAGAGTTCCCACTTAGTCAAAAGATTCATCGGCCTAAAGAGCGTCCGAACACAGGTAAATTATTAGTACGGACCGCTCTATCAGTAGATGGTAGCAGAGGACGGTTTCGTCTTTTGGGACCCTGTACTAGTAGAGTACATGGTGTTGGATTAACGGTTACGCATTTTTGAGACCCCACTCGAGAAGTTGAATTAGATTTTCTTGGGTAAAACAGATTGACAGAATGATGATGGGCTAGGTCCACCGCGACTTTCCCGGGATCTCGAAGCTTGCGAATGGAGAGAAAGGAGATGTGGAAACAGCGTTGGCGGTACTAGTGATGGTATGAGTGAAGTTAGGGTTTTGCGCTTGCACAGCTTATTGCCGCAGGGTGTGTGAAAAGGTTGCGAGGATTTTTCTTTTTTTAGGATAGCAGAGGTGCGACTCCGAGTGTAGAAGTAGAGAAGTCGTCGAACTTCATAGAGATATCGGAGGTGCGGCTCCGAGTGTGAGAGTAGGGAAGTCGTCGAACTTCATGTGCGTCTGGCGCTTTGTGCATAAAAAGGTCCACGTGGTTGTTGTTGTTGAGACGGGCCCTGCGAGGTCAAGAGACTCCGGAGTATGTTGATCCATGTTGTGGTCTGGGCGGTTTAGTAGGTTGATCGGGCGTGGTCAACGAGTCGGGTACGTGTGTTAGGGAGTGAAAGAAACTTCGACTTCGGGCTTTGACAAGATTCTAAGTGCACTAGAACAGATCATTGACAAGTTGAGAGTAGGTCTGCGGGTCAGATTTGCTTGCGAATGTGGGGACTGAGAAAGACGGAATAGTGGCCAGAGGCTAGTGAAAAGTCCCGAGGCTAGTGAAAGGTCCCTAAGGTCCTGAAGCGATTGTGTTACCCTTCCTGTAGTAAACCGACAGATCTGTTTTAGTTTTTGGTAGCTCGCGATACATGCAAAAAGTTGTTACGGGAGGAACTGAGTGAAGGAGGACTAGCCGCGAGGCTTTGTCAGCCGCAGTGTGTGTGAGTGTGACGTCACTAGAAGCCGCCCTGGGATAGGTTGGTTGGAGAGAAGGGTCGCGCACGGATTGGACGCAGTCCGTGGGACTCTATTGGAAGGGGAAAGGCAGGTGAAGAGTATTCCGGGAATTAAAGTCACCTATTGATTAAAATTTTTTGTGGAATTAAAGTTACCTATTGACTATAAATTTGGTGAAATAAAAGACGTGAAAATGAAATTCCTTAAAGCATTTAGGAGTGCGATGAAGGGGGAGTCATACATTAAAGCGAGCGTAGGAGAGGAGACGCCACCCGAAGGTACACCAGCTTACATTGTAATGGAGGAAAAAGGGGGAGCTCCGTGTCTTTGGCTAAAGCAATGGCACAAACTGACAGAGAAACATGGGAGCGTAGCGTTCCCGATACATGGGACATTCAATATAAGGATCCTAGAGAATTTGAGATTCGCGATGTACGACATGAAGGTGCCTCCAAGGCCAGCACAGTTTGAGGCTCTAGCAATTTGGGAACTAATGGCCAGACAGCAACAGCAAAAGAAGTTCGAGACCAGAATGAGGAAGGTAGAGAAGACACTAGCGGATGCTAGGTGGGATAATGCACAGAAGGTGTGGAGATCAGATGTATTGCAGGGGATACAATTATTTCCAGCAATTACTAAGGAAGGAGAAGAGACAAGTAAGAAAGCCACCTGTAAGACAGACAGAAAGTGTTCCAAGGATAGAGAGGACGAGGAAAAGTTGAGAAGAGAAGAGGAGTTAGAGGATGAGGAGTTGATAATGCAATTGCTGAACGACCGTCCACCGCCCTATGCAGAAAATGGACAAGGTCCAAGTACCAGTTCTGCCCCTCCGGCACCGGTGCAGAACAATGAAACTCAGAGTTCAGGAGCATCATCGGGATCTAAGGACCCGAGTCTGCTGTTCACCCCGCAGATACCGCAGGTTAGGAGAATATATCCAGATGTGCCCGTGTTGAAACCAGCAGAAAATTATCAGCCGCAGATGACAGGGTACTACAACGGTGATAACAGTGCAGGAATGATTCTAGATCCAACAGTAAGGGGAGTACAGAATGGTTACAACCAAACAACGGCACAAGCTGAATCAACTCAGTTTTTGATGCCTCAAAAGCAGATGCAGGGAGGAAACGCATATGCTCAAATGACGGGGAGCCAGATGGGCATGCCGGCAATGATGACCCATGGTGTGGGAATGAACATGCCACAGAACATGGGGAATGGACAGAACCCAGACGCGATATCCTTACCCATTACCGTAGGTCCAGCGGTACCTCTGTATAGTCAGCCTAATTCGGGTCTGAACAGTCAGGGATCAATGCTGCAGAATGGGTCAGAAAGAAGGTGCATAGAAAACACTCCAGGGATAACTCCGATAGCGGCTCAGCCAACTGGGTCTGGGTCCTTGATGGAGTTTAGTCCCATATGTGCTCAGTCAACATTGGTTAGGTCGAGCCCCCCACTGATAATACCCTTAACATCGAACACTGAAAAGTTGCCGCAACCATCGATGGCAGTCGATGTGAATGCTACACTGATGGGGGTAAATGCGCAACAGCTGACCCAGTGGTTCAACAGTCTAAATTCCACACAAAGTTCAGGCAGTAGGAAAGGAGAAGAGTACCTGAATAGGATGAGGCTGAACATGGAAGCACAAGAATTGGTGGAAGGGAATATGGGTGCGAACAGGTTAGAGTCCTACACGGAAGAGGAGCTGAGGTATCTATGTCCAAAGATCACAAAAGAAGTAAACAAGGTACATAAAAGTTTGCAGGAAGTAGCGGACAGAAACGGGATTGACATAGACAAAACAAAACACTTGAGCAGAAGCTATAGGTTGGATTTTGGGACCACAGATTTTGAACACATGAGGTCAGCAGGCATGAAGGCACACCTTAGAGAATTGTTGCAGAGTGCACAAGTGTGGAGGTGCTTAGACAAGTGGGAAAGCAGGTGGGTAAAGAGGAAGGATAAGAGGAGGGACAGTGCTACAGAGCACAATGAGAAAAGACCGCAGAGTAGTGATACAGTAACTATGTTACCAATGAGGGAGACAGCAGGGGGAAAATTAGTACATGTACCATGGCACAGAAGCGACATTCAGTCTTTTACGAATGATTTTCCCAAACTGAGAGAGAAACCAATTGAATGGTACCAACAGACGGATAGGTTTGTGAAGCTTGCAAAATGTCTCTGGGAAGACCTGAACACTCTCTTTGAGATCGTGGTTCCGGCAGATTTATGGGAGGATTGCAAAAGAGCTGTAGGTTGGCCGACAAGTGAACCAGAAAGGGACAGGGAGACGGGTGCACCATCACCTACGGTGATGAGCTTGTACTATAAGGTGATTGAGCATTTGAAGATGAAGGTTGCCGCGAAAAATGTGGATTGGCAGAAAATTGATCGAACTGCCCAAGAGGCTAAAGAATCGATTCATAGTTACTATGAAAGGTTGTTGAAAGCGTTCCAGAATTACAGTGGCACGGAAACGATCGAGGCGAAAGATATGCTTCATTTTGTGTTCAGATTTGTGGAAGGGCTGAGACCAGAGATAAGTCAGATGATAAAGTCGCATTTGATTTGCTGGCAGTCGAAACCGATCGATGAAGTCTTGACTTATGCGAAATACTGTAGCGACGAAATTGAAGTGAAACAGAAAAAGCTGAAAGAGAAGGTGATGATGATGCAGCTTAAGGCGGCTCAGACAGGCTTGCAAGGTCTGCAAGGACTGCAAGGGTTGCCAGGGATGAAAGGGTTCCAACAGCAAGTACCGCAACCGCAGCCGCAGTTGCAGGGAAACATGGCGTTTCAGTCACAGGCCAGAGGCAGAGGAGGTTTTGTGAATAATGGTCCGGATTTAAACACTGTTGTGACGGGTGTGCAGGCAATGAAGAAAGTGATGCCGTGTCACGTGTGCGGAAATGTAGGTCATTGGAAACGCGAGTGCCCGATGGTGGTGCAGGAAGGTGCAGGTGCAAGTGTAGGTGTTGGTCAGCAAAACAATGATGTCAATGCATTTCAGACAATGAGAGGACCGAAAATGAGAGGTCCAAACTAAAATTTTCAGACTGTAAATCAATTGCAGGGATTACAACCTATGCAGCCGCAGCAGATGCAGATGCCCCGTATGCAGATGACGCAAATGCAGCCGATGCAACAGCAGTTACCTATGGTACCTAATCAGCAAATGCAAATACCCTTGGCACCAATGAGTCAGCAGCAAGTGATGGTTCCTCCACAGGTAACGGGTCAGGTAATGAGTACAAATGGCACCGTACAACAGTTCCCATTACACAGTGAGAGTGGAATAAACAACGTATGGGAGAGTGAAAGTTCAGGAGAAGAAGGAGACTGTGTGCTTGCGGCATCCTTGGAAGTTGATCAAAGGGGTCCGTACGTAGAGGGAAGAGTAATGGGTCATCGTGTCTCATTCTTGGTTGACACGGGAGCCACACGTTCAACAGTTAAGAGCAGTGAAGTACCAAATTTGCCACTCTCAGGGAGGACAGTTCAAGTGGTGGGAGTAGCAAACAGACATCTGACGAACCCAATTACAGATCCGGTTCCAGTCAGCATCGGTAACTATCAAGGGGTGCATCAGTTTGTGGTATGTGACTCAAGCCCGATAGCACTGTTAGGGAGAGACCTGTTGTGCAAATTGGGTTGCTCGATCATGTGTTCGAACGAAGGAATAACAATCCAGACGAGCAGTGATGGGGAAGAAGAGGACAGTGTAGAGGGGGATGAGATGGAAACTGCAGATGAAGAGTATCCGCTGATTTGTCTCTTCCCGATGATAACTGAAGAAGATATCCCAGCAGAATTACGGGAAACAGTCGGAAAGGAAGTGTGGGACATGACAGGGAAAGAGGTGGGATTGATGAAAGGAGTGGAACCAGTAAAAGTGATGGTAAAGCCCAATGCGATCTTTCCCCAGACCCCACAATACCACATGCCACAAGATACCCTCATGAAAGTTGCCCAACTTATTGATGAATTTGTAAAGCAGGAAGTACTGAAAGAAGTGCTAAGCAGCCCATGTAATTCACCGATAATGGGACTAATAAAGCCAAGTGGGAAAGTCCGACTCGTGCAGGATTTGAGGAAAATAAATGACATCATAATCAAGTGCTGCCCTGTCGTGCCGAATCCAGCTGTGATAATGTTTCAAGTCCCTTGCGATGCTGAATGGTTCTCAGTCATCGATTTGTCACAGGCATTCTTTTCTGTGCCTCTTCATGAGGACAGCCAATTCCTCTTTTGTTTCAAATTCCTAGACAGAGTGTACAGTTGGTGTCGAATTCCTCAAGGGTTTTCTGAGTCACCGTCAATATTCAATCAAGTTCTAAAGAAAGATTTGGAAGAATTAGAATTGCCATTCGAGTCAATTCTAGTACAGTACATTGATGACTTACTGGTTGCATCAAAGACAGAAAGTGGCTGCACAGCCGATACCATTGCTCTGTTGAATCATTTGGGAAGGAATGGACATAAAGTGTCCCCTTCCAAATTACAGTTCTGTCAGAAGAAAGTGAAATACTTGGGTCACCAAATAGAGAAAGGGTCACGGAGAATAATGAAGGAAAGAATTACAAGTATACTCCAAATGAGTCCACCAAAGACAAGGAAGGAGGTGAGGAAGTTTTTGGGAATGGTGGGATATTGTCGCCAGTGGATTCCCAACTTCTCGTCTCTAGCAAAGCCCCTACTGAAATTGACCCAAAAGGATGCCTTGGATGAAATTGAGCTGAAAGGAGACGAGATGGATGCTTTTGTTGAACTGAAAGAATGCATGTGCAGGGCTCCAGCTTTAGGTATGCCTGATTACACAAAGCCTTTCACATTGTTTTGTCATGAACGTGATGCATGTTCTCTGTCTGTCTTGACTCAAGCCCATGGTGGCGTAAACAGACCAGTAGCGTATTTTTCAGCTACTTTGGATCCGGTCGCAGCAGCACTCCCAGGGTGTTTGCGCGCCGTAGCAGCAGTTGGTATCAGCCTCACTCAGAGTGAAGGAATAGTGATGGGACACCCAGTAACAGTCATGGTCCCTCACTCAGTTGAGATACTTTTGACCCGCTCCCGAACGCAACACATGACTGGAGCAAGACTCACAAGGTATGAAACGATAATTCTGGGCTCACCGAATGTGCAGCTGAAAAGGTGCACTACGTTGAATCCAGCAACCTTGCTTCCTGGAGAAAATGCTGAAATTGAGAACACTGAAGACGTCGAGCATGACTGCCTTCAGGTGACTGAATTTTGCACAAAACCCCGACCGGACATCAAGGATACTAAACTTGATGAAAATGACCAAATTCTTTTTGTTGATGGTTCATGTCTAAGAGATGGGATGGGAATTTTGAAAGCAGGATATGCTGTATGCACTGTAACAGGTGTCTTGGAAGCGGGATGGCTTCAAGGAGTCTATTCTGCACAAGTAGCAGAACTTGTAGCCCTTACCAGAGCATGTCAACTGTCTGCATTGATGAAAGTCACCATTTACACTGATAGTCAATACGGGTTTGGGATTGTGCATGACTTTGGACAACTATGGTCGCAGAGAGGTTTCCTGACTTCTTCAGGATCCCCAGTGAAGAACGGGGAGAGGATAAGGGAATTGTTACACGCCATTCAAGTGCCAGCCGAAGTTGCAGTGGTGAAGTGTAGTGCTCACACGAAAGGACAAGACTATGTGTCTCTGGGAAATGCATATGCGGATCAAGTCGCAAGATTTTGTGCCTTGAACTGTATATTGCTAAGGGATGATTGGAATACAATAAGTGAACCAGAACTCGAACCAGCTGAAGCATTTGCCTTGAAGGTCGTAGATACAATAGAGGAACTAAAAGCACTACAGAATAATGTCAGGGAGGATGAAAGAGATTCCTGGATTAAATCACAATGTATAAAGAGACAAGACGAGCTATGGGTTTCACATGAGGGAAAATTTGTTTTGCCAAATGGTCTCTTATCGCAGCTTGCGCGGTTCTATCATGGGCAGGCTCACCTAGGGAGAGATGCCATGATAAGATTGTTCAAAACTGATTGGTTTAACCCCAGATTTCGTCAAGCTGCAGAAGCAGTTTGCCATCGATGTGTCACTTGCCAGCAGATGAACCCAGGGAAGGGAACAGTTGTGAACGCGAGTCACATTGGTAGGGCAAGCGGACCTTTTAGTCGAATGCAGATGGATTTCATTGAGATGCCTGTGCATGGGGGTCTGAAATATGTGTTGGTGATTGTGTGCATTTTTAGTCACTGGATTGAAGCATACCCCACACGTAGAAACGACAGCCTTACAGTTGCCAAGCTATTATTGAGGGAGTTAATACCACGTTTCGGATTCCCGATCTCTTTAGAATCAGATAGGGGAAGTCACTTCAATAACGAGGTGATAAAGTTACTTTGCGAAGCACTGAACATTGAGCAAAAGCTGCACTGTAGCTATCGCCCTGAAGCCTCAGGACTGGTGGAGCAGATGAATGGTACGCTGAAATCGAGAATGGCAAAAATATGTGCATCAACAAATTTGAAATGGCCTGACGCATTGCCCTTAGTGCTAATGTCAATGAGAAACACTCCTGATAGAAAAACCGGATTGTCTCCGCATGAAATTCTCATGGGCAGGGCTATGAGACTTCCTGCAGTTCCCGCAAACATGCTTTTGAATATTACAGATGATATGGTGTTAGACTACTGCAAAGGACTGGCTGACGTGGTTCGCTCTTTCTCTCACCAGGTGGAAGCGACCACCTTGCCACCGATCCAAGGTCCAGGACACGCACTGAAAGCAGGTGACTGGGTCGTGATAAAGAAGCACGTGAGAAAATCGTGTCTGGAACCCCGTTGGAAAGGCCCTTTTCAAGTGATCCTGACGACAACTACCGCTGTGAAGTGTGCGGGGGTTCCCAACTGGATTCACGCCAGTCACACAAAGAAGGTGTTGTGTCCCACAGATGAGGAAGTTGAAGCGCTGAAACTACCAGTGCCTGATAAAACAGTGCTGAGTGCTGAGAAAGAACAGAACCGAACTGAAAGCGAGCAGGCTGAAACGGGAGAGAAAGAGATATTCTCTGACGACGAAGACACCAACTCACTTGGGGGAGACCAAGGAGAAAGTTCAGACAGCGACGAAGAAGCTGCAGGTGACAAAGAACCTGAAGCAGCTGAGGGTAGCAAAAAGCCTGAAGCAGCTGAAGGTGACAAGGAGCCTGAAGCAGCTGAAAGTGATAAAGAGCCTGAAGAAAGTAACGGTGACGAAGGGCTCGAAAAAGGTGAAAAGGCAGGAGAGCCTGATCAGAGGAAGGCTTTCCCAGAAGCAGACGATACAGAAAGAGAAAAGGAGAACGTGATTGATTCCCCGGAAGAAGGGGACAAGGCAGAACAGAACGAAAAGGTTCAAGCTTCCACAGAAAAGATCGCAGGTCCATCAAATGGACATGGTGCAAAGAGAAGGCTAAGTATCTCACCAATAAAAGAAAGGGGTAAAGAAAGTTTGAACGAAGGAGGAAGGCCAAAAGTGAAAGAGAAAAGAAAGGAAGTGACTGTTGTGGAACAATCGTCAAGTGAAGAAAAAGACTTGACAAAAGAGGAGAGTACCAGCGAAGCAGAATCGAAAAGAGAAGCAAAATTGAAAAGGAAAAGGATACCAAACAGGAGGTATTCCGGTCCTGAATGGGCATATGCAGTCAATGATGATTGGACTGATGAGTTTGTATCTCTAAGCATCGAGAACGAAGAAGAAGAAGAGATACCAATAGAAAAGAAAAGTTTCATAGACTCTGTCGATTGAAAGGGTAGTAAATGATATTGCTTGCTACGATCTAAAGTGAAAGAAACAACCAGCTGAGACATTTGCTAAACTGATAAAGACTGAGTTATTGCCGAATTGAGACAAATGCTGCTAACCGATAAGTGACTGGCCTTTTGAAGAAGACGGTGTGAACATTGTGCTCGCTCAGCTTTGTAACTGAATTGCTAAGTAGTTTCGTTTATAAGTGCTTCTAGCTCTCTGATTCTATACAGATCATGACGCAAAATAATAGAAAGAAATATTGTAAATATGTGTGTATAGGCTTGGTAGTTACATGTATAATAATAATAATGGCAATTGTGTTTGGAGTGCATGGAAAGGGGGAAAGTGAGAATATTGAAGCTTCTACTATTGCTCCTGTTACTGTCACTGAACTAACACCATTGAAAAGACTAGCACTGGATGAGAGGCTCTTCCACGATAAGAAAGAGCTTTCGTATAACGTTTTCTATCGCTTATTAACAGAGTATGTTGAGACTATGGATGCAAAAGATTGTTATGTGTGTACCCAGATACCGACATCAGTAAAGGAAGGGGTAACTTATCACCACATGCCTCTTACATATGGGATTACATGTAGTATAGTAATGTCTAGGTTTTATGGTCAAACTAACATACAGTATTTTTACTCGAATTATGATGTTACCTTTGCTTATGTTCCTATAATAGCGCAGCTAAGCCAGACTGCAAAAGATTGGGATTTTAAAATTATGAGGGAATTTTTCGAGCCAATGCTACCTTTTGAGACGGCTCATGCTCATAGGGAGAACCTTACTTGCTCCGTCTCTGCTGTAGAAATAAGCTTTTTAGATCGCACAGATGATAGAAGGGCTCAAATGAAAGCGAAATTAGAAAAGGAGCTACATAAGAGGACGTCAGTAGATAATTATGATTTTGCTGCTATAAAGACACAGGGGAAAATAGCTTTAGATGCTTGGCATGTAGGGAAGTTTTGTATATATCGAGGAGAATCTTATTATGACAATATTTTTGTAGGAGCGAGTGAATGCAAACATACGTTTATTTTTAAGGCCAAATGGACATTCATGATGAACGGACTTGACCCTGTCATTCCAGGTGTATATTACATTTGTGGGCATAATGCTTATTATCGTCTTCCAAAGGGATGGTGGGGGAGATGTTATTTGGGTATAGTGTTCCCAAAGGTTTATCAACTGGATGACGTATCGATGATTCAAAAGACATCTGGATCCCATCGTATCCAAAAAAGAGAGACCGCAGCTGCTGTGGTAGGTGATATATTTGGAGCCATGATTCCTTCATTAGGAGTTGTGTTGAATTCTATCAAGATACGAAAGTTGTCTACTATAGTGGATAACATGTTGACAAAGTTTTCAGGTGCTATAATCCTGATAGATGCTGAGCTTGCAGCGGAAAGAGCTATGACTCTTCAAAATAGGCTTGCTTTAGACATTCTTTTAGCAAAGGATGGAGGCGTTTGCAAAATGATTGGTGCACGTCACTGTTGTACCTATATACCGGATAATAGTGTGAAAATTAAAACTATGCTTGCTAATCTAACAAAAGAAAGTGCAGATTTGAAAGAACTAAAAGAACCAGGAGTGTGGGAGAAGGTTGGAAAGGGACTAGCTTCAGTGGGACATTGGATTGGGGTAATTTGGAATGGAATATTATTGAAAATAATAGAAGGAATATTAATAGTAATAATTTGTGTATTTGGAATTTGGGGAATAAAAAGGGGAATAATAATGATTATGGAAAGAATTAAAAGAAGAAAAGAAGAGAAAATTATGAAAAGAATGGCAGAAGAATACAAAGCGCAAACTAGGGGTACTAAAAGGAAAAGGGAACTGACAGAATTTTAATGGAATAAAATTTGTGGGCGTGGTTTGGTGTGATGACTAGTAGTCATCAGAGGAGGGATTGATGAAGCAGAAAATGAGTGTTTTGATTTATTAACGCTTAAACGTAGTGCTGAAATAATCATGTGTGACATTAACCGAATTAATAAAGATTGTACGGGGACTAAATGTGCCCTCAGAGTAGTTTGCCATCATTTATACGCGTGCTTTATATAACGTGGTGAATTAGAATTGCACTAATCCGACATAATCATAAACGTGTGCTACGATTTGCTTGTTTGAAATGTTTTAGCTTAGCATTACTTTAGCGGAGGCTTTGGCCTAGTTGCCTGGTCTCACGGTTTAGATGTTCGTATTTTTCCAATGTGCTATTAAACGTGTATTTCTGCTTGAAGCTGTACTTTTCCACAGAAACTGTTCACATGCTTATCTTAGAGTTTCGTGCCAGCATGGCATATTTTCTCTTTTAATTCAAGGTCGACTTGCAGGTGCGGACAATGGAGGCTCTGAAAGTGAGCTAATTGGGAGACAATGTTGCGATTTGCGTACCCATCTCCAAGGATAATGTATGCTTAAGTAAAAGCTTGAGAACTGTCATTTTTGATTGGACGATTTGAAGCTAACCTATGAACCCTCCAATGGAGACCCTACAGGGCTCGAACTGTTGTCTATAAAAACCCAGGTGCACGAGAAGAAAGCAGACCATTGCAGCCATTACCAGCTCGATACCCGCCATTTTGCAGACTTCGTAGCTATTACGGCCCACTTTGCTGCGACGCCATTTTGAGAGACTTTGATGCTTTCTCTAGTCGAGAGAAAGAGACTTTAACGATTCTTGCCCTAGAGACTTTAACTTTGATCCCTTTGCATGAAGTAGCAGTCTTACCTTGCCGCCGTGAGGCAATTGCCCCGTCCACCCCTGCCCCTTTGTCCCGTCCCATGCTGATCAAGAGACGGTACCTGTGAGACGAAGACTTCCTTGTATGCTGATCGTAATTGGTAAATATGAAAGGAAATTGTAAAATTGCATTGTGTTTCTTTTAGGTAACCAACTGCTGATTTTGATAAGAGCCCTAGCTAGGAGTTTTTTCTAAATTTATGTTGCTAAATTGTTTTTGCATGAAGTCCCACATGCCGATGCTAATTTGAGGTTAGATGAGAATTCCATATGTCGCACGATGCAATTTGAGACCTTGTTATGCTGACTAATGTATGCAATTAGCCCATTACAGATTATAGTTTTAGTGGTTTGCGTTGCTATTATCGAATGCATTGTTATTCAAATGCTGCATAGATTGCATCTTTTTCGCCGTTATGGACAGCTATTAATGTTCATTTACATATATCATTTGGTGTTGAGATACATTTATATCGTGCTAGCTTTGTTAATATAGGGAAAAATTCATTAACTTTGAATAAACTGGTGTGGTTATTCATGGCCGAAAGGTCATGGTTCGCCGAAATGTTTTCTGGATTAATTGTGAAGTGTTATGTTGATCAGGGTATTGCTTATGTTCGTTATTGATTATTGATTAGATTAAATTGATTGACCTCGGGTGAAGAGAGTCCCACTTGGTCAAAAGATTCATCGACCTAAGAGCGTCCAAATACAGGTAATTTATTAGTACGGAACGCTCTATCAGTAGATGGTAGCAGAGGATGGTTTCGCCTTTTGGGACCCCACTCGAGAGGTATATGGTGTTGAATTAGATTTTTCTTGGGTAAAACAGATTGAGAGAATGATGATGCCCTAAGTCCCCCGCGACTTTCCCGGGATCTCGGAGCTTGCGAATGGAGAGAATGGAGGTGTGAAATCGGCGTTGGCGGTACTAGTGACGGTATGAGTGAAGTCAGGGTTTTGCCCTTGCACAGCTTATTGCCGCAGATTGTTTGAAAAGGTTGCGAGGATTTTAGAGAATAGCGGAGGTGCGACTCCGAGTGTGAGAGTAGGGAAGTCGTCGAACTTCATGTGCATGTGGCGCTTTGTGCAGAAAAAGGTCCACGTGGTTGTTGTTGTTGAGACGGGCCCTGCGAGGTCAAGAGACTCCGGAGTATGTTGAAAAGTGTATGAGACACTTGTTTTATGTTGTGGTCTGGTCGGTTTAGTAGGTTGACCGGGCGTGGTCAACGAGTCGGTACGTGTGTTAAGGGAGTGAAAGAAAACTTCGACTTCGGGCTTTGACAAATTCTAAGTGCACTAGAATAGATCATTGACAAGTTGAGAGCAGAGTCTGCGGGTCAGGATTTGCTGGCGAAAGTGGGGACCGAGAAAGATGGAATAACTGCCGAGGCTAGTGAAAAATCCCTAAGGTCCTGAAGCGATTGTGTTACCCTTCCTGTAGTAAACCGACAGATCTGTTTTATTATTATTTGGTTGCTCGCGATACATGCCAGAAGTTGTTACGAGAGGAGCTGAGTGAAGGAGGACAAGCCGCGAGGCTTTGTCAGCCGCAGTGTGTGTGAGTGTGACGTCACTAGGAGCCGCGCTGGGATAGGTTGGTTGCAAAGAAGGGTCGCGCACGGATTGGACGCAGTCCGTGGGGCTCGATTGGAAGGGGAAAGGCAAGTGAAGAGTATTCCGGGAATTAAAGTCACTTATTGATTACAAACTTTGTGAAACAAAAGACGAGAAAATGAAATTTTTTAAAGCATTAAAGAGTGCGATGAAGGGGGAGTCTTACATTAAAGCGAGCGTAGGAGAGGAGACGCCACCCGAAGGTACACCAGCTTACATTGTAATGGAGGAAAAAGGGGTAGCTCCGTGCCTTTGGCTAAAGCAATGGCACAAGCTGACAGAGAAACATGGGAGCATAGCCTTCCCGATCCATGGGACATTCAATGTAAGGATCCTAGAGAATTTGAGATTCGCGATGTACGACATGAAGGTACCTCCAAGGCCAGCACAGTTTGAGGCTCTAGCGATTTGGGAACTAATGGCTAGACAGCAACAGCAAAAGAAGTTCGAGACCAGGATAAGAAAGGTAGAAAAGACACTAGCGGACGCTAGGTGGGATAATGCACAGAAGGTGTGGAGGTCAGATGTATTGCAGGGGATAAAATTGTTTCCCGCAATTGCTAAGGAAGAAGAGGCGACAGGCAAGAAAGTTACCTGTAAGACAAACAGGAGGTGTTCCAAAGATAGAGAGGATGAGGAAAAGTTAAGGAGAGAAGAGGAGTTAGAGGATGAGGAGTTAATCATGCAATTGCTGAACGACCGTCCACCACCTTATGCAGAGAGTGGACAAGGTCCAAGTACCAGTTCTGCCCCTCCGGCACCGGTACAGAATAATGAAACTCCGAGTTCAGAAACGCCATCGGGATCTAAGGACCCGAGTTTACTGTTCACCCCGCAGATACCGCAGGTTAGGAGAATATATCCAGATGTGCCTATATTGAAAACAGCAGAAAATTATCAGCCGCAGGTCCCAAGGTACTACAGCAGTGACAACAGTACGGGAATGGTTCTAGATCCAACCGTAATGGGAGTACAGAATGGTCGCAACCCAACATTGGCACAAGCTGAATCAACCCAGTTTTTGATGCCTCAAAAGCAGATGCAGGGGGGAACCGCACATGCTCAGATGACGGGGAGTCAGACTTGCATGCCGGCAATGATGACCCATAGTGTGGGAATGAACATGCCTCAGAACATGGGGAATGGACAGAACGCAGATGCGATATCCATATCCATTACTGTAGGTCCACCGGTACCTTTGTACATTCAGCCTAACTCAGGTATGAGCGGTCAAGGATCAATGGTGCAGAGTGGGATGGAAAGGAGGTGCATACAAAACACTCCAGAGACAACTCCGATAGCGGCTCTGCCAACTGGATCTGGGTCCTTGATGGAGTTTAGTCCCATATGTGCTCAGTCAACAGTGGTGAGGTCGAGTCCCCCACTGATGATACCGCTATCATCGAACACTGAAAAGTTGCCGCAACCATCAATGGCAGTCGATGTGAATGCTACACTGATGGGGTTGAATGCGCAACAGCTGACACAGTGGTTCAACAGTCTGAATTCCACACAAAGCTCAGCCAGTGGGAAGGGAGAAGACTATCTGAATAAGGTCAGGTTGAACATGGAAGCAGAAGAATTGGTGGAAGGGACTATGGGTTTGAATAGGTTAGAGTCCTACTCGGAAGAAGAGCTGAGGTATCTATGTCCTAGGATTACGAGAGAAGTGAACAAGGTACACAGAAGGTTGCAAGAAATAGCTGACAAAAACGGGGTTGAGATAGACAAGACAAAACACTTGAGAAGGAGCTATAGATTGGATTTCGGGACCACAGACTTTGAACACATGAGGTCAGCAGGCATGAAAACGCACCTTAGAGAATTGCTGCAGAGTGCACAAGTGTGGAGGTGCTTAGACAAATGGGAAAGCAGATGGGCAAAGAAAAAGGAAAAGAGGAAAGACAGTGTCCCAGAGCACAACGAGAAAAGACCGCAGAGTAGTGATGCAATAACCATGTTACCAATGAGGGAGACAGCAGGGGGAAAATTAATACATGTACCGTGGCACAGAAGCGACATTCAGTCTTTTACGGATGATTTTCCCAAACTGAGAGAGAAACCGATTGAATGGTATCAACAGACTGATAGGTTTGTGAAGCTTGCAAAATGTCTTTGGGAAGACCTGAACACCCTCTTTGAGATTGTGGTTCCGGCAGATTTGTGGGAGGATTGCAAAAGGGCTGTAGGTTGGCCGACAAGTGAACCAGAGAGAGACAGGGATACGGGTGCACCATCACCTATGGTGATGAGCTTGTACTATAAGGTGATTGAGCATTTGAAGACAAAGGTTGCCACGAAAAATGTGGATTGGCAGAAGATTGATTGAACTGCCCAAGAGGCTAAAGAGTCGATTCATGGTTACTATGAGAGGTTGTTGAAGGCGTTCAAAAATTACAGTGGCACGGAAACAATAGAGGCGAAGGACATGCTTCATTTTGTGTTTAGATTTGTGGAAGGGCTGAGACCGGAGATAAGTCAGATGATAAAGACGCATTTGATTTGTTGGCAGTCGAAACCTATTGATGAGGTGTTGAATTATGCGAAATACTGTAGCGACGAAATTGAAGTGAACCAGAAAAGGTTGAAAGAGAAAGTGATGGTGATGCAACTTAAAGCAGCTCAGACAGGTCTGCAAGGGTTGCAAGGGTTCCAACAGCAGATACCGCAGCCGCAGCCGCAGGGAAATATGGTGTTTCAGCCACAGGCGAGAGGCAGAGGCAGAGGAGGCTTTGGGAGTAATGGTCCGGATTTGAACACTGTTGCAATTCCGAATGGTGTGCAGGCAATGAAAAGGGTGATGCCGTGTCACGTGTGCGGAATCGTCGGTCATTGGAAACGCGAGTGCCCGATGGTGGTGCAGGAAGGTGCAGGTGTTGGTCAGCAAAACAATGATGTCAATGCATTCCAGACAATGAGGGGACCGAAAATGAGAGGTCCAAACCCAAATTTTCAGACCATAAATCAGCTGCAGGGATTACAGCCCATGCAGCCGCAGCAGATGCAGATGCCCCGTATGCAGATGACGCAAATGCAGCCAATGCAACAGCAGTTTCCCATGGTACCTAATCAGCAAATGCAAATACCTTTGGCACCAGTGAGTCAGCAGCAAGTGATGGTTCCTCCACAGGTCTCGGGTCAGGTGATGAATACAAATGGCACCGTACAACAGTTCCCATTACACAGTGAGAATGGAATAAACAATGTATGGGAGAGTGAAAGTTCAGATGAGGAGGGAAATTGTGTGCTTGCAGCATCCTTGGAAGTTGATCAAAAGGGTCCATATGTGGAGGGAAGAGTTATGGGTCATAGTGTTTCATTCTTGGTTGACACAGGAGCCACACGTTCAAATGTTAGGAGCATTGAAGTACCAAATTTGCCACTCTCAGGGAGAACAGTTCAAGTAGTGGGAGTAGCAAACAGGCACCTGACGAACCCAATCACAGATCCAGTACCAGTCAGAATTGGTAACTATCAAGGGTCACATAAATTTGTGGTATGTGACTCAAGCCCGATAGCACTGTTAGGGAGAGACTTATTGTGCAAATTGGGATGTTCGATTATGTGTTCGAACGATGGAATTAGAATTCAGACGAGCAGTGATGGGGAAGAAGAGGACAGTGTAGAAGGGGAGGAGATGGAAACTGTCGATGAAGAATATCCTCTGATTAACCTCTTTCTGATGATAACTGAAGAAGATATTCCAGCTGAATTACGGGAAACAGTCGGAAAGGAAGTGTGGGATATGATAGGAAAAGAGGTGGGATTGATGAAAGGAGTGGAACCAGTGAAAGTGGTCGTAAAACCCAATGTAACCTTTCCCCAGACCCCACAATACCACATGGCACAAGACACCCTCATGAAAGTCGCCCAACTCATTGACGAGTTTGTAAAACAGGGAGTACTGAAAGAAGTGTTAAGCAGTCCATGTAATTCACCAATCATGGGACTAATAAAGCCGAGTGGAAAGGTCCGAATCGTGCAGGACTTGAGGAAAATAAATGACATCATAATTAAATGCTGCCCTGTAGTACCGAATCCAGCTGTGATAATGTTTCAAGTCCCTTGCGATGCCGAGTGGTTCTCAGTCATTGACTTGTCACAAGCATTCTTTTCGGTGCCTCTTCATGAGGACAGCCAATTTCTCTTTTGTTTCAAATTCTTAGACAGAGTTTACAGTTGGTGTCGAATTCCTCAAGGGTTTTCGGAGTCACCGTCAATTTTCAATCAGATTCTAAAGAAAGACTTGGAAGCGTTAGAATTGCCATTCGAGTCAACCCTAGTACAGTACATCGATGACTTACTGATTGCATCTAAGACAGAAAGTGGCTGCACAGCCGACACCATTGCTCTACTGAACCATTTGGGAAGGAATGGACACAAGGTGTCTCCTTCAAAGTTGCAGTTCTGTCAGAAGAAAGTAAAATACTTGGGTCATCAAATAGAGAAAGGGTCACGGAGAATAATGAAAGAAAGAATAACAAGTGTGCTTCAAATGAGTCCACCAAAGACGAGGAGGGAGGTGAGGAAGTTTTTGGGGATGGTGAGCTACTGTCGTCAGTGGATTCCCAACTTTTCAACTCTAGCAAAGCCTTTACTGAAACTGACCCAGAAGGATGCCTTGGATGAAATTGAGCTGAAAGGAGATGAGATGGATGCTTTTATTGAATTGAAAGAATGCATGTGCAGGGCTCCAGTTTTAGGTATGCCTGATTACACAAAGCCTTTCACATTCTTTTGTCATGAACGTGATGCATGTTCTTTGTCTGTCTTGACCCAAGCCCATGGTGGCATAAACAGACCAGTAGCGTATTTTTCAGCTACTTTGGATCCGGTCGCAGCAGCACTGCCAGGGTGTTTGCGCGCCGTAGCAGCAGTTGGTATCAGCCTCACTCAGAGTGAAGGAATAGTGATGGGACACCCATTAACAGTCATGGTCCCTCACTCAGTTGAGATACTTTTGACCCGCTCCCGAACGCAACACATGACTGGAGCAAGACTCACAAGGTATGAAACAATAATTCTGGGCTCACCGAATGTGCAGCTGAAAAGGTGCACTACGTTGAATCCAGCAACCTTGCTTCCCGGTGAAAATGCTGAAATTGAGAACGCTGAGGACGTCGAGCACGACTGTCTTCAGGTGACTGAATTTTGCACAAAACCCCGACCTGACATTAAGGATACTAAGCTTGATGAAAATTACCATATTATTTTTGTTGATGGGTCATGTTTAAGAGATGCATTGGGAATTTTGAAAGCAGGATATGCTGTATGTACTGTAACAGGTGTCTTGGAAGCATCCTGGCTTCAAGGAGTCTATTCCGCACAAGTAGCAGAGCTTGTAGCCCTTACAAGAGCATGCCAACTGTCTACATTGATGAAGGTTACCATTTACACTGATAGTCAGTACGGGTTTGGAATTGTGCACGACTTTGGGCAACTATGGTCACAAAGAGGTTTCCTGACCTCTTCAGGGTCCCCAGTGAAAAACGGGGAGAGAATAAGGGAATTGTTACACGCCATTCAGATGCCAGCCGAAATTGCAGTGGTAAAGTGTAGTGCTCATACAAAAGGAAAGGACTATGTTTCCCTGGGAAATGCATATGCGGATCAAGTCGCAAGATTTTGTGCCTTGAACTGTATATTGCTCAGGGATGAATGGAATTTGATAAGTGAACCAGAACTCGAACCAGCTGAAGCATTTGCCTTGAAGGTCGTGGATACAATGGATGAACTAAAAGCATTACAGAATAGCGTCAGGGAGGATGAAAGAGTTTCCTGGATTAAGTCACAATGTACAAAGAGACCAGATGAGTTATGGGTTTCAAATGAGGGAAAATTTGTTTTACCAAATAGTCTCTTATCGCAGCTAGCGCGGTTCTATCATGGGCAGGCTCACCTAGGGAGAGATGCCATGATAAGATTGTTCAAAACTGATTGGTTTAACCCCAGATTCCGTCAAGTTGCAGAAGCAATTTGCCATCGATGTGTCATTTGTCAGCAGATGAACCCAGGAAAGGGAACGGTTGTGAACGTGAGCCACATTGGCAGGGCGGGAGGCCCGTTCAGCAGAATGCAGATGGACTTTATTGAGATGCCTGTGCATGGAGGTCTAAAGTATGTGTTGGTGATTGTGTGCATTTTTAGTCACTGGATTGAAGCGTACCCCACACGTAGAAATGACAGCCTTACAGTTGCAAAACTATTGTTGAGGGAGTTGATACCACGTTTCGGATTCCCGATCTCTTTAGAATCAGATAGAGGAAGTCACTTCAATAACGAGGTTATAAAGTTACTTTGTGCAGCGCTGAACATTGAGCAAAAACTGCATTGTAGCTATCGCCTAGAGGCCTCAGGACTGGTGGAACAGATGAATGGTACACTGAAATCAAGAATGGCGAAAATATGTGCCTCGACAAGTTTGAAATGGCCTGACGCATTGCCTTTGGTGTTAATGTCAATGAGAAACACCCCTGACAGAAAGACTGGATTGTCCCCGCACGAAATTCTCATGGGCAGGGCCATGAGACTTCCTGCAGTTCCCGCAAACGCGCTTTTGAATATTACAGATGATATGGTGTTAGACTACTGCAAAGGTCTGGCTGACGTGGTTCGCTCTTTCTCTCACCAGGTGGAAGCAACCACCTTGCCACCGATCCAAGGTCCAGGACACACACTGAAAGCAGGTGACTGGGTCGTGATAAAGAAGCATGTGAGGAAGTCGTGTCTGGAAACCCGTTGGAAAGGCCCTTTCCAAGTGATCCTGACGACCACTACCGCTGTGAAGTGTGCAGGAGTTCCCAACTGGATTCACGCCAGTCACACAAAGAAGGTGTTGTGTCCCACAGATGAGGAAGTTGAAGCGCTGAAACTGCCAGTACCTGATAACAAAGTGCCGAGCGCTGAGACAGAGCAAAACAGAACTAGAAGCGAACAGGGAGAAATAAGAGAGAGAGAAATATTCTCTGAGGACGAAACCACCGATTCACTTGGGGAAGACCAAGGAGAAACTTCAGACAGCGACGAAGCAGCTGAGGGTGACAAAGAGCCTGAAGCAGCTGAGGGTAGCAAAGAGCCTGAAGCAGCTGAGGGTGACAAAGAGCCTGAAGCAGCTGAAGGTAGCAAAGAGCCTGAAGCAGCTGAAGGTAACAAAGAGCCTGAAGAAAGTAACGGTGACAAAGGGCTCGAAAGAGGTGAAGAAGCAGGAGAGCCTGATCAGAGGAAGGCTTTCCCAGAAGCAGACGGTACAGAAAAAGAAAAGAAAAACCTGATTGACTCCCCAGAAGGAGGGGACAAGACAGAACAGAACGAAACTGTTCAAACTTCCTCAGAAGAGATCGCAGGTCCATCAAGTGGACACAGTGCAAAGAGGAGACCAAGTATATCACCAGTAAAACTAAGAACTAGAGAAACGTTGAACGACAGTGAAGGGCCAAGAGTGAAAGAGAAAAGAAAGGAAGTGTCTGTCGTGGTACCAACATCAAGTGAAGAAAAAGACTTGGTCAAAGAGGAAAGTACCAGTGAGGCAGAATCGAAGAGAGATGCAAAATTGAAAAGGAAAAGGATACCAAACAGGAGATATTCCGGTCCAGAATGGGCATATGTAGTCAATGACGATTGGACCGACGAATTTGTATCTCTTAGCCTCAAGAACGAAGAAGAAGAGATACCAATAGAAAAGAAAAGTTTTATGGACACTGTTGATTGAAAGGGTGATAAATGACATTGCTTGCTATAATCTAACGTGATACAACCAGCTGAGACATTGCTAAACCGGATGAGACATTTGCTAACTTGATAAGACTTTGATAACCTGATTGACTCTTAAACCCGATTTGAGACAACGTTGCTAACTGAAAAAAAAAAGGGACTGAGTTATTGCCGAATTGAGACAAATGCTGCTAACCGATAAGTGACTGGGCTGCTGAAGAAAACTGTGTGAACATTGCGCTCGTTCAGCTTTGTAACTAATTGCTAAATCGTTTCTTTATAAGTGCTTCTAGCTCCCTGATTCTATACAGATCATGACTACACAAAAGAGTAGAGTGAAATATTGTAAATATGCGTGTATAGGTTTGATAACTGCATGTGTACTAATAATAATGGCAATAGTGCTTGCTACACGTGGAAAGGGTGAGAATGAGAAAATTGATGCTTCTACTTCTGCTCCTGTTACTGTCACTGAACTAACCGCATTGAAAAGACTAGAATTAGATGAGAGACACTTGCATGATAAGAAGGAACTTTCGTATAATGTTTTCTATCGCCTACTAACAGAATATGTTGAGACTATGGATGCGAAAGATTGTTATGTGTGTACACAGATACCGACATCGGTAAAGGAAGGGGTGACTTATCACCACATGCCTCTTACATATGGGATTACATGTAGTTTAGTAACTTCTAGATTTTATGGTCAAACTAACATACAGTATTTTTATTCAAATTATGATGTTACCTTTGCATATGTTCCTATAATAATGCAACTAAGCCAGATTGCTAAAGATTGGGATGCTAAAATAATGAGGGAATTTTTCGAGCCAATGCAACCTTTTGAAACAGCTCACGCACATAGGGAAAACCTTACATGCTCGCTCACTGCAGTAGAAATAAGCTTTTTAGATCGCACAGATGATAGAAGGGCACAAATGAATGCGAAATTAGAAAAAGAGCTAAGTAAGAGGACTTCAGTAGATAATTATGCTTTTGCCGCAATAAAAACACAAGGGAGAATAGCTTTAGACGCTTGGCATGTAGGGAAATTTTGTATATATCGTGGTGAATCTTATTATGATAACATTTTCGTGGGAGCGAGTGAATGTAAACATACGTTTATCTTTAAGGCCAAATGGACATTCATGCTGAACGGACTAGACCCTGTCATACCTGGTGTATATTACATTTGTGGGCATAATGCCTATTATCGTCTTCCAAAAGGGTGGTGGGGGAGATGTTATTTGGGTATAGTGTTCCCAAAGGTTTATCAACTGGATGACTTATCGGTGATTCCAAAGACGTCTGGATCTCATCGTATCCAGAAAAGAGAGACCGCAGCTGCTGTGGTAGGAGATATATTTGGAGCCATGATTCCTTCATTGGGAGTTGTGTTGAATTCCATCAAAATAAGAAAGTTGTCTACTATAGTGGATAACATGTTGACAAAGTTTTCAGGTGCTATAATCCTGATGGATGCTGAACTTGCAGCAGAAAGAGCTATGACTCTTCAAAACAGGCTTGCCCTAGACATTCTTTTAGCAAAGGATGGCGGCGTTTGCAAAATGCTTGGTGCGCGTCACTGTTGCACGTATATACCAGACAACAGTGTGAAGATTAAAACAATGCTTGCAAATCTAACAAAAGAGAGTGCAGACTTGAAGGAATTGAAAGAACCAGGAGTTTGGGAGAAGGTTGGAAAGGGAATTGCTTCAGTGGGAAATTGGCTTGGTGGCATTTGGAATGGAATATTACTAAAAATAATACAGGGAATACTAATAGTACTAATTTGCATCTTAGGGATTTGGGGAATAAAGAGGGGAATACTAATGATAATGGCAAGAATTAAGAGAAGGAAGGAAGAGAAAATGATGAAAAGAATGGCAGAAGAATACAAGGCAGGAACAAGGGGAACTAAAAGGGGAAGAGAACTGACAGAATTTTAATGGAATAAAATTTGTGGGAATAGTTTTGTGTGATGACAAGTAGTCATCAGAGGAGGGATTGATGATGCAGAAATGAAGGTTTTACATTTATTAGCGCATAAACGTAGTGCCGCAATAATCAAGTGTGACTTTAACCGAACTAATAAAGATTGTACGGGGACAAATGTGCCCTCAGAGTAGTTTGCCAACATTTATAAGCGTGCTTTATATAACGTGATGTATTAGAATTGTACTAATCTGACATAACCGTAAACGTGTGCCATGATTTGCTTGTTTGAAATGTTTTAACTTAGCATAACTTTAGTGGAGGCTTCGGCCTAGTTGCCTTGTCTCACGGTTTAGATGCTCGTGTTTTTCTAATGTGCAAATAAAACGTGTATTCTTGCTTGAAGCTGTACTTTTCCAGTGAGGTCGGTTCACATGCTTATCTTTAAGGTTTCGTGCCAGCCTGGCATCTTCTTCTTTGCTCCAAGGTCAATCTGCAGGTGCAGACAATGGAAGCTCTGAAAGTGAGTTAATTGGTAAAATATGTTGCAACTTACGTTCCCGACTCCAAGGATAATGTATGCCTAGGTAGAAGCTTGTGAATTGTAGTTTTTGATTGGACAATTTGAAGCCAACCTATGAACCCTCCAATGGAAGACCCTACTGGATTTGAACTGTTGTTTATTTAAACCCGGTGCACAAGAAGAAAGCAGCCATTTTATCTATCAGCCATTTTTAGGCATCAGCCATTTTGCAGCCATTTTAGCCATTCTAGCCATTACCTATTAGCCATCAGACATTAGACATTGGACATTAGCCATTTGCAGGACATTGCAGCCATTATGGCCCATCTTGCCGACTTCGTCATTTTGCCATCTTCTACGATGCCAATTGATGTTCGACGCCATTTCGAATGAGACTTTGATGCTTTCTCTAATCGAGAGAAAGAGACTTTAAGTAATTTCTCGCCCTAGAGACTTTAACTTTGATCTGCCCCTTTGCATGAAGTAGTAGTTTTGTCCTTTTATCTTGCCGCTGTAAGGCAATTGCCCCGTCCACCCTGCCCCTTTGCCCGTCCCATGCTGATCGGAAACCGGTACCTGTGAGACGAAGACTTCCTTGAATGCTGATTGAATTTGGTAAATATGAAAGGAAATTGTACAATTGCATTGTGTTTCTTTTAGGTAACCAACTGCTGATTTTTGATAAGAGCCCTAGTTAGGAGTTTTTCCAAATCAATGTTGCTAAATTGTTTTTGCATGAAGTCCCACATGCAGATGCTAATTTGAGGTTAGATGAGGATTCATTTGTTGCACGATGCAATTTGAGACCTTGTTATGCTGACTAATGTATGCAATTAGCCCATTACAGATTATAGTTTTAGTGGTTTGCGTTGCTATTATCGAATGCATTGTTATTCAAATGCTGCATAGATTGCATCTTTTTTGCCGTTATGGACAGCTATTAATGTTCATTTACATATATCATTTGGTGTTGAGACACATTTATATTGTGCTAGCTTTGTTAATATAGGGAAATAAATTCATTAACTTTGAATAAACTGGTGTGGTTATTCATGGCCGAAAGGTCATGGTTCGCCGAAATGTTTTCTGGATTAATTGTGAAGTGTTATGTTGATCAGGGTATTGCTTATATTCGTTATTGATTATTGATTAGATTAAATTGATTGACCTCGGGTGAAGAGAGTCCCACTTGGTCAAAAGATTCATCGACCTAAGAGCGTCCAAATACAGGTAATTTATTAGTACGGAACGCTCTATCAGACGCAGAAGACAAAGCAAGTGACATTTATTAAGACTTTAGGTGCATTTAGGTTTATAGAAAAAAACTGAGAAAGATTAAAATGTCTGAGTACTGAAAAAAAAAAAATGGAAATCCATACCAGGAGTCGAACCCGGGCCGCCTGGGTGAAAACCAGAAACCCTAACCGCTAGACCATATAGGATCTGTGAACTCATCATACAGCTCAGTGTATGTGAGGTGTCTCCTAGGTCACACTGCATTCCGTACACTGAGAGTTATATTGTTCTTCTCAGTAGTACACAATCAATTGGGGTAACAGACACTTCACTTCTGACAAAAGAGAAGGAATGACCAGAAGTCATCATTTCTGCCACAACCTGTCAGGTCTCATTATTTACAACGTTAGAGCTTCTACACATACACAGAGCCCAGGACACGGAGGACAGCAGCAGTCCCTGCATTCACTATAACTAACCCCTCCCCTTGAGCCAGACAAAGCCACGCCCCTCCCGTAGGACACTCCTGGGTTTCCTCACCAGACTGATGGCCCCACAGACCCCTCTCCAGTTATCTTCCAGCTGCTTCCTTGACGACACTCCCCTGCACCTGTCACAGGCTCCAGGCTGCCCTCCTGGGGCTCGAGTTATACTCCTTCTCTATCTACTAACAGCACCGACTCCAGTCCTGACACTGGATTGGTTCACACAGAGAAGAAACAGCTCAGAAGTAGTCTGGGTTGTTCCCAGGTACCTGCATCTTCACAGAGTGACTGCCAGGGGGCAGCACAGCCAAAGCACTCACAGCCCACAAGGCTACAAATCATCAATTGGATGTCAGCAGCCTTGTCAGAGGCGCAGAGACTAGTAATTCCACAATATTTTGGGACAGCAGAGGAAGAAGCAAGTGCTGAGCTGAAGTGGTCACTGCTGTTTTGTCACAACACCAGACATATGTTCTTAAAAGCATGTAAGCGCACATTCTTAGGAATTCTCGGTCGTCTTCTCCCTTTCTGACATTATACCAATTGTACACACCCGAATGGAGAAAAGTTAAAATATAAGGTACTAGGAATATGCGCCAAAGGTAGGCAAATTAAACATTTCAAGTACAAATATTACCATATTTATTGATGTAAAATGTAAACAAGTTAGACTGAAAATATGTGTGTGTGTTTACAAAGGATGTCTAAAGTGTATGCTGTGAGGTCAGGTTGCAGTTCACTACTTGCACTTGTGCCTTTCACAAGTGTGAGTACCCAGTTACACTAATGTCTGCTCTGACTTGTTATTCTGAGAGTCATGTGCTAAAGGGGGGCTTCCACCCTAGTTTGAGGGACCAGAGTACGAATGCCCCAGGGCACAGGAAGCACACAGTCCTCATTGATACAACTGTGGCCCAGTAACTTCTGACTGCCCTTTGACCCCACAGACTGGCACATATATGTCATCAGACTATAGCACCGTGGTACATATACACATATGTGCATGTACACGTCAGCCAGTTTTTTATTCATTTATGTGCTAATACTGTTCAGCATCAGGATGTGATGTCGAAGGAGACTGGTGGAGAGCGCCGAAGTCTCTGGTATTTCAAGACAAAACTAGAGACCTTTTCACACTCATATACTGCTCCAGGCAGATCTTCCACTGCAAATGCAAGTTATATGAGTCCAGCTGAAAACTGTTTAATTTTGGGTACTTGCTTTAGTCAAATGTTACCATTTGCAACTCACAAAAAAAAAGCAAAGGGCAATTTCATACATTAACACTTTGGTAAAGTCGTTCTTTCACACCGTACATTTCCGTAAGTTTCTCTCTCCTTGTAAGTTATCCGGTGTGAAGGCCAAGTGGAGTCAGGTCCACACTGTGCATCTTACAGTTGTGTAGCCAGAGTAGAGAGGTGTCCACACAGACACAGGACGTAGACAACACCTGTGTGTAGCATCAAGTGTCCCCAGCAACGCCTATAGAATAATGTATAGATGCCCCCAAACCGCAGAAACCACGAGGGGAATGAAAAGAGGAAGAGACGGGTTATGTCAGAGATACAAATGGTTTCCTGCTCAAGACCTGCAATAAATTTAAACAAAAGTATTATTACAAACATTCCAGGTCCTACCGATATTGGAACTCAGATTGCTGGATTCAGACTCCAGAGTGCTAATCATTACACAATGGAACCAACGTCCACGATCCTCAACCCTAGGAGTCCTGAAGCAGTGTTAGTCACCACCTACTGTCTATCGCTTGAATTCGTTCACACTGTAAATCAAACATGACAAATCCAACAGCACAACTAAAATGTGTATTTCACAAGTAATAACATAAAAACAGAAATATACTTTTGCTGATGCAGAAACAAAGAAAACGTCTCGTCTGATGCTTCGAAATCTCCATTTAGCATGGCCCCTTAACTAACCACCAAGAGTCTTTGCACGGCTGGGAACCTTTGTAAAAGAGTCAATGGGTCACTGTGAATGCAGCAGATCTTCACCTCTGTATTTCTTACAAAGAAGCAGAGTTTTATTCCAGGTACAGGAGGCATCTCTGGTGTCTGATACTACCGGTAATGTTCAGCCTACCCTCTCTGAGAGAGCAGCAGTGAGGGTACAAAGCACACTGGTTGCAAAATGTGGACACTGCAAACAACAGCTGCAATATCACAGATGATATAAAACACATAAAGTACTCAAGTCTTATACTAGGTACAACACAGCAGGGAAATCATGTCATAAAACAAATGATGAACCCACAGTATGGAAGGGGCAGGTAATAAAATGCGAATTTCCCATGGTGGGACCACAGTCAATTGCTGCCTTCTTCTCTGTGCCCCGGTCTCTTTATATAATCTGTACTTTTTGTTGTGCAATAAAAGAAAAACAAGGAATAACCCTTCATAGTATTAATGTACAGGTCAAGAGCTGGGGAGAGAGGGCAGTAGATCTGGGGGTCGGTGTAAACCTCTGACGGCATTAGATGGAAGCAGAAGACAAAGCAAGTGACATTTATTAAGACTTTAGGTGCATTTAGGTTTATAGAAAAAAACTGAGAAAGATTAAAATGTCTGAGTAGTGAAAAAACAAAAATTGAGTTCCCATACCGGGAGTTGAACCCGGGCCGCCTGGGTGAAAACCAGGAATCCTAACCGCTAGACCATATGGGAACTGTGAACTCATCATACAGCTCAGTGTATGTGAGGTGTCTCCTAGGTCACACTGCATTCCGTACACTGAGAGATATATTCTTCTTCTCAGTAGTACACAATCAATTGGGGTAACAGACACTTCACTTCTGACAAAAGAGAAGGAATGACCAGAAGTCATCATTTCTGCCACAACCTGTCAGGTCTCATTATTTACAACCTTAGAGCTTCTACACCTACACAGAGCCCAGGACACGGAGGACAGCAGCAGTCCCTGCATTCACTATCACTAACCCCTCCCCTTGAGCCAGACAAAGCCACGGCCCATCCGTAGGACACTCCTGGGTTTCCTCACCAGACTGATGGCCCCACAGACCCCTCTCCAGTTATCTTCCAGCTGCTTCCTTGACAACACTCCCCTGCACCTGTCACATGCTCCAGGCTGCCCTCCTGGGGCTCAAGTTATACTCCTTCTCTATCTACTAACAGCACCGACTCCAGTCCTGACACTGGATTGGTTCAAACAGAGAAGAACAGCTCAGAAGTAGTCTGTGTTGTTCCCAGGTACCTGCATCTTCACAGAGTGACTGCCAGGGGGCAGCACAGCCAAAGCACTCACAGCCCACAAGGCTACAAATCATCAATCGGATGTCAGCAGCCTTGTCAGAGGCGCAGAGACTAGTAATTCCACAATATTTTGGGACAGCAGAGGAAGAAGCAAGTGCTGAGCTGAAGTGGTCACTGCTGTTTTGTCACAACACCAGACATATGTTCTTAAAAGCATGTAAGCGCACATTCTTAGGCATTCTCGGTCGTCTTCTCCCTTTCTGACATTATACCAATTGTATACACCCGAATGGAGAAAAGTTCAAATATAAGGTACTAGGAATATGCGCCAAAGGTAGGCAAATTAAACATTTCAAGTACAAATATTACCATATTTATTGATGTAAAATGTAAACAAGTTAGACTGAAAATATGTGTGTGTGTTTACAAAGGATGTCTAAAGTGTATGCTGTGAGGTCAGGTTGCAGTTCACTACTTGCACTTGTGCCTTTCACAAGTGTGAGTACCCAGTTACACTAATGTCTGCTCTGACTTGTTATTCTGAGAGTCATGTGCTAAAGGGGGGCTTCCACCCTAGTTTGAGGGACCAGAGTACGAATGCCCCAGGGCACAGGAAGAACACAGTCCTCGTTGATACAACTGTGGCCCAGTAACTTCTGACTGCCCTTTGACCCCACAGACTGGCACATATATGTCATCAGACTATAGCACCGTGGTACATATGCACACATGTGCATGTACACGTCAGCCAGTTTTTTATTCATTTATGTGCTAATACTGTTCAGCATCAGGATGTGATGTCGAAGGAGACTGGTGGAGAGCGCCGAAGTCTCTGGTATTTCAAAACAAAACTAGAGACCTTTTCACACTCATATACTGCTCCAGGCAGATCTTCCACTGCAAATGCAAGTTATATGAGTCCAGCTGAAAACTGTTTAATTTTGGGTACTTGCTTTAGTCAAATGTTACCATTTGCAACTCACAAAAAAAAAGCAAAGGGCAATTTCATACATGAACACTTTGGTAAAGTCGTTCTTTCACACCGTACATTTCCGTAAGTTTCTCTCTCCTTGTAAGTTATCCGGTGTGAAGGCCAAGTGGAGTCAGGTCCACACTGTGCATCTTACAGTTGTGTAGCCAGAGTAGAGAGGTGTCCACACAGACACAGGACGTAGACAACACCTGTGTGTAGCATCAAGTGTCCCCAGCAACGCCTATAGAATAATGCATAGATGCCCCCAAACCGCAGAAACCACGAGGGGAATGAAAAGAGGAAGAGACGGGTTATGTCAGAGATACAAATGGTTTCCTGCTCAAGACCTGCAATAAATTTAAACAAAAGTATTATTATAAACATTCCAGGTCCTACCGATATTGGAACTCAGATTGCTGGATTCAGAGTCCAGAGTGCTAATCATTACACGATGGAACCAACGTCCACGATCCTCAACCCTAGGAGTCCTGAAGCAGTGTCAGTCACCACCTACTGTCTATCGCTTGAATTCGTTCACACTGTAAATCAAACATGACAAATCCAACAGCACAACTAAAATGTGTATTTCACAAGTAATAACATAAAAACAGAAATATACTTTTGCTGATGCAGAAACAAAGAAAACGACTCGTCTGATGCTTCGAAATCTCCATTTAGCATGGCCCCTTAACTAACCACCAAGAGTCTTTGCACGGCTGGGAACCTTTGTAAAAGAGTCAGTGGGTCACTGTGAATGCAGCAGATCTTCACCCCTGTATTTCTTACAAAGAAGCAGAGTTTTATTCCAGGTACAGGAGGCATCTCTGGTGTCTGATACTACCGGTAGTGTTCAGCCTACCCTCTCTGAGAGAGCAGCAGTGAGGGTACAAAGCACACTGGTTGCAAAATGTGGACACTGCAAACAACAGCTGCAATATCACAGATGATATAAAACACATAAAGTACTCAAGTCTTATACTAGATACAACACAGCAGGGAAATCATGTCATAAAACAAATGATGAACCCACAGTATGGAAGGGGCAGGTAATAAAATGCGAATTTCCCATGGTGGGACCACAGTCAATTGCTGCCTTCTTCTCTGTGCCCCGGTCTCTTTATATAATCTGTACTTTTTGTTGTGCAATAAAAGTAAAACAAGGAATAACCCTTCATAGTATTAATGTACAGGTCAAGGGCTGGGGAGAGAGGGCAGTAGATCTGGGGGTCGGTGTAAACCTCTGACGGCATTAGATGGAAGCAGAAGACAAAGCAAGTGACATTTATGTGCATTTTAGGTGCATTTAGGTTTATAGAAAAAAACTGAGAAAGATTAAAATGTCTGAGTAGTGAAAAAAAAAAAATGGAGTTCCCATACCGGGAGTTGAACCCGGGCCGCCTGGGTGAAAACCAGGAACCCTAACCGCTAGACCATATGGGAACTGTGAACTCATCATACAGCTCAGTGTATGTGAGGTGTCTCCTAGGTCACACTGCATTCCGTACACTGAGAGTTATATTCTTCTTCTCAGTAGTACACAATCAATTGGGGTAACAGACACTTCTCTTCTGACAAAAGAGAAGGAATGACCAGAAGTCATCATTTCTGCCACAACCTGTCAGGTCTCATTATTTACAACCTTAGAGCTTCTACACCTACACAGAGCCCAGGACACGGAGGACAGCAGCAGTCCCTGCATTCAATATTACTAATCCCTCCCCTTGAGCCAGACAAAGCCACGCCCCATCCGTAGGACACTCCTGGGTTTCCTCACCAGACTGATGGCCCCACAGACCCCTCTCCAGTTATCTTCCAGCTGCTTCCTTGACGACACTCCCCTGCACCTGTCACAGGCTCCAGGCTGCCCTCCTGGGGCTCGAGTTATACTCCTTCTCTATCTACTAACAGCACCGACTCCAGTCCTGACACTGGATTGGTTCAAACAGAGAAGAAACAGCTCAGAAGTAGTCTGTGTTGTTCCCAGGTACCTGCATCTTCACAGAGTGACTGCCAGGGGGCAGCACAGCCAAAGCACTCACAGCCCACAAGGGTACAAATCATCATTCGGATGTCAGCAGCCTTGTCAGAGGCGCAGAGACTAGTAATTCCACAATATTTTGGGACAGCAGAGGAAGAAGCAAGTGCTGAGCTGAAGTGGTCACTGCTGTTTTGTCACAACACCAGACATATGTTCTTAAAAGCATGTAAGCGCACATTCTTAGGCATTCTCGGTCGTCTTCTCCCTTTCTGACATTATACCAATTGTATACACCCGAATGGAGAATAGTTAAAATATAAGGTACTAGGAATATGCGCCAAAGGTAGGCAAATTAAACATTTCAAGTACAAATATTACCATATTTATTGATGTAAAATGTAAACAAGTTAGACTGAAAATATGTGTGTGTGTTTACAAAGGATGTCTAAAGTGTATGCTGTGAGGTCAGGTTGCAGTTCACTACTTGCACTTGTGCCTTTCACAAGCATGAGTACCCAGTTACACTAATGTCTGCTCTAACTTGTTATTCTGAGAGTCATGTGCTAAAGGGGGGCTTCCACCCTAGTTTGAGGGACCAGAGTACGAATGCCCCAGGGCACAGGAAGTACACAGTCCTCATTGATACAACTGTGGCCCAGTAACTTCTGACTGCCCTTTGACCCCACAGACTGGCACATATATGTCATCAGACTATAGCACCGTGGTACATATGCACACATGTGCATGTACACGTCAGCCAGTTTTTTATTCATTTATGTGCTAATACTGTTCAGCATCAGGATGTGATGTCGAAGGAGACTGGTAGAGAGCGCCGAAGTCTCTGGTATTTCAAGACAAAACTAGAGACCTTTTCACACTCATATACTGCTCCAGGCAGATCTTGCACTGCAAATGCAAGTTATATGAGTCCAGCTGAAAACTGTTTAATTTTGGGTACTTGCTTTAGTCAAATGTTACCATTTGCAACTCACAAAAAAAAAGCAAAGGGCAATTTCATACATTAACACTTTGGTAAAGTCGTTCTTTCACACCGTACATTTCCGTAAGTTTCTCTCTCCTTGTAAGTTATCCGGTGTGAAGGCCAAGTGGAGTCAGGTCCACACTGTGCATCTTACAGTTGTGTAGCCAGAGTAGAGAGGTGTCCACACAGACACAGGACGTAGACAACACCTGTGTGTAGCATCAAGTGTCCCCAGCAACGCCTATAGAATAATGTATAGATGCCCCCAAACCGCAGAAACCACGAGGGGAATGAAAAGAGGAAGAGACGGGTTATGTCAGAGATACAAATGGTTTCCTGCTCAAGACCTGCAATAAATTTAAACAAAAGTATTATTACAAACATTCCAGGTCCTACCGATATTGGAACTCAGATTGCTGGATTCAGAGTCCAGAGTGCTAATCATTACACGATGGAACCAACGTCCACGATCCTCAACCCTAGGAGTCCTGAAGCAGTGTTAGTCACCACCTACTGTCTATCGCTTGAATTCGTTCACACTGTAAATCAAACATGACAAATCCAACAGCACAACTAAAATGTGTATTTCACAAGTAATAACATAAAAACAGAAATATACTTTTGCTGATGCAGAAACAAAGAAAACGTCTCGTCTGATGCTTCGAAATCTCCATTTAGCATGGCCCCTTAACTAACCACCAAGAGTCTTTGCACGGCTGGGAACCTTTGTAAAAGAGTCAGTGGGTCACTGTGAATGCAGCAGATCTTCACCCCTGTATTTCTTACAAAGAAGCAGAGTTTTATTCCAGGTACAGGAGGCATCTCTGGTGTCTGATACTACCGGTAGTGTTCAGCCTACCCTCTCTGAGAGAGCAGCAGTGAGGGTACAAAGCACACTGGTTGCAAAATGTGGACACTGCAAACAACAGCTGCAATATCACAGATGATATAAAACACATAAAGTACTCAAGTCTTATACTAGATACAACACAGCAGGGAAATCATGTCATAAAACAAATGATGAACCCACAGTATGGAAGGGGCAGGTAATAAAATGCGAATTTCCCATGGTGGGACCACAGTCAATTGCTGCCTTCTTCTCTGTGCCCCGGTCTCTTTATATAATCTGTACTTTTTGTTGTGCAATAAAAGAAAAACAAGGAATAACCCTTCATAGTATTAATGTACAGGTCAAGGGCTGGGGAGAGAGGGCAGTAGATCTGGGGGTCGGTGTAAACCTCTGACGGCATTAGATGGAAGCAGAAGACAAAGCAAGTGACATTTATTGAGACTTTAGGTGCATTTAGGTTTATAGAAAAAAACTGAGAAAGATTAAAATGTCTGAGTAGTGAAAAAACAAAAATTGAGTTCCCACACCAGGAGTTGAACCCGGGCCGCCTGGGTGAAAACCAGGAATCCTAACCGCTAGACCATATGGGAACTGTGAACTCATCATACAGCTCAGTGTATGTGAGGTGTCTCCTAGGTCACACTGCATTCCGTACACTGAGAGTTATATTCTTCTTCTCAGTAGTACACAATCAATTGGGGTAACAGACACTTCACTTCTGACAAAAGAGAAGGAATGACCAGAAGTCATCATTTCTGCCACAACCTGTCAGGTCTCATTATTTACAACCTTAGAGCTTCTACACATACACAGAGCCCAGGACACGGAGGACAGCAGCAGTCCCTGCATTCACTATTACTAACCCCTCCCCTTGAGCCAGACAAAGCCACGCCCCATCCGTAGGACACTCCTGGGTTTCCTCACCAGACTGATGGCCCCACAGACCCCTCTCCAGTTATCTTCCAGCTGCTTCCTTGACGACACTCCCCTGCACCTGTCACAGGCTCCAGGCTGCCCTCCTGGGGCTCGAGTTATACTCCTTCTCTATCTACTAACAGCACCGACTCCAGTCCTGACACTGGATTGGTTCAAACAGAGAAGAAACAGCTCAGAAGTAGTCTGTGTTGTTCCCAGGTACCTGCATCTTCACAGAGTGACTGCCAGGGGGCAGCACAGCCAAAGCACTCACAGCCCACAAGGGTACAAATCATCAATCGGATGTCAGCAGCCTTGTCAGAGGCGCAGAGACTAGTAATTCCACAATATTTTGGGACAGCAGAGGAAGAAGCAAGTGCTGAGCTGAAGTGGTCACTGCTGTTTTGTCACAACACCAGACATATGTTCTTAAAAGCATGTAAGCGCACATTCTTAGGCATTCTCGGTCGTCTTCTCCCTTTCTGACATTATACCAATTGTATACACCCGAATGGAGAAAAGTTCAAATATAAGGTACTAGGAATATGCGCCAAAGGTAGGCAAATTAAACATTTCAAGTACAAATATTACCATATTTATTGATGTAAAATGTAAACAAGTTAGACTGAAAATATGTGTGTGTGTTTACAAAGGATGTCTAAAGTGTATGCTGTGAGGTCAGGTTGCAGTTCACTACTTGCATTTGTGCCTTTCACAAGCATGAGTACCTAGTTACACTAATGTCTGCTCTGACTTGTTATTCTGAGAGTCTTGTGCTAAAGGGGGGCTTCCACCCTAGTTTGAGGGACCAGAGTACGAATGCCCCAGGGCACAGGAAGTACACAGTCCTCATTGATACAACTGTGGCCCAGTAACTTCTGACTGCCCTTTGACCCCACAGACTGGCACATATATGTCATCAGACTATAGCACCGTGGTACATATGCACACATGTGCATGTACACGTCAGCCAGTTTTTTATTCATTTATGTGCTAATACTGTTCAGCATCAGGATGTGATGTCGAAGGAGACTGGTAGAGAGCGCCGAAGTCTCTGGTATTTCAAGACAAAACTAGAGACCTTTTCACACTCATATACTGCTCCAGGCAGATCTTCCACTGCAAATGCAAGTTATATGAGTCCAGCTGAAAACTGTTTAATTTTGGGTACTTGCTTTAGTCAAATGTTACCATTTGCAACTCACAAAAAAAAAGCAAAGGGCAATTTCATACATTAACACTTTGGTAAAGTCGTTCTTTCACACCGTACATTTCCGTAAGTTTCTCTCTCCTTGTAAGTTATCCGGTGTGAAGGCCAAGTGGAGTCAGGTCCACACTGTGCATCTTACAGTTGTGTAGCCAGAGTAGAGAGGTGTCCACACAGACACAGGACGTAGACAACACCTGTGTGTAGCATCAAGTGTCCCCAGCAACGCCTATAGAATAATGTATAGATGCCCCCAAACCGCAGAAACCACGAGGGGAATGAAAAGAGGAAGAGACGGGTTATGTCAGAGATACAAATGGTTTCCTGCTCAAGACCTGCAATAAATTTAAACAAAAGTATTATTACAAACATTCCAGGTCCTACCGATATTGGAACTCAGATTGCTGGATTCAGAGTCCAGAGTGCTAATCATTACACAATGGAACCAACGTCCACGATCCTCAACCCTAGGAGTCCTGAAGCAGTGTTAGTCACCACCTACTGTCTATCGCTTGAATTCGTTCACACTGTAAATCAAACATGACAAATCCAACAGCACAACTAAAATGTGTATTTCACAAGTAATAACATAAAAACAGAAATATACTTTTGCTGATGCAGAAACAAAGAAAACGTCTCGTCTGATGCTTCGAAATCTGCATTTAACATGGCCCCTTAACTAACCACCAAGAGTCTTTGCACGGCTGGGAACCTTTGTAAAAGCGTCAGTGGGTCACTGTGAATGCAGCAGATCTTCACCTCTGTATTTCTTACAAAGAAGCAGAGTTTTATTCCAGGTACAGGAGGCATCTCTGGTGTCTGATACTACCGGTAGTGTTCAGCCTACCCTCTCTGAGAGAGCAGCAGTGAGGGTACAAAGCACACTGGTTGCAAAATGTGGACACTGCAAACAACAGCTGCAATATCACAGATGATATAAAACACATAAAGTACTCAAGTCTTATACTAGATACAACACAGCAGGGAAATCATGTCATAAAACAAATGATGAACCCACAGTATGGAAGGGGCAGGTAATAAAATGCGAATTTCCCATGGTGGGACCACAGTCAATTGCTGCCTTCTTCTCTGTGCCCCGGTCTCTTTATATAATCTGTACTTTTTGTTGTGCAATAAAAGAAAAACAAGGAATAACCCTTCATAGTATTAATGTACAGGTCAAGAGCTGGGGAGAGAGGGCAGTAGATCTGGGGGTCGGTGTAAACCTCTGACGGCATTAGATGGAAGCAGAAGACAAAGCAAGTGACATTTATTAAGACTTTAGGTGCATTTAGGTTTATAGAAAAAAACTGAGAAAGATTAAAATGTCTGAGTAGTGAAAAAACAAAAATTGAGTTCCCATACCGGGAGTTGAACCCGGGCCGCCTGGGTGAAAACCAGGAATCCTAACCGCTAGACCATATGGGAACTGTGAACTCATCATACAGCTCAGTGTATGTGAGGTGTCTCCTAGGTCACACTGCATTCCGTACACTGAGAGATATATTCTTCTTCTCAGTAGTACACAATCAATTGGGGTAACAGACACTTCACTTCTGACAAAAGAGAAGGAATGACCAGAAGTCATCATTTCTGCCACAACCTGTCAGGTCTCATTATTTACAACCTTAGAGCTTCTACACCTACACAGAGCCCAGGACACGGAGGACAGCAGCAGTCCCTGCATTCACTATTACTAACCCCTCCCCTTGAGCCAGACAAAGCCACGGCCCATCCGTAGGACACTCCTGGGTTTCCTCACCAGACTGATGGCCCCACAGACCCCTCTCCAGTTATCTTCCAGCTGCTTCCTTGACAACACTCCCCTGCACCTGTCACATGCTCCAGGCTGCCCTCCTGGGGCTCAAGTTATACTCCTTCTCTATCTACTAACAGCACCGACTCCAGTCCTGACACTGGATTGGTTCAAACAGAGAAGAACAGCTCAGAAGTAGTCTGTGTTGTTCCCAGGTACCTGCATCTTCACAGAGTGACTGCCAGGGGGCAGCACAGCCAAAGCACTCACAGCCCACAAGGCTACAAATCATCAATCGGATGTCAGCAGCCTTGTCAGAGGCGCAGAGACTAGTAATTCCACAATATTTTGGGACAGCAGAGGAAGAAGCAAGTGCTGAGCTGAAGTGGTCACTGCTGTTTTGTCACAACACCAGACATATGTTCTTAAAAGCATGTAAGCGCACATTCTTAGGCATTCTCGGTCGTCTTCTCCCTTTCTGACATTATACCAATTGTATACACCCGAATGGAGAAAAGTTCAAATATAAGGTACTAGGAATATGCGCCAAAGGTAGGCAAATTAAACATTTCAAGTACAAATATTACCATATTTATTGATGTAAAATGTAAACAAGTTAGACTGAAAATATGTGTGTGTGTTTACAAAGGATGTCTAAAGTGTATGCTGTGAGGTCAGGTTGCAGTTCACTACTTGCACTTGTGCCTTTCACAAGTGTGAGTACCCAGTTACACTAATGTCTGCTCTGACTTGTTATTCTGAGAGTCATGTGCTAAAGGGGGGCTTCCACCCTAGTTTGAGGGACCAGAGTACGAATGCCCCAGGGCACAGGAAGTACACAGTCCTCGTTGATACAACTGTGGCCCAGTAACTTCTGACTGCCCTTTGACCCCACAGACTGGCACATATATGTCATCAGACTATAGCACCGTGGTACATATGCACACATGTGCATGTACACGTCAGCCAGTTTTTTATTCATTTATGTGCTAATACTGTTCAGCATCAGGATGTGATGTCGAAGGAGACTGGTGGAGAGCGCCGAAGTCTCTGGTATTTCAAAACAAAACTAGAGACCTTTTCACACTCATATACTGCTCCAGGCAGATCTTCCACTGCAAATGCAAGTTATATGAGTCCAGCTGAAAACTGTTTAATTTTGGGTACTTGCTTTAGTCAAATGTTACCATTTGCAACTCACAAAAAAAAAGCAAAGGGCAATTTCATACATGAACACTTTGGTAAAGTCGTTCTTTCACACCGTACATTTCCGTAAGTTTCTCTCTCCTTGTAAGTTATCCGGTGTGAAGGCCAAGTGGAGTCAGGTCCACACTGTGCATCTTACAGTTGTGTAGCCAGAGTAGAGAGGTGTCCACACAGACACAGGACGTAGACAACACCTGTGTGTAGCATCAAGTGTCCCCAGCAACGCCTATAGAATAATGCATAGATGCCCCCAAACCGCAGAAACCACGAGGGGAATGAAAAGAGGAAGAGACGGGTTATGTCAGAGATACAAATGGTTTCCTGCTCAAGACCTGCAATAAATTTAAACAAAAGTATTATTACAAACATTCCAGGTCCTACCGATATTGGAACTCAGATTGCTGGATTCAGAGTCCAGAGTGCTAATCATTACACGATGGAACCAACGTCCACGATCCTCAACCCTAGGAGTCCTGAAGCAGTGTCAGTCACCACCTACTGTCTATCGCTTGAATTCGTTCACACTGTAAATCAAACATGACAAATCCAACAGCACAACTAAAATGTGTATTTCACAAGTAATAACATAAAAACAGAAATATACTTTTGCTGATGCAGAAACAAAGAAAACGACTCGTCTGATGCTTCGAAATCTCCATTTAGCATGGCCCCTTAACTAACCACCAAGAGTCTTTGCACGGCTGGGAACCTTTGTAAAAGAGTCAGTGGGTCACTGTGAATGCAGCAGATCTTCACCCCTGTATTTCTTACAAAGAAGCAGAGTTTTATTCCAGGTACAGGAGGCATCTCTGGTGTCTGATACTACCGGTAGTGTTCAGCCTACCCTCTCTGAGAGAGCAGCAGTGAGGGTACAAAGCACACTGGTTGCAAAATGTGGACACTGCAAACAACAGCTGCAATATCACAGATGATATAAAACACATAAAGTACTCAAGTCTTATACTAGATACAACACAGCAGGGAAATCATGTCATAAAACAAATGATGAACCCACAGTATGGAAGGGGCAGGTAATAAAATGCGAATTTCCCATGGTGGGACCACAGTCAATTGCTGCCTTCTTCTCTGTGCCCCGGTCTCTTTATATAATCTGTACTTTTTGTTGTGCAATAAAAGTAAAACAAGGAATAACCCTTCATAGTATTAATGTACAGGTCAAGGGCTGGGGAGAGAGGGCAGTAGATCTGGGGGTCGGTGTAAACCTCTGACGGCATTAGATGGAAGCAGAAGACAAAGCAAGTGACATTTATGTGCATTTTAGGTGCATTTAGGTTTATTGAAAAAAACTGAGAAAGATTAAAATGTCTGAGTAGTGAAAAAAAAAAAATGGTGTTCCCATACCGGGAGTTGAACCCGGGCCGCCTGGGTGAAAACCAGGAACCCTAACCGCTAGACCATATGGGAACTGTGAACTCATCATACAGCTCAGTGTATGTGAGGTGTCTCCTAGGTCACACTGCATTCCGTACACTGAGAGTTATATTCTTCTTCTCAGTAGTACACAATCAATTGGGGTAACAGACACTTCTCTTCTGACAAAAGAGAAGGAATGACCAGAAGTCATCATTTCTGCCACAACCTGTCAGGTCTCATTATTTACAACCTTAGAGCTTCTACACCTACACAGAGCCCAGGACACGGAGGACAGCAGCAGTCCCTGCATTCAATATTACTAATCCCTCCCCTTGAGCCAGACAAAGCCACGCCCCATCCGTAGGACACTCCTGGGTTTCCTCACCAGACTGATGGCCCCACAGACCCCTCTCCAGTTATCTTCCAGCTGCTTCCTTGACGACACTCCCCTGCACCTGTCACAGGCTCCAGGCTGCCCTCCTGGGGCTCGAGTTATACTCCTTCTCTATCTACTAACAGCACCGACTCCAGTCCTGACACTGGATTGGTTCAAACAGAGAAGAAACAGCTCAGAAGTAGTCTGTGTTGTTCCCAGGTACCTGCATCTTCTCAGAGTGACTGCCAGGGGGCAGCACAGCCAAAGCACTCACAGCCCACAAGGGTACAAATCATCATTCGGATGTCAGCAGCCTTGTCAGAGGCGCAGAGACTGGTAATTCCACAATATTTTGGGACAGCAGAGGAAGAAGCAAGTGCTGAGCTGAAGTGGTCACTGCTGTTTTGTCACAACACCAGACATATGTTCTTAAAAGCATGTAAGCGCACATTCTTAGGCATTCTCGGTCGTCTTCTCCCTTTCTGACATTATACCAATTGTATACACCCGAATGGAGAATAGTTAAAATATAAGGTACTAGGAATATGCGCCAAAGGTAGGCAAATTAAACATTTCAAGTACAAATATTACCATATTTATTGATGTAAAATGTAAACAAGTTAGACTGAAAATATGTGTGTGTGTTTACAAAGGATGTCTAAAGTGTATGCTGTGAGGTCAGGTTGCAGTTCACTACTTGCACTTGTGCCTTTCACAAGCATGAGTACCCAGTTACACTAATGTCTGCTCTAACTTGTTATTCTGAGAGTCATGTGCTAAAGGGGGGCTTCCACCCTAGTTTGAGGGACCAGAGTACGAATGCCCCAGGGCACAGGAAGTACACAGTCCTCATTGATACAACTGTGGCCCAGTAACTTCTGACTGCCCTTTGACCCCACAGACTGGCACATATATGTCATCAGACTATAGCACCGTGGTACATATGCACACATGTGCATGTACACGTCAGCCAGTTTTTTATTCATTTATGTGCTAATACTGTTCAGCATCAGGATGTGATGTCGAAGGAGACTGGTAGAGAGCGCCGAAGTCTCTGGTATTTCAAGACAAAACTAGAGACCTTTTCACACTCATATACTGCTCCAGGCAGATCTTCCACTGCAAATGCAAGTTATATGAGTCCAGCTGAAAACTGTTTAATTTTGGGTACTTGCTTTAGTCAAATGTTACCATTTGCAACTCACAAAAAAAAAGCAAAGGGCAATTTCATACATTAACACTTTGGTAAAGTCGTTCTTTCACACCGTACATTTCCGTAAGTTTCTCTCTCCTTGTAAGTTATCCGGTGTGAAGGCCAAGTGGAGTCAGGTCCACACTGTGCATCTTACAGTTGTGTAGCCAGAGTAGAGAGGTGTCCACACAGACACAGGACGTAGACAACACCTGTGTGTAGCATCAAGTGTCCCCAGCAACGCCTATAGAATAATGTATAGATGCCCCCAAACCGCAGAAACCACGAGGGGAATGAAAAGAGGAAGAGACGGGTTATGTCAGAGATACAAATGGTTTCCTGCTCAAGACCTGCAATAAATTTAAACAAAAGTATTATTACAAACATTCCAGGTCCTACCGATATTGGAACTCAGATTGCTGGATTCAGAGTCCAGAGTGCTAATCATTACACGATGGAACCAACGTCCACGATCCTCAACCCTAGGAGTCCTGAAGCAGTGTTAGTCACCACCTACTGTCTATCGCTTGAATTCGTTCACACTGTAAATCAAACATGACAAATCCAACAGCACAACTAAAATGTGTATTTCACAAGTAATAACATAAAAACAGAAATATACTTTTGCTGATGCAGAAACAAAGAAAACGTCTCGTCTGATGCTTCGAAATCTCCATTTAGCATGGCCCCTTAACTAACCACCAAGAGTCTTTGCACGGCTGGGAACCTTTGTAAAAGAGTCAGTGGGTCACTGTGAATGCAGCAGATCTTCACCCCTGTATTTCTTACAAAGAAGCAGAGTTTTATTCCAGGTACAGGAGGCATCTCTGGTGTCTGATACTACCGGTAGTGTTCAGCCTACCCTCTCTGAGAGAGCAGCAGTGAGGGTACAAAGCACACTGGTTGCAAAATGTGGACACTGCAAACAACAGCTGCAATATCACAGATGATATAAAACACATAAAGTACTCAAGTCTTATACTAGATACAACACAGCAGGGAAATCATGTCATAAAACAAATGATGAACCCACAGTATGGAAGGGGCAGGTAATAAAATGCGAATTTCCCATGGTGGGACCACAGTCAATTGCTGCCTTCTTCTCTGTGCCCCGGTCTCTTTATATAATCTGTACTTTTTGTTGTGCAATAAAAGAAAAACAAGGAATAACCCTTCATAGTATTAATGTACAGGTCAAGGGCTGGGGAGAGAGGGCAGTAGATCTGGGGGTCGGTGTAAACCTCTGACGGCATTAGATGGAAGCAGAAGACAAAGCAAGTGACATTTATTGAGACTTTAGGTGCATTTAGGTTTATAGAAAAAAACTGAGAAAGATTAAAATGTCTGAGTAGTGAAAAAACAAAAATTGAGTTCCCATACCGGGAGTTGAACCCGGGCCGCCTGGGAGAAAACCAGGAATCCTAACCGCTAGACCATATGGGAACTGTGAACACATCATACAGCTCAGTGTATGTGAGGTGTCTCCTAGGTCACACTGCATTCCGTACACTGAGAGTTATATTCTTCTTCTCAGTAGTACACAATCAATTGGGGTAACAGACACTTCACTTCTGACAAAAGAGAAGGAATGACCAGAAGTCATCATTTCTGCCACAACCTGTCAGGTCTCATTATTTACAACCTTAGAGCTTCTACACATACACAGAGCCCAGGACACGGAGGACAGCAGCAGTCCCTGCATTCACTATTACTAACCCCTCCCCTTGAGCCAGACAAAGCCACGCCCCATCCGTAGGACACTCCTGGGTTTCCTCACCAGACTGATGGCCCCACAGACCCCTCTCCAGTTATCTTCCAGCTGCTTCCTTGACGACACTCCCCTGCACCTGTCACAGGCTCCAGGCTGCCCTCCTGGGGCTCGAGTTATACTCCTTCTCTATCTACTAACAGCACCGACTCCAGTCCTGACACTGGATTGGTTCAAACAGAGAAGAAACAGCTCAGAAGTAGTCTGTGTTGTTCCCAGGTACCTGCATCTTCACAGAGTGACTGCCAGGGGGCAGCACAGCCAAAGCACTCACAGCCCACAAGGGTACAAATCATCAATCGGATGTCAGCAGCCTTGTCAGAGGCGCAGAGACTAGTAATTCCACAATATTTTGGGACAGCAGAGGAAGAAGCAAGTGCTGAGCTGAAGTGGTCACTGCTGTTTTGTCACAACAAAAGACATATGTACTTAAAAGCATGTAAGCGCACATTCTTAGGCATTCTCGGTCGTCTTCTCCCTTTCTGACATTATACCAATTGTATACACCCGAATGGAGAAAAGTTCAAATATAAGGTACTAGGAATATGCGCCAAAGGTAGGCAAATTAAACATTTCAAGTACAAATATTACCATATTTATTGATGTAAAATGTAAACAAGTTAGACTGAAAATATGTGTGTGTGTTTACAAAGGATGTCTAAAGTGTATGCTGTGAGGTCAGGTTGCAGTTCACTACTTGCATTTGTGCCTTTCACAAGCATGAGTACCTAGTTACACTAATGTCTGCTCTGACTTGTTATTCTGAGAGTCTTGTGCTAAAGGGGGGCTTCCACCCTAGTTTGAGGGACCAGAGTACGAATGCCCCAGGGCACAGGAAGTACACAGTCCTCATTGATACAACTGTGGCCCAGTAACTTCTGACTGCCCTTTGACCCCACAGACTGGCACATATATGTCATCAGACTATAGCACCGTGGTACATATGCACACATGTGCATGTACACGTCAGCCAGTTTTTTATTCATTTATGTGCTAATACTGTTCAGCATCAGGATGTGATGTCGAAGGAGACTGGTAGAGAGCGCCGAAGTCTCTGGTATTTCAAGACAAAACTAGAGACCTTTTCACACTCATATACTGCTCCAGGCAGATCTTCCACTGCAAATGCAAGTTATATGAGTCCAGCTGAAAACTGTTTAATTTTGGGTACTTGCTTTAGTCAAATGTTACCATTTGCAACTCACAAAAAAAAAGCAAAGGGCAATTTCATACATTAACACTTTGGTAAAGTCGTTCTTTCACACCGTACATTTCCGTAAGTTTCTCTCTCCTTGTAAGTTATCCGGTGTGAAGGCCAAGTGGAGTCAGGTCCACACTGTGCATCTTACAGTTGTGTAGCCAGAGTAGAGAGGTGTCCACACAGACACAGGACGTAGACAACACCTGTGTGTAGCATCAAGTGTCCCCAGCAACGCCTATAGAATAATGTATAGATGCCCCCAAACCGCAGAAACCACGAGGGGAATGAAAAGAGGAAGAGACGGGTTATGTCAGAGATACAAATGGTTTCCTGCTCAAGACCTGCAATAAATTTAAACAAAAGTATTATTACAAACATTCCAGGTCCTACCGATATTGGAACTCAGATTGCTGGATTCAGAGTCCAGAGTGCTAATCATTACACAATGGAACCAACGTCCACGATCCTCAACCCTAGGAGTCCTGAAGCAGTGTTAGTCACCACCTACTGTCTATCGCTTGAATTCGTTCACACTGTAAATCAAACATGACAAATCCAACAGCACAACTAAAATGTGTATTTCACAAGTAATAACATAAAAACAGAAATATACTTTTGCTGATGCAGAAACAAAGAAAACGTCTCGTCTGATGCTTCGAAATCTGCATTTAACATGGCCCCTTAACTAACCACCAAGAGTCTTTGCACGGCTGGGAACCTTTGTAAAAGCGTCAGTGGGTCACTGTGAATGCAGCAGATCTTCACCTCTGTATTTCTTACAAAGAAGCAGAGTTTTATTCCAGGTACAGGAGGCATCTCTGGTGTCTGATACTACCGGTAGTGTTCAGCCTACCCTCTCTGAGAGAGCAGCAGTGAGGGTACAAAGCACACTGGTTGCAAAATGTGGACACTGCAAACAACAGCTGCAATATCACAGATGATATAAAACACATAAAGTACTCAAGTCTTATACTAGATACAACACAGCAGGGAAATCATGTCATAAAACAAATGATGAACCCACAGTATGGAAGGGGCAGGTAATAAAATGCGAATTTCCCATGGTGGGACCACAGTCAATTGCTGCCTTCTTCTCTGTGCCCCGGTCTCTTTATATAATCTGTACTTTTTGTTGTGCAATAAAAGAAAAACAAGGAATAACCCTTCATAGTATTAATGTACAGGTCAAGAGCTGGGGAGAGAGGGCAGTAGATCTGGGGGTCGGTGTAAACCTCTGACGGCATTAGATGGAAGCAGAAGACAAAGCAAGTGACATTTATTAAGACTTTAGGTGCATTTAGGTTTATAGAAAAAAACTGAGAAAGATTAAAATGTCTGAGTAGTGAAAAAACAAAAATTGAGTTCCCATACCGGGAGTTGAACCCGGGCCGCCTGGGTGAAAACCAGGAATCCTAACCGCTAGACCATATGGGAACTGTGAACTCATCATACAGCTCAGTGTATGTGAGGTGTCTCCTAGGTCACACTGCATTCCGTACACTGAGAGATATATTCTTCTTCTCAGTAGTACACAATCAATTGGGGTAACAGACACTTCACTTCTGACAAAAGAGAAGGAATGACCAGAAGTCATCATTTCTGCCACAACCTGTCAGGTCTCATTATTTACAACCTTAGAGCTTCTACACCTACACAGAGCCCAGGACACGGAGGACAGCAGCAGTCCCTGCATTCACTATTACTAACCCCTCCCCTTGAACCAGACAAAGCCACGGCCCATCCGTAGGACACTCCTGGGTTTCCTCACCAGACTGATGGCCCCACAGACCCCTCTCCAGTTATCTTCCAGCTGCTTCCTTGACAACACTCCCCTGCACCTGTCACATGCTCCAGGCTGCCCTCCTGGGGCTCAAGTTATACTCCTTCTCTATCTACTAACAGCACCGACTCCAGTCCTGACACTGGATTGGTTCAAACAGAGAAGAACAGCTCAGAAGTAGTCTGTGTTGTTCCCAGGTACCTGCATCTTCACAGAGTGACTGCCAGGGGGCAGCACAGCCAAAGCACTCACAGCCCACAAGGCTACAAATCATCAATCGGATGTCAGCAGCCTTGTCAGAGGCGCAGAGACTAGTAATTCCACAATATTTTGGGACAGCAGAGGAAGAAGCAAGTGCTGAGCTGAAGTGGTCACTGCTGTTTTGTCACAACACCAGACATATGTTCTTAAAAGCATGTAAGCGCACATTCTTAGGCATTCTCGGTCGTCTTCTCCCTTTCTGACATTATACCAATTGTATACACCCGAATGGAGAAAAGTTCAAATATAAGGTACTAGGAATATGCGCCAAAGGTAGGCAAATTAAACATTTCAAGTACAAATATTACCATATTTATTGATGTAAAATGTAAACAAGTTAGACTGAAAATATGTGTGTGTGTTTACAAAGGATGTCTAAAGTGTATGCTGTGAGGTCAGGTTGCAGTTCACTACTTGCACTTGTGCCTTTCACAAGTGTGAGTACCCAGTTACACTAATGTCTGCTCTGACTTGTTATTCTGAGAGTCATGTGCTAAAGGGGGGCTTCCACCCTAGTTTGAGGGACCAGAGTACGAATGCCCCAGGGCACAGGAAGTACACAGTCCTCGTTGATACAACTGTGGCCCAGTAACTTCTGACTGCCCTTTGACCCCACAGACTGGCACATATATGTCATCAGACTATAGCACCGTGGTACATATGCACACATGTGCATGTACACGTCAGCCAGTTTTTTATTCATTTATGTGCTAATACTGTTCAGCATCAGGATGTGATGTCGAAGGAGACTGGTGGAGAGCGCCGAAGTCTCTGGTATTTCAAAACAAAACTAGAGACCTTTTCACACTCATATACTGCTCCAGGCAGATCTTCCACTGCAAATGCAAGTTATATGAGTCCAGCTGAAAACTGTTTAATTTTGGGTACTTGCTTTAGTCAAATGTTACCATTTGCAACTCACAAAAAAAAAGCAAAGGGCAATTTCATACATTAACACTTTGGTAAAGTCGTTCTTTCACACCGTACATTTCCGTAAGTTTCTCTCTCCTTGTAAGTTATCCGGTGTGAAGGCCAAGTGGAGTCAGGTCCACACTGTGCATCTTACAGTTGTGTAGCCAGAGTAGAGAGGTGTCCACACAGACACAGGACGTAGACAACACCTGTGTGTAGCATCAAGTGTCCCCAGCAACGCCTATAGAATAATGCATAGATGCCCCCAAACCGCAGAAACCACGAGGGGAATGAAAAGAGGAAGAGACGGGTTATGTCAGAGATACAAATGGTTTCCTGCTCAAGACCTGCAATAAATTTAAACAAAAGTATTATTACAAACATTCCAGGTCCTACCGATATTGGAACTCAGATTGCTGGATTCAGAGTCCAGAGTGCTAATCATTACACGATGGAACCAACGTCCACGATCCTCAACCCTAGGAGTCCTGAAGCAGTGTCAGTCACCACCTACTGTCTATCGCTTGAATTCGTTCACACTGTAAATCAAACATGACAAATCCAACAGCACAACTAAAATGTGTATTTCACAAGTAATAACATAAAAACAGAAATATACTTTTGCTGATGCAGAAACAAAGAAAACGATTCGTCTGATGCTTCGAAATCTCCATTTAGCATGGCCCCTTAACTAACCACCAAGAGTCTTTGCACGGCTGGGAACCTTTGTAAAAGAGTCAGTGGGTCACTGTGAATGCAGCAGATCTTCACCCCTGTATTTCTTACAAAGAAGCAGAGTTTTATTCCAGGTACAGGAGGCATCTCTGGTGTGTGATACTACCGGTAGTGTTCAGCCTACCCTCTCTGAGAGAGCAGCAGTGAGGGTACAAAGCACACTGGTTGCAAAATGTGGACACTGCAAACAACAGCTGCAATATCACAGATGATATAAAACACATAAAGTACTCAAGTCTTATACTAGATACAACACAGCAGGGAAATCATGTCATAAAACAAATGATGAACCCACAGTATGGAAGGGGCAGGTAATAAAATGCGAATTTCCCATGGTGGGACCACAGTCAATTGCTGCCTTCTTCTCTGTGCCCCGGTCTCTTTATATAATCTGTACTTTTTGTTGTGCAATAAAAGTAAAACAAGGAATAACCCTTCATAGTATTAATGTACAGGTCAAGGGCTGGGGAGAGAGGGCAGTATATCTGGGGGTCGGTGTAAACCTCTGACGGCATTAGATGGAAGCAGAAGACAAAGCAAGTGACATTTATGTGCATTTTAGGTGCATTTAGGTTTATAGAAAAAAACTGAGAAAGATTAAAATGTCTGAGTAGTGAAAAAAAAAAAAATGGAGTTCCCATACCGGGAGTTGAACCCGGGCCGCCTGGGTGAAAACCAGGAACCCTAACCGCTAGACCATATGGGAACTGAGAACTCATCATACAGCTCAGTGTATGTGAGGTGTCTCCTAGGTCACACTGCATTCCGTACACTGAGAGTTATATTCTTCTTCTCAGTAGTACACAATCAATTGGGGTAACAGACACTTCTCTTCTGACAAAAGAGAAGGAATGACCAGAAGTCATCATTTCTGCCACAAACAGCAGGTCTCATTATTTACAACCTTAGAGCTTCTACACCTACACAGAGCCCAGGACACGGAGGACAGCAGCAGTCCCTGCATTCAATATTACTAACCCCTCCCCTTGAGCCAGACAAAGCCACGCCCCATCCGTAGGACACTCCTGGGTTTCCTCACCAGACTGATGGCCCCACAGACCCCTCTCCAGTTATCTTCCAGCTGCTTCCTTGACGACACTCCCCTGCACCTGTCACAGGCTCCAGGCTGCCCTCCTGGGGCTCGAGTTATACTCCTTCTCTATCTACTAACAGCACCGACTCCAGTCCTGACACTGGATTGGTTCAAACAGAGAAGAAACAGCTCAGAAGTAGTCTGTGTTGTTCCCAGGTACCTGCATCTTCACAGAGTGACTGCCAGGGGGCAGCACAGCCAAAGCACTCACAGCCCACAAGGGTACAAATCATCAATCGGATGTCAGCAGCCTTGTCAGAGGCGCAGAGACTAGTAATTCCACAATATTTTGGGACAGCAGAGGAAGAAGCAAGTGCTGAGCTGAAGTGGTCACTGCTGTTTTGTCACAACACCAGACATATGTTCTTAAAAGCATGTAAGCGCACATTCTTAGGCATTCTCGGTCGTCTTCTCCCTTTCTGACATTATACCAATTGTATACACCCGAATGGAGAAAAGTTAAAATATAAGGTACTAGGAATATGCGCCAAAGGTAGGCAAATTAAACATTTCAAGTACAAATATTACCATATCTATTGATGTAAAATGTAAACAAGTTAGACTGAAAATATGTGTGTGAGTTTACAAAGGATGTCTAAAGTGTATGCTGTGAGGTCAGGTTGCAGTTCACTACTTGCACTTGTGCCTTTCACAAGCATGAGTACCTAGTTACACTAATGTCTGCTCTGACTTGTTATTCTGAGAGTCTTGTGCTAAAGGGGGGCTTCCACCCTAGTTTGAGGGACCAGAGTACGAATGCCCCAGGGCACAGGAAGTACACAGTCCTCATTGATACAACTGTGGCCCAGTAACTTCTGACTGCCCTTTGACCCCACAGACTGGCACATATATGTCATCAGACTATAGCACCGTGGTACATATGCACACATGTGCATGTACACGTCAGCCAGTTTTTTATTCATTTATGTGCTAATACTGTTCAGCATCAGGATGTGATGTCGAAGGAGACTGGTAGAGAGCGCCGAAGTCTCTGGTATTTCAAGACAAAACTAGAGACCTTTTCACACTCATATACTGCTCCAGGCAGATCTTCCACTGCAAATGCAAGTTATATGAGTCCAGCTGAAAACTGTTTAATTTTGGGTACTTGCTTTAGTCAAATGTTACCATTTGCAACTCACAAAAAAAAAGCAAAGGGCAATTTCATACATTAACACTTTGGTAAAGTCATTCTTTCACACCGTACATTTCCGTAAGTTTCTCTCTCCTTGTAAGTTATCCGGTGTGAAGGCCAAGTGGAGTCAGGTCCACACTGTGCATCTTACAGTTGTGTAGCCAGAGTAGAGAGGTGTCCACACAGACACAGGACGTAGACAACACCTGTGTGTAGCATCAAGTGTCCCCAGCAACGCCTATAGAATAATGTATAGATGCCCCCAAACCGCAGAAACCACGAGGGGAATGAAAAGAGGAAGAGACGGGTTATGTCAGAGATACAAATGGTTTCCTGCTCAAGACCTGCAATAAATTTAAACAAAAGTATTATTACAAACATTCCGGGTCCTACCGATATTGGAACTCAGATTGCTGGATTCAGAGTCCAGAGTGCTAATCATTACACGATGGAACCAACGTCCACGATCCTCAACCCTAGGAGTCCGGAAGCAGTGTTAGTCACCACCTACTGTCTATCGCTTGAATTCGTTCACACTGTAAATCAAACATGACAAATCCAACAGCACAACTAAAATGTGTATTTCACAAGTAATAACATAAAAACAGAAATATACTTTTGCTGATGCAGAAACAAAGAAAACGTCTCGTCTGATGCTTCGAAATCTCCATTTAGCATGGCCCCTTAACTAACCACCAAGAGTCTTTGCACGGCTGGGAACCTTTGTAAAAGAGTCAGTGGGTCACTGTGAATGCAGCAGATCTTCACCCCTGTATTTCTTACAAAGAAGCAGAGTTTTATTCCAGGTACAGGAGGCATCTCTGGTGTCTGATACTACCGGTAGTGTTCAGCCTACCCTCTCTGAGAGAGCAGCAGTGAGGGTACAAAGCACACTGGTTGCAAAATGTGGACACTGCAAACAACAGCTGCAATATCACAGATGATATAAAACACATAAAGTACTCAAGTCTTATACTAGATACAACACAGCAGGGAAATCATGTCATAAAACAAATGATGAACCCACAGTATGGAAGGGGCAGGTAATAAAATGCGAATTTCCCATGGTGGGACCACAGTCAATTGCTGCCTTCTTCTCTGTGCCCCGGTCTCTTTATATAATCTGTACTTTTTGTTGTGCAATAAAAGAAAAACAAGGAATAACCCTTCATAGTATTAATGTACAGGTCAAGAGCTGGGGAGAGAGGGCAGTAGATCTGGGGGTCGGTGTAAACCTCTGACGGCATTAGATGGAAGCAGAAGACAAAGCAAGTGACATTTATTAAGACTTTAGGTGCATTTAGGTTTATAGAAAAAAACTGAGAAAGATTAAAATGTCTGAGTAGTGAAAAAACAAAAATTGAGTTCCCATACCGGGAGTTGAACCCGGGCCGCCTGGGTGAAAACCAGGAATCCTAACCGCTAGACCATATGGGAACTGTGAACTCATCATACAGCTCAGTGTATGTGAGGTGTCTCCTAGGTCACACTGCATTCCGTACACTGAGAGTTATATTCTTCTTCTCAGTAGTACACAATCAATTGGGGTAACAGACACTTCACTTCTGACAAAAGAGAAGGAATGACCAGAAGTCATCATTTCTGCCACAACCTGTCAGGTCTCATTATTTACAACCTTAGAGCTTCTACACCTACACAGAGCCCAGGACACGGAGGACAGCAGCAGTCCCTGCATTCACTATTACTAACCCCTCCCCTTGAGCTAGACAAAGCCACGCCCCATCCGTAGGACACTCCTGGGTTTCCTCACCAGACTGATGGCCCCACAGACCCCTCTCCAGTTATCTTCCAGCTGCTTCCTTGACGACACTCCCCTGCACCTGTCACAGGCTCCAGGCTGCCCTCCTGGGGCTCAAGTTATACTCCTTCTCTATCTACTAACAGCACCGACTCCAGTCCTGACACTGGATTGGTTCAAACAGAGAAGAACAGCTCAGAAGTAGTCTGTGTTGTTCCCAGGTACCTGCATCTTCACAGAGTGACTGCCAGGGGGCAGCACAGCCAAAGCACTCACAGCCCACAAGGCTACAAATCATCAATCGGATGTCAGCAGCCTTGTCAGAGGCGCAGAGACTAGTAATTCCACAATATTTTGGGACAGCAGAGGAAGAAGCAAGTGCTGAGCTGAAGTGGTCACTGCTGTTTTGTCACAACACCAGACATATGTTCTTAAAAGCATGTAAGCGCACATTCTTAGGCATTCTCGGTCGTCTTCTCCCTTTCTGACATTATACCAATTGTATACACCCGAATGGAGAAAAGTTCAAATATAAGGTACTAGGAATATGCGCCAAAGGTAGGCAAATTAAACATTTCAAGTACAAATATTACCATATTTATTGATGTAAAATGTAAACAAGTTAGACTGAAAATATGTGTGTGTGTTTACAAAGGATGTCTAAAGTGTATGCTGTGAGGTCAGGTTGCAGTTCACTACTTGCACTTGTGCCTTTCACAAGTGTGAGTACCCAGTTACACTAATGTCTGCTCTGACTTGTTATTCTGAGAGTCATGTGCTAAAGGGGGGCTTCCACCCTAGTTTGAGGGACCAGAGTACGAATGCCCCAGGGCACAGGAAGTACACAGTCCTCGTTGATACAACTGTGGCCCAGTAACTTCTGACTGCCCTTTGACCCCACAGACTGGCACATATATGTCATCAGACTATAGCACCGTGGTACATATGCACACATGTGCATGTACACGTCAGCCAGTTTTTTATTCATTTATGTGCTAATACTGTTCAGCATCAGGATGTGATGTCGAAGGAGACTGGTGGAGAGCGCCGAAGTCTCTGGTATTTCAAAACAAAACTAGAGACCTTTTCACACTCATATACTGCTCCAGGCAGATCTTCCACTGCAAATGCAAGTTATATGAGTCCAGCTGAAAACTGTTTAATTTTGGGTACTTGCTTTAGTCAAATGTTACCATTTGCAACTCACAAAAAAAAAGCAAAGGGCAATTTCATACATTAACACTTTGGTAAAGTCGTTCTTTCACACCGTACATTTCCGTAAGTTTCTCTCTCCTTGTAAGTTATCCGGTGTGAAGGCCAAGTGGAGTCAGGTCCACACTGTGCATCTTACAGTTGTGTAGCCAGAGTAGAGAGGTGTCCACACAGACACAGGACGTAGACAACACCTGTGTGTAGCATCAAGTGTCCCCAGCAACGCCTATAGAATAATGCATAGATGCCCCCAAACCGCAGAAACCACGAGGGGAATGAAAAGAGGAAGAGACGGGTTATGTCAGAGATACAAATGGTTTCCTGCTCAAGACCTGCAATAAATTTAAACAAAAGTATTATTACAAACATTCCAGGTCCTACCGATATTGGAACTCAGATTGCTGGATTCAGAGTCCAGAGTGCTAATCATTACACGATGGAACCAACGTCCACGATCCTCAACCCTAGGAGTCCTGAAGCAGTGTCAGTCACCACCTACTGTCTATCGCTTGAATTCGTTCACACTGTAAATCAAACATGACAAATCCAACAGCACAACTAAAATGTGTATTTCACAAGTAATAACATAAAAACAGAAATATACTTTTGCTGATGCAGAAACAAAGAAAACGTCTCGTCTGATGCTTCGAAATCTCCATTTAGCATGGCCCCTTAACTAACCACCAAGAGTCTTTGCACGGCTGGGAACCTTTGTAAAAGAGTCAGTGGGTCACTGTGAATGCAGCAGATCTTCACCCCTGTATTTCTTACAAAGAAGCAGAGTTTTATTCCAGGTACAGGAGGCATCTCTGGTGTCTGATACTACCGGTAGTGTTCAGCCTACCCTCTCTGAGAGAGCAGCAGTGAGGGTACAAAGCACACTGGTTGCAAAATGTGGACACTGCAAACAACAGCTGCAATATCACAGATGATATACAACACATAAAGTACTCAAGTCTTATACTAGATACAACACAGCAGGGAAATCATGTCATAAAACAAATGATGAACCCACAGTATGGAAGGGGCAGGTAATAAAATGCGAATTTCCCATGGTGGGACCACAGTCAATTGCTGCCTTCTTCTCTGTGCCCCGGTCTCTTTATATAATCTGTACTTTTTGTTGTGCAATAAAAGAAAAACAAGGAATAACCCTTCATAGTATTAATGTACAGGTCAAGAGCTGGGGAGAGAGGGCAGTAGATCTGGGGGTCGGTGTAAACCTCTGACGGCATTAGATGGAAGCAGAAGACAAAGCAAGTGACATTTATTAAGACTTTAGGTGCATTTAGGTTTATAGAAAAAAACTGAGAAAGATTAAAATGTCTGAGTAGTGAAAAAACAAAAATTGAGTTCCCATACCGGGAGTTGAACCCGGGCCGCCTGGGTGAAAACCAGGAATCCTAACCGCTAGACCATATGGGAACTGTGAACTCATCATACAGCTCAGTGTATGTGAGGTGTCTCCTAGGTCACACTGCATTCCGTACACTGAGAGATATATTCTTCTTCTCAGTAGTACACAATCAATTGGGGTAACAGACACTTCACTTCTGACAAAAGAGAAGGAATGACCAGAAGTCATCATTTCTGCCACAACCTGTCAGGTCTCATTATTTACAACCTTAGAGCTTCTACACCTACACAGAGCCCAGGACACGGAGGACAGCAGCAGTCCCTGCATTCACTATTACTAACCCCTCCCCTTGAGCCAGACAAAGCCACGGCCCATCCGTAGGACACTCCTGGGTTTCCTCACCAGACTGATGGCCCCACAGACCCCTCTCCAGTTATCTTCCAGCTGCTTCCTTGACAACACTCCCCTGCACCTGTCACATGCTCCAGGCTGCCCTCCTGGGGCTCAAGTTATACTCCTTCTCTATCTACTAACAGCACCGACTCCAGTCCTGACACTGGATTGGTTCAAACAGAGAAGAACAGCTCAGAAGTAGTCTGTGTTGTTCCCAGGTACCTGCATCTTCACAGAGTGACTGCCAGGGGGCAGCACAGCCAAAGCACTCACAGCCCACAAGGCTACAAATCATCAATCGGATGTCAGCAGCCTTGTCAGAGGCGCAGAGACTAGTAATTCCACAATATTTTGGGACAGCAGAGGAAGAAGCAAGTGCTGAGCTGAAGTGGTCACTGCTGTTTTGTCACAACACCAGACATATGTTCTTAAAAGCATGTAAGCGCACATTCTTAGGCATTCTCGGTCGTCTTCTCCCTTTCTGACATTATACCAATTGTATACACCCGAATGGAGAAAAGTTCAAATATAAGGTACTAGGAATATGCGCCAAAGGTAGGCAAATTAAACATTTCAAGTACAAATATTACCATATTTATTGATGTAAAATGTAAACAAGTTAGACTGAAAATATGTGTGTGTGTTTACAAAGGATGTCTAAAGTGTATGCTGTGAGGTCAGGTTGCAGTTCACTACTTGCACTTGTGCCTTTCACAAGTGTGAGTACCCAGTTACACTAATGTCTGCTCTGACTTGTTATTCTGAGAGTCATGTGCTAAAGGGGGGCTTCCACCCTAGTTTGAGGGACCAGAGTACGAATGCCCCAGGGCACAGGAAGTACACAGTCCTCGTTGATACAACTGTGGCCCAGTAACTTCTGACTGCCCTTTGACCCCACAGACTGGCACATATATGTCATCAGACTATAGCACCGTGGTACATATGCACACATGTGCATGTACACGTCAGCCAGTTTTTTATTCATTTATGTGCTAATACTGTTCAGCATCAGGATGTGATGTCGAAGGAGACTGGTGGAGAGCGCCGAAGTCTCTGGTATTTCAAAACAAAACTAGAGACCTTTTCACACTCATATACTGCTCCAGGCAGATCTTCCACTGCAAATGCAAGTTATATGAGTCCAGCTGAAAACTGTTTAATTTTGGGTACTTGCTTTAGTCAAATGTTACCATTTGCAACTCACAAAAAAAAAGCAAAGGGCAATTTCATACATTAACACTTTGGTAAAGTCGTTCTTTCACACCGTACATTTCCGTAAGTTTCTCTCTCCTTGTAAGTTATCCGGTGTGAAGGCCAAGTGGAGTCAGGTCCACACTGTGCATCTTACAGTTGTGTAGCCAGAGTAGAGAGGTGTCCACACAGACACAGGACGTAGACAACACCTGTGTGTAGCATCAAGTGTCCCCAGCAACGCCTATAGAATAATGCATAGATGCCCCCAAACCGCAGAAACCACGAGGGGAATGAAAAGAGGAAGAGACGGGTTATGTCAGAGATACAAATGGTTTCCTGCTCAAGACCTGCAATAAATTTAAACAAAAGTATTATTACAAACATTCCAGGTCCTACCGATATTGGAACTCAGATTGCTGGATTCAGAGTCCAGAGTGCTAATCATTACACGATGGAACCAACGTCCACGATCCTCAACCCTAGGAGTCCTGAAGCAGTGTCAGTCACCACCTACTGTCTATCGCTTGAATTCGTTCACACTGTAAATCAAACATGACAAATCCAACAGCACAACTAAAATGTGTATTTCACAAGTAATAACATAAAAACAGAAATATACTTTTGCTGATGCAGAAACAAAGAAAACGACTCGTCTGATGCTTCGAAATCTCCATTTAGCATGGCCCCTTAACTAACCACCAAGAGTCTTTGCACGGCTGGGAACCTTTGTAAAAGAGTCAGTGGGTCACTGTGAATGCAGCAGATCTTCACCCCTGTATTTCTTACAAAGAAGCAGAGTTTTATTCCAGGTACAGGAGGCATCTCTGGTGTCTGATACTACCGGTAGTGTTCAGCCTACCCTCTCTGAGAGAGCAGCAGTGAGGGTACAAAGCACACTGGTTGCAAAATGTGGACACTGCAAACAACAGCTGCAATATCACAGATGATATAAAACACATAAAGTACTCAAGTCTTATACTAGATACAACACAGCAGGGAAATCATGTCATAAAACAAATGATGAACCCACAGTATGGAAGGGGCAGGTAATAAAATGCGAATTTCCCATGGTGGGACCACAGTCAATTGCTGCCTTCTTCTCTGTGCCCCGGTCTCTTTATATAATCTGTACTTTTTGTTGTGCAATAAAAGTAAAACAAGGAATAACCCTTCATAGTATTAATGTACAGGTCAAGGGCTGGGGAGAGAGGGCAGTATATCTGGGGGTCGGTGTAAACCTCTGACGGCATTAGATGGAAGCAGAAGACAAAGCAAGTGACATTTATGTGCATTTTAGGTGCATTTAGGTTTATAGAAAAAAACTGAGAAAGATTAAAATGTCTGAGTAGTGAAAAAAAAAAAAATGGAGTTCCCATACCGGGAGTTGAACCCCGGGCCGCCTGGGTGAAAACCAGGAACCCTAACCGCTAGACCATATGGGAACTGAGAACTCATCATACAGCTCAGTGTATGTGAGGTGTCTCCTAGGTCACACTGCATTCCGTACACTGAGAGTTATATTCTTCTTCTCAGTAGTACACAATCAATTGGGGTAACAGACACTTCTCTTCTGACAAAAGAGAAGGAATGACCAGAAGTCATCATTTCTGCCACAACCTGTCAGGTCTCATTATTTACAACCTTAGAGCTTCTACACCTACACAGAGCCCAGGACACGGAGGACAGCAGCAGTCCCTGCATTCAATATTACTAACCCCTCCCCTTGAGCCAGACAAAGCCACGCCCCATCCGTAGGACACTCCTGGGTTTCCTCACCAGACTGATGGCCCCACAGACCCCTCTCCAGTTATCTTCCAGCTGCTTCCTTGACGACACTCCCCTGCACCTGTCACAGGCTCCAGGCTGCCCTCCTGGGGCTCGAGTTATACTCCTTCTCTATCTACTAACAGCACCGACTCCAGTCCTGACACTGGATTGGTTCAAACAGAGAAGAAACAGCTCAGAAGTAGTCTGTGTTGTTCCCAGGTACCTGCATCTTCACAGAGTGACTGCCAGGGGGCAGCACAGCCAAAGCACTCACAGCCCACAAGGGTACAAATCATCAATCGGATGTCAGCAGCCTTGTCAGAGGCGCAGAGACTAGTAATTCCACAATATTTTGGGACAGCAGAGGAAGAAGCAAGTGCTGAGCTGAAGTGGTCACTGCTGTTTTGTCACAACACCAGAGATATGTTCTTAAAAGCATGTAAGCGCACATTCTTAGGCATTCTCGGTCGTCTTCTCCCTTTCTGACATTATACCAATTGTATACACCCGAATGGAGAAAAGTTAAAATATAAGGTACTAGGAATATGCGCCAAAGGTAGGCAAATTAAACATTTCAAGTACAAATATTACCATATCTATTGATGTAAAATGTAAACAAGTTAGACTGAAAATATGTGTGTGAGTTTACAAAGGATGTCTAAAGTGTATGCTGTGAGGTCAGGTTGCAGTTCACTACTTGCACTTGTGCCTTTCACAAGCATGAGTACCTAGTTACACTAATGTCTGCTCTGACTTGTTATTCTGAGAGTCTTGTGCTAAAGGGGGGCTTCCACCCTAGTTTGAGGGACCAGAGTACGAATGCCCCAGGGCACAGGAAGTACACAGTCCTCATTGATACAACTGTGGCCCAGTAACTTCTGACTGCCCTTTGACCCCACAGACTGGCACATATATGTCATCAGACTATAGCACCGTGGTACATATGCACACATGTGCATGTACACGTCAGCCAGTTTTTTATTCATTTATGTGCTAATACTGTTCAGCATCAGGATGTGATGTCGAAGGAGACTGGTAGAGAGCGCCGAAGTCTCTGGTATTTCAAGACAAAACTAGAGACCTTTTCACACTCATATACTGCTCCAGGCAGATCTTCCACTGCAAATGCAAGTTATATGAGTCCAGCTGAAAACTGTTTAATTTTGGGTACTTGCTTTAGTCAAATGTTACCATTTGCAACTCACAAAAAAAAAGCAAAGGGCAATTTCATACATTAACACTTTGGTAAAGTCGTTCTTTCACACCGTACATTTCCGTAAGTTTCTCTCTCCTTGTAAGTTATCCGGTGTAAAGGCCAAGTGGAGTCAGGTCCACACTGTGCATCTTACAGTTGTGTAGCCAGAGTAGAGAGGTGTCCACACAGACACAGGACGTAGACAACACCTGTGTGTAGCATCAAGTGTCCCCAGCAACGCCTATAGAATAATGTATAGATGCCCCCAAACCGCAGAAACCACGAGGGGAATGAAAAGAGGAAGAGACGGGTTATGTCAGAGATACAAATGGTTTCCTGCTCAAGACCTGCAATAAATTTAAACAAAAGTATTATTACAAACATTCCGGGTCCTACCGATATTGGAACTCAGATTGCTGGATTCAGAGTCCAGAGTGCTAATCATTACACGATGGAACCAACGTCCACGATCCTCAACCCTAGGAGTCCGGAAGCAGTGTTAGTCACCACCTACTGTCTATCGCTTGAATTCGTTCACACTGTAAATCAAACATGACAAATCCAACAGCACAACTAAAATGTGTATTTCACAAGTAATAACATAAAAACAGAAATATACTTTTGCTGATGCAGAAACAAAGAAAACGTCTCGTCTGATGCTTCGAAATCTCCATTTAGCATGGCCCCTTAACTAACCACCAAGAGTCTTTGCACGGCTGGGAACCTTTGTAAAAGAGTCAGTGGGTCACTGTGAATGCAGCAGATCTTCACCCCTGTATTTCTTACAAAGAAGCAGAGTTTTATTCCAGGTACAGGAGGCATCTCTGGTGTCTGATACTACCGGTAGTGTTCAGCCTACCCTCTCTGAGAGAGCAGCAGTGAGGGTACAAAGCACACTGGTTGCAAAATGTGGACACTGCAAACAACAGCTGCAATATCACAGATGATATAAAACACATAAAGTACTCAAGTCTTATACTAGATACAACACAGCAGGGAAATCATGTCATAAAACAAATGATGAACCCACAGTATGGAAGGGGCAGGTAATAAAATGCGAATTTCCCATGGTGGGACCACAGTCAATTGCTGCCTTCTTCTCTGTGCCCCGGTCTCTTTATATAATCTGTACTTTTTGTTGTGCAATAAAAGAAAAACAAGGAATAACCCTTCATAGTATTAATGTACAGGTCAAGAGCTGGGGAGAGAGGGCAGTAGATCTGGGGGTCGGTGTAAACCTCTGACGGCATTAGATGGAAGCAGAAGACAAAGCAAGTGACATTTATTAAGACTTTAGGTGCATTTAGGTTTATAGAAAAAAACTGAGAAAGATTAAAATGTCTGAGTAGTGAAAAAACAAAAATTGAGTTCCCATACCGGGAGTTGAACCCGGGCCGCCTGGGTGAAAACCAGGAATCCTAACCGCTAGACCATATGGGAACTGTGAACTCATCATACAGCTCAGTGTATGTGAGGTGTCTCCTAGGTCACACTGCATTCCGTACACTGAGAGTTATATTCTTCTTCTCAGTAGTACACAATCAATTGGGGTAACAGACACTTCACTTCTGACAAAAGAGAAGGAATGACCAGAAGTCATCATTTCTGCCACAACCTGTCAGGTCTCATTATTTACAACCTTAGAGCTTCTACACCTACACAGAGCCCAGGACACGGAGGACAGCAGCAGTCCCTGCATTCACTATTACTAACCCCTCCCCTTGAGCTAGACAAAGCCACGCCCCATCCGTAGGACACTCCTGGGTTTCCTCACCAGACTGATGGCCCCACAGACCCCTCTCCAGTTATCTTCCAGCTGCTTCCTTGACGACACTCCCCTGCACCTGTCACAGGCTCCAGGCTGCCCTCCTGGGGCTCAAGTTATACTCCTTCTCTATCTACTAACAGCACCGACTCCAGTCCTGACACTGGATTGGTTCAAACAGAGAAGAACAGCTCAGAAGTAGTCTGTGTTGTTCCCAGGTACCTGCATCTTCACAGAGTGACTGCCAGGGGGCAGCACAGCCAAAGCACTCACAGCCCACAAGGCTACAAATCATCAATCGGATGTCAGCAGCCTTGTCAGAGGCGCAGAGACTAGTAATTCCACAATATTTTGGGACAGCAGAGGAAGAAGCAAGTGCTGAGCTGAAGTGGTCACTGCTGTTTTGTCACAACACCAGACATATGTTCTTAAAAGCATGTAAGCGCACATTCTTAGGCATTCTCGGTCGTCTTCTCCCTTTCTGACATTATACCAATTGTATACACCCGAATGGAGAAAAGTTCAAATATAAGGTACTAGGAATATGCGCTAAAGGTAGGCAAATTAAACATTTCAAGTACAAATATTACCATATTTATTGATGTAAAATGTAAACAAGTTAGACTGAAAATATGTGTGTGTGTTTACAAAGGATGTCTAAAGTGTATGCTGTGAGGTCAGGTTGCAGTTCACTACTTGCACTTGTGCCTTTCACAAGTGTGAGTACCCAGTTACACTAATGTCTGCTCTGACTTGTTATTCTGAGAGTCATGTGCTAAAGGGGGGCTTCCACCCTAGTTTGAGGGACCAGAGTACGAATGCCCCAGGGCACAGGAAGTACACAGTCCTCGTTGATACAACTGTGGCCCAGTAACTTCTGACTGCCCTTTGACCCCACAGACTGGCACATATATGTCATCAGACTATAGCACCGTGGTACATATGCACACATGTGCATGTACACGTCAGCCAGTTTTTTATTCATTTATGTGCTAATACTGTTCAGCATCAGGTTTTGATGTCGAAGGAGACTGGTGGAGAGCGCCGAAGTCTCTGGTATTTCAAAACAAAACTAGAGACCTTTTCACACTCATATACTGCTCCAGGCAGATCTTCCACTGCAAATGCAAGTTATATGAGTCCAGCTGAAAACTGTTTAATTTTGGGTACTTGCTTTAGTCAAATGTTACCATTTGCAACTCACAAAAAAAAAGCAAAGGGCAATTTCATACATTAACACTTTGGTAAAGTCGTTCTTTCACACCGTACATTTCCGTAAGTTTCTCTCTCCTTGTAAGTTATCCGGTGTGAAGGCCAAGTGGAGTCAGGTCCACACTGTGCATCTTACAGTTGTGTAGCCAGAGTAGAGAGGTGTCCACACAGACACAGGACGTAGACAACACCTGTGTGTAGCATCAAGTGTCCCCAGCAACGCCTATAGAATAATGCATAGATGCCCCCAAACCGCAGAAACCACGAGGGGAATGAAAAGAGGAAGAGACGGGTTATGTCAGAGATACAAATGGTTTCCTGCTCAAGACCTGCAATAAATTTAAACAAAAGTATTATTACAAACATTCCAGGTCCTACCGATATTGGAACTCAGATTGCTGGATTCAGAGTCCAGAGTGCTAATCATTACACGATGGAACCAACGTCCACGATCCTCAACCCTAGGAGTCCTGAAGCAGTGTCAGTCACCACCTACTGTCTATCGCTTGAATTCGTTCACACTGTAAATCAAACATGACAAATCCAACAGCACAACTAAAATGTGTATTTCACAAGTAATAACATAAAAACAGAAATATACTTTTGCTGATGCAGAAACAAAGAAAACGTCTCGTCTGATGCTTCGAAATCTCCATTTAGCATGGCCCCTTAACTAACCACCAAGAGTCTTTGCACGGCTGGGAACCTTTGTAAAAGAGTCAGTGGGTCACTGTGAATGCAGCAGATCTTCACCCCTGTATTTCTTACAAAGAAGCAGAGTTTTATTCCAGGTACAGGAGGCATCTCTGGTGTCTGATACTACCGGTAGTGTTCAGCCTACCCTCTCTGAGAGAGCAGCAGTGAGGGTACAAAGCACACTGGTTGCAAAATGTGGACACTGCAAACAACAGCTGCAATATCACAGATGATATAAAACACATAAAGTACTCAAGTCTTATACTAGATACAACACAGCAGGGAAATCATGTCATAAAACAAATGATGAACCCACAGTATGGAAGGGGCAGGTAATAAAATGCGAATTTCCCATGGTGGGACCACAGTCAATTGCTGCCTTCTTCTCTGTGCCCCGGTCTCTTTATATAATCTGTACTTTTTGTTGTGCAATAAAAGAAAAACAAGGAATAACCCTTCATAGTATTAATGTACAGGTCAAGAGCTGGGGAGAGAGGGCAGTAGATCTGGGGGTCGGTGTAAACCTCTGACGGCATTAGATGGAAGCAGAAGACAAAGCAAGTGACATTTATTAAGACTTTAGGTGCATTTAGGTTTATAGAAAAAAACTGAGAAAGATTAAAATGTCTGAGTAGTGAAAAAACAAAAATTGAGTTCCCATACCGGGAGTTGAACACGGGCCGCCTGGGTGAAAACCAGGAATCCTAACCGCTAGACCATATGGAAACTGTGAACTCATCATACAGCTCAGTGTATGTGAGGTGTCTCCTAGGTCACACTGCATTCCGTACACTGAGAGTTATATTCTTCTTCTCAGTAGTACACAATCAATTGGGGTAACAGACACTTCACTTCTGACAAAAGAGAAGGAATGACCAGAAGTCATCATTTCTGCCACAACCTGTCAGGTCTCATTATTTACAACCTTAGAGCTTCTACACCTACACAGAGCCCAGGACACGGAGGACAGCAGCAGTCCCTGCATTCACTATTACTAACCCCTCCCCTTGAGCTAGACAAAGCCACGCCCCATCCGTAGGACACTCCTGGGTTTCCTCACCAGACTGATGGCCCCACAGACCCCTCTCCAGTTATCTTCCAGCTGCTTCCTTGACGACACTCCCCTGCACCTGTCACAGGCTCCAGGCTGCCCTCCTGGGGCTCAAGTTATACTCCTTCTCTATCTACTAACAGCACCGACTCCAGTCCTGACACTGGATTGGTTCAAACAGAGAAGAACAGCTCAGAAGTAGTCTGTGTTGTTCCCAGGTACCTGCATCTTCACAGAGTGACTGCCAGGGGGCAGCACAGCCAAAGCACTCACAGCCCACAAGGCTACAAATCATCAATCGGATGTCAGCAGCCTTGTCAGAGGCGCAGAGACTAGTAATTCCACAATATTTTGGGACAGCAGAGGAAGAAGCAAGTGCTGAGCTGAAGTGGTCACTGCTGTTTTGTCACAACACCAGACATATGTTCTTAAAAGCATGTAAGCGCACATTCTTAGGCATTCTCGGTCGTCTTCTCCCTTTCTGACATTATACCAATTGTATACACCCGAATGGAGAAAAGTTCAAATATAAGGTACTAGGAATATGCGCCAAAGGTAGGCAAATTAAACATTTCAAGTACAAATATTACCATATTTATTGATGTAAAATGTAAACAAGTTAGACTGAAAATATGTGTGTGTGTTTACAAAGGATGTCTAAAGTGTATGCTGTGAGGTCAGGTTGCAGTTCACTACTTGCACTTGTGCCTTTCACAAGTGTGAGTACCCAGTTACACTAATGTCTGCTCTGACTTGTTATTCTGAGAGTCATGTGCTAAAGGGGGGCTTCCACCCTAGTTTGAGGGACCAGAGTACGAATGCCCCAGGGCACAGGAAGTACACAGTCCTCGTTGATACAACTGTGGCCCAGTAACTTCTGACTGCCCTTTGACCCCACAGACTGGCACATATATGTCATCAGACTATAGCACCGTGGTACATATGCACACATGTGCATGTACACGTCAGCCAGTTTTTTATTCATTTATGTGCTAATACTGTTCAGCATCAGGATGTGATGTCGAAGGAGACTGGTGGAGAGCGCCGAAGTCTCTGGTATTTCAAAACAAAACTAGAGACCTTTTCACACTCATATACTGCTCCAGGCAGATCTTCCACTGCAAATGCAAGTTATATGAGTCCAGCTGAAAACTGTTTAATTTTGGGTACTTGCTTTAGTCAAATGTTACCATTTGCAACTCACAAAAAAAAAGCAAAGGGCAATTTCATACATTAACACTTTGGTAAAGTCGTTCTTTCACACCGTACATTTCCGTAAGTTTCTCTCTCCTTGTAAGTTATCCGGTGTGAAGGCCAAGTGGAGTCAGGTCCACACTGTGCATCTTACAGTTGTGTAGCCAGAGTAGAGAGGTGTCCACACAGACACAGGACGTAGACAACACCTGTGTGTAGCATCAAGTGTCCCCAGCAACGCCTATAGAATAATGCATAGATGCCCCCAAACCGCAGAAACCACGAGGGGAATGAAAAGAGGAAGAGACGGGTTATGTCAGAGATACAAATGGTTTCCTGCTCAAGACCTGCAATAAATTTAAACAAAAGTATTATTACAAACATTCCAGGTCCTACCGATATTGGAACTCAGATTGCTGGATTCAGAGTCCAGAGTGCTAATCATTACACGATGGAACCAACGTCCACGATCCTCAACCCTAGGAGTCCTGAAGCAGTGTCAGTCACCACCTACTGTCTATCGCTTGAATTCGTTCACACTGTAAATCAAACATGACAAATCCAACAGCACAACTAAAATGTGTATTTCACAAGTAATAACATAAAAACAGAAATATACTTTTGCTGATGCAGAAACAAAGAAAACGTCTCGTCTGATGCTTCGAAATCTCCATTTAGCATGGCCCCTTAACTAACCACCAAGAGTCTTTGCACGGCTGGGAACCTTTGTAAAAGAGTCAGTGGGTCACTGTGAATGCAGCAGATCTTCACCCCTGTATTTCTTACAAAGAAGCAGAGTTTTATTCCAGGTACAGGAGGCATCTCTGGTGTCTGATACTACCGGTAGTGTTCAGCCTACCCTCTCTGAGAGAGCAGCAGTGAGGGTACAAAGCACACTGGTTGCAAAATGTGGACACTGCAAACAACAGCTGCAATATCACAGATGATATAAAACACATAAAGTACTCAAGTCTTATACTAGATACAACACAGCAGGGAAATCATGTCATAAAACAAATGATGAACCCACAGTATGGAAGGGGCAGGTAATAAAATGCGAATTTCCCATGGTGGGACCACAGTCAATTGCTGCCTTCTTCTCTGTGCCCCGGTCTCTTTATATAATCTGTACTTTTTGTTGTGCAATAAAAGAAAAACAAGGAATAACCCTTCATAGTATTAATGTACAGGTCAAGGGCTGGGGAGAGAGGGCAGTAGATCTGGGGGTCGGTGTAAACCTCTGACGGCATTAGATGGAAGCAGAAGACAAAGCAAGTGACATTTATGTGCATTTTAGGTGCATTTAGGTTTATAGAAAAAAACTGAGAAAGATTAAAATGTCTGAGTAGTGAAAAAACAAAAATTGAGTTCCCATACCGGGAGTTGAACCCGGGCCGCCTGGGTGAAAACCAGGAACCCTAACCGCTAGACCATATGGGAACTGTGAACTCATCATACAGCTCAGTGTATGTGAGGTGTCTCCTAGGTCACACTGCATTCCGTACACTGAGAGTTATATTCTTCTTCTCAGTAGTACACAATCAATTGGGGTAACAGACACTTCTCTTCTGACAAAAGAGAAGGAATGACCAGAAGTCATCATTTCTGCCACAACCTGTCAGGTCTCATTATTTACAACCTTAGAGCTTCTACACCTACACAGAGCCCAGGACACGGAGGACAGCAGCAGTCCCTGCATTCACTATTACTAACCCCTCCCCTTGAGCCAGACAAAGCCACGCCCCATCCGTAGGACACTCCTGGGTTTCCTCACCAGACTGATGGCCCCACAGACCCCTCTCCAGTTATCTTCCAGCTGCTTCCTTGACGACACTCCCCTGCACCTGTCACAGGCTCCAGGCTGCCCTCCTGGGGCTCAAGTTATACTCCTTCTCTATCTACTAACAGCACCGACTCCAGTCCTGACACTGGATTGGTTCAAACAGAGAAGAAACAGCTCAGAAGTAGTCTGTGTTGTTCCCAGGTACCTGCATCTTCACAGAGTGACTGCCAGGGGGCAGCACAGCCAAAGCACTCACAGCCCACAAGGGTACAAATCATCAATCGGATGTCAGCAGCCTTGTCAGAGGCGCAGAGACTAGTAATTCCACAATATTTTGGGACAGCAGAGGAAGAAGCAAGTGCTGAGCTGAAGTGGTCACTGCTGTTTTGTCACAACACCAGACATATGTTCTTAAAAGCATGTAAGCGCACATTCTTAGGCATTCTCGGTCGTCTTCTCCCTTTCTGACATTATACCAATTGTATACACCCGAATGGAGAAAAGTTCAAATATAAGGTACTAGGAATATGCGCCAAAGGTAGGCAAATTAAACATTTCAAGTACAAATATTACCATATTTATTGATGTAAAATGTAAACAAGTTAGACTGAAAATATGTGTGTGAGTTTACAAAGGATGTCTAAAGTGTATGCTGTGAGGTCAGGTTGCAGTTCACTACTTGCACTTGTGCCTTTCACAAGTGTGAGTACCCAGTTACACTAATGTCTGCTCTGACTTGTTATTCTGAGAGTCATGTGCTAAAGGGGGGCTTCCACCCTAGTTTGAGGGACCAGGGTACGAATGCCCCAGGGCACAGGAAGTACACAGTCCTCGTTGATACAACTGTGGCCCAGTAACTTCTGACTGCCCTTTGACCCCACAGACTGGCACATATATGTCATCAGACTATAGCACCGTGGTACATATGCACACATGTGCATGTACACGTCAGCCAGTTTTTTATTCATTTATGTGCTAATACTGTTCAGCATCAGGATGTGATGTCGAAGGAGACTGGTGGAGAGCGCCGAAGTCTCTGGTATTTCAAAACAAAACTAGAGACCTTTTCACACTCATATACTGCTCCAGGCAGATCTTCCACTGCAAATGCAAGTTATATGAGTCCAGCTGAAAACTGTTTAATTTTGGGTACTTGCTTTAGTCAAATGTTACCATTTGCAACTCACAAAAAAAAAGCAAAGGGCAATTTCATACATTAACACTTTGGTAAAGTCGTTCTTTCACACCGTACATTTCCGTAAGTTTCTCTCTCCTTGTAAGTTATCCGGTGTGAAGGCCAAGTGGAGTCAGGTCCACACTGTGCATCTTACAGTTGTGTAGCCAGAGTAGAGAGGTGTCCACACAGACACAGGACGTAGACAACACCTGTGTGTAGCATCAAGTGTCCCCAGCAACGCCTATAGAATAATGCATAGATGCCCCCAAACCGCAGAAACCACGAGGGGAATGAAAAGAGGAAGAGACGGGTTATGTCAGAGATACAAATGGTTTCCTGCTCAAGACCTGCAATAAATTTAAACAAAAGTATTATTACAAACATTCCAGGTCCTACCGATATTGGAACTCAGATTGCTGGATTCAGAGTCCAGAGTGCTAATCATTACACGATGGAACCAACGTCCACGATCCTCAACCCTAGGAGTCCTGAAGCAGTGTCAGTCACCACCTACTGTCTATCGCTTGAATTCGTTCACACTGTAAATCAAACATGACAAATCCAACAGCACAACTAAAATGTGTATTTCACAAGTAATAACATAAAAACAGAAATATACTTTTGCTGATGCAGAAACAAAGAAAACGTCTCGTCTGATGCTTCGAAATCTCCATTTAGCATGGCCCCTTAACTAACCACCAAGAGTCTTTGCACGGCTGGGAACCTTTGTAAAAGAGTCAGTGGGTCACTGTGAATGCAGCAGATCTTCACCCCTGTATTTCTTACAAAGAAGCAGAGTTTTATTCCAGGTACAGGAGGCATCTCTGGTGTCTGATACTACCGGTAGTGTTCAGCCTACCCTCTCTGAGAGAGCAGCAGTGAGGGTACAAAGCACACTGGTTGCAAAATGTGGACACTGCAAACAACAGCTGCAATATCACAGATGATATAAAACACATAAAGTACTCAAGTCTTATACTAGATACAACACAGCAGGGAAATCATGTCATAAAACAAATGATGAACCCACAGTATGGAAGGGGCAGGTAATAAAATGCGAATTTCCCATGGTGGGACCACAGTCAATTGCTGCCTTCTTCTCTGTGCCCCGGTCTCTTTATATAATCTGTACTTTTTGTTGTGCAATAAAAGAAAAACAAGGAATAACCCTTCATAGTATTAATGTACAGGTCAAGGGCTGGGGAGAGAGGGCAGTAGATCTGGGGGTCGGTGTAAACCTCTGACGGCATTAGATGGAAGCAGAAGACAAAGCAAGTGACATTTATGTGCATTTTAGGTGCATTTAGGTTTATAGAAAAAAACTGAGAAAGATTAAAATGTCTGAGTAGTGAAAAAAAAAAAATGGAGTTCCCATACCGGGAGTTGAACCCGGGCCGCCTGGGTGAAAACCAGGAACCCTAACCGCTAGACCATATGGGAACTGTGAACTCATCATACAGCTCAGTGTATGTGAGGTGTCTCCTAGGTCACACTGCATTCCGTACACTGAGAGTTATATTCTTCTTCTCAGTAGTACACAATCAATTGGGCTAACAGACACTTCTCTTCTGACAAAAGAGAAGGAATGACCAGAAGTCATCATTTCTGCCACAACCTGTCAGGTCTCATTATTTACAACCTTAGAGCTTCTACACCTACACAGAGCCCAGGACACGGAGGACAGCAGCAGTCCCTGCATTCACTATTACTAACCCCTCCCCTTGAGCCAGACAAAGCCACGCCCCATCCGTAGGACACTCCTGGGTTTCCTCACCAGACTGATGGCCCCACAGACCCCTCTCCAGTTATCTTCCAGCTGCTTCCTTGACGACACTCCCCTGCACCTGTCACAGGCTCCAGGCTGCCCTCCTGGGACTCGAGTTATACTCCTTCTCTATCTACTAACAGCACCGACTCCAGTCCTGACACTGGAGTGGTTCAAACAGAGAAGAAACAGCTCAGAAGTAGTCTGTGTTGTTCCCAGGTACCTGCATCTTCACAGAGTGACTGCCAGGGGGCAGCACAGCCAAAGCACTCACAGCCCACAAGGGTACAAATCATCAATCGGATGTCAGCAGCCTTGTCAGAGGCGCAGAGACTAGTAATTCCACAATATTTTGGGACAGCAGAGGAAGAAGCAAGTGCTGAGCTGAAGTGGTCACTGCTGTTTTGTCACAACACCAGACATATGTTCTTAAAAGCATGGAAGCGCACATTCTTAGGCATTCTCGGTTGTCTTCTCCCTTTCTGACATTATACCAATTGTATACACCCGAATGGAGAAAAGTTAAAATATAAGGTACTAGGAATATGCGCCAAAGGTAGGCAAATTAAACATTTCAAGTACAAATATTACCATATTTATTGATGTAAAATGTAAACAAGTTAGACTGAAAATATGTGTGTGTGTTTACAAAGGATGTCTAAAGTGTATGCTGTGAGGTCAGGTTGCAGTTCACTACTTGCACTTGTGCCTTTCACAAGCATGAGTACCCAGTTACACTAATGTCTGCTCTGACTTGTTATTCTGAGAGTCTTGTGCTAAAGGGGGGCTTCCACCCTAGTTTGAGGGACCAGAGTACGAATGCCCCAGGGCACAGGAAGTACACAGTCCTCATTGATACAACTGTGGCCCAGTAACTTCTGACTGCCCTTTGACCCCACAGACTGGCACATATATGTCATCAGACTATAGCACCGTGGTACATATGCACACATGTGCATGTACACGTCAGCCAGTTTTTTATTCATTTATGTGCTAATACTGTTCAGCATCAGGATGTGATGTCGAAGGAGACTGGTAGAGAGCGCCGAAGTCTCTGGTATTTCAAGACAAAACTAGAGACCTTTTCACACTCATATACTGCTCCAGGCAGATCTTCCACTGCAAATGCAAGTTATATGAGTGCAGCTGAAAACTGTTTAATTTTGGGTACTTGCTTTAGTCAAATGTTACCATTTGCAACTCACAAAAAAAAAGCAAAGGGCAATTTCATACATTAACACTTTGGTAAAGTCGTTCTTTCACACCGTACATTTCCGTAAGTTTCTCTCTCCTTGTAAGTTATCCGGTGTGAAGGCCAAGTGGAGTCAGGTCCACACTGTGCATCTTACAGTTGTGTAGCCAGAGTAGAGAGGTGTCCACACAGACACAGGACGTAGACAACACCTGTGTGTAGCATCAAGTGTCCCCAGCAACGCCTATAGAATAATGTATAGATGCCCCCAAACCGCAGAAACCACGAGGGGAATGAAAAGAGGAAGAGACGGGTTATGTCAGAGATACAAATGGTTTCCTGCTCAAGACCTGCAATAAATTTAAACAAAAGTATTATTACAAACATTCCAGGTCCTACCGATATTGGAACTCAGATTGCTGGATTCAGAGTCCAGAGTGCTAATCATTACACGATGGAACCAACGTCCACGATCGTCAACCCTAGGAGTCCTGAAGCAGTGTCAGTCACCACCTACTGTCTATCGCTTGAATTCGTTCACACTGTAAATCAAACATGACAAATCCAACAGCACAACTAAAATGTGTATTTCACAAGTAATAACATAAAAACAGAAATATACTTTTGCTGATGCAGAAACAAAGAAAACGTCTCGTCTGATGCTTCGAAATCTCCATTTAGCATGGCCCCTTAACTAACCACCAAGAGTCTTTGCACGGCTGGGAACCTTTGTAAAAGAGTCAGTGGGTCACTGTGAATGCAGCAGATCTTCACCCCTGTATTTCTTACAAAGAAGCAGAGTTTTATTCCAGGTACAGGAGGCATCTCTGGTGTCTGATACTACCGGTAGTGTTCAGCCTACCCTCTCTGAGAGAGCAGCAGTGAGGGTACAAAGCACACTGGTTGCAAAATGTGGACACTGCAAACAACAGCTGCAATATCACAGATGATATAAAACACATAAAGTACTCAAGTCTTATACTAGATACAACACAGCAGGGAAATCATGTCATAAAACAAATGATGAACCCACAGTATGGAAGGGGCAGGTAATAAAATGCGAATTTCCCATGGTGGGACCACAGTCAATTGCTGCCTTCTTCTCTGTGCCCCGGTCTCTTTATATAATCTGCACTTTTTGTTGTGCAATAAAAGAAAAACAAGGAATAACCCTTCATAGTATTAATGTACAGGTCAAGGGCTGGGGAGAGAGGGCAGTAGATCTGGGGGTCGGTGTAAACCTCTGACGGCATTAGATGGAAGCAGAAGACAAAGCAAGTGACATTTATTAAGACTTTAGGTGCATTTAGGTTTATAGAAAAAAACAGAGAAAGATTAAAATGTCTGAGTAGTGAAAAAACAAAAATTGAGTTCCCATGAGTTGAACCCGGGCCGCCTGGGTGAAAACCAGGAATCCTAACCGCTAGACCATATGGGAACTGTGAACTCATCATACAGCTCAGTGTATGTGAGGTGTCTCCTAGGTCACAGTGCATTCCGTACACTGAGAGTTATATTCTTCTTCTCAGTAGTACACAATCAATTGGGGTAACAGACACTTCACTTCTGACAAAAGAGAAGGAATGACCAGAAGTCATCATTTCTGCCACAACCTGTCAGGTCTCATTATTTACAACCTTAGAGCTTCTACACCTACACAGAGCCCAGGACACGGAGGACAGCAGCAGTCCCTGCATTCACTATTACTAACCCCTCCCCTTGAGCCAGACAAAGCCACACCCCATCCGTAGGACACTCCTGGGTTTCCTCACCAGACTGATGGCCCCACAGACCCCTCTCCAGTTATCTTCCAGCTGCTTCCTTGACGACACTCCCCTGCACCTGTCACAGGCTCCAGGCTGCCCTCCTGGGGCTCGAGTTATACTCCTTCTCTATCTACTAACAGCACCGACTCCAGTCCTGACACTGGATTGGTTCACACAGAGAAGAAACAGCTCAGAAGTAGTCTGGGTTGTTCCCAGGTACCTGCATCTTCACAGAGTGACTGCCAGGGGGCAGCACAGCCAAAGCACTCACAGCCCACAAGGCTACAAATCATCAATCGGATGTCAGCAGCCTTGTCAGAGGCGCAGAGACTAGTAATTCCACAATATTTTGGGACAGCAGAGGAAGAAGCAAGTGCTGAGCTGAAGTGGTCACTGCTGTTTTGTCACAACACCAGACATATGTTCTTAAAAGCATGTAAGCGCACATTCTTAGGCATTCTCGGTCGTCTTCTCCCTTTCTGACATTATACCAATTGTATACACCCGAATGGAGAAAAGTTCAAATATAAGGTACTAGGAATATGCGCCAAAGGTAGGCAAATTAAACATTTCAAGTACAAATATTACCATATTTATTGATGTAAAATGTAAACAAGTTAGACTGAAAATATGTGTGTGTGTTTACAAAGGATGTCTAAAGTGTATGCTGTGAGGTCAGTTTGCAGTTCACTACTTGCACTTGTGCCTTTCACAAGCGTGAGTACCCAGTTACACTAATGTCTGCTCTGACTTGTTATTCTGAGAGTCATGTGCTAAAGGGGAGCTTCCATCCTAGTGTGAGGGACCAGAGTACGAATGCCCCAGGGCACAGGAAGTACACAGTCCTCATTGATACAACTGTGGCCCAGTAACTTCTGACTGCCCTTTGACCCCACAGACTGGCACATATATGTCATCAGACTATAGCACCGTGGTACATATGCACACATGTGCATGTACACGTCAGCCAGTTTTTTATTCATTTATGTGCTAATACTGTTCAGCATCAGGATGTGATGTCGAAGGAGACTGGTAGAGAGCGCCGAAGTCTCTGGTATTTCAAGACAAAACTAGAGACCTTTTCACACTCATATACTGCTCCAGGCAGATCTTCCACTGCAAATGCAAGTTATATGAGTCCAGCTGAAAACTGTTTAATTTTGGGTACTTGCTTTAGTCAAATGTTACCATTTGCAACTCACAAAAAAAAAGCAAAGGGCAATTTCATACATTAACACTTTGGTAAAGTCGTTCTTTCACACCGTACATTTCCGTAAGTTTCTCTCTCCTTGTAAGTTATCCGGTGTGAAGGCCAAGTGGAGTCAGGTCCACACTGTGAATCTTACAGTTGTGTAGCCAGAGTAGAGAGGTGTCCACACAGACACAGGACGTAGACAACACCTGTGTGTAGCATCAAGTGTCCCCAGCAACGCCTATAGAATAATGTATAGATGCCCCCAAACCGCAGAAACCACGAGGGGAATGAAAAGAGGAAGAGACGGGTTATGTCAGAGATACAAATGGTTTCCTGCTCAAGACCTGCAATAAATTAAAACAAAAGTATTATTACAAACATTCCAGGTCCTACCGATATTGGAACTCAGATTGCTGGATTCAGAGTCCAGAGTGCTAATCATTACACGATGGAACCAACGTCCACGATCCCCAACCCTAGGAGTCCTGAAGCAGTGTCAGTCACCACCTACTGTCTATCGCTTGAATTCGTTCACACTGTAAATCAAACATGACAAATCCAACAGCACAACTAAAATGTGTATTTCACAAGTAATAACATAAAAACAGAAATATAGTTTTGCTGATGCAGAAACAAAGAAAACGTCTCGTCTGATGCTTCGAAATCTCCATTTAGCATGGCCCCTTAACTAACCACCAAGAGTCTTTGCACGGCTGGGAACCTTTGTAAAAGAGTCAGTGGGTCACTGTGAATGCAGCAGATCTTCACCCCTGTATTTCTTACAAAGAAGCAGAGTTTTATTCCAGGTACAGGAGGCATCTCTGGTGTCTGATACTACCGGTAGTGTTCAGCCTACCCTCTCTGAGAGAGCAGCAGTGAGGGTACAAAGCACACTGGTTGCAAAATGTGGACACTGCAAACAACAGCTACAATATCACAGATGATATAAAACACATAAAGTACTCAAGTCTTATACTAGATACAACACAGCAGGGAAATCATGTCATAAAACAAATGATGAACCCACAGTATGGAAGGGGCAGGAAATAAAATGCGAATTTCCCATGGTGGGACCACAGTCAATTGCTGCCTTCTTCTCTGTGCCCCGGTCTCTTTATATAATCTGTACTTTTTGTTGTGCAATAAAAGAAAAACAAGGAATAACCCTTCATAGTATTAATGTACAGGTCATGGGCTGGGGAGAGAGGGCAGTAGATCTGGGGGTCGGTGTAAACCTCTGACGGCATTAGATGGAAGCAGAAGACAAAGCAAGTGACATTTATGTGCATTTTAGGTGCATTTAGGTTTATAGAAAAAAACTGAGAAAGATTAAAATGTCTGAGTAGTGAAAAAAAAAAAATGGAGTTCCCATACCGGGAGTTGAACCCGGGCCGCCTGGGTGAAAAAAAGGAATCCTAACCGCTAGACCATATGGGAACTGTGAAATCATCGTACAGCTCAGTGTATGTGAGGTGTCTCCTAGGTCACACTGCATTCCGTACACTGAGAGTTATATTCTTCTTCTCAGTAGTACACAATCAATTGGGGTAACAGACACTTCACTTCTGACAAAAGAGAAGGAATGACCAGAAGTCATCATTTCTGCCACAACCTGTCAGGTCTCATTATTTACAACCTTAGAGCTTCTACACCTACACAGAGCCCAGGACACGGAGGACAGCAGCAGTCCCTGCATTCACTATTACTAACCCCTCCCCTTGAGCCAGACAAAGCCACACCCCATCCGTAGGACACTCCTGGGTTTCCTCACCAGACTGATGGCCCCACAGACCCCTCTCCAGTTATCTTCCAGCTGCTTCCTTGACGACACTCCCCTGCACCTGTCACAGGCTCCAGGCTGCCCTCCTGGGGCTCGAGTTATACTCCTTCTCTATCTACTAACAGCACCGACTCCAGTCCTGACACTGGATTGGTTCACACAGAGAAGAAACAGCTCAGAAGTAGTCTGGGTTGTTCCCAGGTACCTGCATCTTCACAGAGTGACTGCCAGGGGGCAGCACAGCCAAAGCACTCACAGCCCACAAGGCTACAAATCATCAATCGGATGTCAGCAGCCTTGTCAGAGGCGCAGAGACTAGTAATTCCACAATATTTTGGGACAGCAGAGGAAGAAGCAAGTGCTGAGCTGAAGTGGTCACTGCTGTTTTGTCACAACACCAGACATATGTTCTTAAAAGCATGTAAGCGCACATTCTTAGGCATTCTCGGTCGTCTTCTCCCTTTCTGACATTATACCAATTGTATACACCCGAATGGAGAAAAGTTCAAATATAAGGTACTAGGAATATGCGCCAAAGGTAGGCAAATTAAACATTTCAAGTACAAATATTACCATATTTATTGATGTAAAATGTAAACAAGTTAGACTGAAAATATGTGTGTGTGTTTACAAAGGATGTCTAAAGTGTATGCTGTGAGGTCAGTTTGCAGTTCACTACTTGCACTTGTGCCTTTCACAAGCGTGAGTACCCAGTTACACTAATGTCTGCTCTGACTTGTTATTCTGAGAGTCATGTGCTAAAGGGGAGCTTCCATCCTAGTGTGAGGGACCAGAGTACGAATGCCCCAGGGCACAGGAAGTACACAGTCCTCATTGATACAACTGTGGCCCAGTAACTTCTGACTGCCCTTTGACCCCACAGACTGGCACATATATGTCATCAGACTATAGCACCGTGGTACATATGCACACATGTGCATGTACACGTCAGCCAGTTTTTTATTCATTTATGTGCTAATACTGTTCAGCATCAGGATGTGATGTCGAAGGAGACTGGTAGAGAGCGCCGAAGTCTCTGGTATTTCAAGACAAAACTAGAGACCTTTTCACACTCATATACTGCTCCAGGCAGATCTTCCACTGCAAATGCAAGTTATATGAGTCCAGCTGAAAACTGTTTAATTTTGGGTACTTGCTTTAGTCAAATGTTACCATTTGCAACTCACAAAAAAAAAGCAAAGGGCAATTTCATACATTAACACTTTGGTAAAGTCGTTCTTTCACACCGTACATTTCCGTAAGTTTCTCTCTCCTTGTAAGTTATCCGGTGTGAAGGCCAAGTGGAGTCAGGTCCACACTGTGAATCTTACAGTTGTGTAGCCAGAGTAGAGAGGTGTCCACACAGACACAGGACGTAGACAACACCTGTGTGTAGCATCAAGTGTCCCCAGCAACGCCTATAGAATAATGTATAGATGCCCCCAAACCGCAGAAACCACGAGGGGAATGAAAAGAGGAAGAGACGGGTTATGTCAGAGATACAAATGGTTTCCTGCTCAAGACCTGCAATAAATTAAAACAAAAGTATTATTACAAACATTCCAGGTCCTACCGATATTGGAACTCAGATTGCTGGATTCAGAGTCCAGAGTGCTAATCATTACACGATGGAACCAACGTCCACGATCCCCAACCCTAGGAGTCCTGAAGCAGTGTCAGTCACCACCTACTGTCTATCGCTTGAATTCGTTCACACTGTAAATCAAACATGACAAATCCAACAGCACAACTAAAATGTGTATTTCACAAGTAATAACATAAAAACAGAAATATAGTTTTGCTGATGCAGAAACAAAGAAAACGTCTCGTCTGATGCTTCGAAATCTCCATTTAGCATGGCCCCTTAACTAACCACCAAGAGTCTTTGCACGGCTGGGAACCTTTGTAAAAGAGTCAGTGGGTCACTGTGAATGCAGCAGATCTTCACCCCTGTATTTCTTACAAAGAAGCAGAGTTTTATTCCAGGTACAGGAGGCATCTCTGGTGTCTGATACTACCGGTAGTGTTCAGCCTACCCTCTCTGAGAGAGCAGCAGTGAGGGTACAAAGCACACTGGTTGCAAAATGTGGACACTGCAAACAACAGCTACAATATCACAGATGATATAAAACACATAAAGTACTCAAGTCTTATACTAGATACAACACAGCAGGGAAATCATGTCATAAAACAAATGATGAACCCACAGTATGGAAGGGGCAGGAAATAAAATGCGAATTTCCCATGGTGGGACCACAGTCAATTGCTGCCTTCTTCTCTGTGCCCCGGTCTCTTTATATAATCTGTACTTTTTGTTGTGCAATAAAAGAAAAACAAGGAATAACCCTTCATAGTATTAATGTACAGGTCATGGGCTGGGGAGAGAGGGCAGTAGATCTGGGGGTCGGTGTAAACCTCTGACGGCATTAGATGGAAGCAGAAGACAAAGCAAGTGACATTTATGTGCATTTTAGGTGCATTTAGGTTTATAGAAAAAAACTGAGAAAGATTAAAATGTCTGAGTAGTGAAAAAAAAAAAATGGAGTTCCCATACCGGGAGTTGAACCCGGGCCGCCTGGGTGAAAAAAAGGAATCCTAACCGCTAGACCATATGGGAACTGTGAAATCATCGTACAGCTCAGTGTATGTGAGGTGTCTCCTAGGTCACACTGCATTCCGTACACTGAGAGTTATATTCTTCTTCTCAGTAGTACACAATCAATTGGGGTAACAGACACTTCACTTCTGACAAAAGAGAAGGAATGACCAGAAGTCATCATTTCTGCCACAACCTGTCAGGTCTCATTATTTACAACCTTAGAGCTTCTACACATACACAGAGCCCAGGACACGGAGGACAGCAGCAGTCCCTGCATTCACTATTACTAACCCCTCCCCTTGAGCCAGACAAAGCCACGCCCCATCCGTAGGACACTCCTGGGTTTCCTCACCAGACTGATGGCCCCACAGACCCCTCTCCAGTTATCTTCCAGCTGCTTCCTTGACGACACTCCCCTGCACCTGTCACAGGCTCCAGGCTGCCCTCCTGGGGCTCGAGTTATACTCCTTCTCTATCTACTAACAGCACCGACTCCAGTCCTGACACTGGATTGGTTCAAACAGAGAAGAAGCAGCTCAGAAGTAGTCTGTGTTGTTCCCAGGTACCTGCATCTTCACAGAGTGACTGCCAGGGGGCAGCACAGCCAAAGCACTCACAGCCCACAAGGGTACAAATCATCAATCGGATGTCAGCAGCCTTGTCAGAGGCGCAGAGACTAGTAATTCCACAATATTTTGGGACAGCAGAGGAAGAAGCAAGTGCTGAGCTGAAGTGGTCACTGCTGTTTTGTCACAACACCAGACATATGTTCTTAAAAGCATGTAAGCGCACATTCTTAGGCATTCTCGGTCGTCTTCTCCCTTTCTGACATTATACCAATTGTATACACCCGAATGGAGAAAAGTTAAAATATAAGGTACTAGGAATATGCGCCAAAGGTAGGCAAATTAAACATTTCAAGTACAAATATTACCATATTTATTGATGTAAAATGTAAACAAGTTAGACTGAAAATATGTGTGTGTGTTTACAAAGGATGTCTAAAGTGTATGCTGTGAGGTCAGGTTGCAGTTCACTACTTGCACTTGTGCCTTTCACAAGCGTGAGTACCCAGTTACACTAATGTCTGCTCTGACTTGTTATTCTGAGAGTCATGTGCTAAAGGTGGGCTTCCACCCTAGTTTGAGGGACCAGAGTACGAATGCCCCAGGGCACAGGAAGTACACAGTCCTCGTTGATACAATTGTGGCCCAGTAACTTCTGACTGCCCTTTGACCCCACAGACTGGCACATATATGTCATCAGACTATAGCACCGTGGTACATATGCACACATGTGCATGTACACGTCAGCCAGTTTTTTATTCATTTATGTGCTAATACTGTTCAGCATCAGGATGTGATGTCGAAGGAGACTGGTAGAGAGCGCCGAAGTCTCTGGTATTTCAAGACAAAACTAGAGACCTTTTCACACTCATATACTGCTCCAGGCAGATCTTCCACTGCAAATGCAAGTTATATGAGTCCAGCTGAAAACTGTTTAATTTTGGGTACTTGCTTTAGTCAAATGTTACCATTTGCAACTCACAAAAAAAAAGCAAAGGGCAATTTCATACATTAACACTTTGGTAAAGTCGTTCTTTCACACCGTACATTTCCGTAAGTTTCTCTCTCCTTGTAAGTTATCCGGTGTGAAGGCCAAGTGGAGTCAGGTCCACACTGTGCATCTTACAGTTGTGTAGCCAGAGTAGAGAGGTGTCCACACAGACACAGGACGTAGACAACACCTGTGTGTAGCATCAAGTGTCCCCAGCAACGCCTATAGAATAATGCATAGATGCCCCCAAACCGCAGAAACCACGAGGGGAATGAAAAGAGGAAGAGACGGGTTATGTCAGAGATACAAATGGTTTCCTGCTCAAGACCTGCAATAAATTTAAACAAAAGTATTATTACAAACATTCCAGGTCCTACCGATATTGGAACTCAGATTGCTGGATTCAGAGTCCAGAGTGCTAATCATTACACGATGGAACCAACGTCCACGATCCTCAACCCTAGGAGTCCTGAAGCAGTGTCAGTCACCACCTACTGTCTATCGCTTGAATTCGTTCACACTGTAAATCAAACATGACAAATCCAACAGCACAACTAAAATGTGTATTTCACAAGTAATAACATAAAAACAGAAATATACTTTTGCTGATGCAGAAACAAAGAAAACGTCTCGTCTGATGCTTCGAAATCTCCATTTAGCATGGCCCCTTAACTAACCACCAAGAGACTTTGCACGGCTGGGAACCTTTGTAAAAGAGTCAGTGGGTCACTGTGAATGCAGCAGATCTTCACCCCTGTATTTCTTACAAAGAAGCAGAGTTTTATTCCAGGTACAGGAGGCATCTCTGGTGTCTGATACTACCGGTAGTGTTCAGCCTACCCTCTCTGAGAGAGCAGCAGTGAGGGTACAAAGCACACTGGTTGCAAAATGTGGACACTGCAAACAACAGCTGCAATATCACAGATGATATAAAACACATAAAGTACTCAAGTCTTATACTAGATACAACACAGCAGGGAAATCATGTCATAAAACAAATGATGAACCCACAGTATGGAAGGGGCAGGTAATAAAATGCGAATTTCCCATGGTGGGACCACAGTCAATTGCTGCCTTCTTCTCTGTGCCCCGGTCTCTTTATATAATCTGTACTTTTTGTTGTGCAATAAAAGAAAAACAAGGAATAACCCTTCATAGTATTAATGTACAGGTCAAGGGCTGGGGAGAGAGGGCAGTAGATCTGGGGGTCGGTGTAAACCTCTGACGGCATTAGATGGAAGCAGAAGACAAAGCAAGTGACATTTATGTGCATTTTAGGTGCATTTAGGTTTATAGAAAAAAACTGAGAAAGATTAAAATGTCTGAGTAGTGAAAAAAAAAAAATGGAGTTCCCATACCGGGAGTTGAACCCGGGCCGCCTGGGTGAAAACCAGGAACCCTAACCGCTAGACCATATGGGAACTGTGAACTCATCTTACAGCTCAGTGTATGTGAGGTGTCTCCTAGGTCACATTGCATTCCGTACACTGAGAGTTATATTCTTCTTCTCAGTAGTACACAATCAATTGGGCTAACAGACACTTCTCTTCTGACAAAAGAGAAGGAATGACCAGAAGTCATCATTTCTGCCACAACCTGTCAGGTCTCATTATTTACAACCTTAGAGCTTCTACACCTACACAGAGCCCAGGACACGGAGGACAGCAGCAGTCCCTGCATTCACTATTACTAACCCCTCCCCTTGAGCCAGACAAAGCCACGCCCCATCCGTAGGACACTCCTGGGTTTCCTCACCAGACTGATGGCCCCACAGACCCCTCTCCAGTTATCTTCCAGCTGCTTCCTTGACGACACTCCCCTGCACCTGTCACAGGCTCCAGGCTGCCCTCCTGGGACTCGAGTTATACTCCTTCTCTATCTACTAACAGCACCGACTCCAGTCCTGACACTGGAGTGGTTCAAACAGAGAAGAAACAGCTCAGAAGTAGTCTGTGTTGTTCCCAGGTACCTGCATCTTCACAGAGTGACTGCCAGGGGGCAGCACAGCCAAAGCACTCACAGCCCACAAGGGTACAAATCATCAATCGGATGTCAGCAGCCTTGTCAGAGGCGCAGAGACTAGTAATTCCACAATATTTTGGGACAGCAGAGGAAGAAGCAAGTGCTGAGCTGAAGTGGTCACTGCTGTTTTGTCACAACACCAGACATATGTTCTTAAAAGCATGTAAGCGCACATTCTTAGGCATTCTCGGTTGTCTTCTCCCTTTCTGACATTATACCAATTGTATACACCCGAATGGAGAAAAGTTAAAATATAAGGTACTAGGAATATGCGCCAAAGGTAGGCAAATTAAACATTTCAAGTACAAATATTACCATATTTATTGATGTAAAATGTAAACAAGTTAGACTGAAAATATGTGTGTGTGTTTACAAAGGATGTCTAAAGTGTATGCTGTGAGGTCAGGTTGCAGTTCACTACTTGCACTTGTGCCTTTCACAAGCATGAGTACCCAGTTACACTAATGTCTGCTCTGACTTGTTATTCTGAGAGTCTTGTGCTAAAGGGGGGCTTCCACCCTAGTTTGAGGGACCAGAGTACGAATGCCCCAGGGCACAGGAAGTACACAGTCCTCATTGATACAACTGTGGCCCAGTAACTTCTGACTGCCCTTTGACCCCACAGACTGGCACATATATGTCATCAGACTATAGCACCGTGGTACATATGCACACATGTGCATGTACACGTCAGCCAGTTTTTTATTCATTTATGTGCTAATACTGTTCAGCATCAGGATGTGATGTCGAAGGAGACTGGTAGAGAGCGCCGAAGTCTCTGGTATTTCAAGACAAAACTAGAGACCTTTTCACACTCATATACTGCTCCAGGCAGATCTTCCACTGCAAATGCAAGTTATATGAGTCCAGCTGAAAACTGTTTAATTTTGGGTACTTGCTTTAGTCAAATGTTACCATTTGCAACTCACAAAAAAAAAGCAAAGGGCAATTTCATACATTAACACTTTGGTAAAGTCGTTCTTTCACACCGTACATTTCCGTAAGTTTCTCTCTCCTTGTAAGTTATCCGGTGTGAAGGCCAAGTGGAGTCAGGTCCACACTGTGCATCTTACAGTTGTGTAGCCAGAGTAGAGAGGTGTCCACACAGACACAGGACGTAGACAACACCTGTGTGTAGCATCAAGTGTCCCCAGCAACGCCTATAGAATAATGTATAGATGCCCCCAAACCGCAGAAACCACGAGGGGAATGAAAAGAGGAAGAGACGGGTTATGTCAGAGATACAAATGGTTTCCTGCTCAAGACCTGCAATAAATTTAAACAAAAGTATTATTACAAACATTCCAGGTCCTACCGATATTGGAACTCAGATTGCTGGATTCAGAGTCCAGAGTGCTAATCATTACACGATGGAACCAACGTCCACGATCCTCAACCCTAGGAGTCCTGAAGCAGTGTTAGTCACCACCTACTGTCTATCGCTTGAATTCGTTCACACTGTAAATCAAACATGACAAATCCAACAGCACAACTAAAATGTGTATTTCGCAAGTAATAACATAAAAACAGAAATATACTTTTGCTGATGCAGAAACAAAGAAAACGTCTCGTCTGATGCTTCGAAATCTCCATTTAGCATGGCCCCTTAACTAACCACCAAGAGTCTTTGCACGGCTGGGAACCTTTGTAAAAGAGTCAGTGGGTCACTGTGAATGCAGCAGATCTTCACCCCTGTATTTCTTACAAAGAAGCAGAGTTTTATTCCAGGTACAGGAGGCATCTCTGGTGTCTGATACTACCGGTAGTGTTCAGCCTACCCTCTCTGAGAGAGCAGCAGTGAGGGTACAAAGCACACTGGTTGCAAAATGTGGACACTGCAAACAACAGCTGCAATATCACAGATGATATAAAACACATAAAGTACTCAAGTCTTATACTAGATACAACACAGCAGGGAAATCATGTCATAAAACAAATGATGAACCCACAGTATGGAAGGGGCAGGTAATAAAATGCGAATTTCCCATGGTGGGACCACAGTCAATTGCTGCCTTCTTCTCTGTGCCCCGGTCTCTTTATATAATCTGCACTTTTTGTTGTGCAATAAAAGAAAAACAAGGAATAACCCTTCATAGTATTAATGTACAGGTCAAGGGCTGGGGAGAGAGGGCAGTAGATCTGGGGGTCGGTGTAAAACTCTGACGGCATTAGATGGAAGCAGAAGACAAAGCAAGTGACATTTATTAAGACTTTAGGTGCATTTAGGTTTATAGAAAAAAACAGAGAAAGATTAAAATGTCTGAGTAGTGAAAAAACAAAAATTGAGTTCCCATGAGTTGAACCCGGGCCGCCTGGGTGAAAACCAGGAATCCTAACCGCTAGACCATATGGGAACTGTGAACTCATCATACAGCTCAGTGTATGTGAGGTGTCTCCTAGGTCACACTGCATTCCGCACACTGAGAGTTATATTCTTCTTCTCAGTAGTACACAATCAATTGGGGTAACAGACACTTCACTTCTGACAAAAGAGAAGGAATGACCAGAAGTCATCATTTCTGCCACAACCTGTCAGGTCTCATTATTTACAACCTTAGAGCTTCTACACCTACACAGAGCCCAGGACACGGAGGACAGCAGCAGTCCCTGCATTCACTATTACTAACCCCTCCCCTTGAGCCAGACAAAGCCACACCCCATCCGTAGGACACTCCTGGGTTTCCTCACCAGACTGATGGCCCCACAGACCCCTCTCCAGTTATCTTCCAGCTGCTTCCTTGACGACACTCCCCTGCACCTGTCACAGGCTCCAGGCTGCCCTCCTGGGGCTCGAGTTATACTCCTTCTCTATCTACTAACAGCACCGACTCCAGTCCTGACACTGGATTGGTTCAAACAGAGAAGAACAGCTTAGAAGTAGTCTGTGTTGTTCCCAGGTACCTGCATCTTCACAGAGTGACTGCCAGGGGGCAGCACAGCCAAAGCACTCACAGCCCACAAGGCTTCAAATCATCAATCGGATGTCAGCAGCCTTGTCAGAGGCGCAGAGACTAGTAATTCCACAATATTTTGGGACAGCAGAGGAAGAAGCAAGTGCTGAGCTGAAGTGGTCACTGCTGTTTTGTCACAACACCAGACATATGTTCTTAAAAGCATGTAAGCGCACATTCTTAGGCATTCTCGGTCGTCTTCTCCCTTTCTGACATTATACCAATTGTATACACCCGAATGGAGAAAAGTTCAAATATAAGGTACTAGGAATATGCGCCAAAGGTAGGCAAATTAAACATTTCAAGTACAAATATTACCATATTTATTGATGTAAAATGTAAACAAGTTAGACTGAAAATATGTGTGTGTGTTTACAAAGGATGTCTAAAGTGTATGCTGTGAGGTCAGGTTGCAGTTCACTACTTGCACTTGTGCCTTTCACAAGTGTGAGTACCCAGTTACACTAATGTCTGCTCTGACTTGTTATTCTGAGAGTCATGTGCTAAAGGGGGGCTTCCACCCTAGTTTGAGGGACCAGAGTACGAATGCCCCAGGGCACAGGAAGTACACAGTCCTCGTTGATACAACTGTGGCCCAGTAACTTCTGACTGCCCTTTGACCCCACAGACTGGCACATATATGTCATCAGACTATAGCACCGTGGTACATATGCACACATGTGCATGTACACGTCAGCCAGTTTTTTATTCATTTATGTGCTAATACTGTTCAGCATCAGGATGTGATGTCGAAGGAGACTGGTGGAGAGCGCCGAAGTCTCTGGTATTTCAAAACAAAACTAGAGACCTTTTCACACTCATATACTGCTCCAGGCAGATCTTCCACTGCAAATGCAAGTTATATGAGTCCAGCTGAAAACTGTTTAATTTTGGGTACTTGCTTTAGTCAAATGTTACCATTTGCAACTCACAAAAAAAAAGCAAAGGGCAATTCCATACATTAACACTTTGGTAAAGTCGTTCTTTCACACCGTACATTTCCGTAAGTTTCTCTCTCCTTGTAAGTTATCCGGTGTGAAGGCCAAGTGGAGTCAGGTCCACACTGTGCATCTTACAGTTGTGTAGCCAGAGTAGAGAGGTGTCCACACAGACACAGGACGTAGACAACACCTATGTGTAGCATCAAGTGTCCCCAGCAACGCCTATAGAATAATGTATAGATGCCCCCAAACCGCAGAAACCACGAGGGGAATGAAAAGAGGAAGAGACGGGTTATGTCAGAGATACAAATGGTTTCCTGCTCAAGACCTGCAATAAATTTAAACAAAAGTATTATTACAAACATTCCAGGTCCTACCGATATTGGAACCCAGATTGCTGGATTCAGAGTCCAGAGTGCTAATCATTACACGATGGAACCAACGTCCACGATCGTCAACCCTAGGAGTCCTGAAGCAGTGTCAGTCACCACCTACTGTCTATCGCTTGAATTCGTTCACACTGTAAATCAAACATGACAAATCCAACAGCACAACTAAAATGTGTATTTCACAAGTAATAACATAAAAACAGAAATATACTTTTGCTGATGCAGAAACAAAGAAAACGTCTCGTCTGATTCTTCGAAATCTCCATTTAGCATGGCCCCTTAACTAACCACCAAGAGTCTTTGCACGGCTGGGAACCTTTGTAAAAGAGTCAGTGGGTCACTGTGAATGCAGCAGATCTTCACCCCTGTATTTCTTACAAAGAAGCAGAGTTTTATTCCAGGTACAGGAGGCATCTCTGGTGTCTGATACTACCGGTAGTGTTCAGCCTACCCTCTCTGAGAGAGCAGCAGTGAGGGTACAAAGCACACTGGTTGCAAAATGTGGACACTGCAAACAACAGCTGCAATATCACAGATGATATAAAACACATAAAGTACTCAAGTCTTATACTAGATACAACACAGCAGGGAAATCATGTCATAAAACAAATGATGAACCCACAGTATGGAAGGGGCAGGTAATAAAATGCGAATTTCCCATGGTGGGACCACAGTCAATTGCTGCCTTCTTCTCTGTGCCCCGGTCTCTTTATATAATCTGTACTTTTTGTTGTGCAATAAAAGAAAAACAAGGAATAACCCTTCATAGTATTAATGTACAGGTCGAGGGCTGGGGAGAGAGGGCAGTAGATCTGGGGGTCGGTGTAAACCTCTGACGGCATTAGATGGAAGCAGAAGACAAAGCAAGTGACATTTATTAAGACTTTAGGTGCATTTAGGTTTATAGAAAAAAACTGAGAAAGATTAAAATGTCTGAGTAGTGAAAACAAATAAATGGAGTTCCCATATCGGGAGTTGAACCCGGGCCGCCTGGGTGAAAACCAGGAATCCTAACCGCTAGACCATATGTGAACTGTGAACTTGTCATACAGCTCAGTGTATGTGAGGTGTCTCCTAGGTCACATTGCATTCCGTACACTGAGAGTTATATTCTTCTTCTCAGTAGTACACAATCAATTGGGGTAACAGACACTTCACTTCTGACAAAAGAGAAGGAATGACCAGAAGTCATCATTTCTGCCACAACCTGTAGGTCTCATTATTTACAACCTTAGAGCTTCTACACATACACAGAGCCCAGGACACGGAGGACACCAGCAGTCCCTGCATTCACTATTACTAACCCCTCCCCTTGAGCCAGACAAAGCCACGCCCCATCCGTAGGACACTCCTGGGTTTCCTCACCAGACTGATGGCCCCACAGACCCCTCTCCAGTTATCTTCCAGCTGCTTCCTTGACGACACTCCCCTGCACCTGTCACAGGCTCCAGGCTGCCCTCCTGGGGCTCGAGTTATACTCCTTCTCTATCTACTAACAGCACCGACTCCAGTCCTGACACTGGATTGGTTCAAACAGAGAAGAAACAGCTCAGAAGTAGTCTGTGTTGTTCCCAGGTACCTGCATCTTCACAGAGTGACTGCCAGGGGGCAGCACAGCCAAAGCACTCACAGCCCACAAGGCTACAAATCATCAATCGGATGTCAGCAGCCTTGTCAGAGGCGCAGAGACTAGTAATTCCACAATATTTTGGGACAGCAGAGGAAGAAGCAAGTGCTGAGCTGAAGTGGTCACTGCTGTTTTGTCACAACACCAGACATATGTTCTTAAAAGCATGGAAGCGCACATTCTTAGGCATTCTCGGTCGTCTTCTCCCTTTCTGACATTATACCAATTGTATACACCCGAATGGAGAAAAGTTAAAATATAAGGTACTAGGAATATGCGCCAAAGGTAGGCAAATTAAACATTTCAAGTACAAATATTACCATATTTATTGATGTAAAATGTAAACACGTTAGACTGAAAATATGTGTGTGTGTTTACAAAGGATGTCTAAAGTGTATGCTGTGAGGTCAGGTTGCAGTTCACTACTTGCACTTGTGCCTTTCACAAGCGTGAGTACCCAGTTACACTAATGTCTGCTCTGACTTGTTATTCTGAGAGTCATGTGCTAAAGGGGAGCTTCCATCCTACTGTGAGGGACCAGAGTACGAATGCCCCAGGGCACAGGAAGTACACAGTCCTCATTGATACAACTGTGGCCCAGTAACTTCTGACTGCCCTTTGACCCCACAGACTGGCACATATATGTCATCAGACTATAGCACCGTGGTACATATGCACACATGTTCATGTAAACGTCAGCCAGTTTTTTATTCATTTATGTGCTAATACTGTTCAGCATCAGGATGTGATGTCGAAGGAGACTGGTAGAGAGCGCCGAAGTCTCTGGTATTTCAAGACAAAACTAGAGACCTTTTCACACTCATATACTGCTCCAGGCAGATCTTCCACTGCAAATGCAAGTTATATGAGTCCAGCTGAAAACTGTTTAATTTTGGGTACTTGCTTTAGTCAAATGTTACCATTTGCAACTCACAAAAAAAAAGCAAAGGGCAATTTCATACATTAACACTTTGGTAAAGTCGTTCTTTCACACCGTACATTTCCGTAAGTTTCTCTCTCCTTGTAAGTTATCCGGTGTGAAGGCCAAGTGGAGTCAGGTCCACACTGTGCATCTTACAGTTGTGTAGCCAGAGTAGAGAGGTGTCCACACAGACACAGGACGTAGACAACACCTGTGTGTAGCATCAAGTGTCCCCAGCAACGCCTATAGAATAATGTATAGATGCCCCCAAACCGCAGAAACCACGAGGGGAATGAAAAGAGGAAGAGACGGGTTATGTCAGAGATACAAATGGTTTCCTGCTCAAGACCTGCAATAAATTAAAACAAAAGTATTATTACAAACATTCCAGGTCCTACCGATATTGGAACTCAGATTGCTGGATTCAGAGTCCAGAGTGCTAATCATTACACGATGGAACCAACGTCCACGATCTTCAACCCTAGGAGTCCTGAAGCAGTGTCAGTCACCACCTACTGTCTATCGCTTGAATTCGTTCACACTGTAAATCAAACATGACAAATCCAACAGCACAACTAAAATGTGTATTTCACAAGTAATAACATAAAAACAGAAATATAGTTTTGCTGATGCAGAAACAAAGAAAACGTCTCGTCTGATGCTTCGAAATCTCCATTTAGCATGGCCCCTTAACTAACCACCAAGAGTCTTTGCACGGCTGGGAACCTTTGTAAAAGAGTCAGTGGGTCACTGTGAATGCAGCAGATCTTCACCCCTGTATTTCTTACAAAGAAGCAGAGTTTTATTCCAGGTACAGGAGGCATCTCTGGTGTCTGATACTACCGGTAGTGTTCAGCCTACCCTCTCTGAGAGAGCAGCAGTGAGGGTACAAAGCACACTGGTTGCAAAATGTGGACACTGCAAACAACAGCTACAATATCACAGATGATATAAAACACATAAAGTACTCAAGTCTTATACTAGATACAACACAGCAGGGAAATCATGTCATAAAACAAATGATGAACCCACAGTATGGAAGGGGCAGGAAATAAAATGCGAATTTCCCATGGTGGGACCACAGTCAATTGCTGCCTTCTTCTCTGTGCCCCGGTCTCTTTATATAATCTGTACTTTTTGTTGTGCAATAAAAGAAAAACAAGGAATAACCCTTCATAGTATTAATGTACAGGTCAAGAGCTGGGGAGAGAGGGCAGTAGATCTGGGGGTCGGTGTAAACCTCTGACGGCATTAGATGGAAGCAGAAGACAAAGCAAGTGACATTTATTAAGACTTTAGGTGCATTTAGGTTTATAGAAAAAAATTGAGAAAGATTAAAATGTCTGAGTAGTGAAAAAAAAAAAATGGAGTACCCATACCGGGAGTTGAACCCGGGCCCCCTGGGTGAAAACCAGGAATCCTAACCACTAGACCATATGGGAACTGTGAACTCATCATACAGCTCAGTGCATGTGAGGTGTCTCCTAGGTCACACTGCATTCCGTACACTGAGAGTTATATTCTTCTTCTCAGTAGTACACAATCAATTGGGGTAACAGACACTTCATTTCTGACAAAAGAGAAGGAATGACCAGAAGTCATCATTTCTGCCACAACCTGTCAGGTTTCATTATTTACAACCTTAGAGCTTCTACACCTACACAGAGCCCAGAACACGGAGGACAGCAGCAGTCCCTGCATTCACTATTACTAACCCCTCCCCTTGAGCCAGACAAAGCTACGCCCCATCCGTAGGACACTCCTGGGTTTCCTCACCAGACTGATGGCCCCACAGACCCCTCTCCAGTTATCTTCCAGCTGCTTCCTTGACGACACTCCCCTGCACCTGTCACAGGCTCCAGGCTGCCCTCCTGGGGCTCGAGTTATACTCCTTCTCTATCTACTAACAGCACCGACTCCAGTCCTGACACTGGATTGGTTCAAACAGAGAAGAACAGCTCAGAAGTAGTCTGTGTTGTTCCCAGGTACCTGCATCTTCACAGAGTGACTGCCAGGGGGCAGCACAGCCAAAGCACTCACAGCTCACAAGGCTACAAATCATCAATCGGATGTCAGCAGCCTTGTCAGAGGCGCAGAGACTAGTAATTCCACAATATTTTGGGACAGCAGAGGAAGAAGCAAGTGCTGAGCTGAAGTGGTCACTGCTGTTTTGTCACAACACCAGACATATGTTCTTAAAAGCATGTAAGCGCACATTCTTAGGCATTCTCGGTCGTCTTCTCCCTTTCTGACATTATACCAATTGTATACACCCGAATGGAGAAAAGTTCAAATATAAGGTACTAGGAATATGCGCCAAAGGTAGGCAAATTAAACATTTCAAGTACAAATATTACCATATTTATTGATGTAAAATGTAAACAAGTTAGACTGAAAATATGTGTGTGTGTTTACAAAGGATGTCTAAAGTGTATGCTGTGAGGTCAGGTTGCAGTTCACTACTTGCACTTGTGCCTTTCACAAGTGTGAGTACCCAGTTACACTAATGTCTGCTCTGACTTGTTATTCTGAGAGTCATGTGCTAAAGGGGGGCTTCCACCCTAGTTTGAGGGACCAGAGTACGAATGCCCCAGGGCACAGGAAGTACACAGTCCTCGTTGATACAACTGTGGCCCAGTAACTTCTGACTGCCCTTTGACCCCACAGACTGGCACATATATGTCATCAGACTATAGCACCGTGGTACATATGCACACATGTGCATGTACACGTCAGCCAGTTTTTTATTCATTTATGTGCTAATACTGTTCAGCATCAGGATGTGATGTCGAAGGAGACTGGTGGAGAGCGCCGAAGTCTCTGGTATTTCAAAACAAAACTAGAGACCTTTTCACACTCATATACTGCTCCAGGCAGATCTTCCACTGCAAATGCAAGTTATATGAGTCCAGCTGAAAACTGTTTAATTTTGGGTACTTGCTTTAGTCAAATGTTACCATTTGCAACTCACAAAAAAAAAGCAAAGGGCAATTCCATACATTAACACTTTGGTAAAGTCGTTCTTTCACACCGTACATTTCCGTAAGTTTCTCTCTCCTTGTAAGTTATCCGGTGTGAAGGCCAAGTGGAGTCAGGTCCACACTGTGCATCTTACAGTTGTGTAGCCAGAGTAGAGAGGTGTCCACACAGACACAGGACGTAGACAACACCTGTGTGTAGCATCAAGTGTCCCCAGCAACGCCTATAGAATAATGTATAGATGCCCCCAAACCGCAGAAACCACGAGGGGAATGAAAAGAGGAAGAGACGGGTTATGTCAGAGATACAAATGGTTTCCTGCTCAAGACCTGCAATAAATTAAAACAAAAGTATTATTACAAACATTCCAGGTCCTACCGATATTGGAACTCAGATTGCTGGATTCAGAGTCCAGAGTGCTAATCATTACACGATGGAACCAACGTCCACGATCGTCAACCCTAGGAGTCCTGAAGCAGTGTCAGTCACCACCTACTGTCTATCGCTTGAATTCGTTCACACTGTAAATCAAACATGACAAATCCAACAGCACAACTAAAATGTGTATTTCACAAGTAATAACATAAAAACAGAAATATACTTTTGCTGATGCAGAAACAAAGAAAACGTCTCGTCTGATTCTTCGAAATCTCCATTTAGCATGGCCCCTTAACTAACCACCAAGAGTCTTTGCACGGCTGGGAACCTTTGTAAAAGAGTCAGTGGGTCACTGTGAATGCAGCAGATCTTCACCCCTGTATTTCTTACAAAGAAGCAGAGTTTTATTCCAGGTACAGGAGGCATCTCTGGTGTCTGATACTACCGGTAGTGTTCAGCCTACCCTCTCTGAGAGAGCAGCAGTGAGGGTACAAAGCACACTGGTTGCAAAATGTGGACACTGCAAACAACAGCTGCAATATCACAGATGATATAAAACACATAAAGTACTCAAGTCTTATACTAGATACAACACAGCAGGGAAATCATGTCATAAAACAAATGATGAACCCACAGTATGGAAGGGGCAGGTAATAAAATGCGAATTTCCCATGGTGGGACCACAGTCAATTGCTGCCTTCTTCTCTGTGCCCCGGTCTCTTTATATAATCTGTACTTTTTGTTGTGCAATAAAAGAAAAACAAGGAATAACCCTTCATAGTATTAATGTACAGGTCAAGGGCTGGGGAGAGAGGGCAGTAGATCTGGGGGTCGGTGTAAACCTCTGACGGCATTAGATGGAAGCAGAAGACAAAGCAAGTGACATTTATTAAGACTTTAGGTGCATTTAGGTTTATAGAAAAAAACTGAGAAAGATTAAAATGTCTGAGTAGTGAAAAAAAATAAATGGAGTTCCCATACCGGGAGTTGAACCCGGGCCGCCTGGGTGAAAACCAGGAATCCTAACCGCTAGACCATATGTGAACTGTGAACTTGTCATACAGCTCAGTGTATGTGAGGTGTCTCCTAGGTCACACTGCATTCCGTACACTGAGAGTTATATTCTTCTTCTCAGTAGTACACAATCAATTGGGGTAACAGACACTTCACTTCTGACAAAAGAGAAGGAATGACCAGAAGTCATCATTTCTGCCACAACCTGTAGGTCTCATTATTTACAACCTTAGAGCTTCTACACATACACAGAGCCCAGGACACGGAGGACACCAGCAGTCCCTGCATTCACTATTACTAACCCCTCCCCTTGAGCCAGACAAAGCCACGCCCCATCCGTAGGACACTCCTGGGTTTCCTCACCAGACTGATGGCCCCACAGACCCCTCTCCAGTTATCTTCCAGCTGCTTCCTTGACGACACTCCCCTGCACCTGTCACAGGCTCCAGGCTGCCCTCCTGGGGCTCGAGTTATACTCCTTCTCTATCTACTAACAGCACCGACTCCAGTCCTGACACTGGATTGGTTCAAACAGAGAAGAAACAGCTCAGAAGTAGTCTGTGTTGTTCCCAGGTACCTGCATCTTCACAGAGTGACTGCCAGGGGGCAGCACAGCCAAAGCACTCACAGCCCACAAGGCTACAAATCATCAATCGGATGTCAGCAGCCTTGTCAGAGGCGCAGAGACTAGTAATTCCACAATATTTTGGGACAGCAGAGGAAGAAGCAAGTGCTGAGCTGAAGTGGTCACTGCTGTTTTGTCTCAACACCAGACATATGTTCTTAAAAGCATGTAAGCGCACATTCTTAGGCATTCTCGGTCGTCTTCTCCCTTTCTGACATTATACCAATTGTATACACCCGAATGGAGAAAAGTTAAAATATAAGGTACTAGGAATATGCGCCAAAGGTAGGCAAATTAAACATTTCAAGTACAAATATTACCATATTTATTGATGTAAAATGTAAACAAGTTAGACTGAAAATATGTGTGTGTGTTTACAAAGGATGTCTAAAGTGTATGCTGTGAGGTCAGGTTGCAGTTCACTACTTGCACTTGTGCCTTTCACAAGCGTGAGTACCCAGTTACACTAATGTCTGCTCTGACTTGTTATTCTGAGAGTCATGTGCTAAAGGGGAGCTTCCATCCTAGTTTGAGGGACCAGAGTACGAATGCCCCAGGGCACAGGAAGTACACAGTCCTCATTGATACAACTGTGGCCCAGTAACTTCTGACTGCCCTTTGACCCCACAGACTGGCACATATATGTCATCAGACTATAGCACCGTGGTACATATGCACACATGTTCATGTAAACGTCAGCCAGTTTTTTATTCATTTATGTGCTAATACTGTTCAGCATCAGGATGTGATGTCGAAGGAGACTGGTGGAGAGCGCCGAAGTCTCTGGTATTTCAAGACAAAACTAGAGACCTTTTCACACTCATATACTGCTCCAGGCAGATCTTCCACTGCAAATGCAAGTTATATGAGTCCAGCTGAAAACTGTTTAATTTTGGGTACTTGCTTTAGTCAAATGTTAGCATTTGCAACTCACAAAAAAAAGCAAAGGGCAATTTCATACATTAACACTTTGGTAAAGTCGTTCTTTCACACCGTACATTTCCGTAAGTTTCTCTCTCCTTGTAAGTTATCCGGTGTGAAGGCCAAGTGGAGTCAGGTCCACACTGTGCATCTTACAGTTGTGTAGCCAGAGTAGAGAGGTGTCCACACAGACACAGGACGTAGACAACACCTGTGTGTAGCATCAAGTGTCCCCAGCAACGCCTATAGAATAATGTATAGATGCCCCCAAACCGCAGAAACCACGAGGGGAATGAAAAGAGGAAGAGACGGGTTATGTCAGAGATACAAATGGTTTCCTGCTCAAGACCTGCAATAAATTAAAACAAAAGTATTATTACAAACATTCCAGGTCCTACCGATATTGGAACTCAGATTGCTGGATTCAGAGTCCAGAGTGCTAATCATTACACGATGGAACCAACGTCCACGATCCCCAACCCTAGGAGTCCTGAAGCAGTGTCAGTCACCACCTACTGTCTATCGCTTGAATTCGTTCACACTGTAAATCAAACATGACAAATCCAACAGCACAACTAAAATGTGTATTTCACAAGTAATAACATAAAAACAGAAATATAGTTTTGCTGATGCAGAAACAAAGAAAACGTCTCGTCTGATGCTTCGAAATCTCCATTTAGCATGGCCCCTTAACTAACCACCAAGAGTCTTTGCACGGCTGGGAACCTTTGTAAAAGAGTCAGTGGGTCACTGTGAATGCAGCAGATCTTCACCCCTGTATTTCTTACAAAGAAGCAGAGTTTTATTCCAGGTACAGGAGGCATCTCTGGTGTCTGATACTACCGGTAGTGTTCAGCCTACCCTCTCTGAGAGAGCAGCAGTGAGGGTACAAAGCACACTGGTTGCAAAATGTGGACACTGCAAACAACAGCTACAATATCACAGATGATATAAAACACATAAAGTACTCAAGTCTTATACTAGATACAACACAGCAGGGAAATCATGTCATAAAACAAATGATGAACCCACAGTATGGAAGGGGCAGGAAATAAAATGCGAATTTCCCATGGTGGGACCACAGTCAATTGCTGCCTTCTTCTCTGTGCCCCGGTCTCTTTATATAATCTGTACTTTTTGTTGTGCAATAAAAGAAACACAAGGAATAACCCTTCATAGTATTAATGTACAGGTCAAGAGCTGGGGAGAGAGGGCAGTAGATCTGGGGGTCGGTGTAAACCTCTGACGGCATTAGATGGAAGCAGAAGACAAAGCAAGTGACATTTATTAAGACTTTAGGTGCATTTAGGTTTATAGAAAAAAACTGAGAAAGATTAAAATGTCTGAGTAGTGAAAAAAAAAAAATGGAGTACCCATACCGGGAGTTGAACCCGGGCCCCCTGGGTGAAAACCAGGAATCCTAACCACTAGACCATATGGGAACTGTGAACTCATCATACAGCTCAGTGCATGTGAGGTGTCTCCTAGGTCACACTGCATTCCGTACACTGAGAGTTATATTCTTCTTCTCAGTAGTACACAATCAATTGGGGTAACAGACACTTCACTTCTGACAAAAGAGAAGGAATGACCAGAAGTCATCATTTCTGCCACAACCTGTCAGGTTTCATTATTTACAACCTTAGAGCTTCTACACATACACAGAGCCCAGGACACGGAGGACAGCAGCAGTCCCTGCATTCACTATTACTAACCCCTCCCCTTGAGCCAGACAAAGCTACGCCCCATCCGTAGGACACTCCTGGGTTTCCTCACCAGACTGATGGCCCCACAGACCCCTCTCCAGTTATCTTCCAGCTGCTTCCTTGACGACACTCCCCTGCACCTGTCACAGGCTCCAGGCTGCCCTCCTGGGGCTCGAGTTATACTCCTTCTCTATCTACTAACAGCACCGACTCCAGTCCTGACAATGGATTGGTTCAAACAGAGAAGAAACAGCTCAGAAGTAGTCTGTGTTGTTCCCAGGTACCTGCATCTTCACAGAGTGACTGCCAGGGGGCAGCACAGCCAAAGCACTCACAGCCCACAAGGCTACAAATCATCAATCGGATGTCAGCAGCCTTGTCAGAGGCGCAGAGACTAGTAATTCCACAATATTTTGGGACAGCAGAGGAAGAAGCAAGTGCTGAGCTGAAGTGGTCACTGCTGTTTTGTCACAACACCAGACATATGTTCTTAAAAGCATGTAAGCGCACATTCTTAGGCATTCTCGGTCGTCTTCTCCCTTTCTGACATTATACCAATTGTATACACCCGAATGGAGAAAAGTTCAAATATAAGGTACTAGGAATATGCGCCAAAGGTAGGCAAATTAAACATTTCAAGTACAAATATTACCATATTTATTGATGTAAAATGTAAACAAGTTAGACTGAAAATATGTGTGTGTGTTTACAAAGGATGTCTAAAGTGTATGCTGTGAGGTCAGGTTGCAGTTCACTACTTGCACTTGTGCCTTTCACAAGTGTGAGTACCCAGTTACACTAATGTCTGCTCTGACTTGTTATTCTGAGAGTCATGTGCTAAAGGGGGGCTTCCACCCTAGTTTGAGGGACCAGAGTACGAATGCCCCAGGGCACAGGAAGTACACAGTCCTCGTTGATACAACTGTGGCCCAGTAACTTCTGACTGCCCTTTGACCCCACAGACTGGCACATATATGTCATCAGACTATAGCACCGTGGTACATATGCACACATGTGCATGTACACGTCAGCCAGTTTTTTATTCATTTATGTGCTAATACTGTTCAGCATCAGGATGTGATGTCGAAGGAGACTGGTGGAGAGCGCCGAAGTCTCTGGTATTTCAAAACAAAACTAGAGACCTTTTCACACTCATATACTGCTCCAGGCAGATCTTCCACTGCAAATGCAAGTTATATGAGTCCAGCTGAAAACTGTTTAATTTTGGGTACTTGCTTTAGTCAAATGTTACCATTTGCAACTCACAAAAAAAAAGCAAAGGGCAATTCCATACATTAACACTTTGGTAAAGTCGTTCTTTCACACCGTACATTTCCGTAAGTTTCTCTCTCCTTGTAAGTTATCCGGTGTGAAGGCCAAGTGGAGTCAGGTCCACACTGTGCATCTTACAGTTGTGTAGCCAGAGTAGAGAGGTGTCCACACAGACACAGGACGTAGACAACACCTGTGTGTAGCATCAAGTGTCCCCAGCAACGCCTATAGAATAATGTATAGATGCCCCCAAACCGCAGAAACCACGAGGGGAATGAAAAGAGGAAGAGACGGGTTATGTCAGAGATACAAATGGTTTCCTGCTCAAGACCTGCAATAAATTAAAACAAAAGTATTATTACAAACATTCCAGGTCCTACCGATATTGGAACTCAGATTGCTGGATTCAGAGTCCAGAGTGCTAATCATTACACGATGGAACCAACGTCCACGATCGTCAACCCTAGGAGTCCTGAAGCAGTGTCAGTCACCACCTACTGTCTATCGCTTGAATTCGTTCACACTGTAAATCAAACATGACAAATCCAACAGCACAACTAAAATGTGTATTTCACAAGTAATAACATAAAAACAGAAATATACTTTTGCTGATGCAGAAACAAAGAAAACGTCTCGTCTGATTCTTCGAAATCTCCATTTAGCATGGCCCCTTAACTAACCACCAAGAGTCTTTGCACGGCTGGGAACCTTTGTAAAAGAGTCAGTGGGTCACTGTGAATGCAGCAGATCTTCACCCCTGTATTTCTTACAAAGAAGCAGAGTTTTATTCCAGGTACAGGAGGCATCTCTGGTGTCTGATACTACCGGTAGTGTTCAGCCTACCCTCTCTGAGAGAGCAGCAGTGAGGGTACAAAGCACACTGGTTGCAAAATGTGGACACTGCAAACAACAGCTGCAATATCACAGATGATATAAAACACATAAAGTACTCAAGTCTTATACTAGATACAACACAGCAGGGAAATCATGTCATAAAACAAATGATGAACCCACAGTATGGAAGGGGCAGGTAATAAAATGCGAATTTCCCATGGTGGGACCACAGTCAATTGCTGCCTTCTTCTCTGTGCCCCGGTCTCTTTATATAATCTGTACTTTTTGTTGTGCAATAAAAGAAAAACAAGGAATAACCCTTCATAGTATTAATGTACAGGTCAAGGGCTGGGGAGAGAGGGCAGTAGATCTGGGGGTCGGTGTAAACCTCTGACGGCATTAGATGGAAGCAGAAGACAAAGCAAGTGACATTTATTAAGACTTTAGGTGCATTTAGGTTTATAGAAAAAAACTGAGAAAGATTAAAATGTCTGAGTAGTGAAAAAAAATAAATGGAGTTCCCATACCGGGAGTTGAACCCGGGCCGCCTGGGTGAAAACCAGGAATCCTAACCGCTAGACCATATGTGAACTGTGAACTTGTCATACAGCTCAGTGTATGTGAGGTGTCTCCTAGGTCACACTGCATTCCGTACACTGAGAGTTATATTCTTCTTCTCAGTAGTACACAATCAATTGGGGTAACAGACACTTCACTTCTGACAAAAGAGAAGGAATGACCAGAAGTCATCATTTCTGCCACAACCTGTAGGTCTCATTATTTACAACCTTAGAGCTTCTACACATACACAGAGCCCAGGACACGGAGGACACCAGCAGTCCCTGCATTCACTATTACTAACCCCTCCCCTTGAGCCAGACAAAGCCACGCCCCATCCGTAGGACACTCCTGGGTTTCCTCACCAGACTGATGGCCCCACAGACCCCTCTCCAGTTATCTTCCAGCTGCTTCCTTGACGACACTCCCCTGCACCTGTCACAGGCTCCAGGCTGCCCTCCTGGGGCTCGAGTTATACTCCTTCTCTATCTACTAACAGCACCGACTCCAGTCCTGACACTGGATTGGTTCAAACAGAGAAGAAACAGCTCAGAAGTAGTCTGTGTTGTTCCCAGGTACCTGCATCTTCACAGAGTGACTGCCAGGGGGCAGCACAGCCAAAGCACTCACAGCCCACAAGGCTACAAATCATCAATCGGATGTCAGCAGCCTTGTCAGAGGCGCAGAGACTAGTAATTCCACAATATTTTGGGACAGCAGAGGAAGAAGCAAGTGCTGAGCTGAAGTGGTCACTGCTGTTTTGTCTCAACACCAGACATATGTTCTTAAAAGCATGTAAGCGCACATTCTTAGGCATTCTCGGTCGTCTTCTCCCTTTCTGACATTATACCAATTGTATACACCCGAATGGAGAAAAGTTAAAATATAAGGTACTAGGAATATGCGCCAAAGGTAGGCAAATTAAACATTTCAAGTACAAATATTACCATATTTATTGATGTAAAATGTAAACAAGTTAGACTGAAAATATGTGTGTGTGTTTACAAAGGATGTCTAAAGTGTATGCTGTGAGGTCAGGTTGCAGTTCACTACTTGCACTTGTGCCTTTCACAAGCGTGAGTACCCAGTTACACTAATGTCTGCTCTGACTTGTTATTCTGAGAGTCATGTGCTAAAGGGGAGCTTCCATCCTAGTTTGAGGGACCAGAGTACGAATGCCCCAGGGCACAGGAAGTACACAGTCCTCATTGATACAACTGTGGCCCAGTAACTTCTGACTGCCCTTTGACCCCACAGACTGGCACATATATGTCATCAGACTATAGCACCGTGGTACATATGCACACATGTTCATGTAAACGTCAGCCAGTTTTTTATTCATTTATGTGCTAATACTGTTCAGCATCAGGATGTGATGTCGAAGGAGACTGGTGGAGAGCGCCGAAGTCTCTGGTATTTCAAGACAAAACTAGAGACCTTTTCACACTCATATACTGCTCCAGGCAGATCTTCCACTGCAAATGCAAGTTATATGAGTCCAGCTGAAAACTGTTTAATTTTGGGTACTTGCTTTAGTCAAATGTTAGCATTTGCAACTCACAAAAAAAAGCAAAGGGCAATTTCATACATTAACACTTTGGTAAAGTCGTTCTTTCACACCGTACATTTCCGTAAGTTTCTCTCTCCTTGTAAGTTATCCGGTGTGAAGGCCAAGTGGAGTCAGGTCCACACTGTGCATCTTACAGTTGTGTAGCCAGAGTAGAGAGGTGTCCACACAGACACAGGACGTAGACAACACCTGTGTGTAGCATCAAGTGTCCCCAGCAACGCCTATAGAATAATGTATAGATGCCCCCAAACCGCAGAAACCACGAGGGGAATGAAAAGAGGAAGAGACGGGTTATGTCAGAGATACAAATGGTTTCCTGCTCAAGACCTGCAATAAATTAAAACAAAAGTATTATTACAAACATTCCAGGTCCTACCGATATTGGAACTCAGATTGCTGGATTCAGAGTCCAGAGTGCTAATCATTACACGATGGAACCAACGTCCACGATCCCCAACCCTAGGAGTCCTGAAGCAGTGTCAGTCACCACCTACTGTCTATCGCTTGAATTCGTTCACACTGTAAATCAAACATGACAAATCCAACAGCACAACTAAAATGTGTATTTCACAAGTAATAACATAAAAACAGAAATATAGTTTTGCTGATGCAGAAACAAAGAAAACGTCTCGTCTGATGCTTCGAAATCTCCATTTAGCATGGCCCCTTAACTAACCACCAAGAGTCTTTGCACGGCTGGGAACCTTTGTAAAAGAGTCAGTGGGTCACTGTGAATGCAGCAGATCTTCACCCCTGTATTTCTTACAAAGAAGCAGAGTTTTATTCCAGGTACAGGAGGCATCTCTGGTGTCTGATACTACCGGTAGTGTTCAGCCTACCCTCTCTGAGAGAGCAGCAGTGAGGGTACAAAGCACACTGGTTGCAAAATGTGGACACTGCAAACAACAGCTACAATATCACAGATGATATAAAACACATAAAGTACTCAAGTCTTATACTAGATACAACACAGCAGGGAAATCATGTCATAAAACAAATGATGAACCCACAGTATGGAAGGGGCAGGAAATAAAATGCGAATTTCCCATGGTGGGACCACAGTCAATTGCTGCCTTCTTCTCTGTGCCCCGGTCTCTTTATATAATCTGTACTTTTTGTTGTGCAATAAAAGAAACACAAGGAATAACCCTTCATAGTATTAATGTACAGGTCAAGGGCTGGGGAGAGAGGGCAGTAGATCTGGGGGTCGGTGTAAACCTCTGACGGCATTAGATGGAAGCAGAAGACAAAGCAAGTGACATTTATGTGCATTTTAGGTGCATTTAGGTTTATAGAAAAAAACTGAGAAAGATTAAAATGTCTGAGTAGTGAAAAAAAAAAAATGGAGTTCCCATACCGGGAGTTGAACCCGGGCCGCCTGGGTGAAAACCAGGAATCCTAACCGCTAGACCATATGGGAACTGTGAAATCATCGTACAGCTCAGTGTATGTGAGGTGTCTCCTAGGTCACACTGCATTCCGTACACTGAGAGTTATATTCTTCTTCTCAGTAGTACACAATCAATTGGGGTAACAGACACTTCACTTCTGACAAAAGAGAAGGAATGACCAGAAGTCATCATTTCTGCCACAACCTGTCAGGTCTCATTATTTACAACCTTAGAGCTTCTACACATACACAGAGCCCAGGACACGGAGGACAGCAGCAGTCCCTGCATTCACTATTACTAACCCCTCCCCTTGAGCCAGACAAAGCCACGCCCCATCCGTAGGACACTCCTGGGTTTCCTCACCAGACTGATGGCCCCACAGACCCCTCTCCAGTTATCTTCCAGCTGCTTCCTTGACGACACTCCCCTGCACCTGTCACAGGCTCCAGGCTGCCCTCCTGGGGCTCGAGTTATACTCCTTCTCTATCTACTAACAGCACCGACTCCAGTCCTGACACTGGATTGGTTCAAACAGAGAAGAAGCAGCTCAGAAGTAGTCTGTGTTGTTCCCAGGTACCTGCATCTTCACAGAGTGACTGCCAGGGGGCAGCACAGCCAAAGCACTCACAGCCCACAAGGGTACAAATCATCAATCGGATGTCAGCAGCCTTGTCAGAGGCGCAGAGACTAGTAATTCCACAATATTTTGGGACAGCAGAGGAAGAAGCAAGTGCTGAGCTGAAGTGGTCACTGCTGTTTTGTCACAACACCAGACATATGTTCTTAAAAGCATGTAAGCGCACATTCTTAGGCATTCTCGGTCGTCTTCTCCCTTTCTGACATTATACCAATTGTATACACCCGAATGGAGAAAAGTTAAAATATAAGGTACTAGGAATATGCGCCAAAGGTAGGCAAATTAAACATTTCAAGTACAAATATTACCATATTTATTGATGTAAAATGTAAACAAGTTAGACTGAAAATATGTGTGTGTGTTTACAAAGGATGTCTAAAGTGTATGCTGTGAGGTCAGGTTGCAGTTCACTACTTGCACTTGTGCCTTTCACAAGCGTGAGTACCCAGTTACACTAATGTCTGCTCTGACTTGTTATTCTGAGAGTCATGTGCTAAAGGTGGGCTTCCACCCTAGTTTGAGGGACCAGAGTACGAATGCCCCAGGGCACAGGAAGTACACAGTCCTCATTGATACAATTGTGGCCCAGTAACTTCTGACTGCCCTTTGACCCCACAGACTGGCACATATATGTCATCAGACTATAGCACCGTGGTACATATGCACACATGTGCATGTACACGTCAGCCAGTTTTTTATTCATTTATGTGCTAATACTGTTCAGCTTCAGGATGTGATGTCGAAGGAGACTGGTAGAGAGCGCCAAAGTCTCTGGTATTTCAAGACAAAACTAGAGACCTTTTCACACTCATATACTGCTCCAGGCAGATCTTCCACTGCAAATGCAAGTTATATGAGTCCAGCTGAAAACTGATTAATTTTGGGTACTTGCTTTAGTCAAATGTTACCATTTGCAACTCACAAAAAAAAAGCAAAGGGCAATTTCATACATTAACACTTTGGTAAAGTCGTTCTTTCACACCGTACATTTCCGTAAGTTTCTCTCTCCTTGTAAGTTACCCGGTGTGAAGGCCAAGTGGAGTCAGGTCCACACTGTGCATCTTACAGTTGTGTAGCCACAGTAGAGAGGTGTCCACACAGACACAGGACGTAGACAACACCTCTGTGTAGCATCAAGTGTCCCCAGCAACGCCTATAGAATAATGTATAGATGCCCCCAAACCGCAGAAACCACGAGGGGAATGAAAAGAGGAAGAGACGGGTTATGTCAGAGATACAAATGGTTTCCTGCTCAAGACCTGCAATAAATTTAAACAAAAGTATTATTACAAACATTCCAGGTCCTACCGATATTGGAACTCAGATTGCTGGATTCAGAGTCCAGAGTGCTAATCATTACACGATGGAACCAACGTCCACGATCCTCAACCCTAGGAGTCCTGAAGCAGTGTCAGTCACCACCTACTGTCTATCGCTTAAATTCGTTCACACTGTAAATCAAACATGACAAATCCAACAGCACAACTAAAATGTGTATTTCACAAGTAATAACATAAAAACAGAAATATACTTTTGCTGATGCAGAAACAAAGAAAACGTCTCGTCTGATGCTTCGAAATCTCCATTTAGCATGGCCCCTTAACTAACCACCAAGAGTCTTTGCACGGCTGGGAACCTTTGTAAAAGAGTCAGTGGGTCACTGTGAATGCAGCAGATCTTCACCCCTGTATTTCTTACAAAGAAGCAGAGTTTTATTCCAGGTACAGGAGGCATCTCTGGTGTCTGATACTACCGGTAGTGTTCAGCCTACCCTCTCTGAGAGAGCAGCAGTGAGGGTAAAAAGCACACTGGTTGCAAAATGTGGACACTGCAAACAACAGCTACAATATCACAGATGATATAAAACACATAAAGTACTCAAGTCTTATACTAGATACAACACAGCAGGGAAATCATGTCATAAAACAAATGATGAACCCACAGTATGGAAGGGGCAGGTAATAAAATGCGAATTTCCCATGGTGGGACCACAGTCAATTGCTGCCTTCTTCTCTGTGCCCCGGTCTCTTTATATAATCTGTACTTTTTGCTGTGCAATAAAAGAAAAACAAGGAATAACCCTTCATAGTATTAATGTACAGGTCAAGAGCTGGGGAGAGAGGGCAGTAGATCTGGGGGTCGGTGTAAACCTCTGACGGCATTAGATGGAAGCAGAAGACAAAGCAAGTGACATTTATTAAGACTTTAGGTGCATTTAGGTTTATAGAAAAAAACTGAGAAAGATTAAAATGTCTGAGTAGTGAAAAAAAAAAAATGGAGTACCCATACCGGGAGTTGAACCCGGGCCCCCTGGGTGAAAACCAGGAATCCTAACCACTAGACCATATGGGAACTGTGAACTCATCATACAGCTCAGTGCATGTGAGGTGTCTCCTAGGTCACACTGCATTCCGTACACTGAGAGTTATATTCTTCTTCTCAGTAGTACACAATCAATTGGGGTAACAGACACTTCACTTCTGACAAAAGAGAAGGAATGACCAGAAGTCATCATTTCTGCCACAACCTGTCAGGTTTCATTATTTACAACCTTAGAGCTTCTACACATACACAGAGCCCAGGACACGGAGGACAGCAGCAGTCCCTGCATTCACTATTACTAACCCCTCCCCTTGAGCCAGACAAAGCTACGCCCCATCCGTAGGACACTCCTGGGTTTCCTCACCAGACTGATGGCCCCACAGACCCCTCTCCAGTTATCTTCCAGCTGCTTCCTTGACGACACTCCCCTGCACCTGTCACAGGCTCCAGGCTGCCCTCCTGGGGCTCGAGTTATACTCCTTCTCTATCTACTAACAGCACCGACTCCAGTCCTGACAATGGATTGGTTCAAACAGAGAAGAAACAGCTCAGAAGTAGTCTGTGTTGTTCCCAGGTACCTGCATCTTCACAGAGTGACTGCCAGGGGGCAGCACAGCCAAAGCACTCACAGCCCACAAGGCTACAAATCATCAATCGGATGTCAGCAGCCTTGTCAGAGGCGCAGAGACTAGTAATTCCACAATATTTTGGGACAGCAGAGGAAGAAGCAAGTGCTGAGCTGAAGTGGTCACTGCTGTTTTGTCACAACACCAGACATATGTTCTTAAAAGCATGTAAGCGCACATTCTTAGGCATTCTCGGTCGTCTTCTCCCTTTCTGACATTATACCAATTGTATACACCCGAATGGAGAAAAGTTCAAATATAAGGTACTAGGAATATGCGCCAAAGGTAGGCAAATTAAACATTTCAAGTACAAATATTACCATATTTATTGATGTAAAATGTAAACAAGTTAGACTGAAAATATGTGTGTGTGTTTACAAAGGATGTCTAAAGTGTATGCTGTGAGGTCAGGTTGCAGTTCACTACTTGCACTTGTGCCTTTCACAAGCGTGAGTACCCAGTTACACTAATGTCTGCTCTGACTTGTTATTCTGAGAGTCATGTGCTAAAGGGGGGCTTCCACCCTAGTTTGAGGGACCAGAGTACGAATGCCCCAGGGCACAGGAAGTACACAGTCCTCATTGATACAACTGTGGCCCAGTAACTTCAGACTGCCCTTTGACCCCACAGACTGGCACATATATGTCATCAGACTATAGCACCGTGGTACATATGCACACATGTGCATGTACACGTCAGCCAGTTTTTTATTCATTTATGTGCTAATACTGTTCAGCATCAGGATGTGATGTCGAAGGAGACTGGTGGAGAGCGCCGAAGTCTCTGGTATTTCAAGACAAAACTAGAGACCTTTTCACACTCATATACTGCTCCAGGCAGATCTTCCACTGCAAATGCAAGTTATATGAGTCCAGCTGAAAACTGTTTAATTTTGGGTACTTGCTTTAGTCAAATGTTACCATTTGCAACTCACAAAAAAAAAGCAAAGGGCAATTTCATACATTAACACTTTGGTAAAGTCGTTCTTTCACACCGTACATTTCTGTAAGTTTCTCTCTCCTTGTAAGTTATCCGGTGTGAAGGCCAAGTGGAGTCAGGTCCACACTGTGCATCTTACAGTTGTGTAGCCAGAGTAGAGAGGTGTCCACACAGACACAGGACGTAGACAACACCTGTGTGTAGCATCAAGTGTCCCCAGCAACGCCTATAGAATAATGTATAGATGCCCCCAAACCGCAGAAACCACGAGGGGAATGAAAAGAGGAAGAGACGGGTTATGTCAGAGATACAAATGGTTTCCTGCTCAAGACCTGCAATAAATTAAAACAAAAGTATTATTACACACATTCCAGGTCCTACCGATATTGGAACTCAGATTGCTGGATTCAGAGTCCAGAGTACTAATCATTACACGATGGAACCAACGTCCACTATCCTCAACCCTAGGAGTCCTGAAGCAGTGTCAGTCACCACCTACTGTCTATCGCTTGAATTCGTTCACACTGTAAATCAAACATGACAAATCCAACAGCACAACTAAAATGTGTATTTCACAAGTAATAACATAAAAACAGAAATATACTTTTGCTGATGCAGAAACAAAGAAAACGTCTCGTCTGATGCTTCGAAATCTCCATTTAGCATGGCCCCTTAACTAACCACCAAAAGTCTTTGCACGGCTGGGAACCTTTGTAAAAGAGTCAGTGGGTCACTGTGAATGCAGCAGATCTTCACCCCTGTATTTCTTACAAAGAAGCAGAGTTTTATTCCAGGTACAGGAGGCATCTCTGGTGTCTGATACTACCGGTAGTGTTCAGCCTACCCTCTCTGAGAGAGCAGCAGTGAGGGTACAAAGCACACTGGTTGCAAAATGTGGACACTGCAAACAACAGCTACAATATCACAGATGATATAAAACACATAAAGTACTCAAGTCTTATACTAGATACAACACAGCAGGGAAATCATGTCATAAAACAAATGATGAACCCACAGTATGGAAGGGGCAGGTAATAAAATGCGAATTTCCCATGGTGGGACCACAGTCAATTGCTGCCTTCTTCTCTGTGCCCCGGTCTCTTTATATAATCTGTACTTTTTGTTGTGCAATAAAAGAAAAACAAGGAATAACCCTTCATAGTATTAATGTACAGGTCAAGAGCTGGGGAGAGAGGGCAGTAGATCTGGGGGTCGGTGTAAACCTCTGAGGGCATTAGATGGAAGCAGAAGACAAAGCAAGTGACATTTATTAAGACTTTAGGTGCATTTAGGTTTATAGAAAAAAACTGAGAAAGATTAAAATGTCTGAGTAGTGAAAAAAAAAAAATGGAGTACCCATACCGGGAGTTGAACCCGGGCCCCCTGGGTGAAAACCAGGAATCCTAACCACTAGACCATATGGGAACTGTGAACTCATCATACAGCTCAGTGCATGTGAGGTGTCTCCTAGGTCACACTGCATTCCGTACACTGAGAGTTATATTCTTCTTCTCAGTAGTACACAATCAATTGGGGTAACAGACACTTCACTTCTGACAAAAGAGAAGGAATGACCAGAAGTCATCATTTCTGCCACAACCTGTCAGGTTTCATTATTTACAACCTTAGAGCTTCTACACATACACAGAGCCCAGGACACGGAGGACAGCAGCAGTCCCTGCATTCACTATTACTAACCCCTCCCCTTGAGCCAGACAAAGCTACGCCCCATCCGTAGGACACTCCTGGGTTTCCTCACCAGACTGATGGCCCCACAGACCCCTCTCCAGTTATCTTCCAGCTGCTTCCTTGACGACACTCCCCTGCACCTGTCACAGGCTCCAGGCTGCCCTCCTGGGGCTCGAGTTATACTCCTTCTCTATCTACTAACAGCACCGACTCCAGTCCTGACACTGGATTGGTTCAAACAGAGAAGAAACAGCTCAGAAGTAGTCTGTGTTGTTCCCAGGTACCTGCATCTTCACAGAGTGACTGCCAGGGGGCAGCACAGCCAAAGCACTCACAGCCCACAAGGCTACAAATCATCAATCGGATGTCAGCAGCCTTGTCAGAGGCGCAGAGACTAGTAATTCCACAATATTTTGGGACAGCAGAGGAAGAAGCAAGTGCTGAGCTGAAGTGGTCACTGCTGTTTTGTCACAACACCAGACATATGTTCTTAAAAGCATGTAAGCGCACATTCTTAGGCATTCTCGGTCGTCTTCTCCCTTTCTGACATTATACCAATTGTATACACCCGAATGAAGAAAAGTTAAAATATAAGGTACTAGGAATATGCGCCAAAGGTAGGCAAATTAAACATTTCAAGTACAAATATTACCATATTTATTGATGTAAAATGTAAACAAGTTAGACTGAAAATATGTGTGTGTGTTTACAAAGGATGTCTAAAGTGTATGCTGTGAGGTCAGGTTGCAGTTCACTACTTGCACTTGTGCCTTTCACAAGTGTGAGTACCCAGTTACACTAATGTCTGCTCTGACTTGTTATTCTGAGAGTCATGTGCTAAAGGGGGGCTTCCACCCTAGTTTGAGGGACCAGAGTACGAATGCCCCAGGGCACAGGAAGTACACAGTCCTCATTGATACAACTGTGGCCCAGTAACTTCAGACTGCCCTTTGACCCCACAGACTGGCACATATATGTCATCAGACTATAGCACCGTGGTACATATGCACACATGTGCATGTACACGTCAGCCAGTTTTTTATTCATTTATGTGCTAATACTGTTCAGCATCAGGATGTGATGTCGAAGGAGACTGGTGGAGAGCGCCGAAGTCTCTGGTATTTCAAGACAAAACTAGAGACCTTTTCACACTCATATACTGCTCCAGGCAGATCTTCCACTGCAAATGCAAGTTATATGAGTCCAGCTGAAAACTGTTTAATTTTGGGTACTTGCTTTAGTCAAATGTTACCATTTGCAACTCACAAAAAAAAAGCAAAGGGCAATTTCATACATTAACACTTTGGTAAAGTTGTTCTTTCACACCGTACATTTCCGTAAGTTTCTCTCTCCTTGTAAGTTATCCGGTGTGAAGGCCAAGTGGAGTCAGGTCCACACTGTGCATCTTACAGTTGTGTAGCCAGAGTAGAGAGGTGTCCACACAGACACAGGACGTAGACAACACCTGTGTGTAGCATCAAGTGTCCCCAGCAACGCCTATAGAATAATGTATAGATGCCCCCAAACCGCAGAAACCACGAGGGGAATGAAAAGAGGAAGAGACGGGTTATGTCAGAGATACAAATGGTTTCCTGCTCAAGACCTGCAATAAATTAAAACAAAAGTATTATTACACACATTCCAGGTCCTACCGATATTGGAACTCAGATTGCTGGATTCAGAGTCCAGAGTGCTAATCATTACACGATGGAACCAACGTCCACTATCCTCAACCCTAGGAGTCCTGAAGCAGTGTCAGTCACCACCTACTGTCTATCGCTTGAATTCGTTCACACTGTAAATCAAACATGACAAATCCAACAGCACAACTAAAATGTGTATTTCACAAGTAATAACATAAAAACAGAAATATACTTTTGCTGATGCAGAAACAAAGAAAACGTCTCGTCTGATGCTTCGAAATCTCCATTTGGCATGGCCCCTTAACTAACCACCAAAAGTCTTTGCACGGCTGGGAACCTTTGTAAAAGAGTCAGTGGGTCACTGTGAATGCAGCAGATCTTCACCCCTGTATTTCTTACAAAGAAGCAGAGTTTTATTCCAGGTACAGGAGGCATCTCTGGTGTCTGATACTACCGGTAGTGTTCAGCCTACCCTCTCTGAGAGAGCAGCAGTGAGGGTACAAAGCACACTGGTTGCAAAATGTGGACACTGCAAACAACAGCTGCAATATCACAGATGATATAAAACACATAAAGTACTCAAGTCTTATACTAGATACAACACAGCAGGGAAATCATGTCATAAAACAAATGATGAACCCACAGTATGGAAGGGGCAGGTAATAAAATGCGAATTTCCCATGGTGGGACCACAGTCAATTGCTGCCTTCTTCTCTGTGCCCCGGTCTCTTTATATAATCTGTACTTTTTCTTGTGCAATAAAAGAAAAACAAGGAATAACCCTTGTTAGAAATGGGGTTTCTGGTTGGCTAGGGTATGCACCTCAGCCAGGCAGAACTTACCCACTCTAGTCAGGGCAAGGGAGTTACACGTCCAAGATAACCCCTGCTCACCCCCTTGGTAGCTTGGCACGAGCAGTCAGGCTTAACCCGGAGGCAATGCGTAAAGCGTTTGCACAACACACACATACATGTGACGCAACATCCCCACCACAAAGGAAACACAACACCAGATTATATAAAAATACACTGTATTGTACACAACGTAATTAGTAGACCAACATCACATAACAGTACTATCCTGCTACCTTAGCAGTTGTCAGAACGTTACACATTAGTTACTCTGCAAACTAGCAGTAGTCACACATAACACACAGGTTACTCAGTATTCTGCAACATAAGCAGTAGTCAGGAAACACGTTATCACATTAGCACACTTGTCATAAGAATATCATAAAACGCCCATACTAGGAACATTAGAAAATCTATGGCAAGTTAAGCAAACATATTAGCAAGTCATGCCCATAAAAGGAACATGTGCACACATATGTCAACACATCAAAGAACAGGTAGGCAATATAACAGAATGAATAAAGTCTGTAGAAAGAACTTTAAATTATCAGCATATTGGTCCATGTTTAGACAGTACCTGTTCTGATGAAGCAGGCACCCTCCGTTCCTGAAGAAAAAGAAGAAAGGGGGCCCCAGCGCTCCTCTGCGCAAAATGGGGGCCCCTGACAATGTGGGGAGCGAGGAGGGTAACACACACCTCCCCTTAACGAAAAACGGGCCCCTCGGGGGACCGTAAATGCTGGGGGCCCCCCCAGGCCTCCACCGGCCCTCTCGAGGGGGGCGCCCCGGTCAGGGAAACCTTTGAGGTTGGGAGGGGGGCGCCACGCACCCCCTCCGGTTGAGAAACGGGCCCCTCCGGGGACCCGCAAACTCCTGGGGTCTCCCGGGGCCTCCGTCGGCCCCTTCGCCAAGGGAGACCCCCTTTATTGAAAAGCTGGCCCTCGCAGGGGCCCCGAGGGACCGAGGGGTGCAGCGAGCCTCCGATGAGGCTGCTGCCCGTTCCCCCTGGCCACCGAAGCCTTCCGAGGCTTCTCCCGGCGGGAGAGAGGCGTCCTCCTCTCCTCCCGCCGCCTCTATGGCTCTCCGGCCCAAGGCAGGGCCTTCCGGTGCCCCGGGGGGACTCCAAAGAGCAGTCCTCGCCCCGGGGGCACCAACAGGAGCACGCTTGCTCCTTACGATAAAAAGGAGGTTTCCTTCGTGCCCTGGGGGCACAGTGCTGAGCGCGAACCTCGCGCTCGGGGATATCTTCGGAACCCGGCTGCGGCGGTGATTTGGGGGTCAAAATCAAGCGCTTTTCACAGCGCTAAGAAAATTATGCAGCCTGGGCTGCGGCGGTGATCTGGGAGTCCCAATCAAGCGCTTTTCACAGCGCTAAGAAAATTATGCAGCCTGGGCTGCGGCGGTGATCTTCTTTTAGCAAAAGAAAAGCGCTTTCACAGCGCAATGGCACATCAGCAGCCTCAGCAGTTAAAAGAATGCCTTGTTCCTGGTTAAAGCATTCTGCGCAAAGGTTTGAAGGATCGTTGCAGGGGTCAGGGGCCACAGCACCCTGCCCCTGGGAACAACTAAACAAGAAGGAGCACAGGGCTGGTGGGCCCAGCTACAGGCCAGCACAAGGGGTGCAGATGGTGGCAGTTCCTCCTAGTGACCAGGCAGGTCACAGGTCAGCACAGCAGCAGCAGTCCATGGCGGTTTCCTGGTGAGTCCATTCATCAGCGTTCTGTGTCCAGTTTCAAGTTCCAAGAATGTTCAAATTGTGGGGAAAATTCCCCTGTACTTATAGTCAGTTCTTACAGTGTTTTACAGTGGTAGGGAGAGGAGGTTCCAGCCAGTTACAACTGGTTCTGGGAGTGCCCCCTCTCTCCTTTCAGCACAGGCTCCAAACATCAGTGGGGGGTTAACGACCCTATTGTGTGAGGCCAGGGCACAGCCTTTACAAATGTAGGTGTGCCCCGCCTCTCCCTTCTCTCAGCCCAGGAAGACTATTCAGTATGTAGATGCACCTCAGTGACACCTCCACCCTCCCTGTGTACAGGCTGTCTGAAAAGTATGCACAAAGCCCCAACTGTCACTCTGCCCAGACGTGGATTGGAGTCAAGCTGCAAAACACCAGAATCATAAGCACAGATAAATGCGCACTTTCTAGAAGTGGCATTTCTGTGATAGTAATAAAAAATACACCCACACCAGTAAGCAGTATTTATTATCACCATCACAACCATACCAAACACGCCTACGCTAGCCCTCATAAATCAGACAATACCCCTACACATAAGGCAGGGCATTTCTAATGCAATCCTATGAGAAGGCAGCACTCACAGCAGTGAGACACCAAGTTAGGCTGTTTGTCACTACCAGGACAGGCCATGCAATATGGCACATGTCCTGCCTTTCTACATACATGGCACCCTGCCCACAGGGCGTACTTTAGGGGTGACTTACATGTAGTAAAAGGGGAGTCCTGGGCCTGGCAAGTAAATTTAGATGCCAGGTCCCTGTGGCAGAAAACTGCGCACACAGGCCCTGCGCTAGCAGGCCTGAGACAGGTTTGAAAGTCTACTTCAGTGGGTGGCACAAGCAGCGCTGCAGGCCCACTAGTAGTATTTAATTTACAGGCCCTGGGTATAGAGATACCACTGTACAAGGGACTTATAGGTAAATTAAATATGCCAATCAGGTATAAGCCAATCATACCAACTTTAGATGGGAGAGCACCTGCACTTTAACACTGGTCAGCAGTGATAAAGTGCTCAGAGTCCTAGAGCCAACAGCGAAAGGTCAGAAAAACCAGGAGGAAGGAGGCAAAAAGACTAGGGATGACCATGCGTATGGCCAAAAGTCCAACAACCCTTCATAGTATTAATGTACAGGTCAAGGGCTGGGGAGAGAGGGCAGTAGATCTGGGGGTCGGTGTAAACCTCTGACGGCATTAGATGGAAGCAAAAGACAAAGCAAGTGACATTTATGTGCATTTTAGGTGCATTTAGGTTTATAGAAAAAAACTGAGAAAGATTAAAATGTCTGAGTAGTGAAAAAAAAAAAATGGAGTTCCCATACCGGGAGTTGAACCCGGGCCGCCTGGGAGAAAACCAGGAATCCTAACCGCTAGACCATATGGGAACTGTGCACTCATCATACAGCTCAGTGTATGTGAGGTGTCTCCTAGGTCACACTGCATTCCGTACACTGAGAGTTATATTCTTCTTCTCAGTAGTACACAATCAATTGGGGTAACAGACACTTCACTTCTGACAAAAGAGAAGGAATGACCAGAAGTCATCATTTCTGCCACAACCTGTCAGGTCTCATTATTTACAACCTTAGAGCTTCTACACATACACAGAGCCCAGGACACGGAGGACACCAGCAGTCCCTGCATTCACTACTACTAACCCCTCCCCTTGAGCCAGACAAAGCCACGCCCCATCCGTAGGACACTCCTGGGTTTCCTCACCAGACTGATGGCCCCACAGACCCCTCTCCAGTTATCTTCCAGCTGCTTCCTTGACGACACTCCCCTGCACCTGTCACAGGCTCCAGGCTGTCCTCCTGGGGCTCGAGTTATACTCCTTCTCTATCTACTAACAGCACCGACTCCAGTCCTGACACTGGATTGGTTCAAACAGAGAAGAAACAGCTCAGAAGTAGTCTGTGTTGTTCCCAGGTACCTGCATCTTCACAGAGTGACTGCCAGGGGGCAGCACAGCCAAAGCACTCACAGCCCACAAGGCTACAAATCATCAATCGGATGTCAGCAGCCTTGTTAGAGGCGCAGAGACTAGTAATTCCACAATATTTTGGGACAGCAGAGGAAGAAGCAAGTGCTGAGCTGAAGTGGTCACTGCTGTTTTGTCACAACACCAGACATATGTTCTTAAAAGCATGTAAGCGCACATTCTTAGGCATTCTCGGTCGTCTTCTCCCTTTCTGACATTATACCAATTGTATACACCCGAATGAAGAAAAGTTCAAATATAAGGTACTAGGAATATGCGCCAAAGGTAGGCAAATTAAACATTTCAAGTACAAATATTACCATATTTATTGATGTAAAATGTAAACAAGTTAGACTGAAAATATGTGTGTGTGTTTACAAAGGATGTCTAAAGTGTATGCTGTGAGGTCAGGTTGCAGTTCACTACTTGCACTTGTGCCTTTCACAAGTGTGAGTACCCAGTTACACTAATGTCTGCTCTGACTTGTTATTCTGAGAGTCATGTGCTAAAGGGGGGCTTCCACCCTAGTTTGAGGGACCAGAGTACGAATGCCCCAGGGCACAGGAAGTACACAGTCCTCATTGATACAACTGTGGCCCAGTAACTTCAGACTGCCCTTTGACCCCACAGACTGGCACATATATGTCATCAGACTATAGCACCGTGGTACATATGCACACATGTGCATGTACACGTCAGCCAGTTTTTTATTCATTTATGTGCTAATACTGTTCAGCATCAGGATGTGATGTCGAAGGAGACTGGTGGAGAGCGCCGAAGTCTCTGGTATTTCAAGACAAAACTAGAGACCTTTTCACACTCATATACTGCTCCAGGCAGATCTTCCACTGCAAATGCAAGTTATATGAGTCCAGCTGAAAACTGTTTAATTTTGGGTACTTGCTTTAGTCAAATGTTACCATTTGCAACTCACAAAAAAAAAGCAAAGGGCAATTTCATACATTAACACTTTGGTAAAGTTGTTCTTTCACACCGTACATTTCCGTAAGTTTCTCTCTCCTTGTAAGTTATCCGGTGTGAAGGCCAAGTGGAGTCAGGTCCACACTGTGCATCTTACAGTTGTGTAGCCAGAGTAGAGAGGTGTCCACACAGACACAGGACGTAGTCAACACCTGTGTGTAGCATCAAGTGTCCCCAGCAACGCCTATAGAATAATGTATAGATGCCCCCAAACCGCAGAAACCACGAGGGGAATGAAAAGAGGAAGAGACGGGTTATGTCAGAGATACAAATGGTTTCCTGCTCAAGACCTGCAATAAATTAAAACAAAAGTATTATTACACACATTCCAGCTCCTACCGATATTGGAACTCAGATTGCTGGATTCAGAGTCCAGAGTGCTAATCATTACACGATGGAACCAACGTCCACTATCCTCAACCCTAGGAGTCCTGAAGCAGTGTCAGTCACCACCTACTGTCTATCGCTTGAATTCGTTCACACTGTAAATCAAACATGACAAATCCAACAGCACAACTAAAATGTGTATTTCACAAGTAATAACATAAAAACAGAAATATACTTTTGCTGATGCAGAAACAAAGAAAACGTCTCGTCTGATGCTTCGAAATCTCCATTTAGCATGGCCCCTTAACTAACCACCAAAAGTCTTTGCACGGCTGGGAACCTTTGTAAAAGAGTCAGTGGGTCACTGTGAATGCAGCAGATCTTCACCCCTGTATTTCTTACAAAGAAGCAGAGTTTTATTCCAGGTACAGGAGGCATCTCTGGTGTCTGATACTACCGGTAGTGTTCAGCCTACCCTCTCTGAGAGAGCAGCAGTGAGGGTACAAAGCACACTGGTTGCAAAATGTGGACACTGCAAACAACAGCTGCAATATCACAGATGATATAAAACACATAAAGTACTCAAGTCTTATACTAGATACAACACAGCAGGGAAATCATGTCATAAAACAAATGATGAACCCACAGTATGGAAGGGGCAGGTAATAAAATGCGAATTTCCCATGGTGGGACCACAGTCAATTGCTGCCTTCTTCTCTGTGCCCCGGTCTCTTTATATAATCTGTACTTTTTGTTGTGCAATAAAAGAAAAACAAGGAATAACCCTTCATAGTATTAATGTACAGGTCAAGGGCTGGGGAGAGAGGGCAGTAGATCTGGGGGTCGGTGTAAACCTCTGACGGCATTAGATGGAAGCAGAAGACAAAGCAAGTGACATTTATGTGCATTTTAGGTGCATTTAGGTTTATAGAAAAAAACTGAGAAAGATTAAAATGTCTGAGTAGTGAAAAAAAAAAAATGGAGTTCCCATACCGGGAGTTGAACCCGGGCCGCCTGGGTGAAAACCAGGAATCCTAACCGCTAGACCATATGGGAACTGTGCACTCACCATACAGCTCAGTGTATGTGAGGTGTCTCCTAGGTCACACTGCATTCCATACACTGAGAGTTATATTCTTCTTCTCAGTAGTACACAATCAATTGGGGTAACAGACACTTCACTTCTGACAAAAGAGAAGGAATGACCAGAAGTCATCATTTCTGCCACAACCTGTCAGGTCTCATTATTTACAACCTGAGAGCTTCTACACATACACAGAGCCCAGGACACGGAGGACACCAGCAGTCCCTGCATTCACTACTACTAACCCCTCCCCTTGAGCCAGACAAAGCCACGCCCCATCCGTAGGACACTCCTGGGTTTCCTCACCAGACTGATGGCCCCACAGACCCCTCTCCAGTTATCTTCCAGCTGCTTCCTTGACGACACTCCCCTGCACCTGTCACAGGCTCCAGGCTGTCCTCCTGGGGCTCGAGTTATACTCCTTCTCTATCTACTAACAGCACCGACTCCAGTCCTGACACTGGATTGGTTCAAACAGAGAAGAAACAGCTCAGAAGTAGTCTGTGTTGTTCCCAGGTACCTGCATCTTCACAGAGTGACTGCCAGGGGGCAGCACATCCAAAGCACTCACAGCCCACAAGGCTACAAATCATCAATCGGATGTCAGCAGCCTTGTCAGAGGCGCAGAGACTAGTAATTCCACAATATTTTGGGACAGCAGAGGAAGAAGCAAGTGCTGAGCTGAAGTGGTCACTGCTGTTTTGTCACAACACCAGACATATGTTCTTAAAAGCACGTAAGCGCACATTCTTAGGCATTCTCGGTCGTCTTCTCCCTTTCTGACATTATACCAATTGTATACACCCGAATGGAGAAAAGTTAAAATATAAGGTACTAGGAATATGCGCCAAAGGTAGGCAAATTAAACATTTCAAGTACAAATATTACCATATTTATTGATGTAAAATGTAAACAAGTTAGACTGAAAATATGTGTGTGTGTTTACAAAGGATGTCTAAAGTGTATGCTGTGAGGTCAGGTTGCAGTTCACTACTTGCACTTGTGCCTTTCACAAGTGTGAGTACCCAGTTACACTAATGTCTGCTCTGACTTGTTATTCTGAGAGTCATGTGCTAAAGGGGGGCTTCCACCCTAGTTTGAGGGACCAGAGTACGAATGCCCCAGGGCACAGGAAGTACACAGTCCTCGTTGATACAACTGTGGCCCAGTAACTTCTGAATGCCCTTTGACCCCACAGACTGGCACATATATGTCATCAGACTATAGCACCGTGGTACATATGCACACATGTGCATGTACACGTCAGCCAGTTTTTTATTCATTTATGTGCTAATACTGTTCAGCATCAGGATGTGATGTCGAAGGAGACTGGTGGAGAGCGCCGAAGTCTCTGGTATTTCAAGACAAAACTAGAGACCTTTTCACACTCATATACTGCTCCAGGCAGATCTTCCACTGCAAATGCAAGTTATATGAGTCCAGCTGAAAACTGATTAATTTTGGGTACTTGCTTTAGTCAAATGTTACCATTTGCAACTCACAAAAAAAAAGCAAAGGGCAATTTCATACATTAACACTTTGGTAAAGTCGTTCTTTCACACCGTACATTTCCGTAAGTTTCTCTCTCCTTGTAAGTTATCCGGTGTGAAGGCCAAGTGGAGTCAGGTCCACACTGTGCATCTTACAGTTGTGTAGCCACAGTAGAGAGGTGTCCACACAGACACAGGACGTAGACAACACCTCTGTGTAGCATCAAGTGTCCCCAGCAACGCCTATAGAATAATGTATAGATGCCCCCAAACCGCAGAAACCACGAGGGGAATGAAAAGAGGAAGAGACGGGTTATGTCAGAGATACAAATGGTTTCCTGCTCAAGACCTGCAATAAATTTAAACAAAAGTATTATTACAAACATTCCAGGTCCTACCGATATTGGAACTCAGATTGCTGGATTCAGAGTCCTGAGTGCTAATCATTACACGATGGAACCAACGTCCACGATCCTCAACCCTAGGAGTCCTGAAGCAGTGTCAGTCACCACCTACTGTCTATCGCTTAAATTCGTTCACACTGTAAATCAAACATGACAAATCCAACAGCACAACTAAAATGTGTATTTCACAAGTAATAACATAAAAACAGAAATATACTTTTGCTGATGCAGAAACAAAGAAAACGTCTCGTCTGATGCTTCGAAATCTCCATTTAGCATGGCCCCTTAACTAACCACCAAGAGTCTTTGCACGGCTGGGAACCTTTGTAAAAGAGTCAGTGGGTCACTGTGAATGCAGCAGATCTTCACCCCTGTATTTCTTACAAAGAAGCAGAGTTTTATTCCAGGTACAGGAGGCATCTCTGGTGTCTGATACTACCGGTAGTGTTCAGCCTACCCTCTCTGAGAGAGCAGCAGTGAGGGTACAAAGCACACTGGTTGCAAAATGTGGACACTGCAAACAACAGCTGCAATATCACAGATGATATAAAACACATAAAGTACTCAAGTCTTATACTAGATACAACACAGCAGGGAAATCATGTCATAAAACAAATGATGAACCCACAGTATGGAAGGGGCAGGTAATAAAATGTGAATTTCCCATGGTGGGACCACAGTCAATTGCTGCCTTCTTCTCTGTGCCCCGGTCTCTTTATATAATCTGTACTTTTTGTTGTGCAATAAAAGAAAAACAAGGAATAACCCTTCATAGTATTAATGTACAGGTCAAGGGCTGGGGAGAGAGGGCAGTAGATCTGGGGGTCGGTGTAAACCTCTGACGGCATTAGATGGAAGCAGAAGAAAAAGCAAGTGACATTTATTAAGACTTTAGGTGCATTTAGGTTTATAGAAAAAAACTGAGAAAGATTAAAATGTCTGAGTAGTGAAAAAAAAAAAATGGAGTTCCCATACCGGGAGTTGAACCCGGGCCGCCTGGGTGAAAACCAGGAATCCTAACCGCTAAACCATATGGGAACTGTGATCTCATCATACAGCTCAGTGTATGTGAGGTGTCTCCTAGGTCACAGTGCATTCCGTACACTGAGAGTTATATTCTTCTTCTCAGTAGTACACAATCAATTGGGGTAACAGACACTTCACTTCTGACAAAAGAGAAGGAATGACCAGAAGTCATCATTTCTGCCACAACCTGTCAGGTCTCATTATTTACAACCTTAGAGCTTCTACACCTACACAGAGCCCAGGACACGGAGGACAGCAGCAGTCCCTGCATTCACTATTACTAACCCCTCCCCTTGAGCCTGACAAAGCCACGCCCCATCCGTAGGACACTCCTGGGTTTCCTCACCAGACTGATGGCCCCACAGACCCCTCTCCAGTTATCTTCCAGCTGCTTCCTTGATGACACTCCCCTGCACCTGTCACAGGCTCCAGGCTGCCCTCCTGGGGCTCGAGTTATACTCCTTCTCTATCTACTAACAGCACCGACTCCAGTCCTGACACTGGATTGGTTCAAACAGAGAAGAAACAGCTCAGAAGTAGTCTGTGTTGTTCCCAGGTACCTGCATCTTCACAGAGTGACTGCCAGGGGGCAGCACAGCCAAAGCACTCACAGCCCACAAGGCTACAAATCATCAATCGGATGTCAGCAGCCTTGTCAGAGGCGCAGAGACTAGTAATTCCACAATATTTTGGGACAGCAGAGGAAGAAGCAAGTGCTGAGCTGAAGTGGTCACTGCTGTTTTGTCACAACACCAGACATATGTTCTTAAAAGCATGTAAGCGCACATTCTTAGGCATTCTCGGTCGTCTTCTCCCTTTCTGACATTATACCAATTGTATACACCCGAATGGAGAAAAGTTAAAATATAAGGTACTAGGAATATGCGCCAAAGGAAGGCAAATTAAACATTTCAAGTACAAATATTACCATATTTATTGATGTAAAATGTAAACAAGTTAGACTGAAAATATGTGTGTGTGTTTACAAAGGATGTCTGAAGTGTATGCTGTGAGGTCAGGTTGCAGTTCACTACTTGCACTTGTGCCTTTCACAAGCATGAGTACCCAGTTACACTAATGTCTGCTCTGACTTGTTATTCTGAGAGTCATGTGCTAAAGGGGGGCTTCCAACCTAGTTTGAGGGACCAGAGTACGAATGCCCCAGGGCACAGGAAGTACACAGTCCTCATTGATACAACTGTGGCCCAGTAACTTCTGACTGCCCTTTGACCCCACAGACTGGCACATATATGTCATCAGACTATAGCACCGTGGTACATATGCACACATGTGCATGTACACGTCAGCCAGTTTTTTATTCATTTATGTGCTAATACTGTTCAGCATCAGGATGTGATGTCGAAGGAGACTGGTAGAGAGCGCCGAAGTCTCTGGTATTTCAAGACAAAACTAGAGACCTTTTCACACTCATATACTGCTCCAGGCAGATCTTCCACTGCAAATGCAAGTTATATGAGTCCAGCTGAAAACTGTTTAAATTTGGGTACTTGCTTTAGTCAAATGTTACCATTTGCAACTCACAAAAAAAAAGCAAAGGGCAATTTCATACATTAACACTTTGGTAAAGTCGTTCTTTCACACCGTACATTTCCGTAAGTTTCTCTCTCCTTGTAAGTTATCCGGTGTGAAGGCCAAGTGGAGTCAGGTCCACACTGTGCATCTTACAGTTGTGTAGCCAGAGTAGAGAGGTGTCCACACAGACACAGGACGTAGACAACACCTGTGTGTAGCATCAAGTGTCCCCAGCAACGCCTTTAGAATAATGTATAGATGCCCCCAAACCGCAGAAACCACGAGGGGAATGAAAAGAGGAAGAGACGGGTTATGTCAGAGATACAAATGGTTTCCTGCTCAAGACCTGCAATAAATTTAAACAAAAGTATTATTACAAACATTCCAGGTCCTACCGATATTGGAACTCAGATTGCTGGATTCAGAGTCCAGAGTGCTAATCATTACACAATGGAACCAACGTCCACGATCCTCAACCCTAGGAGTCCTGAAGCAGTGTTAGTCACCACCTACTGTCTATCGCTTGAATTCGTTCACACTGTAAATCAAACATGACAAATCCAACAGCACAACTAAAATGTGTATTTCACAAGTAATAACATAAAAACAGAAATATACTTTTGCTGATGCAGAAACAAAGAAAACGTCTCGTCTGATGCTTCGAAATCTCCATTTAGCATGGCCCCTTAACTAACCACCAAGAGTCTTTGCACGGCTGGGAACCTTTGTAAAAGAGTCAGTGGGTCACTGTGAATGCAGCAGATCTTCACCCCTGTATTTCTTACAAAGAAGCAGAGTTTTATTCCAGGTACAGGAGGCATCTCTGGTGTCTGATACTACCGGTAGTGTTCAGCCTACCCTCTCTGAGAGAGCAGCAGTGAGGGTACAAAGCACACTGGTTGCAAAATGTGGACACTGCAAACAACAGCTGCAATATCACAGATGATATAAAACACATAAAGTACTCAAGTCTTATACTAGATACAACACAGCAGGGAAATCATGTCATAAAACAAATGATGAACCCACAGTATGGAAGGGGCAGGTAATAAAATGTGAATTTCCCATGGTGGGACCACAGTCAATTGCTGCCTTCTTCTCTGTGCCCCGGTCTCTTTATATAATCTGTACTTTTTGTTGTGCAATAAAAGAAAAACAAGGAATAACCCTTCATAGTATTAATGTACAGGTCAAGGGCTGGGGAGAGAGGGCAGTAGATCTGGGAGTCGGTGTAAACCTCTGACGGCATTAGATGGAAGCAGAAGACAAAGCAAGTGACATTTATGTGCATTTTAGGTGCATTTAGGTTTATAGAAAAAAACTGAGAAAGATTAAAATGTCTGAGTAGTGAAAAAAAAAAAATGGAGTTCCCATACCGGGAGTTGAACCCGGGCTGCCTGGGTGAAAACCAGGAATCCTAACCGCTAGACCATATGGGAACTGTGAACTCATCATACAGCTCAGTGTATGTGAGGTGTCTCCTAGGTCACAGTGCATTCCGTACACTGAGAGTTATATTCTTCTTCTCAGTAGTACACAATCAATTGGGGTAACAGACACTTCACTTCTGACAAAAGAGAAGGAATGACCAGAAGTCATCATTTCTGCCACAACCTGTCAGGTCTCATTATTTACAACCTTAGAGCTTCAACGCCTACACAAAGCCCAGGACACGGAGGACAGCAGCAGTCCCTGCATTCACTATTACTAACCCCTCCCCTTGAGCCAGACAAAGCCACGCCCCATCCGTAGGACACTCCTGGGTTTCCTCACCAGACTGATGGCCCCACAGACCCCTCTCCAGTTATCTTCCAGCTGCTTCCTTGACGACACTCCCCTGCACCTGTCACAGGCTCCAGGCTGCCCTCCTGGGGCTCGAGTTATACTCCTTCGCTATCTACTAACAGCACCGACTCCAGTCCTGACACTGGATTGGTTCAAACAGAGAAGAAACAGCTCAGAAGTAGTCTGTGTTGTTCCCAGGTACCTGCATCTTCACAGAGTGACTGCCAGGGGGCAGCACAGCCAAAGCACTCACAGCCCACAAGGCTACAAATCATCAATCGGATGTCAGCAGCCTTGTCAGAGGTGCAGAGACTAGTAATTCCACAATATTTTGGGACAGCAGAGGAAGAAGCAAGTGCTGAGCTGAAGTGGTCACTGCTGTTTTGTCACAACACCAGACATATGTTCTTAAAAGCATGTAAGCGCACATTCTTAGGCATTCTCGGTCGTCTTCTCCCTTTCTGACATTATACCAATTGTATACACCCGAATGGAGAAAAGTTAAAATATAAGGTACTAGGAATATGCGCCAAAGGTAGGCAAATTAAACATTTCAAGTACAAATATTACCATATTTATTGATGTAAAATGTAAACAAGTTAGACTGAAAATATGTGTGTGTGTTTACAAAGGATGTCTAAAGTGTATGCTGTGAGGTCAGGTTGCAGTTCACTACTTGCACTTGTGCCTTTCACAAGCGTGAGTACCCAGTTACACTAATGTCTGCTCTGACTTGTTATTCTGAGAGTCATGTGCTAAAGGGGAGCTTCCATCCTAGTTTGAGGGACCAGAGTACGAATGCCCCAGGGCACAGGAAGTACACAGTCCTCATTGATACAACTGTGGCCCAGTAACTTCTGACTGCCCTTTGACCCCACAGACTGGCACATATATGTCATCAGACTATAGCACCGTGGTACATATGCACACATGTTCATGTACACGTCAGCCAGTTTTTTATTCATTTATGTGCTAATACTGTTCAGCATCAGGATGTGATGTCGAAGGAGACTGGTAGAGAGCGCCGAAGTCTCTGGTATTTCAAGACAAAACTAGAGACCTTTTCACACTCATATACTGCTCCAGGCAGATCTTCCACTGCAAATGCAAGTTATATGAGTCCAGCTGAAAACTGTTTAATTTTGGGTACTTGCTTTAGTCAAATGTTACCATTTGCAACTCACAAAAAAAAAGCAAAGGGCAATTTCATACATTAACACTTTGGTAAAGTCGTTCTTTCACACCGTACATTTCCGTAAGTTTCTCTCTCCTTGTAAGTTATCCGGTGTGAAGGCCAAGTGGAGTCAGGTCCACACTGTGCATCTTACAGTTGTGTAGCCAGAGTAGAGAGGTGTCCACACAGACACAGGACGTAGACAACACCTGTGTGTAGCATCAAGTGTCCCCAGCCACGCCTATAGAATAATGTATAGATGCCCCCAAACCGCAGAAACCACGAGGGGAATGAAAAGAGGAAGAGACGGGTTATGTCAGAGATACAAATGGTTTCCTGCTCAAGACCTGCAATAAATTAAAACAAAAGTATTATTACAAACATTCCAGGTCCTACCGATATTGGAACTCAGATTGCTGGATTCAGAGTCCAGAGTGCTAATCATTACACGATGGAACCAACGTCCACGATCCCCAACCCTAGGAGTCCTGAAGCAGTGTCAGTCACCACCTACTGTCTATCGCTTGAATTCGTTCACACTGTAAATCAAACATGACAAATCCAACAGCACAACTAAAATGTGTATTTCACAAGTAATAACATAAAAACAGAAATATACTTTTGCTGATGCAGAAACAAAGAAAACGTCTCGTCTGATGCTTCGAAATCTCCATTTAGCATGGCCCCTTAACTAACCACCAAGAGTCTTTGCACGGCTGGGAACCTTTGTAAAAGAGTCAGTGGGTCACTGTGAATGCAGCAGATCTTCACCCCTGTATTTCTTACAAAGAAGCAGAGTTTTATTCCAGGTACAGGAGGCATCTCTGGTGTCTGATACTACCGGTAGTGTTCAGCCTACCCTCTCTGAGAGAGCAGCAGTGAGGGTACAAAGCACACTGGTTGCAAAATGTGGACACTGCAAACAACAGCTGCAATATCACAGATGATATAAAACACATAAAGTACTCAAGTCTTATACTAGATACAACACAGCAGGGAAATCATGTCATAAAACAAATGATGAACCCACAGTATGGAAGGGGAAGGTAATAAAATGCGAATTTCCCATGGTGGGACCACAGTCAATTGCTGCCTTCTTCTCTGTGCCCCGGTCTCTTTATATAATCTGTACTTTTTGTTGTGCAATAAAAGAAAAACAAGGAATAACCCTTCATAGTATTAATGTACAGGTCAAGGGCTGGGGAGAGAGGGCAGTAGATCTGGGGGTCGGTGTAAACCTCTGACGGCATTAGATGGAAGCAGAAGACAAAGCAAGTGACATTTATGTGCATTTTAGGTGCATTTAGGTTTATAGAAAAAAACTGAGAAAGATTAAAATGTCTGAGTAGTGAAAAAAAAAAAATGGAGTTACCATACCGGGAGTTGAACCCGGGCCGCCTGGGTGAAAACCAGGAATCCTAACCGCTAGACCATATGGGAACTGTGCACTCATCATACAGCTCAGTGTATGTGAGGTGTCTCCTAGGTCACACTGCATTCCGTACACTGAGAGTTATATTCTTCTTCTCAGTAGTACACAATCAATTGGGGTAACAGACACTTCACTTCTGACAAAAGAGAAGGAATGACCAGAAGTCATCATTTCTGCCACAACCTGTCAGGTCTCATTATTTACAACCTTAGAGCTTCTACACATACACAGAGCCCAGGACACGGAGGACACCAGCAGTCCCTGCATTCACTACTACTAACCCCTCCCCTTGAGCCAGACAAAGCCACGCCCCATCCGTAGGACACTCCTGGGTTTCCTCACCAGACTGATGGCCCCACAGACCCCTCTCCAGTTATCTTCCAGCTGCTTCCTTGACGACACTCCCCTGCACCTGTCACAGGCTCCAGGCTGCCCTCCTGGGGCTCGAGTTATACTCCTTCTCTATCTACTAACAGCACCGACTCCAGTCCTGACACTGGATTGGTTCAAACAGAGAAGAAACAGCTCAGAAGTAGTCTGTGTTGTTCCCAGGTACCTGCATCTTCACAGAGTGACTGCCAGGGGGCAGCACAGCCAAAGCACTCACAGCCCACAAGGCTACAAATCATCAATCGGATGTCAGCAGCCTTGTCAGAGGCGCAGAGACTAGTAATTCCACAATATTTTGGGACAGCAGAGGAAGAAGCAAGTGCTGAGCTGAAGTGGTCACTGCTGTTTTATCACAACACCAGACATATGTTCTTAAAAGCACGTAAGCGCACATTCTTAGGCATTCTCGGTCGTCTTCTCCCTTTCTGACATTATACCAATTGTATACACCCGAATGGAGAAAAGTTAAAATATAAGGTACTAGGAATATGCGCCAAAGGTAGGCAAATTAAACATTTCAAGTACAAATATTACCATATTTATTGATGTAAAATGTAAACAAGTTAGACTGAAAATATGTGTGTGTGTTTACAAAGGATGTCTAAAGTGTATGCTGTGAGGTCAGGTTGCAGTTCACTACTTGCACTTGTGCCTTTCACAAGTGTGAGTACCCAGTTACACTAATGTCTGCTCTGACTTGTTATTCTGAGAGTCATGTGCTAAAGGGGGGCTTCCACCCTAGTTTGAGGGACCAGAGTACGAATGCCCCAGGGCACAGGAAGTACACAGTCCTCGTTGATACAACTGTGGCCCAGTAACTTCTGACTGCCCTTTGACCCCACAGACTGGCACATATATGTCATCAGACTATAGCACCGTGGTACATATGCACACATGTGCATGTACACGTCAGCCAGTTTTTTATTCATTTATGTGCTAATACTGTTCAGCATCAGGATGTGATGTCGAAGGAGACTGGTGGAGAGCGCCGAAGTCTCTGGTATTTCAAGACAAAACTAGAGACCTTTTCACACTCATATACTGCTCCAGGCAGATCTTCCACTGCAAATGCAAGTTATATGAGTCCAGCTGAAAACTGATTAATTTTGGGTACTTGCTTTAGTCAAATGTTACCATTTGCAACTCACAAAAAAAAAGCAAAGGGCAATTTCATACATTAACACTTTGGTAAAGTCGTTCTTTCACACCGTACATTTCCGTAAGTTTCTCTCTCCTTGTAAGTTATCCGGTGTGAAGGCCAAGTGGAGTCAGGTCCACACTGTGCATCTTACAGTTGTGTAGCCACAGTAGAGAGGTGTCCACACAGACACAGGACGTAGACAACACCTCTGTGTAGCATCAAGTGTCCCCAGCAACGCCTATAGAATAATGTATAGATGCCCCCAAACCGCAGAAACCACGAGGGGAATGAAAAGAGGAAGAGACGGGTTATGTCAGAGATACAAATGGTTTCCTGCTCAAGACCTGCAATAAATTTAAACAAAAGTATTATTACAAACATTCCAGGTCCTACCGATATTGGAACTCAGATTGCTGGATTCAGAGTCCAGAGTGCTAATCATTACACGATGGAACCAACGTCCACGATCCTCAACCCTAGGAGTCCTGAAGCAGTGTCAGTCACCACCTACTGTCTATCGCTTAAATTCGTTCACACTGTAAATCAAACATGACAAATCCAACAGCACAACTAAAATGTGTATTTCACAAGTAGTAACATAAAAACAGAAATATACTTTTGCTGATGCAGAAACAAAGAAAACGTCTCGTCTGATGCTTCGAAATCTCCATTTAGCATGGCCCCTTAACTAACCACCAAGAGTCTTTGCACGGCTGGGAACCTTTGTAAAAGAGTCAGTGGGTCACTGTGAATGCAGCAGATCTTCACCCCTGTATTTCTTACAAAGAAGCAGAGTTTTATTCCAGGTACAGGAGGCATCTCTGGTGTCTGATACTACCGGTAGTGTTCAGCCTACCCTCTCTGAGAGAGCAGCAGTGAGGGTACAAAGCACACTGGTTGCAAAATGTGGACACTGCAAACAACAGCTGCAATATCACAGATGATATAAAACACATAAAGTACTCAAGTCTTATACTAGATACAACACAGCAGGGAAATCATGTCATAAAACAAATGATGAACCCACAGTATGGAAGGGGCAGGTAATAAAATGTGAATTTCCCATGGTGGGACCACAGTCAATTGCTGCCTTCTTCTCTGTGCCCCGGTCTCTTTATATAATCTGTACTTTTTGTTGTGCAATAAAAGAAAAACAAGGAATAACCCTTCATAGTATTAATGTACAGGTCAAGGGCTGGGGAGAGAGGGCAGTAGATCTGGGGGTCGGTGTAAACCTCTGACGGCATTAGATGGAAGCAGAAGAAAAAGCAAGTGACATTTATTAAGACTTTAGGTGCATTTAGGTTTATAGAAAAAAACTGAGAAAGATTAAAATGTCTGAGTAGTGAAAAAAAAAAATGGAGTTCCCATACCGGGAGTTGAACCCGGGGCCGCCTGGGTGAAAACCAGGAATCCTAACCGCTAGACCATATGGGAACTGTGATCTCATCATACAGCTCAGTGTATGTGAGGTGTCTCATAGGTCACAGTGCATTCCGTACACTGAGAGTTATATTCTTCTTCTCAGTAGTACACAATCAATTGGGGTAACAGACACTTCACTTCTGACAAAAGAGAAGGAATGACCAGAAGTCATCATTTCTGCCACAACCTGTCAGGTCTCATTATTTACAACCTTAGAGCTTCTACACCTACACAGAGCCCAGGACACGGAGGACAGCAGCAGTCCCTGCATTCACTATTACTAACCCCTCCCCTTGAGCCAGACAAAGCCATGCCCCATCCGTAGGACACTCCTGGGTTTCCTCACCAGACTGATGGCCCCACAGACCCCTCTCCAGTTATCTTCCAGCTGCTTCCTTGATGACACTCCCCTGCACCTGTCACAGGCTCCAGGCTGCCCTCCTGGGGCTCGAGTTATACTCCTTCTCTATCTACTAACAGCACCGACTCCAGTCCTGACACTGGATTGGTTCAAACAGAGAAGAAACAGCTCAGAAGTAGTCTGTGTTGTTCCCAGGTACCTGCATCTTCACAGAGTGACTGCCAGGGGGCAGCACAGCCAAAGCACTCACAGCCCACAAGGCTACAAATCATCAATCGGATGTCAGCAGCCCTGTCAGAGGCGCAGAGACTAGTAATTCCACAATATTTTGGGACAGCAGAGGAAGAAGCAAGTGCTGAGCTGAAGTGGTCACTGCTGTTTTGTCACAACACCAGACATATGTTCTTAAAAGCATGTAAGCGCACATTCTTAGGCATTCTCGGTCGTCTTCTCCCTTTCTGACATTATACCAATTGTATACACCCGAATGGAGAAAAGTTAAAATATAAGGTACTAGGAATATGCGCCAAAGGTAGGCAAATTAAACATTTCAAGTACAAATATTACCATATTTATTGATGTAAAATGTAAACAAGTTAGACTGAAAATATGTGTGTGTGTTTACAAAAGATGTCTAAAGTGTATGCTGTGAGGTCAGGTTGCAGTTCACTACTTGCACTTGTGCCTTTCACAAGCATGAGTACCCAGTTACACTAATGTCTGCTCTGACTTGTTATTCTGAGAGTCATGTGCTAAAGGGGGGCTTCCAACCTAGTTTGAGGGACCAGAGTACGAATGCCCCAGGGCACAGGAAGTACACAGTCCTCATTGATACAACTGTGGCCCAGTAACTTCTGACTGCCCTTTGACCCCACAGACTGGCACATATATGTCATCAGACTATAGCACCGTGGTACATATGCACACATGTGCATGTACACGTCAGCCAGTTTTTTATTCATTTATGTGCTAATACTGTTCAGCATCAGGATGTGATGTCGAAGGAGACTGGTAGAGAGCGCCGAAGTCTCTGGTATTTCAAGACAAAACTAGAGACCTTTTCACACTCATATACTGCTCCAGGCAGATCTTCCACTGCAAATGCAAGTTATATGAGTCCAGCTGAAAACTGTTTAAATTTGGGTACTTGCTTTAGTCAAATGTTACCATTTGCAACTCACAAAAAAAAAGCAAAGGGCAATTTCATACATTAACACTTTGGTAAAGTCGTTCTTTCACACCGTACATTTCCGTAAGTTTCTCTCTCCTTGTAAGTTATCCGGTGTGAAGGCCAAGTGGAGTCAGGTCCACACTGTGCATCTTACAGTTGTGTAGCCAGAGTAGAGAGGTGTCCACACAGACACAGGACGTAGACAACACCTGTGTGTAGCATCAAGTGTCCCCAGCAACGCCTTTAGAATAATGTATAGATGCCCCCAAACCGCAGAAACCACGAGGGGAATGAAAAGAGGAAGAGACGGGTTATGTCAGAGATACAAATGGTTTCCTGCTCAAGACCTGCAATAAATTTAAACAAAAGTATTATTACAAACATTCCAGGTCCTACCGATATTGGAACTCAGATTGCTGGATTCAGAGTCCAGAGTGCTAATCATTACACGATGGAACCAACGTCCACGATCCTCAACCCTAGGAGTCCTGAAGCAGTGTTAGTCACCACCTACTGTCTATCGCTTGAATTCGTTCACACTGTAAATCAAACATGACAAATCCAACAGCACAACTAAAATGTGTATTTCACAAGTAATAACATAAAAACAGAAATATACTTTTGCTGATGCAGAAACAAAGAAAACGTCTTGTCTGATGCTTCGAAATCTCCATTTAGCATGGCCCCTTAACTAACCACCAAGAGTCTTTGCACGGCTGGGAACCTTTGTAAAAGAGTCAGTGGGTCACTGTGAATGCAGCAGATCTTCACCCCTGTATTTCTTACAAAGAAGCAGAGTTTTATTCCAGGTACAGGAGGCATCTCTGGTGTCTGATACTACCGGTAGTGTTCAGCCTACCCTCTCTGAGAGAGCAGCAGTGAGGGTACAAAGCACACTGGTTGCAAAATGTGGACACTGCAAACAACAGCTGCAATATCACAGATGATATAAAACACATAAAGTACTCAAGTCTTATACTAGATACAACACAGCAGGGAAATCATGTCATAAAACAAATGATGAACCCACAGTATGGAAGGGGCAGGTAATAAAATGCGAATTTCCCATGGTGGGACCACAGTCAATTGCTGCCTTCTTCTCTGTGCCCCGGTCTCTTTATATAATCTGTACTTTTTGTTGTGCAATAAAAGAAAAACAAGGAATAACCCTTCATAGTATTAATGTACAGGTCAAGGGCTGGGGAGAGAGGGCAGTAGATCTGGGGGTCGGTGTAAACCTCTGACAGCATTAGATGGAAGCAGAAGACAAAGCAAGTGACATTTATGTGCATTTTAGGTGCATTTAGGTTTATAGAAAAAAACTGAGAAAGATTAAAATGTCTGAGTAGTGAAAAAAAAAAAATGGAGTTCCCATACCGGGAGTTGAACCCGGGCTGCCTGGGTGAAAACCAGGAATCCTAACCGCTAGACCATATGGGAACTGTGAACTCATCATACAGCTCAGTGTATGTGAGGTGTCTCCTAGGTCACAGTGCATTCCGTACACTGAGAGTTATATTCTTCTTCTCAGTAGTACACAATCAATTGGGGTAACAGACACTTCACTTCTGACAAAAGAGAAGGAATGACCAGAAGTCATCATTTCTGCCACAACCTGTCAGGTCTCATTATTTACAACCTTAGAGCTTCTACACCTACACAAAGCCCAGGACACTGAGGACAGCAGCAGTCCCTGCATTCACTATTACTAACCCCTCCCCTTGAGCCAGACAAAGCCACGCCCCATCCGTAGGACACTCCTGGGTTTCCTCACCAGACTGATGGCCCCACAGACCCCTCTCCAGTTATCTTCCAGCTGCTTCCTTGACGACACTCCCCTGCACCTGTCACAGGCTCCAGGCTGCCCTCCTGGGGCTCGAGTTATACTCCTTCTCTATCTACTAACAGCACCGACTCCAGTCCTGACACTGGATTGGTTCAAACAGAGAAGAAACAGCTCAGAAGTAGTCTGTGTTGTTCCCAGGTACCTGCATCTTCACAGAGTGACTGCCAGGGGGCAGCACAGCCAAAGCACTCACAGCCCACAAGGCTACAAATCATCAATCGGATGTCAGCAGCCTTGTCAGAGGCGCAGAGACTAGTAATTCCACAATATTTTGGGACAGCAGAGGAAGAAGCAAGTGCTGAGCTGAAGTGGTCACTGCTGTTTTGTCACAACACCAGACATATGTTCTTAAAAGCATGTAAGCGCACATTCTTAGGCATTCTCGGTCGTCTTCTCCCTTTCTGACATTATACCAATTGTATACACCCGAATGGAGAAAAGTTAAAATATAAGGTACTAGGAATATGCGCCAAAGGTAGGCAAATTAAACATTTCAAGTACAAATATTACCATATTTATTGATGTAAAATGTAAACAAGTTAGACTGAAAATATGTGTGTGTGTTTACAAAGGATGTCTAAAGTGTATGCTGTGAGGTCAGGTTGCAGTTCACTACTTGCACTTGTGCCTTTCACAAGCGTGAGTACCCAGTTACACTAATGTCTGCTCTGACTTGTTATTCTGAGAGTCATGTGCTAAAGGGGAGCTTCCATCCTAGTTTGAGGGACCAGAGTACGAATGCCCCAGGGCACAGGAAGTACACAGTCCTCATTGATACAACTGTGGCCCAGTAACTTCTGACTGCCCTTTGACCCCACAGACTGGCACATATATGTCATCAGACTATAGCACCGTGGTACATATGCACACATGTTCATGTACACGTCAGCCAGTTTTTTATTCATTTATGTGCTAATACTGTTCAGCATCAGTATGTGATGTCGAAGGAGACTGGTGGAGAGCGCCGAAGTCTCTGGTATTTCAAGACAAAACTAGAGACCTTTTCACACTCATATACTGCTCCAGGCAGATCTTCCACTGCAAATGCAAGTTATATGAGTCCAGCTGAAAACTGTTTAATTTTGGGTACTTGCTTTAGTCAAATGTTACCATTTGCAACTCACAAAAAAAAAGCAAAGGGCAATTTCATACATTAACACTTTGGTAAAGTCGTTCTTTCACACCGTACATTTCCGTAAGTTTCTCTCTCCTTGTAAGTTATCCGGTGTGAAGGCCAAGTGGAGTCAGGTCCACACTGTGCATCTTACAGTTGTGTAGCCAGAGTAGAGAGGTGTCCACACAGACACAGGACGTAGACAACACCTGTGTGTAGCATCAAGTGTCCCCAGCAACGCCTTTAGAATAATGTATAGATGCCCCCAAACCGCAGAAACCACGAGGGGAATGAAAAGAGGAAGAGACGGGTTATGTCAGAGATACAAATGGTTTCCTGCTCAAGACCTGCAATAAATTTAAACAAAAGTATTATTACAAACATTCCAGGTCCTACCGATATTGGAACTCAGATTGCTGGATTCAGAGTCCAGAGTGCTAATCATTACACGATGGAACCAACGTCCACGATCCTCAACCCTAGGAGTCCTGAAGCAGTGTTAGTCACCACCTACTGTCTATCGCTTGAATTCGTTCACACTGTAAATCAAACATGACAAATCCAACAGCACAACTAAAATGTGTATTTCACAAGTAATAACATAAAAACAGAAATATACTTTTGCTGATGCAGAAACAAAGAAAACGTCTCGTCTGATGCTTCGAAATCTCCATTTAGCATGGCCCCTTAACTAACCACCAAGAGTCTTTGCACGGCTGGGAACCTTTGTAAAAGAGTCAGTGGGTCACTGTGAATGCAGCAGATCTTCACCCCTGTATTTCTTACAAAGAAGCAGAGTTTTATTCCAGGTACAGGAGGCATCTCTGGTGTCTGATACTACCGGTAGTGTTCAGCCTATCCTCTCTGAGAGAGCAGCAGTGAGGGTACAAAGCACACTGGTTGCAAAATGTGGACACTGCAAACAACAGCTGCAATATCACAGATGATATAAAACACATAAAGTACTCAAGTCTTATACTAGATACAACACAGCAGGGAAATCATGTCATAAAACAAATGATGAACCCACAGTATGGAAGGGGCAGGTAATAAAATGCGAATTTCCCATGGTGGGACCACAGTCAATTGCTGCCTTCTTCTCTGTGCCCCGGTCTCTTTATATAATCTGTACTTTTTGTTGTGCAATAAAAGAAAAACAAGGAATAACCCTTCATAGTATTAATGTACAGGTCAAGGGCTGGGGAGAGAGGGCAGTAGATCTGGGGGTCGGTGTAAACCTCTGACGGCATTAGATGGAAGCAGAAGACAAAGCAAGTGACATTTATGTGCATTTTAGGTGCATTTAGGTTTATAGAAAAAAACTGAGAAAGATTAAAATGTCTGAGTAGTGAAAAAAAAAAATGGAGTTCCCATACCGGGAGTTGAACCCGGGCTGCCTGGGTGAAAACCAGGAATCCTAACCGCTAGACCATACGGGAACTGTGAACTCATCATACAGCTCAGTGTATGTGAGGTGTCTCCTAGGTCACAGTGCATTTCGTACACTGAGAGTTATATTCTTCTTCTCAGTAGTACACAATCAATTGGGGTAACAGACACTTCACTTCTGACAAAAGAGAAGGAATGACCAGAAGTCATCATTTCTGCCACAACCTGTCAGGTCCCATTATTTACAACCTTAGAGCTTCTACACCTACACAAAGCCCAGGACACGGAGGACAGCAGCAGTCCCTGCATTCACTATTACTAACCCCTCCCCTTGAGCCAGACAAAGCCACGCCCCATCCGTAGGACACTCCTGGGTTTCCTCACCAGACTGATGGCCCCACAGACCCCTCTCCAGTTATCTTCCAGCTGCTTCCTTGACGACACTCCCCTGCACCTGTCACAGGCTCCAGGCTGCCCTCCTGGGGCTCGAGTTATACTCCTTCTCTATCTACTAACAGCACCGACTCCAGTCCTGACACTGGATTGGTTCAAACAGAGAAGAAACAGCTCAGAAGTAGTCTGTGTTGTTCCCAGGTACCTGCATCTTCACAGAGTGACTGCCAGGGGGCAGCACAGCCAAAGCACTCACAGCCCACAAGGCTACAAATCATCAATCGGATGTCAGCAGCCTTGTCAGAGGCGCAGAGACTAGTAATTCCACAATATTTTGGGACAGCAGAGGAAGAAGCAAGTGCTGAGCTGAAGTGGTCACTGCTGTTTTGTCACAACACCAGACATATGTTCTTAAAAGCATGTAAGCGCACATTCTTAGGCATTCTCGGTCGTCTTCTCCCTTTCTGACATTATACCAATTGTATACACCCGAATGGAGAAAAGTTAAAATATAAGGTACTAGGAATATGCGCCAAAGGTAGGCAAATTAAACATTTCAAGTACAAATATTACCATATTTATTGATGTAAAATGTAAACAAGTTAGACTGAAAATATGTGTGTGTGTTTACAAAGGATGTCTAAAGTGTATGCTGTGAGGTCAGGTTGCAGTTCACTACTTGCACTTGTGCCTTTCACAAGCGTGAGTACCCAGTTACACTAATGTCTGCTCTGACTTGTTATTCTGAGAGTCATGTGCTAAAGGGGAGCTTCCATCCTAGTTTGAGGGACCAGAGTACGAATGCCCCAGGGCACAGGAAGTACACAGTCCTCATTGATACAACTGTGGCCCAGTAACTTCTGACTGCCCTTTGACCCCACAGACTGGCACATATATGTCATCAGACTATAGCACCGTGGTACATATGCACACATGTTCATGTACACGTCAGCCAGTTTTTTATTCATTTATGTGCTAATACTGTTCAGCATCAGGATGTGATGTCGAAGGAGACTGGTAGAGAGCGCCGAAGTCTCTGGTATTTCAAGACAAAACTAGAGACCTTTTCACACTCATATACTGCTCCAGGCAGATCTTCCACTGCAAATGCAAGTTATATGAGTCCAGCTGAAAACTGTTTAATTTTGGGTACTTGCTTTAGTCAAATGTTACCATTTGCAACTCACAAAAAAAAAGCAAAGGGCAATTTCATACATTAACACTTTGGTAAAGTCGTTCTTTCACACCGTACATTTCCGTAAGTTTCTCTCTCCTTGTAAGTTATCCGGTGTGAAGGCCAAGTGGAGTCAGGTCCACACTGTGCATCTTACAGTTGTGTAGCCAGAGTAGAGAGGTGTCCACACAGACACAGGACGTAGACAACACCTGTGTGTAGCATCAAGTGTCCCCAGCCACGCCTATAGAATAATGCATAGATGCCCCCAAACCGCAGAAACCACGAGGGGAATGAAAAGAGGAAGAGACGGGTTATGTCAGAGATACAAATGGTTTCCTGCTCAAGACCTGCAATAAATTAAAACAAAAGTATTACAAACATTCCAGGTCCTACCGATATTGGAACTCAGATTGCTGGATTCAGAGTCCAGAGTGCTAATCATTACACAATGGAACCAACGTCCACGATCCCCAACCCTAGGAGTCCTGAAGCAGTGTCAGTCACCACCTACTGTCTATCGCTTGAATTCGTTCACACTGTAAATCAAACTTGACAAATCCAACAGCACAACTAAAATGTGTATTTCACAAGTAATAACATAAAAACAGAAATATACTTTTGCTGATGCAGAAACAAAGAAAACGTCTCGTCTGATGCTTCGAAATCTCCATTTAGCATGGCCCCTTAACTAACCACCAAGAGTCTTTGCACGGCTGGGAACCTTTGTAAAAGAGTCAGTGGGTCACTGTGAATGCAGCAGATCTTCACCCCTGTATTTCTTACAAAGAAGCAGAGTTTTATTCCAGGTACAGGAGGCATCTCTGGTGTCTGATACTACCGGTAGTGTTCAGCCTACCCTCTCTGAGAGAGCAGCAGTGAGGGTACAAAGCACACTGGTTGCAAAATGTGGACACTGCAAACAACAGCTGCAATATCACAGATGATATAAAACACATAAAGTACTCAAGTCTTATACTAGATACAACACAGCAGGGAAATCATGTCATAAAACAAATGATGAACCCACAGTATGGAAGGGGCAGGTAATAAAATGCGAATTTCCCATGGTGGGACCACAGTCAATTGCTGCCTTCTTCTCTGTGCCCCGGTCTCTTTATATAATCTGTACTTTTTGTTGTGCAATAAAAGAAAAACAAGGAATAACCCTTCATAGTATTAATGTACAGGTCAAGGGCTGGGGAGAGAGGGCAGTAGATCTGGGGGTCGGTGTAAACCTCTGACGGCATTAGATGGAAGCAGAAGACAAAGCAAGTGACATTTATGTGCATTTTAGGTGCATTTAGGTTTATAGAAAAAAAATGAGAAAGATTCAAATGTCTGAGTAGTGAAAAAAAAAAATGGAGTTCCCATACCGGGAGTTGAACCCGGGCCGCCTGGGTGAAAACCAGGAATCCTAACCGCTAGACCATATGGGAACTGTGAAATCAGCATACAGCTCAGTGTATGTGAGGTGTCTCCTAGGTCACACTGCATTCCGTACACTGAGAGTTATATTCTTCTTCTCAGTAGTACACAATCAATTGGGGTAACAGACACTTCACTTCTGACAAAAGAGAAGGAATGACCAGAAGTCATCATTTCTGCCACAACCTGTCAGGTCTCATTATTTACAACCTTAGAGCTTCTACACCTACACAGAGCCCAGGACACGGAGGACAGCAGCAGTCCCTGCATTCACTATTACTAACCCCTCCCCTTGAGCCAGACAAAGCCACGCCCCATCCGTAGGACACTCCTGGGTTTCCTCACCAGACTGATGGCCCCACAGACCCCTCTCCAGTTATCTTCCAGCTGCTTCCTTGACGACACTCCCCTGCACCTGTCACAGGCTCCAGGCTGCCCTCCTGGGGCTCGAGTTATACTCCTTCTCTATCTACTAACAGCACCGACTCCAGTCCTGACACTGGATTGGTTCAAACAGAGAAGAAACAGCTCAGAAGTAGTCTGTGTTGTTCCCAGGTACCTGCATCTTCACAGAGTGACTGCCAGGGGGCAGCACAGCCAAAGCACTCACAGCCCACAAGGGTACAAATCATCAATCGGATGTCAGCAGCCTTGTCAGAGGCGCAGAGACTAGTAATTCCACAATATTTTGGGACAGCAGAGGAAGAAGCAAGTGCTGAGCTGAAGTGGTCACTGCTGTTTTGTCACAACACCAGACATATGTTCTTAAAAGCATGTAAGCGCACATTCTTAGGCATTCTCGGTCGTCTTCTCCCTTTCTGACATTATACCAATTGTATACACCCGAATGGAGAAAAGTTAAAATATAAGGTACTAGGAATATGCGCCAAAGGTAGGCAAATTAAACATTTCAAGTACAAATATTACCATATTTATTGATGTAAAATGTAAACAAGTTAGACTGAAAATATGTGTGTGTGTTTACAAAGGATGTCTAAAGTGTATGCTGTGAGGTCAGGTTGCAGTTCACTACTTGCACTTGTGCCTTTCACAAGTGTGAGTACCCAGTTACACTAATGTCTGCTCTGACTTGTTATTCTGAGAGTCATGTGCTAAAGGGGGGCTTCCACCCTAGTTTGAGGGACCAGAGTACGAATGCCCCAGGGCACAGGAAGTACACAGTCCTCGTTGATACAACTGTGGCCCAGTAACTTCTGACTGCCCTTTGACCCCACAGACTGGCACATATATGTCATCAGACTATAGCACCGTGGTACATATGCACACATGTGCATGTACACGTCAGCCAGTTTTTTATTCATTTATGTGCTAATACTGTTGAGCATCAGGATGTGATGTCGAAGGAGACTGGTGGAGAGCGCCGAAGTCTCTGGTATTTCAAGACAAAACTAGAGACCTTTTCACACTCATATACTGCTCCAGGCAGATCTTCCACTGCAAATGCAAGTTATATGAGTCCAGCTGAAAACTGTTTTATTTTGGGTACTTGCTTTAGTCAAATGTTACCATTTGCAACTCACAAAAAAAAAGCAAAGGGCAATTTCATACATTAACACTTTGGTAAAGTCGTTCTTTCACACCGTACATTTCCGTAAGTTTCTCTCTCCTTGTAAGTTATCCGGTGCGAAGGCCAAGTGGAGTCAGGTCCACACTGTGCATCTTACAGTTGTGTAGCCAGAGTAGAGAGGTGTCCACACAGACACAGGACGTAGACAACACCTGTGTGTAGCATCAAGTGTCCCCGGCAACGCCTATAGAATAATGTATAGATGCCCCCAAACCGCAGAAACCACGAGGGGAATGAAAAGAGGAAGAGACGGGTTATGTCAGAGATACAAATGGTTTCCTGCTCAAGACCTGCAATAAATTAAAACAAAAGTATTATTACAAACATTCCAGGTCCTACCGATATTGGAACTCAGATTGCTGGATTCAGAGTCCAGAGTGCTAATCATTACACGATGGAACCAACGTCCACGATCCTCAACCCTAGGAGTCCTGAAGCAGTGTCAGTCACCACCTACTGTCTATCGCTTGAATTCGTTCACACTGTAAATCAAACATGACAAATCCAACAGCACAACTAAAATGTGTATTTCACAAGTAATAACATAAAAACAGAAATATACTTTTGCTGACGCAGAAACAAAGAAAACGTCTCGTCTGATGCTTCGAAATCTCCATTTAGCATGGCCCCTTAACTAACCACCAAGAGTCTTTGCACGGCTGGGAACGTTTGTAAAAGAGTCAGTGGGTCACTGTGAATGCAGCAGATCTTCACCCCTGTATTTCTTACAAAGAAGCAGAGTTTTATTCCAGGTACAGGAGGCATCTCTGGTGTCTGATACTACCGGTAGTGTTCAGCCTACCCTCTCTGAGAGAGCAGCAGTGAGGGTACAAAGCACACTGGTTGCAAAATGTGGACACTGCAAACAACAGCTGCAATATCACAGATGATATAAAACACATAAAGTACTCAAGTCTTATACTAGATACAACACAGCAGGGAAATCATGTCATAAAACAAATGATGAACCCACAGTATGGAAGGGGCAGGTAATAAAATGCGAATTTCCCATGGTGGGACCACAGTCAATTGCTGCCTTCTTCTCTGTGCCCCGGTCTCTTTATATAATCTGTACTTTTTGTTGTGCAATAAAAGAAAAACCTTCATAGTATTAATGTACAGGTCAAGAACTGGGGAGAGAGGGCAGTAGATCTGGGGTTATGTGTAAACCTCTGACGGCATTAGATGGAAGCAGAAGACAAAGCAAGTGACATTTATTAAGACTTTAGGTGCATTTAGGTTTATAGAAAAAAACTGAGAAAGATTAAAATGTCTGAGTAGTGAAAAAAAAAAAATGGAGTTCCCATACCGGGAGTTGAACCCGGGCCGCCTGGGTGAAAACCAGGAATCCTAACTGCTAGACCATATGGGAACTGTGAACTCATCATACAGCTCAGTGTATGTGAGGTGTCTCCTAGGTCACACTGCATTCCGTACACTGAGAGTTATATTCTTCTTCTCAGTAGTACACAATCAATTGGGGTAACAGACACTTCACTTCTGACAAAAGAGAAGGAATGACCAGAAGTCATCATTTCTGCCACAACCTGTCAGGTCTCATTATTTACAACCTTAGAGCTTCTACACCTACACAGAGCCCAGGACACGGAGGACAGCAGCAGTCCCTGCATTCACTATTACTAACCCCTCCCCTTGAGCCAGACAAAGCCACGCCCCATCCGTAGGACACTCCTGGGTTTCCTCACCAGACTGATGGCCCCACAGACCCCTCTCCAGTTATCTTCCAGCTGCTTCCTTGACGACACTCCCCTGCACCTGTCACAGGCTGCCCTCCTGGGGCTCGAGTTATACTCCTTCTCTATCTACTAACAGCACCGACTCCAGTCCTGACACTGGATTGGTTCAAACAGAGAAGAAACAGCTCAGAAGTAGTCTGTGTTGTTCCCAGGTACCTGCATCTTCACAGAGTGACTGCCAGGGGGCAGCACAGCCAAAGCACTCACAGCCCACAAGGCTACAAATCATCAATCGGATGACAGCAGCCCTGTCAGAGGCGCAGAGACTAGTAATTCCACAATATTTTGGGACAGCAGAGGAAGAAGCAAGTGCTGAGCTGAAGTGGTCACTGCTGTTTTGTCACAACACCAGACATATGTTCTTAAAAGCATGTAAGCGCACATTCTTAGGCATTCTCGGTCGTCTTCTCCCTTTCTGACATTATACCAATTGTATACACCCGAATGGAGAAAAGTTAAAATATAAGGTACTAGGAATATGCGCCAAAGGTAGGCAAATTAAACATTTCAAGTACAAATATTACCATATTTATTGATGTAAAATGTAAACAAGTTAGACTGAAAATATGTGTGTGTGTTTACAAAGGATGTCTAAAGTGTATGCTGTGAGGTCAGGTTGCAGTTCACTACTTGCACTTGTGCCTTTCACAAGTGTGAGTACCCAGTTACACTAATGTCTGCTCTGACTTGTTATTCTGAGAGTCATGTGCTAAAGGGGGGCTTCCACCCTAGTTTGAGGGACCAGAGTACGAATGCCCCAGGGCACAGGAAGTACACAGTCCTCATTGATACAACTGTGGCCCAGTAACTTCTGACTGCCCTTTGACCCCACAGACTGGCACATATATGTCATCAGACTATAGCACCGTGGTACATATGCACACATGTGCATGTACACGTCAGCCAGTTTTTTATTCATTTATGTGCTAATACTGTTCAGCATCAGGATGTGATGTCGAAGGAGACTGGTGGAGAGCGCCGAAGTCTCTGGTATTTCAAGACAAAACTAGAGACCTTTTCACACTCATATACTGCTCCAGGCAGATCTTCCACTGCAAATGCAAGTTATATGAGTCCAGCTGAAAACTGTTTAATTTTGGGTACTTGCTTTAGTCAAATGTTACCATTTGCAACTCACAAAAAAAAAGCAAAGGGCAATTTCATACATTAACACTTTGGTAAAGTCGTTCTTTCACACCGTACATTTCCGTAAGTTTCTCTCTCCTTGTAAGTTATCCGGTGTGAAGGCCAAGTGGAGTCAGGTCCACACTGTGCATCTTACAGTTGTGTAGCCAGAGTAGAGAGGTGTCCACACAGACACAGGACGTAGACAACACCTGTGTGTAGCATCAAGTGTCCCCAGCAACGCCTATAGAATAATGTATAGATGCCCCCAAACCGCAGAAACCACGAGGGGAATGAAAAGAGGAAGAGACGGGTTATGTCAGAGATACAAATGGTTTCCTGCTCAAGACCTGCAATAAATTTAAACAAAAGTATTATTACAAACATTCCAGGTCCTACCGATATTGGAACTCAGATTGCTGGATTCAGAGTCCAGAGTGCTAATCATTACACGATGGAACCAACGTCCACGATCCTCAACCCTAGGAGTCCTGAAGCAGTGTCAGTCACCACCTACTGTCTATCGCTTGAATTCGTTCACACTGTAAATCAAACATGACAAATCCAACAGCACAACTAAAATGTGTATTTCACAAGTAATAACATAAAAACAGAAATATACTTTTGCTGATGCAGAAACAAAGAAAACGTCTCGTCTGATGCTTCGAAATCTCCATTTAGCATGGCCCCTTAACTAACCACCAAGAGTCTTTGCACGGCTGGGAACCTTTGTAAAAGAGTCAGTGGGTCACTGTGAATGCAGCAGATCTTCACCCCTGTATTTCTTACAAAGAAGCAGAGTTTTATTCCAGGTACAGGAGGCATCTCTGGTGTCTGATACTACCGGTAGTGTTCAGCCTACACTCTCTGAGAGAGCAGCAGTGAGGGTACAAAGCACACTGGTTGCAAAATGTGGACACTGCAAACAACAGCTGCAATATCACAGATGATATAAAACACATAAAGTACTCAAGTCTTATACTAGATACAACACAGCAGGGAAATCATGTCATAAAACAAATGATGAACCCACAGTATGGAAGGGGCAGGTAATAAAATGCGAATTTCCCATGGTGGGACCACAGTCAATTGCTGCCTTCTTCTCTGTGCCCCGGTCTCTTTATATAATCTGTACTTTTTGTTGTGCAATAAAAGAAAAACAAGGAATAACCCTTCATAGTATTAATGTACAGGTCAAGGGCTGGGGAGAGAGGGCAGTAGATCTGGGGGTCGGTGTAAACCTCTGACGGCATTAGATGGAAGCAGAAGACAAAGCAAGTGACATTTATTAAGACTTTAGGTGCATTTAGGTTTATAGAAAAAAACTGAGAAAGATAAAAATGTCTGAGTAGTGAAAAAAAAAAAATGGAGTTCCCATACCGGGAGTTGAACCCGGGCCGCCTGGGTGAAAACCAGGAATCCTAACCGCTAGACCATATGGGAACTGTGCACTCATCATACAGCTCAGTGTATGTGAGGTGTCTCCTAGGTCACAATGCATTCCGTACACTGAGAGTTATATTCTTCTTCTCAGTAGTACACAATCAATTGGGGTAACAGACACTTCACTTCTGACAAAAGAGAAGGAATGACCAGAAGTCATCATTTCTGCCACAACCTGTCAGGTCTCATTATTTACAACCTTAGAGCTTCTACACATACACAGAGCCCAGGACACGGAGGACACCAGCAGTCCCTGCATTCACTACTACTAACCCCTCCCCTTGAGCCAGACAAAGCCACGCCCCATCCGTAGGACACTACTGGGTTTCCTCACCAGACTGATGGCCCCACAGACCCCTCTCCAGTTATCTTTCAGCTGCTTCCTTGACGACACTCCCCTGCACCTGTCACAGGCCCAAGGCTGTCCTCCTGGGGCTCGAGTTATACTCCTTCTCTATCTACTAACAGCACCGACTCCAGTCCTGACACTGGATTGGTTCAAACAGAGAAGAAACAGCTCAGAAGTAGTCTGTGTTGTTCCCAGGTACCTGCATCTTCACAGAGTGACTGCCAGGGGGCAGCACAGCCAAAGCACTCACAGCCCACAAGGCTACAAATCATCAATCGGATGTCAGCAGCCTTGTCAGAGGCGCAGAGACTAGTAATTCCACAATATTTTGGGACAGCAGAGGAAGAAGCAAGTGCTGAGCTGAAGTGGTCACTGCTGTTTTGTCACAACACCAGACATATGTTCTTAAAAGCATGTAAGCGCACATTCTTAGGTATTCTCGGTCGTCTTCTCCCTTTCTGACATTATACCAATTGTATACACCCGAATGGAGAAAAGTTAAAATATAAGGTACTAGGAATATGCGCCAAAGGTAGGCAAATTAAACATTTCAAGTACAAATATTACCATATTTATTGATGTAAAATGTAAACAAGTTAGACTGAAAATATGTGTGTGTGTTTACAAAGGATGTCTAAAGTGTATGCTGTGAGTTCAGGTTGCAGTTCACTACTTGCACTTGTGCCTTTCACAAGCATGAGTACCCAGTTACACTAATGTCTGCTCTGACTTTTTATTCTGATAGTCATGTGCTAAAGGGGGGCTTCCACCCTAGTTTGAGGGACCAGAGTACGAATGCCCCAGGGCACAGGAAGTACACAGTCCTCGTTGATACAACTGTGGCCCAGTAACTTCTGACTGCCCTTTGACCCCACAGACTGGCACATATATGTCATCAGACTATAGCACCGTGGTACATATGCACACATGTGCATGTACACGTCAGCCAGTTTTTTATTCATTTATGTGCTAATACTGTTCAGCATCAGGATGTGATGTCGAAGGAGACTGGTGGAGAGCGCCGAAGTCTCTGGTATTTCAAGACAAAACTAGAGACCTTTTCACACTCATATACTGCTCCAGGCAGATCTTCCACTGCAAATGCAAGTTATATGAGTCCAGCTGAAAACTGATTAATTTTGGATACTTGCTTTAGTCAAATGTTACCATTTGCAACTCACAAAAAAAAAGCAAAGGGCAATTTCATACATTAACACTTTGGTAAAGTCGTTCTTTCACACCGTACATTTCCGTAAGTTTCTCTCTCCTTGTAAGTTATCCGGTGTGAAGGCCAAGTGGAGTCAGGTCCACACTGTGCATCTTACAGTTGTGTAGCCAGAGTAGAGAGGTGTCCACACAGACACAGGACGTAGACAACACCTGTGTGTAGCATCAAGTGTCCCCAGCAAAGCCTTTAGAATAATGTATAGATGCCCCCAAACCGCAGAAACCACGAGGGGAATGAAAAGAGGAAGAGACGGGTTATGTCAGAGATACAAATGGTTTCCTGCTCAAGACCTGCAATAAATTTAAACAAAAGTATTATTACAAACATTCCAGGTCCTACCGATATTGGAACTCAGATTGCTGGATTCAGAGTCCAGAGTGCTAATCATTACACGATGGAACCAACGTCCACGATCCTCAACCCTAGGAGTCCTGAAGCAGTGTTAGTCACCACCTACTGTCTATCGCTTGAATTCGTTCACACTGTAAATCAAACATGACAAATCCAACAGCACAACTAAAATGTGTATTTCACAAGTAATAACATAAAAACAGAAATATACTTTTGCTGATGCAGAAACAAAGAAAACGTCTCGTCTGATGCTTCGAAATCTCCATTTAGCATGGCCCCTTAACTAACCACCAAGAGTCTTTGCACGGCTGGGAACCTTTGTAAAAGAGTCAGTGGGTCACTGTGAATGCAGCAGATCTTCACCCCTGTATTTCTTACAAAGAAGCAGAGTTTTATTCCAGGTACAGGAGGCATCTCTGGTGTCTGATACTACCGGTAGTGTTCAGCCTACCCTCTCTGAGAGAGCAGCAGTGAGGGTACAAAGCACACTGGTTGTAAAATGTGGACACTGCAAACAACAGCTGCAATATCACAGATGATATAAAACACATAAAGTACTCAAGTCTTATACTAGATACAACACAGCAGGGAAATCATGTCATAAAACAAATGATGAACCCACAGTATGGAAGGGGCAGGTAATAAAATGCGAATTTCCCATGGTGGGACCACAGTCAATTGCTGCCTTCTTCTCTGTGCCCCGGTCTCTTTATATAATCTGTACTTTTTGTTGTGCAATAAAAGAAAAACAAGGAATAACCCTTCATAGTATTAATGTACAGGTCAAGGGCTGGGGAGAGAGGGCAGTAGATCTGGGGGTCGGTGTAAACCTCTGACGGCATTAGATGGAAGCAGAAGACAAAGCAAGTGACATTTATGTGCATTTTAGGTGCATTTAGGTTTATAGAAAAAAACTGAGAAAGATTAAAATGTCTGAGTAGTGAAAAAAAAAAAATGGAGTTCCCATACCAGGAGTTGAACCCGGGCTGCCTGGGTGAAAACCAGGAATCCTAACCGCTAGACCATATGGGAACTGTGAACTCATCATACAGCTCAGTGTATGTGAGGTGTCTCCTAGGTCACAGTGCATTCCGTACACTGAGAGTTATATTCTTCTTCTCAGTAGTACACAATCAATTGGGGTAACAGACACTTCACTTCTGACAAAAGAGAAGGAATGACCAGAAGTCATCATTTCTGCCACAACCTGTCAGGTCTCATTATTTACAACCTTAGAGCTTCTACACCTACACAAAGCCCAGGACACGGAGGACAGCAGCAGTCCCTGCATTCACTATTACTAACCCCTCCCCTTGAGCCAGACAAAGCCACGCCCCATCCGTAGGACACTCCTGGGTTTCCTCACCAGACTGATGGCCCCACAGACCCCTCTCCAGTTATCTTCCAGCTGCTTCCTTGACGACACTCCCCTGCACCTGTCACAGGCTCCAGGCTGCCCTCCTGGGGCTCGAGTTATACTCCTTCGCTATCTACTAACAGCACCGACTCCAGTCCTGACACTGGATTGGTTCAAACAGAGAAGAAACAGCTCAGAAGTAGTCTGTGTTGTTCCCAGGTACCTGCATCTTCACAGAGTGACTGCCAGGGGGCAGCACAGCCAAAGCACTCACAGCCCACAAGGCTACAAATCATCAATCGGATGTCAGCAGCCTTGTCAGAGGCGCAGAGACTAGTAATTCCACAATATTTTGGGACAGCAGAGGAAGAAGCAAGTGCTGAGCTGAAGTGGTCACTGCTGTTTTGTCACAACACCAGACATATGTTCTTAAAAGCATGTAAGCGCACATTCTTAGGCATTCTCGGTCGTCTTCTCCCTTTCTGACATTATACCAATTGTATACACCCGAATGGAGAAAAGTTAAAATATAAGGTACTAGGAATATGCGCCAAAGGTAGGCAAATTAAACATTTCAAGTACAAATATTACCATATTTATTGATGTAAAATGTAAACAAGTTAGACTGAAAATATGTGTGTGTGTTTACAAAGGATGTCTAAAGTGTATGCTGTGAGGTCAGGTTGCAGTTCACTACTTGCACTTGTGCCTTTCACAAGCGTGAGTACCCAGTTACACTAATGTCTGCTCTGACTTGTTATTCTGAGAGTCATGTGCTAAAGGGGAGCTTCCATCCTAGTTTGAGGGACCAGAGTACGAATGCCCCAGGGCACAGGAAGTACACAGTCCTCATTGATACAACTGTGGCCCAGTAACTTCTGACTGCCCTTTGACCCCACAGACTGGCACATATATGTCATCAGACTATAGCACCGTGGTACATATGCACACATGTTCATGTACACGTCAGCCAGTTTTTTATTCATTTATGTGCTAATACTGTTCAGCATCAGGATGTGATGTCGAAGGAGACTGGTAGAGAGCGCCGAAGTCTCTGGTATTTCAAGACAAAACTAGAGACCTTTTCACACTCATATACTGCTCCAGGCAGATCTTCCACTGCAAATGCAAGTTATATGAGTCCAGCTGAAAACTGTTTAATTTTGGGTACTTGCTTTAGTCAAATGTTACCATTTGCAACTCACAAAAAAAAGCAAAGGGCAATTTCATACATTAACACTTTGGTAAAGTCGTTCTTTCACACCGTACATTTCCGTAAGTTTCTCTCTCCTTGTAAGTTATCCGGTGTGAAGGCCAAGTGGAGTCAGGTCCACACTGTGCATCTTACAGTTGTGTAGCCAGAGTAGAGAGGTGTCCACACAGACACAGGACGTAGACAACACCTGTGTGTAGCATCAAGTGTCCCCAGCCACGCCTATAGAATAATGTATAGATGCCCCCAAACCGCAGAAACCACGAGGGGAATGAAAAGAGGAAGAGACGGGTTATGTCAGAGATACAAATGGTTTCCTGCTCAAGACCTGCAATAAATTAAAACAAAAGTATTATTACAAACATTCCAGGTCCTACCGATATTGGAACTCAGATTGCTGGATTCAGAGTCCAGAGTGCTAATCATTACACAATGGAACCAACGTCCACGATCCCCAACCCTAGGAGTCCTGAAGCAGTGTCAGTCACCACCTACTGTCTATCGCTTGAATTCGTTCACACTGTAAATCAAACATGACAAATCCAACAGCACAACTAAAATGTGTATTTCACAAGTAATAACATAAAAACAGAAATATACTTTTGCTGATGCAGAAACAAAGAAAACGTCTCGTCTGATGCTTCGAAATCTCCATTTAGCATGGCCCCTTAACTAACCACCAAGAGTCTTTGCACGGCTGGGAACCTTTGTAAAAGAGTCAGTGGGTCACTGTGAATGCAGCAGATCTTCACCCCTGTATTTCTTACAAAGAAGCAGAGTTTTATTCCAGGTACAGGAGGCATCTCTGGTGTCTGATACTACCGGTAGTGTTCAGCCTACCCTCTCTGAGAGAGCAGCAGTGAGGGTACAAAGCACACTGGTTGCAAAATGTGGACACTGCAAACAACAGCTGCAATATCACAGATGATATAAAACACATAAAGTACTCAAGTCTTATACTAGATACAACACAGCAGGGAAATCATGTCATAAAACAAATGATGAACCCACAGTATGGAAGGGGCAGGTAATAAAATGCGAATTTCCCATGGTGGGACCACAGTCAATTGCTGCCTTCTTCTCTGTGCCCCGGTCTCTTTATATAATCTGTACTTTTTGTTGTGCAATAAAAGAAAAACAAGGAATAACCCTTCATAGTATTAATGTACAGGTCAAGGGCTGGGGAGAGAGGGCAGTAGATCTGGGGGTATGTGTAAACCTCTGACGGCATTAGATGGAAGCAGAAGACAAAGCAAGTGACATTTATTAAGACTTTAGGTGCATTTAGGTTTATAGAAAAAAACTGAGAAAGATTAAAATGTCTGAGTAGTGAAAAAAAAAAAATGGAGTTCCCATACCGGGAGTTGAACCCGGGTCGCCTGGGTGAAAACCAGGAATCCTAACTGCTAGACCATATGGGAACTGTGAACTCATCATACAGCTCAGTGTATGTGAGGTGTCTCCTAGGTCACACTGCATTCCGTACACTGAGAGTTATATTCTTCTTCTCAGTAGTACACAATCAATTGGGGTAACAGACACTTCACTTCTGACAAAAGAGAAGGAATGACCAGAAGACATCATTTCTGCCACAACCTGTCAGGTCTCATTATTTACAACCTTAGAGCTTCTACAGCTACACAAAGCCCAGGACACGGAGGACAGCAGCAGTCCCTGCATTCACTATTACTAACCCCTCCCCTTGAGCCAGACAAAGCCACGCCCCATCCGTAGGACACTCCTGGGTTTCCTCACCAGACTGATGGCCCCACAGACCCCTCTCCAGTTATCTTCCAGCTGCTTACTTGACGACACTCCCCTGCACCTGTCACAGGCTCCAGGCTGCCCTCCTGGGGCTCGAGTTATACTCCTTCGCTATCTACTAACAGCACCGACTCCAGTCCTGACACTGGATTGGTTCAAACAGAGAAGAAACAGCTCAGAAGTAGTCTGTGTTGTTCCCAGGTACCTGCATCTTCACAGAGTGACTGCCAGGGGGCAGCACAGCCAAAGCACTCACAGCCCACAAGGCTACAAATCATCAATCGGATGTCAGCAGCCTTGTCAGAGGCGCAGAGACTAGTAATTCCACAATATTTTGGGACAGCAGAGGAAGAAGCAAGTGCTGAGCTGAAGTGGTCACTGCTGTTTTGTCACAACACCAGACATATGTTCTTAAAAGCATGTAAGCGCACATTCTTAGGCATTCTCGGTCGTCTTCTCCCTTTCTGACATTATACCAATTGTATACACCCGAATGGAGAAAAGTTAAAATATAAGGTACTAGGAATATGCGCCAAAGGTAGGCAAATTAAACATTTCAAGTACAAATATTACCATATTTATTGATGTAAAATGTAAACAAGTTAGACTGAAAATATGTGTGTGTGTTTACAAAGGATGTCTAAAGTGTATGCTGTGAGGTCAGGTTGCAGTTCACTACTTGCACTTGTGCCTTTCACAAGCGTGAGTACCCAGTTACACTAATGTCTGCTCTGACTTGTTATTCTGAGAGTCATGTGCTAAAGGGGAGCTTCCATCCTAGTTTGAGGGACCAGAGTACGAATGCCCCAGGGCACAGGAAGTACACAGTCCTCATTGATACAACTGTGGCCCAGTAACTTCTGACTGCCCTTTGACCCCACAGACTGGCACATATATGTCATCAGACTATAGCACCGTGGTACATATGCACACATGTTCATGTACACGTCAGCCAGTTTTTTATTCATTTATGTGCTAATACTGTTCAGCATCAGGATGTGATGTCGAAGGAGACTGGTAGAGAGCGCCGAAGTCTCTGGTATTTCAAGACAAAACTAGAGACCTTTTCACACTCATATACTGCTCCAGGCAGATCTTCCACTGCAAATGCAAGTTATATGAGTCCAGCTGAAAACTGTTTAATTTTGGGTACTTGCTTTAGTCAAATGTTACCATTTGCAACTCACAAAAAAAAGCAAAGGGCAATTTCATACATTAACACTTTGGTAAAGTCGTTCTTTCACACCGTACATTTCCGTAAGTTTCTCTCTCCTTGTAAGTTATCCGGTGTGAAGGCCAAGTGGAGTCAGGTCCACACTGTGCATCTTACAGTTGTGTAGCCAGAGTAGAGAGGTGTCCACACAGACACAGGACGTAGACAACACCTGTGTGTAGCATCAAGTGTCCCCAGCCACGCCTATAGAATAATGTATAGATGCCCCCAAACCGCAGAAACCACGAGGGGAATGAAAAGAGGAAGAGACGGGTTATGTCAGAGATACAAATGGTTTCCTGCTCAAGACCTGCAATAAATTAAAACAAAAGTATTATTACAAACATTCCAGGTCCTACCGATATTGGAACTCAGATTGCTGGATTCAGAGTCCAGAGTGCTAATCATTACACGATGGAACCAACGTCCACGATCCTCAACCCTAGGAGTCCTGAAGCAGTGTCAGTCACCACCTACTGTCTATCGCTTAAATTCGTTCACACTGTAAATCAAACATGACAAATCCAACAGCACAACTAAAATGTGTATTTCACAAGTAATAACATAAAAACAGAAATATACTTTTGCTGATGCAGAAACAAAGAAAACGTCTCGTCTGATGCTTCGAAATCTCCATTTAGCATGGCCCCTTAACTAACCACCAAGAGTCTTTGCACGGCTGGGAACCTTTGTAAAAGAGTCAGTGGGTCACTGTGAATGCAGCAGATCTTCACCCCTGTATTTCTTACAAAGAAGCAGAGTTTTATTCCAGGTACAGGAGGCATCTCTGGTGTCTGATACTACCGGTAGTGTTCAGCCTACCCTCTCTGAGAGAGCAGCAGTGAGGGTACAAAGCACACTGGTTGCAAAATGTGGACACTGCAAACAACAGCTGCAATATCACAGATGATATAAAACACATAAAGTACTCAAGTCTTATACTAGATACAACACAGCAGGGAAATCATGTCATAAAACAAATGATGAACCCACAGTATGGAAGGGGCAGGTAATAAAATGTGAATTTCCCATGGTGGGACCACAGTCAATTGCTGCCTTCTTCTCTGTGCCCCGGTCTCTTTATATAATCTGTACTTTTTGTTGTGCAATAAAAGAAAAACAAGGAATAACCCTTCATAGTATTAATGTACAGGTCAAGGGCTGGGGAGAGAGGGCAGTAGATCTGGGGGTCGGTGTAAACCTCTGACGGCATTAGATGGAAGCAGAAGAAAAAGCAAGTGACATTTATTAAGACTTTAGGTGCATTTAGGTTTATAGAAAAAAACTGAGAAAGATTAAAATGTCTGAGTAGTGAAAAAAAAAAATGGAGTTCCCATACCGGGAGTTGAACCCGGGGCCGCCTGGGTGAAAACCAGGAATCCTAACCGCTAGACCATATGGGAACTGTGATCTCATCATACAGCTCAGTGTATGTGAGGTGTCTCATAGGTCACAGTGCATTCCGTACACTGAGAGTTATATTCTTCTTCTCAGTAGTACACAATCAATTGGGGTAACAGACACTTCACTTCTGACAAAAGAGAAGGAATGACCAGAAGTCATCATTTCTGCCACAACCTGTCAGGTCTCATTATTTACAACCTTAGAGCTTCTACACCTACACAGAGCCCAGGACACGGAGGACAGCAGCAGTCCCTGCATTCACTATTACTAACCCCTCCCCTTGAGCCAGACAAAGCCATGCCCCATCCGTAGGACACTCCTGGGTTTCCTCACCAGACTGATGGCCCCACAGACCCCTCTCCAGTTATCTTCCAGCTGCTTCCTTGATGACACTCCCCTGCACCTGTCACAGGCTCCAGGCTGCCCTCCTGGGGCTCGAGTTATACTCCTTCTCTATCTACTAACAGCACCGACTCCAGTCCTGACACTGGATTGGTTCAAACAGAGAAGAAACAGCTCAGAAGTAGTCTGTGTTGTTCCCAGGTACCTGCATCTTCACAGAGTGACTGCCAGGGGGCAGCACAGCCAAAGCACTCACAGCCCACAAGGCTACAAATCATCAATCGGATGTCAGCAGCCCTGTCAGAGGCGCAGAGACTAGTAATTCCACAATATTTTGGGACAGCAGAGGAAGAAGCAAGTGCTGAGCTGAAGTGGTCACTGCTGTTTTGTCACAACACCAGACATATGTTCTTAAAAGCATGTAAGCGCACATTCTTAGGCATTCTCGGTCGTCTTCTCCCTTTCTGACATTATACCAATTGTATACACCCGAATGGAGAAAAGTTAAAATATAAGGTACTAGGAATATGCGCCAAAGGTAGGCAAATTAAACATTTCAAGTACAAATATTACCATATTTATTGATGTAAAATGTAAACAAGTTAGACTGAAAATATGTGTGTGTGTTTACAAAAGATGTCTAAAGTGTATGCTGTGAGGTCAGGTTGCAGTTCACTACTTGCACTTGTGCCTTTCACAAGCATGAGTACCCAGTTACACTAATGTCTGCTCTGACTTGTTATTCTGAGAGTCATGTGCTAAAGGGGGGCTTCCAACCTAGTTTGAGGGACCAGAGTACGAATGCCCCAGGGCACAGGAAGTACACAGTCCTCATTGATACAACTGTGGCCCAGTAACTTCTGACTGCCCTTTGACCCCACAGACTGGCACATATATGTCATCAGACTATAGCACCGTGGTACATATGCACACATGTGCATGTACACGTCAGCCAGTTTTTTATTCATTTATGTGCTAATACTGTTCAGCATCAGGATGTGATGTCGAAGGAGACTGGTAGAGAGCGCCGAAGTCTCTGGTATTTCAAGACAAAACTAGAGACCTTTTCACACTCATATACTGCTCCAGGCAGATCTTCCACTGCAAATGCAAGTTATATGAGTCCAGCTGAAAACTGTTTAAATTTGGGTACTTGCTTTAGTCAAATGTTACCATTTGCAACTCACAAAAAAAAAGCAAAGGGCAATTTCATACATTAACACTTTGGTAAAGTCGTACTTTCACACCGTACATTTCCGTAAGTTTCTCTCTCCTTGTAAGTTATCCGGTGTGAAGGCCAAGTGGAGTCAGGTCCACACTGTGCATCTTACAGTTGTGTAGCCAGAGTAGAGAGGTGTCCACACAGACACAGGACGTAGACAACACCTGTGTGTAGCATCAAGTGTCCCCAGCAACGCCTTTAGAATAATGTATAGATGCCCCCAAACCGCAGAAACCACGAGGGGAATGAAAAGAGGAAGAGACGGGTTATGTCAGAGATACAAATGGTTTCCTGCTCAAGACCTGCAATAAATTTAAACAAAAGTATTATTACAAACATTCCAGGTCCTACCGATATTGGAACTCAGATTGCTGGATTCAGAGTCCAGAGTGCTAATCATTACACGATGGAACCAACGTCCACGATCCTCAACCCTAGGAGTCCTGAAGCAGTGTTAGTCACCACCTACTGTCTATCGCTTGAATTCGTTCACACTGTAAATCAAACATGACAAATCCAACAGCACAACTAAAATGTGTATTTCACAAGTAATAACATAAAAACAGAAATATACTTTTGCTGATGCAGAAACAAAGAAAACGTCTCGTCTGATGCTTCGAAATCTCCATTTAGCATGGCCCCTTAACTAACCACCAAGAGTCTTTGCACGGCTGGGAACCTTTGTAAAAGAGTCAGTGGGTCACTGTGAATGCAGCAGATCTTCACCCCTGTATTTCTTACAAAGAAGCAGAGTTTTATTCCAGGTACAGGAGGCATCTCTGGTGTCTGATACTACCGGTAGTGTTCAGCCTATCCTCTCTGAGAGAGCAGCAGTGAGGGTACAAAGCACACTGGTTGCAAAATGTGGACACTGCAAACAACAGCTGCAATATCACAGATGATATAAAACACATAAAGTACTCAAGTCTTATACTAGATACAACACAGCAGGGAAATCATGTCATAAAACAAATGATGAACCCACAGTATGGAAGGGGCAGGTAATAAAATGCGAATTTCCCATGGTGGGACCACAGTCAATTGCTGCCTTCTTCTCTGTGCCCCGGTCTCTTTATATAATCTGTACTTTTTGTTGTGCAATAAAAGAAAAACAAGGAATAACCCTTCATAGTATTAATGTACAGGTCAAGGGCTGGGGAGAGAGGGCAGTAGATCTGGGGGTCGGTGTAAACCTCTGACGGCATTAGATGGAAGCAGAAGACAAAGCAAGTGACATTTATGTGCATTTTAGGTGCATTTAGGTTTATAGAAAAAAACTGAGAAAGATTAAAATGTCTGAGTAGTGAAAAAAAAAATGGAGTTCCCATACCGGGAGTTGAACCCGGGCTGCCTGGGTGAAAACCAGGAATCCTAACCGCTAGACCATACGGGAACTGTGAACTCATCATACAGCTCAGTGTATGTGAGGTGTCTCCTAGGTCACAGTGCATTTCGTACACTGAGAGTTATATTCTTCTTCTCAGTAGTACACAATCAATTGGGGTAACAGACACTTCACTTCTGACAAAAGAGAAGGAATGACCAGAAGTCATCATTTCTGCCACAACCTGTCAGGTCCCATTATTTACAACCTTAGAGCTTCTACACCTACACAAAGCCCAGGACACGGAGGACAGCAGCAGTCCCTGCATTCACTATTACTAACCCCTCCCCTTGAGCCAGACAAAGCCACGCCCCATCCGTAGGACACTCCTGGGTTTCCTCACCAGACTAATGGCCCCACAGACCCCTCTCCAGTTATCTTCCAGCTGCTTCCTTGACGACACTCCCCTGCACCTGTCACAGGCTCCAGGCTGCCCTCCTGGGGCTCGAGTTATACTCCTTCTCTATCTACTAACAGCACCGACTCCAGTCCTGACACTGGATTGGTTCAAACAGAGAAGAAACAGCTCAGAAGTAGTCTGTGTTGTTCCCAGGTACCTGCATCTTCACAGAGTGACTGCCAGGGGGCAGCACAGCCAAAGCACTCACAGCCCACAAGGCTACAAATCATCAATCGGATGTCAGCAGCCTTGTCAGAGGCGCAGAGACTAGTAATTCCACAATATTTTGGGACAGCAGAGGAAGAAGCAAGTGCTGAGCTGAAGTGGTCACTGCTGTTTTGTCACAACACCAGACATATGTTCTTAAAAGCATGTAAGCGCACATTCTTAGGCATTCTCGGTCGTCTTCTCCCTTTCTGACATTATACCAATTGTATACACCCGAATGGAGAAAAGTTAAAATATAAGGTACTAGGAATATGCGCCAAAGGTAGGCAAATTAAACATTTCAAGTACAAATATTACCATATTTATTGATGTAAAATGTAAACAAGTTAGACTGAAAATATGTGTGTGTGTTTACAAAGGATGTCTAAAGTGTATGCTGTGAGGTCAGGTTGCAGTTCACTACTTGCACTTGTGCCTTTCACAAGCGTGAGTACCCAGTTACACTAATGTCTGCTCTGACTTGTTATTCTGAGAGTCATGTGCTAAAGGGGAGCTTCCATCCTAGTTTGAGGGACCAGAGTACGAATGCCCCAGGGCACAGGAAGTACACAGTCCTCATTGATACAACTGTGGCCCAGTAACTTCTGACTGCCCTTTGACCCCACAGACTGGCACATATATGTCATCAGACTATAGCACCGTGGTACATATGCACACATGTTCATGTACACGTCAGCCAGTTTTTTATTCATTTATGTGCTAATACTGTTCAGCATCAGGATGTGATGTCGAAGGAGACTGGTAGAGAGCGCCGAAGTCTCTGGTATTTCAAGACAAAACTAGAGACCTTTTCACACTCATATACTGCTCCAGGCAGATCTTCCACTGCAAATGCAAGTTATATGAGTCCAGCTGAAAACTGTTTAATTTTGGGTACTTGCTTTAGTCAAATGTTACCATTTGCAACTCACAAAAAAAAAGCAAAGGGCAATTTCATACATTAACACTTTGGTAAAGTCGTTCTTTCACACCGTACATTTCCGTAAGTTTCTCTCTCCTTGTAAGTTATCCGGTGTGAAGGCCAAGTGGAGTCAGGTCCACACTGTGCATCTTACAGTTGTGTAGCCAGAGTAGAGAGGTGTCCACACAGACACAGGACGTAGACAACACCTGTGTGTAGCATCAAGTGTCCCCAGCCACGCCTATAGAATAATGCATAGATGCCCCCAAACCGCAGAAACCACGAGGGGAATGAAAAGAGGAAGAGACGGGTTATGTCAGAGATACAAATGGTTTCCTGCTCAAGACCTGCAATAAATTAAAACAAAAGTATTACAAACATTCCAGGTCCTACCGATATTGGAACTCAGATTGCTGGATTCAGAGTCCAGAGTGCTAATCATTACACAATGGAACCAACGTCCACGATCCCCAACCCTAGGAGTCCTGAAGCAGTGTCAGTCACCACCTACTGTCTATCGCTTGAATTCGTTCACACTGTAAATCAAACTTGACAAATCCAACAGCACAACTAAAATGTGTATTTCACAAGTAATAACATAAAAACAGAAATATACTTTTGCTGATGCAGAAACAAAGAAAACGTCTCGTCTGATGCTTCGAAATCTCCATTTAGCATGGCCCCTTAACTAACCACCAAGAGTCTTTGCACGGCTGGGAACCTTTGTAAAAGAGTCAGTGGGTCACTGTGAATGCAGCAGATCTTCACCCCTGTATTTCTTACAAAGAAGCAGAGTTTTATTCCAGGTACAGGAGGCATCTCTGGTGTCTGATACTACCGGTAGTGTTCAGCCTACCCTCTCTGAGAGAGCAGCAGTGAGGGTACAAAGCACACTGGTTGCAAAATGTGGACACTGCAAACAACAGCTGCAATATCACAGATGATATAAAACACATAAAGTACTCAAGTCTTATACTAGATACAACACAGCAGGGAAATCATGTCATAAAACAAATGATGAACCCACAGTATGGAAGGGGCAGGTAATAAAATGCGAATTTCCCATGGTGGGACCACAGTCAATTGCTGCCTTCTTCTCTGTGCCCCGGTCTCTTTATATAATCTGTACTTTTTGTTGTGCAATAAAAGAAAAACAAGGAATAACCCTTCATAGTATTAATGTACAGGTCAAGGGCTGGGGAGAGAGGGCAGTAGATCTGGGGGTCGGTGTAAACCTCTGACGGCATTAGATGGAAGCAGAAGACAAAGCAAGTGACATTTATGTGCATTTTAGGTGCATTTAGGTTTATAGAAAAAAAATGAGAAAGATTCAAATGTCTGAGTAGTGAAAAAAAAAAATGGAGTTCCCATACCGGGAGTTGAACCCGGGCCGCCTGGGTGAAAACCAGGAATCCTAACCGCTAGACCATATGGGAACTGTGAAATCAGCATACAGCTCAGTGTATGTGAGGTGTCTCCTAGGTCACACTGCATTCCGTACACTGAGAGTTATATTCTTCTTCTCAGTAGTACACAATCAATTGGGGTAACAGACACTTCACTTCTGACAAAAGAGAAGGAATGACCAGAAGTCATCATTTCTGCCACAACCTGTCAGGTCTCATTATTTACAACCTTAGAGCTTCTACACCTACACAGAGCCCAGGACACGGAGGACAGCAGCAGTCCCTGCATTCACTATTACTAACCCCTCCCCTTGAGCCAGACAAAGCCACGCCCCATCCGTAGGACACTCCTGGGTTTCCTCACCAGACTGATGGCCCCACAGACCCCTCTCCAGTTATCTTCCAGCTGCTTCCTTGACGACACTCCCCTGCACCTGTCACAGGCTCCAGGCTGCCCTCCTGGGGCTCGAGTTATACTCCTTCTCTATCTACTAACAGCACCGACTCCAGTCCTGACACTGGATTGGTTCAAACAGAGAAGAAACAGCTCAGAAGTAGTCTGTGTTGTTCCCAGGTACCTGCATCTTCACAGAGTGACTGCCAGGGGGCAGCACAGCCAAAGCACTCACAGCCCACAAGGGTACAAATCATCAATCGGATGTCAGCAGCCTTGTCAGAGGCGCAGAGACTAGTAATTCCACAATATTTTGGGACAGCAGAGGAAGAAGCAAGTGCTGAGCTGAAGTGGTCACTGCTGTTTTGTCACAACACCAGACATATGTTCTTAAAAGCATGTAAGCGCACATTCTTAGGCATTCTCGGTCGTCTTCTCCCTTTCTGACATTATACCAATTGTATACACCCGAATGGAGAAAAGTTAAAATATAAGGTACTAGGAATATGCGCCAAAGGTAGGCAAATTAAACATTTCAAGTACAAATATTACCATATTTATTGATGTAAAATGTAAACAAGTTAGACTGAAAATATGTGTGTGTGTTTACAAAGGATGTCTAAAGTGTATGCTGTGAGGTCAGGTTGCAGTTCACTACTTGCACTTGTGCCTTTCACAAGTGTGAGTACCCAGTTACACTAATGTCTGCTCTGACTTGTTATTCTGAGAGTCATGTGCTAAAGGGGGGCTTCCACCCTAGTTTGAGGGACCAGAGTACGAATGCCCCAGGGCACAGGAAGTACACAGTCCTCGTTGATACAACTGTGGCCCAGTAACTTCTGACTGCCCTTTGACCCCACAGACTGGCACATATATGTCATCAGACTATAGCACCGTGGTACATATGCACACATGTGCATGTACACGTCAGCCAGTTTTTTATTCATTTATGTGCTAATACTGTTGAGCATCAGGATGTGATGTCGAAGGAGACTGGTGGAGAGCGCCGAAGTCTCTGGTATTTCAAGACAAAACTAGAGACCTTTTCACACTCATATACTGCTCCAGGCAGATCTTCCACTGCAAATGCAAGTTATATGAGTCCAGCTGAAAACTGTTTTATTTTGGGTACTTGCTTTAGTCAAATGTTACCATTTGCAACTCACAAAAAAAAAGCAAAGGGCAATTTCATACATTAACACTTTGGTAAAGTCGTTCTTTCACACCGTACATTTCCGTAAGTTTCTCTCTCCTTGTAAGTTATCCGGTGCGAAGGCCAAGTGGAGTCAGGTCCACACTGTGCATCTTACAGTTGTGTAGCCAGAGTAGAGAGGTGTCCACACAGACACAGGACGTAGACAACACCTGTGTGTAGCATCAAGTGTCCCCGGCAACGCCTATAGAATAATGTATAGATGCCCCCAAACCGCAGAAACCACGAGGGGAATGAAAAGAGGAAGAGACGGGTTATGTCAGAGATACAAATGGTTTCCTGCTCAAGACCTGCAATAAATTAAAACAAAAGTATTATTACAAACATTCCAGGTCCTACCGATATTGGAACTCAGATTGCTGGATTCAGAGTCCAGAGTGCTAATCATTACACGATGGAACCAACGTCCACGATCCTCAACCCTAGGAGTCCTGAAGCAGTGTCAGTCACCACCTACTGTCTATCGCTTGAATTCGTTCACACTGTAAATCAAACATGACAAATCCAACAGCACAACTAAAATGTGTATTTCACAAGTAATAACATAAAAACAGAAATATACTTTTGCTGATGCAGAAACAAAGAAAACGTCTCGTCTGATGCTTCGAAATCTCCATTTAGCATGGCCCCTTAACTAACCACCAAGAGTCTTTGCACGGCTGGGAACGTTTGTAAAAGAGTCAGTGGGTCACTGTGAATGCAGCAGATCTTCACCCCTGTATTTCTTACAAAGAAGCAGAGTTTTATTCCAGGTACAGGAGGCATCTCTGGTGTCTGATACTACCGGTAGTGTTCAGCCTACCCTCTCTGAGAGAGCAGCAGTGAGGGTACAAAGCACACTGGTTGCAAAATGTGGACACTGCAAACAACAGCTGCAATATCACAGATGATATAAAACACATAAAGTACTCAAGTCTTATACTAGATACAACACAGCAGGGAAATCATGTCATAAAACAAATGATGAACCCACAGTATGGAAGGGGCAGGTAATAAAATGCGAATTTCCCATGGTGGGACCACAGTCAATTGCTGCCTTCTTCTCTGTGCCCCGGTCTCTTTATATAATCTGTACTTTTTGTTGTGCAATAAAAGAAAAACCTTCATAGTATTAATGTACAGGTCAAGAACTGGGGAGAGAGGGCAGTAGATCTGGGGTTATGTGTAAACCTCTGACGGCATTAGATGGAAGCAGAAGACAAAGCAAGTGACATTTATTAAGACTTTAGGTGCATTTAGGTTTATAGAAAAAAACTGAGAAAGATTAAAATGTCTGAGTAGTGAAAAAAAAAAAATGGAGTTCCCATACCGGGAGTTGAACCCGGGCCGCCTGGGTGAAAACCAGGAATCCTAACTGCTAGACCATATGGGAACTGTGAACTCATCATACAGCTCAGTGTATGTGAGGTGTCTCCTAGGTCACACTGCATTCCGTACACTGAGAGTTATATTCTTCTTCTCAGTAGTACACAATCAATTGGGGTAACAGACACTTCACTTCTGACAAAAGAGAAGGAATGACCAGAAGTCATCATTTCTGCCACAACCTGTCAGGTCTCATTATTTACAACCTTAGAGCTTCTACACCTACACAGAGCCCAGGACACGGAGGACAGCAGCAGTCCCTGCATTCACTATTACTAACCCCTCCCCTTGAGCCAGACAAAGCCACGCCCCATCCGTAGGACACTCCTGGGTTTCCTCACCAGACTGATGGCCCCACAGACCCCTCTCCAGTTATCTTCCAGCTGCTTCCTTGACGACACTCCCCTGCACCTGTCACAGGCTGCCCTCCTGGGGCTCGAGTTATACTCCTTCTCTATCTACTAACAGCACCGACTCCAGTCCTGACACTGGATTGGTTCAAACAGAGAAGAAACAGCTCAGAAGTAGTCTGTGTTGTTCCCAGGTACCTGCATCTTCACAGAGTGACTGCCAGGGGGCAGCACAGCCAAAGCACTCACAGCCCACAAGGCTACAAATCATCAATCGGATGGCAGCAGCCTTGTCAGAGGCGCAGAGACTAGTAATTCCACAATATTTTGGGACAGCAGAGGAAGAAGCAAGTGCTGAGCTGAAGTGGTCACTGCTGTTTTGTCACAACACCAGACATATGTTCTTAAAAGCACGTAAGCGCACATTCTTAGGTATTCTCGGTCGTCTTCTCCCTTTCTGACATTATACCAATTGTATACACCCGAATGGAGAAAAGTTAAAATATAAGGTACTAGGAATATGCGCCAAAGGTAGGCAAATTAAACATTTCAAGTACAAATATTACCATATTTATTGATGTAAAATGTAAACAAGTTAGACTGAAAATATGTGTGTGTGTTTACAAAGGATGTCTAAAGTGTATGCTGTGAGTTCAGGTTGCAGTTCACTAATTGCACTTGTGCCTTTCACAAGTGTGAGTACCCAGTTACACTAATGTCTGCTCTGACTTTTTATTCTGATAGTCATGTGCTAAAGGGGGGCTTCCACCCTAGTTTGAGGGACCAGAGTACGAATGCCCCAGGGCACAGGAAGTACACAGTCCTCGTTGATACAACTGTGGCCCAGTAACTTCTGACTGCCCTTTGACCCCACAGACTGGCACATATATGTCATCAGACTATAGCACCGTGGTACATATGCACACATGTGCATGTACACGTCAGCCAGTTTTTTATTCATTTATGTGCTAATACTGTTCAGCATCAGGATGTGATGTCGAAGGAGACTGGTGGAGAGCGCCGAAGTCTCTGGTATTTCAAGACAAAACTAGAGACCTTTTCACACTCATATACTGCTCCAGGCAGATCTTCCACTGCAAATGCAAGTTATATGAGTCCAGCTGAAAACTGATTAATTTTGGATACTTGCTTTAGTCAAATGTTACCATTTGCAACTCACAAAAAAAAAGCAAAGGGCAATTTCATACATTAACACTTTGGTAAAGTCGTTCTTTCACACCGTACATTTCCGTAAGTTTCTCTCTCCTTGTAAGTTATCCGGTGTGAAGGCCAAGTGGAGTCAGGTCCACACTGTGCATCTTACAGTTGTGTAGCCACAGTAGAGAGGTGTCCACACAGACACAGGACGTAGACAACACCTCTGTGTAGCATCAAGTGTCCCCAGCAACGCCTATAGAATAATGTATAGATGCCCCCAAACCGCAGAAACCACGAGGGGAATGAAAAGAGGAAGAGACGGGTTATGTCAGAGATACAAATGGTTTCCTGCTCAAGACCTGCAATAAATTTAAACAAAAGTATTATTACAAACATTCCAGGTCCTACCGATATTGGAACTCAGATTGCTGGATTCAGAGTCCAGAGTGCTAATCATTACACGATGGAACCAACGTCCACGATCCTCAACCCTAGGAGTCCTGAAGCAGTGTCAGTCACTACCTACTGTCTATCGCTTAAATTCGTTCACACTGTAAATCAAACATGACAAATCCAACAGCACAACTAAAATGTGTATTTCACAAGTAATAACATAAAAACAGAAATATACTTTTGCTGATGCAGAAACAAAGAAAACGTCTCGTCTGATGCTTCGAAATCTCCATTTAGCATGGCCCCTTAACTAACCACCAAGAGTCTTTGCACGGCTGGGAACCTTTGTAAAAGAGTCAGTGGGTCACTGTGAATGCAGCAGATCTTCACCCCTGTATTTCTTACAAAGAAGCAGAGTTTTATTCCAGGTACAGGAGGCATCTCTGGTGTCTGATACTACCGGTAGTGTTCAGCCTACCCTCTCTGAGAGAGCAGCAGTGAGGGTACAAAGCACACTGGTTGCAAAATGTGGACACTGCAAACAACAGCTGCAATATCACAGATGATATAAAACACATAAAGTACTCAAGTCTTATACTAGATACAACACAGCAGGGAAATCATGTCATAAAACAAATGATGAACCCACAGTATGGAAGGGGCAGGTAATAAAATGTGAATTTCCCATGGTGGGACCACAGTCAATTGCTGCCTTCTTCTCTGTGCCCCGGTCTCTTTATATAATCTGTACTTTTTGTTGTGCAATAAAAGAAAAACAAGGAATAACCCTTCATAGTATTAATGTACAGGTCAAGGGCTGGGGAGAGAGGGCAGTAGATCTGGGGGTCGGTGTAAACCTCTGACGGCATTAGATGGAAGCAGAAGAAAAAGCAAGTGACATTTATTAAGACTTTAGGTGCATTTAGGTTTATAGAAAAAAACTGAGAAAGATTAAAATGTCTGAGTAGTGAAAAAAAAAAAATGGAGTTCCCATACCAGGAGTTGAACCCGGGCCGCCTGGGTGAAAACCAGGAATCCTAACCGCTAGACCATATGGGAACTGTGATCTCATCATACAGCTCAGTGTATGTGAGGTGTCTCCTAGGTCACAGTGCATTCCGTACACTGAGAGTTATATTCTTCTTCTCAGTAGTACACAATCAATTGGGGTAACAGACACTTCACTTCTGACAAAAGAGAAGGAATGACCAGAAGTCATCATTTCTGCCACAACCTGTCAGGTCTCATTATTTACAACCTTAGAGCTTCTACACCTACACAGAGCCCAGGACACGGAGGACAGCAGCAGTCCCTGCATTCACTATTACTAACCCCTCCCCTTGAGCCAGACAAAGCCACGCCCCATCCGAAGGACACTCCTGGGTTTCCTCACCAGACTGATGGCCCCACAGACCCCTCTCCAGTTATCTTCCAGCTGCTTCCTTGATGACACTCCCCTGCACCTGTCACAGGCTCCAGGCTGCCCTCCTGGGGCTCGAGTTATACTCCTTCTCTATCTACTAACAGCACCGACTCCAGTCCTGACACTGGATTGGTTCAAACAGAGAAGAAACAGCTCAGAAGTAGTCTGTGTTGTTCCCAGGTACCTGCATCTTCACAGAGTGACTGCCAGGGGGCAGCACAGCCAAAGCACTCACAGCCCACAAGGCTACAAATCATCAATCGGATGTCAGCAGCCTTGTCAGAGGCGCAGAGACTAGTAATTCCACAATATTTTGGGACAGCAGAGGAAGAAGCAAGTGCTGAGCTGAAGTGGTCACTGCTGTTTTGTCACAACACCAGACATATGTTCTTAAAAGCATGTAAGCGCACATTCTTAGGCATTCTCGGTCGTCTTCTCCCTTTCTGACATTATACCAATTGTATACACCCGAATGGAGAAAAGTTAAAATATAAGGTACTAGGAATATGCGCCAAAGGTAGGCAAATTAAACATTTCAAGTACAAATATTACCATATTTATTAATGTAAAATGTGAACAAGTTAGACTGAAAATATGTGTGTGTGTTTACAAAGGATGTCTAAAGTGTATGCTGTGAGGTCAGGTTGCAGTTCACTACTTGCACTTGTGCCTTTCACAAGCATGAGTACCCAGTTACACTAATGTCTGCTCTGACTTGTTATTCTGAGAGTCATGTGCTAAAGGGGGGCTTCCAACCTAGTTTGAGGGACCAGAGTACGAATGCCCCAGGGCACAGGAAGTACACAGTCCTCATTGATACAACTGTGGCCCAGTAACTTCTGACTGCCCTTTGACCCCACAGACTGGCACATATATGTCATCAGACTATAGCACCGTGGTACATATGCACACATGTGCATGTACACGTCAGCCAGTTTTTTATTCATTTATGTGCTAATACTGTTCAGCATCAGGATGTGATGTCGAAGGAGACTGGTAGAGAGCGCCGAAGTCTCTGGTATTTCAAGACAAAACTAGAGACCTTTTCACACTCATATACTGCTCCAGGCAGATCTTCCACTGCAAATGCAAGTTATATGAGTCCAGCTGAAAACTGTTTAAATTTGGGTACTTGCTTTAGTCAAATGTTACCATTTGCAACTCACAAAAAAAAAGCAAAGGGCAATTTCATACATTAACACTTTGGTAAAGTCGTTCTTTCACACCGTACATTTCCGTAAGTTTCTCTCTCCTTGTAAGTTATCCGGTGTGAAGGCCAAGTGGAGTCAGGTCCACACTGTGCATCTTACAGTTGTGTAGCCAGAGTAGAGAGGTGTCCACACAGACACAGGACGTAGACAACACCTCTGTGTAGCATCAAGTGTCCCCAGCAAAGCCTTTAGAATAATGTATAGATGCCCCCAAACCGCAGAAACCACGAGGGGAATGAAAAGCGGAAGAGACGGTTATGTCAGAGATACAAATGGTTTCCTGCTCAAGACCTGCAATAAATTTAAACAAAAGTATTATTACAAACATTCCAGGTCCTACCGATATTGGAACTCAGATTGCTGGATTCAGAGTCCAGAGTGCTAATCATTACACGATGGAACCAACGTCCACGATCCTCAACCCTAGGAGTCCTGAAGCAGTGTTAGTCACCACCTACTGTCTATCGCTTGAATTCGTTCACACTGTAAATCAAACATGACAAATCCAACAGCACAACTAAAATGTGTATTTCACAAGTAATAACATAAAAACAGAAATATACTTTTGCTGATGCAGAAACAAAGAAAACGTCTCGTCTGATGCTTCGAAATCTCCATTTAGCATGGCCCCTTAACTAACCACCAAGAGTCTTTGCACGGCTGGGAACCTTTGTAAAAGAGTCAGTGGGTCACTGTGAATGCAGCAGATCTTCACCCCTGTATTTCTTACAAAGAAGCAGAGTTTTATTCCAGGTACAGGAGGCATCTCTGGTGTCTGATACTACCGGTAGTGTTCAGCCTACCCTCTCTGAGAGAGCAGCAGTGAGGGTACAAAGCACACTGGTTGCAAAATGTGGACACTGCAAACAACAGCTGCAATATCACAGATGATATAAAACACATAAAGTACTCAAGTCTTATACTAGATACAACACAGCAGGGAAATCATGTCATAAAACAAATGATGAACCCACAGTATGGAAGGGGCAGGTAATAAAATGCGAATTTCCCATGGTGGGACCACAGTCAATTGCTGCCTTCTTCTCTGTGCCCCGGTCTCTTTATATAATCTGTACTTTTTGTTGTGCAATAAAAGAAAAACAAGGAATAACCCTTCATAGTATTAATGTACAGGTCAAGGGCTGGGGAGAGAGGGCAGTAGATCTGGGGGTCGGTGTAAACCTCTGACGGCATTAGATGGAAGCAGAAGACAAAGCAAGTGACATTTATGTGCATTTTAGGTGCATTTAGGTTTATAGAAAAAAACTGAGAAAGATTAAAATGTCTGAGTAGTGGAAAAAAAAAAATGGAGTTCCCATACCGGGAGTTGAACCCGGGCTGCCTGGGTGAAAACCAGGAATCCTAACCGCTAGACCATATGGGAACTGTGAACTCATCATACAGCTCAGTGTATGTGAGGTGTCTCCTAGGTCACAGTGCATTCCGTACACTGAGAGTTATATTCTTCTTCTCAGTAGTACACAATCAATTGGGGTAACAGACACTTCACTTCTGACAAAAGAGAAGGAATGACCAGAAGTCATCATTTCTGCCACAACCTGTCAGGTCTCATTATTTACAACCTTAGAGCTTCTACACCTACACAAAGCCCAGGACACGGAGGACAGCAGCAGTCCCTGCATTCACTATTACTAACCCCTCCCCTTGAGCCAGACAAAGCCACGCCCCATCCGTAGGACACTCCTGGGTTTCCTCACCAGACTGATGGCCCCACAGACCCCTCTCCAGTTATCTTCCAGCTGCTTCCTTGACGACACTCCCCTGCACCTGTCACAGGCTCCAGGCTGCCCTCCTGGGGCTCGAGTTATACTCCTTCGCTATCTACTAACAGCACCGACTCCAGTCCTGACACTGGATTGGTTCAAACAGAGAAGAAACAGCTCAGAAGTAGTCTGTGTTGTTCCCAGGTACCTGCATCTTCACAGAGTGACTGCCAGGGGGCAGCACAGCCAAAGCACTCACAGCCCACAAGGCTACAAATCATCAATCGGATGTCAGCAGCCTTGTCAGAGGCGCAGAGACTAGTAATTCCACAATATTTTGGGACAGCAGAGGAAGAAGCAAGTGCTGAGCTGAAGTGGTCACTGCTGTTTTGTCACAACACCAGACATATGTTCTTAAAAGCATGTAAGCGCACATTCTTAGGCATTCTCGGTCGTCTTCTCCCTTTCTGACATTATACCAATTGTATACACCCGAATGGAGAAAAGTTAAAATATAAGGTACTAGGAATATGCGCCAAAGGTAGGCAAATTAAACATTTCAAGTACAAATATTACCATATTTATTGATGTAAAATGTAAACAAGTTAGACTGAAAATATGTGTGTGTGTTTACAAAGGATGTCTAAAGTGTATGCTGTGAGGTCAGGTTGCAGTTCACTACTTGCACTTGTGCCTTTCACAAGCGTGAGTACCCAGTTACACTAATGTCTGCTCTGACTTGTTATTCTGAGAGTCATGTGCTAAAGGGGAGCTTCCATCCTAGTTTGAGGGACCAGAGTACGAATGCCCCAGGGCACAGGAAGTACACAGTCCTCATTGATACAACTGTGGCCCAGTAACTTCTGACTGCCCTTTGACCCCACAGACTGGCACATATATGTCATCAGACTATAGCACCGTGGTACATATGCACACATGTTCATGTACACGTCAGCCAGTTTTTTATTCATTTATGTGCTAATACTGTTCAGCATCAGGATGTGATGTCGAAGGAGACTGGTAGAGAGCGCCGAAGTCTCTGGTATTTCAAGACAAAACTAGAGACCTTTTCACACTCATATACTGCTCCAGGCAGATCTTCCACTGCAAATGCAAGTTATATGAGTCCAGCTGAAAACTGTTTAATTTTGGGTACTTGCTTTAGTCAAATGTTACCATTTGCAACTCACAAAAAAAAGCAAAGGGCAATTTCATACATTAACACTTTGGTAAAGTCGTTCTTTCACACCGTACATTTCCGTAAGTTTCTCTCTCCTTGTAAGTTATCCGGTGTGAAGGCCAAGTGGAGTCAGGTCCACACTGTGCATCTTACAGTTGTGTAGCCAGAGTAGAGAGGTGTCCACACAGACACAGGACGTAGACAACACCTGTGTGTAGCATCAAGTGTCCCCAGCCACGCCTATAGAATAATGTATAGATGCCCCCAAACCGCAGAAACCACGAGGGGAATGAAAAGAGGAAGAGACGGGTTATGTCAGAGATACAAATGGTTTCCTGCTCAAGACCTGCAATAAATTAAAACAAAAGTATTATTACAAACATTCCAGGTCCTACCGATATTGGAACTCAGATTGCTGGATTCAGAGTCCAGAGTGCTAATCATTACACAATGGAACCAACGTCCACGATCCCCAACCCTAGGAGTCCTGAAGCAGTGTCAGTCACCACCTACTGTCTATCGCTTGAATTCGTTCACACTGTAAATCAAACATGACAAATCCAACAGCACAACTAAAATGTGTATTTCACAAGTAATAACATAAAAACAGAAATATACTTTTGCTGATGCAGAAACAAAGAAAACGTCTCGTCTGATGCTTCGAAATCTCCATTTAGCATGGCCCCTTAACTAACCACCAAGAGTCTTTGCACGGCTGGGAACCTTTGTAAAAGAGTCAGTGGGTCACTGTGAATGCAGCAGATCTTCACCCCTGTATTTCTTACAAAGAAGCAGAGTTTTATTCCAGGTACAGGAGGCATCTCTGGTGTCTGATACTACCGGTAGTGTTCAGCCTACCCTCTCTGAGAGAGCAGCAGTGAGGGTACAAAGCACACTGGTTGCAAAATGTGGACACTGCAAACAACAGCTGCAATATCACAGATGATATAAAACACATAAAGTACTCAAGTCTTATACTAGATACAACACAGCAGGGAAATCATGTCATAAAACAAATGATGAACCCACAGTATGGAAGGGGCAGGTAATAAAATGCGAATTTCCCATGGTGGGACCACAGTCAATTGCTGCCTTCTTCTCTGTGCCCCGGTCTCTTTATATAATCTGTACTTTTTGTTGTGCAATAAAAGAAAAACAAGGAATAACCCTTCATAGTATTAATGTACAGGTCAAGGGCTGGGGAGAGAGGGCAGTAGATCTGGGGGTATGTGTAAACCTCTGACGGCATTAGATGGAAGCAGAAGACAAAGCAAGTGACATTTATTAAGACTTTAGGTGCATTTAGGTTTATAGAAAAAAACTGAGAAAGATTAAAATGTCTGAGTAGTGAAAAAAAAAAAATGGAGTTCCCATACCGGGAGTTGAACCCGGGTCGCCTGGGTGAAAACCAGGAATCCTAACTGCTAGACCATATGGGAACTGTGAACTCATCATACAGCTCAGTGTATGTGAGGTGTCTCCTAGGTCACACTGCATTCCGTACACTGAGAGTTATATTCTTCTTCTCAGTAGTACACAATCAATTGGGGTAACAGACACTTCACTTCTGACAAAAGAGAAGGAATGACCAGAAGACATCATTTCTGCCACAACCTGTCAGGTCTCATTATTTACAACCTTAGAGCTTCTACACCTACACAAAGCCCAGGACACGGAGGACAGCAGCAGTCCCTGCATTCACTATTACTAACCCCTCCCCTTGAGCCAGACAAAGCCACGCCCCATCCGTAGGACACTCCTGGGTTTCCTCACCAGACTGATGGCCCCACAGACCCCTCTCCAGTTATCTTCCAGCTGCTTCCTTGACGACACTCCCCTGCACCTGTCACAGGCTCCAGGCTGCCCTCCTGGGGCTCGAGTTATACTCCTTCGCTATCTACTAACAGCACCGACTCCAGTCCTGACACTGGATTGGTTCAAACAGAGAAGAAACAGCTCAGAAGTAGTCTGTGTTGTTCCCAGGTACCTGCATCTTCACAGAGTGACTGCCAGGGGGCAGCACAGCCAAAGCACTCACAGCCCACAAGGCTACAAATCATCAATCGGATGTCAGCAGCCTTGTCAGAGGCGCAGAGACTAGTAATTCCACAATATTTTGGGACAGCAGAGGAAGAAGCAAGTGCTGAGCTGAAGTGGTCACTGCTGTTTTGTCACAACACCAGACATATGTTCTTAAAAGCATGTAAGCGCACATTCTTAGGCATTCTCGGTCGTCTTCTCCCTTTCTGACATTATACCAATTGTATACACCCGAATGGAGAAAAGTTAAAATATAAGGTACTAGGAATATGCGCCAAAGGTAGGCAAATTAAACATTTCAAGTACAAATATTACCATATTTATTGATGTAAAATGTAAACAAGTTAGACTGAAAATATGTGTGTGTGTTTACAAAGGATGTCTAAAGTGTATGCTGTGAGGTCAGGTTGCAGTTCACTACTTGCACTTGTGCCTTTCACAAGCGTGAGTACCCAGTTACACTAATGTCTGCTCTGACTTGTTATTCTGAGAGTCATGTGCTAAAGGGGAGCTTCCATCCTAGTTTGAGGGACCAGAGTACGAATGCCCCAGGGCACAGGAAGTACACAGTCCTCATTGATACAACTGTGGCCCAGTAACTTCTGACTGCCCTTTGACCCCACAGACTGGCACATATATGTCATCAGACTATAGCACCGTGGTACATATGCACACATGTTCATGTACACGTCAGCCAGTTTTTTATTCATTTATGTGCTAATACTGTTCAGCATCAGGATGTGATGTCGAAGGAGACTGGTAGAGAGCGCCGGAGTCTCTGGTATTTCAAGACAAAACTAGAGACCTTTTCACACTCATATACTGCTCCAGGCAGATCTTCCACTGCAAATGCAAGTTATATGAGTCCAGCTGAAAACTGTTTAATTTTGGGTACTTGCTTTAGTCAAATGTTACCATTTGCAACTCACAAAAAAAAGCAAAGGGCAATTTCATACATTAACACTTTGGTAAAGTCGTTCTTTCACACCGTACATTTCCGTAAGTTTCTCTCTCCTTGTAAGTTATCCGGTGTGAAGGCCAAGTGGAGTCAGGTCCACACTGTGCATCTTACAGTTGTGTAGCCAGAGTAGAGAGGTGTCCACACAGACACAGGACGTAGACAACACCTGTGTGTAGCATCAAGTGTCCCCAGCCACGCCTATAGAATAATGTATAGATGCCCCCAAACCGCAGAAACCACGAGGGGAATGAAAAGAGGAAGAGACGGGTTATGTCAGAGATACAAATGGTTTCCTGCTCAAGACCTGCAATAAATTAAAACAAAAGTATTATTACAAACATTCCAGGTCCTACCGATATTGGAACTCAGATTGCTGGATTCAGAGTCCAGAGTGCTAATCATTACACAATGGAACCAACGTCCACGATCCCCAACCCTAGGAGTCCTGAAGCAGTGTCAGTCACCACCTACTGTCTATCGCTTGAATTCGTTCACACTGTAAATCAAACATGACAAATCCAACAGCACAACTAAAATGTGTATTTCACAAGTAATAACATAAAAACAGAAATATACTTTTGCTGATGCAGAAACAAAGAAAACGTCTCGTCTGATGCTTCGAAATCTCCATTTAGCATGGCCCCTTAACTAACCACCAAGAGTCTTTGCACGGCTGGGAACCTTTGTAAAAGAGTCAGTGGGTCACTGTGAATGCAGCAGATCTTCACCCCTGTATTTCTTACAAAGAAGCAGAGTTTTATTCCAGGTACAGGAGGCATCTCTGGTGTCTGATACTACCGGTAGTGTTCAGCCTACCCTCTCTGAGAGAGCAGCAGTGAGGGTACAAAGCACACTGGTTGCAAAATGTGGACACTGCAAACAACAGCTGCAATATCACAGATGATATAAAACACATAAAGTACTCAAGTCTTATACTAGATACAACACAGCAGGGAAATCATGTCATAAAACAAATGATGAACCCACAGTATGGAAGGGGCAGGTAATAAAATGCGAATTTCCCATGGTGGGACCACAGTCAATTGCTGCCTTCTTCTCTGTGCCCCGGTCTCTTTATATAATCTGTACTTTTTGTTGTGCAATAAAAGAAAAACAAGGAATAACCCTTCATAGTATTAATGTACAGGTCAAGGGCTGGGGAGAGAGGGCAGTAGATCTGGGGGTATATGTACACCTCTGACGGCATTAGATGGAAGCAGAAGACAAAGCAAGTGACATTTATTAAGACTTTAGGTGCATTTAGGTTTATAGAAAAAAACTGAGAAAGATTAAAATGTCTGAGTAGTGAAAAAAAAAAAATGGAGTTCCCATACCGGGAGTTGAACCCGGGTCGCCTGGGTGAAAACCAGGAATCCTAACTGCTAGACCATATGGGAACTGTGAACTCATCATACAGCTCAGTGTATGTGAGGTGTCTCCTAGGTCACACTGCATTCCGTACACTGAGAGTTATATTCTTCTTCTCAGTAGTACACAATCAATTGGGGTAACAGACACTTCACTTCTGACAAAAGAGAAGGAATGACCAGAAGTCATCATTTCTGCCACAACCTGTCAGGTCTCATTATTTACAACCTTAGAGCTTCTACACCTACACAGAGCCCAGGACACGGAGGACAGCAGCAGTCCCTGCATTCACTATTACTAACCCCTCCCCTTGAGCCAGACAAAGCCACGCCCCATCCGTAGGACACTCCTGGGTTTCCTCACCAGACTGATGGCCCCACAGACCCCTCTCCAGTTATCTTCCAGCTGCTTCCTTGACGACACTCCCCTGCACCTGTCACAGGCTCCAGGCTGCCCTCCTGGGGCTCGAGTTATACTCCTTCTCTATCTACTAACAGCACCGACTCCAGTCCTGACACTGGATTGGTTCAAACAGAGAAGAAACAGCTCAGAAGTAGTCTGTGTTGTTCCCAGGTACCTGCATCTTCACAGAGTGACTGCCAGGGGGCAGCACAGCCAAAGCACTCACAGCCCACAAGGCTACAAATCATCAATCGGATGTCAGCAGCCCTGTCAGAGGCGCAGAGACTAGTAATTCCACAATATTTTGGGACAGCAGAGGAAGAAGCAAGTGCTGAGCTGAAGTGGTCACTGCTGTTTTGTCACAACACCAGACATATGTTCTTAAAAGCATGTAAGCGCACATTCTTAGGCATTCTCGGTCGTCTTCTCCCTTTCTGACATTATACCAATTGTATACACCCGAATGGAGAAAAGTTAAAATATAAGGTACTAGGAATATGCGCCAAAGGTAGGCAAATTAAACATTTCAAGTACAAATATTACCATATTTATTGATGTAATATGTAAACAAGTTAGACTGAAAATATGTGTGTGTGTTTACAAAGGATGTCTAAAGTGTATGCTGTGAGGTCAGGTTGCAGTTCACTACTTGCACTTGTGCCTTTCACAAGTGTGAGTACCCAGTTACACTAATGTCTGCTCTGACTTGTTATTCTGAGAGTCATGTGCTAAAGGGGGGCTTCCACCCTAGTTTGAGGGACCAGAGTACGAATGCCCCAGGGCACAGGAAGTACACAGTCCTCATTGATACAACTGTGGCCCAGTAACTTCTGACTGCCCTTTGACCCCACAGACTGGCACATATATGTCATCAGACTATAGCACCGTGGTACATATGCACACATGTGCATGTACACGTCAGCCAGTTTTTTATTCATTTATGTGCTAATACTGTTCAGCATCAGGATGTGATGTCGAAGGAGACTGGTGGAGAGCGCCGAAGTCTCTGGTATTTCAAGACAAAACTAGAGACCTTTTCACACTCATATACTGCTCCAGGCAGATCTTCCACTGCAAATGCAAGTTATATGAGTCCAGCTGAAAACTGTTTAATTTTGGGTACTTGCTTTAGTCAAATGTTACCATTTGCAACTCACAAAAAAAAAGCAAAGGGCAATTTCATACATTAACACTTTGGTAAAGTCGTTCTTTCACACCGTACATTTCCGTAAGTTTCTCTCTCCTTGTAAGTTATCCGGTGTGAAGGCCAAGTGGAGTCAGGTCCACACTATGCATCTTACAGTTGTGTAGCCAGAGTAGAGAGGTGTCCACACAGACACAGGACGTAGACAACACCTGTGTGTAGCATCAAGTGTCCCCAGCAAAGCCTATAGAATAATGTATAGATGCCCCCAAACTGCAGAAACCACGAGGGGAATGAAAAGAGGAAGAGACGGGTTATGTCAGAGATACAAATGGTTTCCTGCTCAAGACCTGCAATAAATTAAAACAAAAGTATTATTACAAACATTCCAGGTCCTACCGATATTGGAACTCAGATTGCTGGATTCAGAGTCCAGAGTGCTAATCATTACACGATGGAACCAACGTCCACGATCCCCAACCCTAGGAGTCCTGAAGCAGTGTCAGTCACCACCTACTGTCTATCGCTTGAATTCGTTCACACTGTAAATCAAACATGACAAATCCAACAGCACAACTAAAATGTGTATTTCACAAGTAATAACATAAAAACAGAAATATACTTTTGCTGATGCAGAAACAAAGAAAACGTCTCGTCTGATGCTTCGAAATCTCCATTTAGCATGGCCCCTTAACTAACCACCAAGAGTCTTTGCACGGCTGGGAACCTTTGTAAAAGAGTCAGTGGGTCACTGTGAATGCAGCAGATCTTCACCACTGTATTTCTTACAAAGAAGCAGAGTTTTATTCCAGGTACAGGAGGCATCTCTGGTGTCTGATACTACCGGTAGTGTTCAGCCTACCCTCTCTGAGAGAGCAGCAGTGAGGGTACAAAGCACACTGGTTGCAAAATGTGGACACTGCAAACAACAGCTGCAATATCACAGATGATATAAAACACATAAAGTACTCAAGTCTTATACTAGATACAACACAGCAGGGAAATCATGTCATAAAACAAATGATGAACCCACAGTATGGAAGGGGCAGGTAATAAAATGCGAATTTCCCATGGTGGGACCACAGTCAATTGCTGCCTTCTTCTCTGTGCCCCGGTCTCTTTATATAATCTGTACTTTTTGTTGTGCAATAAAAGAAAAACAAGGAATAACCCTTCATAGTATTAATGTACAGGTCAAGGGCTGGGGAGAGAGGGCAGTAGATCTGGGGGTCGGTGTAAACCTCTGACGGCATTAGATGGAAGCAGAAGACAAAGCAAGTGACATTTATGTGCATTTTAGGTGCATTTAGGTTTATAGAAAAAAACTGAGAAAGATTAAAATGTCTGAGTAGTGAAAAAAAAAAAATGGAGTTCCCATACCAGGAGTTGAACCCGGGCCGCCTGGGTGAAAACCAGGAATCCTAACCGCTAGACCATATGGGAACTGTGAACTCATCATACAGCTCAGTGTATGTGAGGTGTCTCCTAGGTCACACTGCATTCCGTACACTGAGAGTTATATTCTTCTTCTCAGTAGTACACAATCAATTGGGGTAACAGACACTTCACTTCTGACAAAAGAGAAGGAATGACCAGAAGTCATCATTTCTGCCACAACCTGTCAGGTCTCATTATTTACAACCTTAGAGCTTCTACACATACACAGAGCCCAGGACACGGAGGACACCAGCAGTCCCTGCATTCACTATTACTAACCCCTCCCCTTGAGCCAGACAAAGCCACGCCCCATCCGTAGGACACTCCTGGGTTTCCTCACCAGACTGATGGCCCCACAGACCCCTCTCCAGTTATCTTCCAGCTGCTTCCTTGACGACACTCCCCTGCACCTGTCACAGGCTCCAGGCTGCCCTCCTGGGGCTCGAGTTATACTCCTTCTCTATCTACTAACAGCACCGACTCCAGTCCTGACACTGGATTGGTTCAAACAGAGAAGAAACAGCTCAGAAGTAGTCTGTGTTGTTCCCAGGTACCTGCATCTTCACAGAGTGACTGCCAGGGGGCAGCACAGCCAAAGCACTCACAGCCCACAAGGCTACAAATCATCAATCGGATGTCAGCAGCCTTGTCAGAGGCGCAGAGACTAGTAATTCCACAATATTTTGGGACAGCAGAGGAAGAAGCAAGTGCTGAGCTGAAGTGGTCACTGCTGTTTTGTCACAACACCAGACATATGTTCTTAAAAGCATGTAAGCGCACATTCTTAGGCATTCTCGGTCGTCTTCTCCCTTTCTGACATTATACCAATTGTATACACCCGAATGGAGAAAAGTTAAAATATAAGGTACTAGGAATATGCGCCAAAGGTAGGCAAATTAAACATTTCAAGTACAAATATTACCATATTTATTGATGTAAAATGTAAACAAGTTAGACTGAAAATATGTGTGTGTGTTTACAAAGGATGTCTAAAGTGTATGCTGTGAGGTCAGGTTGCAGTTCACTACTTGCACTTGTGCCTTTCACAAGCGTGAGTACCCAGTTACACTAATGTCTGCTCTGACTTGTTATTCTGAGAGTCATGTGCTAAAGGGGGGGTTCCACCCTAGTTTGAGGGACCAGAGTACGAATGCCCCAGGGCACAGGAAGTACACAGTCCTCATTGATACAACTGTGGCCCAGTAACTTCTGACTGCCCTTTGACCCCACAGACTGGCACATATATGTCATCAGACTATAGCACCGTGGTACATATGCACACATGTGCATGTACACGTCAGCCAGTTTTTTATTCATTTATGTGCTAATACTGTTCAGCATCAGGATGTGATGTCGAAGGAGACTGGTAGAGAGCGCCGAAGTCTCTGGTATTTCAAGACAAAACTAGAGACCTTTTCACACTCATATACTGCTCCAGGCAGATCTCCACTGCAAATGCAAGTTATATGAGTCCAGCTGAAAACTGTTTAATTTTGGGTACTTGCTTTAGTCAAATGTTACCATTTGCAACTCACAAAAAAAAAGCAAAGGGCAATTTCATACATTAACACTTTGGTAAAGTCGTTCTTTCACACCGTACATTTCCGTAAGTTTCTCTCTCCTTGTAAGTTATCCGGTATGAAGGCCAAGTGGAGTCAGGTCCACACTGTGCATCTTACAGTTGTGTAGCCAGAGTAGAGAGGTGTCCACACAGACACAGGACGTAGACAACACCTGTGTGTAGCATCAAGTGTCCCCAGCAACGCCTATAGAATAATGTATAGATGCCCCCAAACCGCAGAAACCACGAGGGGAATGAAAAGAGGGAGAGACGGGTTATGTCAGAGATACAAATGGTTTCCTGCTCAAGACCTGCAAAAAATTTAAACAAAAGTATTATTACAAACATTCCAGGTCCTACCGATATTGGAACTCAGATTGCTGGATTCAGAGTCCAGCGTGCTAATCATTACACGATGGAACCAACGTCCACGATCCTCAACCCTAGGAGTCCTGAAGCAGTGTCAGTCACCACCTACAGTCTATCGCTTGAATTCGTTCACACTGTAAATCAAACATGACAAATCCAACAGCACAACTAAAATGTGTATTTCACAAGTAATAACATAAAAACAGAAATATACTTTTGCTGATGCAGAAAAAAAGAAAACGTCTCGTCTGATGCTTCAAAATCTCCATTTAGCATGGCCCCTTAACTAACCACCAAGAGTCTTTGCACGGCTGGGAACCTTTGTAAAAGAGTCAGTGGGTCACTGTGAATGCAGCAGATCTTCACCCCTGTATTTCTTACAAAGAAGCAGAGTTTTATTCCAGGTACAGGAGGCATCTCTGGTGTCTGATACTACCGGTAGTGTTCAGCCTACCCTCTCTGAGAGAGCAGCAGTGAGGGTACAAAGCACACTGGTTGCAAAATGTGGACACTGCAAACAACAGCTGCAATATCACAGATGATATAAAACACATAAAGTACTCAAGTCTTATACTAGATACAACACAGCAGGGAAATCATGTCATAAAACAAATGATGAACCCATAGTATGGAAGGGGCAGGTAATAAAATGCGAATTTCCCATGGTGGGACCACAGTCAATTGCTGCCTTCTTCTCTGTGCCCCGGTCTCTTTATATAATCTGTACTTTTTGTTGTGCAATAAAAGAAAAACAAGGAATAACCCTTCATAGTATTAATGTACAGGTCAAGGGCTGGGGAGAGAGGGCAGTAGATCTGGGGGTCGGTGTAAACCTCTGATGGCATTAGATGGAAGCAGAAGACAAAGCAAGTGACATTTATTAAGACTTTAGGTGCATTTAGGTTTATAGAAAAAAACTGAGAAAGATTAAAATGTCTGAGTAGTGAAAAAAAATAAATGGAGTTCCCATACCGGGAGTTGAACCCGGGCCGCCTGGGTGAAAACCAGGAATCCTAACCGCTAGACCATATGGAAACTGTGAACTCATCATACAGCTCAGTGTATGTGAGGTGTCTCCTAGGTCACACTGCATTCCGTACACTGAGAGTTATATTCTTCTTCTCAGTAGTACACAATCAATTGGGGTAACAGACACCTCACTTCTGACAAAAGAGAAGGAATGACCAGAAGTCATCATTTCTGCCACAACCTGTCAGGTCTCATTAATTACAACCTTAGAACTTCTACACATACACAGAGCCCAGGACACGGAGGACAGCAGCAGTCCCTGCATTCACTATTACTAACCCCTCCCCTTGAGCCAGACAAAGCCACGCCCCATCCGTAGGACACTCCTGGGTTTCCTCACCAGACTGATGGCCCCACAGACCCCTCTCCAGTTATCTTCCAGCTGCTTCCTTGACGACACTCCCCTGCACCTGTCACAGGCTCCAGGCTGCCCTCCTGGGGCTCGAGTTATACTCCTTCTCTATCTACTAACAGCACCGACTCCAGTCCTGACACTGGATTGGTTCAAACAGAGAAGAAACAGCTCAGAAGTAGTCTGTGTTGTTCCCAGGTACCTGCATCTTCACAGAGTGACTGTCAGGGGGCAGCACAGCCAAAGCACTCACAGCCCACAAGGCTACAAATCATCAATCGGATGTCAGCAGCCTTGTCAGAGGCGCAGAGACTAGTAATTCCACAATATTTTGGGACAGCAGAGGAAGAAGCAAGTGCTGAGCTGAAGTGGTCACTGCTGTTTTGTCACAACACCAGCCATATGTTCTTAAAAGCATGTAAGCGCACATTCTTAGGCATTCTCGGTCGTCTTCTCCCTTTCTGACATTATACCAATTGTATACACCCGAATGGAGAAAAGTTAAAATATAAGGTACTAGGAATATGCGCCAATGTTAGGCAAATTAAACATTTCAAGTACAAATATTACCATATTTATTGATGTAAAATGTAAACAAGTTAGACTGAAAATATGTGTGTGTGTTTATAAAGGATGTCTAAAGTGTATGCTGTGAGGTCAGATTGCAGTTCACTACTTGCACTTGTGCCTTTCACAAGCGTGAGTAACCAGTTACACTAATGTCTGCTCTGACTTGTTATTCTGAGAGTCATGTGCTAAAGGGGGGCTTCCACCCTAGTTTGAGGGACCAGAGTACGAATGCCCCAGGGCACAGGAAGTACACAGTCCTCATTGATACAACTGTGGCCCAGTAACTTCTGACTGCCCTTTGACCCCACAGACTGGCACATATATGTCATCAGACTATGGCACCGTTGTACATATGCACACATGTGCATGTACACGTCAGCCAGTTTTTCATTCATTTATGTGCTAATACTGTTCAGCATCAGGATGTGATGTCGAAGGAGACTGGTGGAGAGCGCCGAAGTCTCTGGTATTTCAAGGCAAAACTAGAGACCTTTTCACACTCATATACTGCTCCAGGCAGATCTTCCACTGCAAATGCAAGTTATATGAGTCCAGCTGAAAACTGTTTAATTTTGGGTACTTGCTTTAGTCAAATGTTACCATTTGCAACTCACAAAAAAAAAGCAAAGGGCAATTTCATACATTAACACTTTGGTAAAGTCGTTCTTTCACACCGTACATTTCCGTAAGTTTCTCTCTCCTTGTAAGTTATCCGGTGTGAAGGCCAAGTGGAGTCAGGTCCACACTGTGCATCTTACAGTTGTGTAGCCAGAGTAGAGAGGTGTCCACACAGACACAGGACGTAGACAACACCTGTGTGTAGCATCAAGTGCCCCCAGCAACGCCTATAGAATAATGTATAGATGCCCCCAAACCGCAGAAACCACGAGGGGAATGAAAAGAGGAAGAGACGGGTTATGTCAGAGATACAAATGGTTTCCTGCTCAAGACCTGCAATAAATTTAAACAAAAGTATTATTACAAACATTCCAGGTCCTACCGATATTGGAACTCAGATTGCTGGATTCAGAGTCCAGAGTGCTAATCATTACACGATGGAACCAACGTCCACGATCCTCAACCCTAGGAGTCCTGAAGCAGTGTCAGTCACCACCTACTGTCTATCGCTTGAATTCGTTCACACTGTAAATCAAACATGACAAATCCAACAGCACAACTAAAATGTGTATTTCACAAGTAATAACATAAAAACAGAAATATACTTTTGCTGATGCAGAAACAAAGAAAACGTCTCGTCTGATGCTTCGAAATCTCCATTTAGCATGGCCCCTTAACTAACCACCAAGAGTCTTTGCACGGCTGGGAACCTTTGTAAAAGAGTCAGTGGGTCACTGTGAATGCAGCAGATCTTCACCCCTGTATTTCTTTCAAAGAAGCAGAGTTTTATTCCAGGTACAGGAGGCATCTCTGGTGTCTGATACTACCGGTAGTGTTCAGCCTACCCTCTCTGAGAGAGCAGCAGTGAGGGTACAAAGCACACTGGTTGCAAAATGTGGACACTGCAAACAACAGCTGCAATATCACAGATGATATAAAACACATAAAGTACTCAAGTCTTATACTAGATACAACACAGCAGGGAAATCATGTCATAAAACAAATGATGAACCCACAGTATGGAAGGGGCAGGTAATAAAATGCGAATTTCCCATGGTGGGACCACAGTCAATTGCTGCCTTCTTCTCTGTGCCCCGGTCTCTTTATATAATCTGTACTTTTTGTTGTGCAATAAAAGAAAAACAAGGAATAACCCTTCATAGTATTAATGTACAGGTCAAGGGCTGGGGAGAGAGGGCAGTAGATCTGGGGGTCGGTGTAAACCTCTGACGGCATTAGATGGAAGCAGAAGACAAAGCAAGTGACATTTATTAAGACTTTAGGTGCATTTAGGTTTATAGAAAAAAACTGAGAAAGATTAAAATGTCTGAGTAGTGAAAAAAAATAAATGGAGTTCCCATACCGGGAGTTGAACCCAGGCCGCCTGGGTGAAATCCAGGAATCCTAACCGCTAGACCATATGGAAACTGTGAACTCATCATACAGCTCAGTGTATGTGAGGTGTCTCCTAGGTCACACTGCATTCCGTACACTGAGAGTTATATTCTTCTTTTCAGTAGTACACAATCAATTGGGGTAACAGACACCTCACATCTGACAAAAGAGAAGGAATCACCAGAAGTCATCATTTCTGCCACAACCTGTCAGGTCTCATTATTTACAACCTTAGAACTTCTACACATACACAGAGCCCAGGACACGGAGGACAGCAGCAGTCCCTGCATTCACTATTACTAACCCCTCCCCTTGAGCCAGACAAAGCCACGCCCCATCCGTAGGACACTCCTGGGTTTCCTCACCAGACTGATGGCCCCACAGACCCCTCTCCAGTTATCTTCCAGCTGCTTCCTTGACGACACTCCCCTGCACCTGTCACAGGCTCCAGGCTGCCCTCCTGGGGCTCGAGTTATACTCCTTCTCTATCTACTAACAGCACCGACTCCAGTCCTGACACTGGATTGGTTCAAACAGAGAAGAAACAGCTCAGAAGTAGTCTGTGTTGTTCCCAGGTACCTGCATCTTCACAGAGTGACTGCCAGGGGGCAGCACAGCCAAAGCACTCACAGCCCACAAGGCTACAAATCATCAATCGGATGTCAGCAGCCTTGTCAGAGGCGCAGAGACTAGTAATCCCACAATATTTTGGGACAGCAGAGGAAGAAGCAAGTGCTGAGCTGAAGTGGTCACTGCTGTTTTGTCACAACACCAGACATATGTTCTTAAAAGCATGTAAGCGCACATTCTTAGGCATTCTCGGTCGTCTTCTCCCTTTCTGACATTATACCAATTGTATACACCCGAATGGAGAAAAGTTAAAATATAAGGTACTAGGAATATGCACCAAAGGTAGGCAAATTAAACATTTCAAGTACAAATATTACCATATTTATTGATGTAAAATGTAAACAAGTTAGACTGAAAATATGTGTGTGTGTTTACAAAGGATGTCTAAAGTGTATGCTGTGAGGTCAGGTTGCAGTTCACTACTTGCACTTGTGCCTTTCACAAGTGTGAGTACCCAGTTACACTAATGTCTGCTCTGACTTGTTATTCTGAGAGTCATGTGCTAAAGGGGGGCTTCCACCCTAGTTTGAGGGACCAGAGTACGAATGCCCCAGGGCACAGGAAGTACACAGTCCTCATTGATACAACTGTGGCCCAGTAACTTCTGACTGCCCTTTGACCCCACAGACTGGCACATATATGTCATCAGACTATGGCACCGTTGTACATATGCACACATGTGCATGTACACGTCAGCCAGTTTTTCATTCATTTATGTGCTAATACTGTTCAGCATCAGGATGTGATGTCGAAGGAGACTGGTAGAGAGCGCCGAAGTCTCTGGTATTTCAAGACAAAACTAGAGACCTTTTCACACTCATATACTGCTCCAGGCAGATCTCCACTGCAAATGCAAGTTATATGAGTCCAGCTGAAAACTGTTTAATTTTGGGTACTTGCTTTAGTCAAATGTTACCATTTGCAACTCACAAAAAAAAAGCAAAGGGCAATTTCATACATTAACACTTTGGTAAAGTCGTTCTTTCACACCGTACATTTCCGTAAGTTTCTCTCTCCTTGTAAGTTATCCGGTATGAAGGCCAAGTGGAGTCAGGTCCACACTGTGCATCTTACAGTTGTGTAGCCAGAGTAGAGAGGTGTCCACACAGACACAGGACGTAGACAACACCTGTGTGTAGCATCAAGTGTCCCCAGCAACGCCTATAGAATAATGTATAGATGCCCCCAAACCGCAGAAACCACGAGGGGAATGAAAAGAGGGAGAGACGGGTTATGTCAGAGATACAAATGGTTTCCTGCTCAAGACCTGCAAAAAATTTAAACAAAAGTATTATTACAAACATTCCAGGTCCTACCGATATTGGAACTCAGATTGCTGGATTCAGAGTCCAGCGTGCTAATCATTACACGATGGAACCAACGTCCACGATCCTCAACCCTAGGAGTCCTGAAGCAGTGTCAGTCACCACCTACAGTCTATCGCTTGAATTCGTTCACACTGTAAATCAAACATGACAAATCCAACAGCACAACTAAAATGTGTATTTCACAAGTAATAACATAAAAACAGAAATATACTTTTGCTGATGCAGAAAAAAAGAAAACGTCTCGTCTGATGCTTCAAAATCTCCATTTAGCATGGCCCCTTAACTAACCACCAAGAGTCTTTGCACGGCTGGGAACCTTTGTAAAAGAGTCAGTGGGTCACTGTGAATGCAGCAGATCTTCACCCCTGTATTTCTTACAAAGAAGCAGAGTTTTATTCCAGGTACAGGAGGCATCTCTGGTGTCTGATACTACCGGTAGTGTTCAGCCTACCCTCTCTGAGAGAGCAGCAGTGAGGGTACAAAGCACACTGGTTGCAAAATGTGGACACTGCAAACAACAGCTGCAATATCACAGATGATATAAAACACATAAAGTACTCAAGTCTTATACTAGATACAACACAGCAGGGAAATCATGTCATAAAACAAATGATGAACCCATAGTATGGAAGGGGCAGGTAATAAAATGCGAATTTCCCATGGTGGGACCACAGTCAATTGCTGCCTTCTTCTCTGTGCCCCGGTCTCTTTATATAATCTGTACTTTTTGTTGTGCAATAAAAGAAAAACAAGGAATAACCCTTCATAGTATTAATGTACAGGTCAAGGGCTGGGGAGAGAGGGCAGTAGATCTGGGGGTCGGTGTAAACCTCTGATGGCATTAGATGGAAGCAGAAGACAAAGCAAGTGACATTTATTAAGACTTTAGGTGCATTTAGGTTTATAGAAAAAAACTGAGAAAGATTAAAATGTCTGAGTAGTGAAAAAAAATAAATGGAGTTCCCATACCGGGAGTTGAACCCGGGCCGCCTGGGTGAAAACCAGGAATCCTAACCGCTAGACCATATGGAAACTGTGAACTCATCATACAGCTCAGTGTATGTGAGGTGTCTCCTAGGTCACACTGCATTCCGTACACTGAGAGTTATATTCTTCTTCTCAGTAGTACACAATCAATTGGGGTAACAGACACCTCACTTCTGACAAAAGAGAAGGAATGACCAGAAGTCATCATTTCTGCCACAACCTGTCAGGTCTCATTAATTACAACCTTAGAACTTCTACACATACACAGAGCCCAGGACACGGAGGACAGCAGCAGTCCCTGCATTCACTATTACTAACCCCTCCCCTTGAGCCAGACAAAGCCACGCCCCATCCGTAGGACACTCCTGGGTTTCCTCACCAGACTGATGGCCCCACAGACCCCTCTCCAGTTATCTTCCAGCTGCTTCCTTGACGACACTCCCCTGCACCTGTCACAGGCTCCAGGCTGCCCTCCTGGGGCTCGAGTTATACTCCTTCTCTATCTACTAACAGCACCGACTCCAGTCCTGACACTGGATTGGTTCAAACAGAGAAGAAACAGCTCAGAAGTAGTCTGTGTTGTTCCCAGGTACCTGCATCTTCACAGAGTGACTGTCAGGGGGCAGCACAGCCAAAGCACTCACAGCCCACAAGGCTACAAATCATCAATCGGATGTCAGCAGCCTTGTCAGAGGCGCAGAGACTAGTAATTCCACAATATTTTGGGACAGCAGAGGAAGAAGCAAGTGCTGAGCTGAAGTGGTCACTGCTGTTTTGTCACAACACCAGCCATATGTTCTTAAAAGCATGTAAGCGCACATTCTTAGGCATTCTCGGTCGTCTTCTCCCTTTCTGACATTATACCAATTGTATACACCCGAATGGAGAAAAGTTAAAATATAAGGTACTAGGAATATGCGCCAATGTTAGGCAAATTAAACATTTCAAGTACAAATATTACCATATTTATTGATGTAAAATGTAAACAAGTTAGACTGAAAATATGTGTGTGTGTTTATAAAGGATGTCTAAAGTGTATGCTGTGAGGTCAGATTGCAGTTCACTACTTGCACTTGTGCCTTTCACAAGCGTGAGTAACCAGTTACACTAATGTCTGCTCTGACTTGTTATTCTGAGAGTCATGTGCTAAAGGGGGGCTTCCACCCTAGTTTGAGGGACCAGAGTACGAATGCCCCAGGGCACAGGAAGTACACAGTCCTCATTGATACAACTGTGGCCCAGTAACTTCTGACTGCCCTTTGACCCCACAGACTGGCACATATATGTCATCAGACTATGGCACCGTTGTACATATGCACACATGTGCATGTACACGTCAGCCAGTTTTTCATTCATTTATGTGCTAATACTGTTCAGCATCAGGATGTGATGTCGAAGGAGACTGGTGGAGAGCGCCGAAGTCTCTGGTATTTCAAGGCAAAACTAGAGACCTTTTCACACTCATATACTGCTCCAGGCAGATCTTCCACTGCAAATGCAAGTTATATGAGTCCAGCTGAAAACTGTTTAATTTTGGGTACTTGCTTTAGTCAAATGTTACCATTTGCAACTCACAAAAAAAAAGCAAAGGGCAATTTCATACATTAACACTTTGGTAAAGTCGTTCTTTCACACCGTACATTTCCGTAAGTTTCTCTCTCCTTGTAAGTTATCCGGTGTGAAGGCCAAGTGGAGTCAGGTCCACACTGTGCATCTTACAGTTGTGTAGCCAGAGTAGAGAGGTGTCCACACAGACACAGGACGTAGACAACACCTGTGTGTAGCATCAAGTGCCCCCAGCAACGCCTATAGAATAATGTATAGATGCCCCCAAACCGCAGAAACCACGAGGGGAATGAAAAGAGGAAGAGACGGGTTATGTCAGAGATACAAATGGTTTCCTGCTCAAGACCTGCAATAAATTTAAACAAAAGTATTATTACAAACATTCCAGGTCCTACCGATATTGGAACTCAGATTGCTGGATTCAGAGTCCAGAGTGCTAATCATTACACGATGGAACCAACGTCCACGATCCTCAACCCTAGGAGTCCTGAAGCAGTGTCAGTCACCACCTACTGTCTATCGCTTGAATTCGTTCACACTGTAAATCAAACATGACAAATCCAACAGCACAACTAAAATGTGTATTTCACAAGTAATAACATAAAAACAGAAATATACTTTTGCTGATGCAGAAACAAAGAAAACGTCTCGTCTGATGCTTCGAAATCTCCATTTAGCATGGCCCCTTAACTAACCACCAAGAGTCTTTGCACGGCTGGGAACCTTTGTAAAAGAGTCAGTGGGTCACTGTGAATGCAGCAGATCTTCACCCCTGTATTTCTTTCAAAGAAGCAGAGTTTTATTCCAGGTACAGGAGGCATCTCTGGTGTCTGATACTACCGGTAGTGTTCAGCCTACCCTCTCTGAGAGAGCAGCAGTGAGGGTACAAAGCACACTGGTTGCAAAATGTGGACACTGCAAACAACAGCTGCAATATCACAGATGATATAAAACACATAAAGTACTCAAGTCTTATACTAGATACAACACAGCAGGGAAATCATGTCATAAAACAAATGATGAACCCACAGTATGGAAGGGGCAGGTAATAAAATGCGAATTTCCCATGGTGGGACCACAGTCAATTGCTGCCTTCTTCTCTGTGCCCCGGTCTCTTTATATAATCTGTACTTTTTGTTGTGCAATAAAAGAAAAACAAGGAATAACCCTTCATAGTATTAATGTACAGGTCAAGGGCTGGGGAGAGAGGGCAGTAGATCTGGGGGTCGGTGTAAACCTCTGACGGCATTAGATGGAAGCAGAAGACAAAGCAAGTGACATTTATTAAGACTTTAGGTGCATTTAGGTTTATAGAAAAAAACTGAGAAAGATTAAAATGTCTGAGTAGTGAAAAAAAATAAATGGAGTTCCCATACCGGGCGTTGAACCCGGGCCGCCTGGGTGAAATCCAGGAATCCTAACCGCTAGACCATATGGAAACTGTGAACTCATCATACAGCTCAGTGTATGTGAGGTGTCTCCTAGGTCACACTGCATTCCGTACACTGAGAGTTATATTCTTCTTTTCAGTAGTACACAATCAATTGGGGTAACAGACACCTCACATCTGACAAAAGAGAAGGAATCACCAGAAGTCATCATTTCTGCCACAACCTGTCAGGTCTCATTATTTACAACCTTAGAACTTCTACACATACACAGAGCCCAGGACACGGAGGACAGCAGCAGTCCCTGCATTCACTATTACTAACCCCTCCCCTTGAGCCAGACAAAGCCACGCCCCATCCGTAGGACACTCCTGGGTTTCCTCACCAGACTGATGGCCCCACAGACCCCTCTCCAGTTATCTTCCAGCTGCTTCCTTGACGACACTCCCCTGCACCTGTCACAGGCTCCAGGCTGCCCTCCTGGGGCTCGAGTTATACTCCTTCTCTATCTACTAACAGCACCGACTCCAGTCCTGACACTGGATTGGTTCAAACAGAGAAGAAACAGCTCAGAAGTAGTCTGTGTTGTTCCCAGGTACCTGCATCTTCACAGAGTGACTGCCAGGGGGCAGCACAGCCAAAGCACTCACAGCCCACAAGGCTACAAATCATCAATCGGATGTCAGCAGCCTTGTCAGAGGCGCAGAGACTAGTAATCCCACAATATTTTGGGACAGCAGAGGAAGAAGCAAGTGCTGAGCTGAAGTGGTCACTGCTGTTTTGTCACAACACCAGACATATGTTCTTAAAAGCATGTAAGCGCACATTCTTAGGCATTCTCGGTCGTCTTCTCCCTTTCTGACATTATACCAATTGTATACACCCGAATGGAGAAAAGTTAAAATATAAGGTACTAGGAATATGCACCAAAGGTAGGCAAATTAAACATTTCAAGTACAAATATTACCATATTTATTGATGTAAAATGTAAACAAGTTAGACTGAAAATATGTGTGTGTGTTTACAAAGGATGTCTAAAGTGTATGCTGTGAGGTCAGGTTGCAGTTCACTACTTGCACTTGTGCCTTTCACAAGTGTGAGTACCCAGTTACACTAATGTCTGCTCTGACTTGTTATTCTGAGAGTCATGTGCTAAAGGGGGGCTTCCACCCTAGTTTGAGGGACCAGAGTACGAATGCCCCAGGGCACAGGAAGTACACAGTCCTCATTGATACAACTGTGGCCCAGTAACTTCTGACTGCCCTTTGACCCCACAGACTGGCACATATATGTCATCAGACTATGGCACCGTGGTACATATGCACACATGTGCATGTACACGTCAGCCAGTTTTTCATTCATTTATGTGCTAATACTGTTCAGCATCAGGATGTGATGTCGAAGGAGACTGGTGGAGAGCGCCGAAGTCTCTGGTATTTCAAGACAAAACTAGAGACCTTTTCACACTCATATACTGCTCCAGGCAGATCTTCCACTGCAAATGCAAGTTATATGAGTCCAGCTGAAAACTGTTTAATTTTGGGTACTTGCTTTAGTCAAATGTTACCATTTGCAACTCACAAAAAAAAAGCAAAGGGCAATTTCATACATTAACACTTTGGTAAAGTCGTTCTTTCACACCGTACATTTCCGTAAGTTTCTCTCTCCTTGTAAGTTATCCGGTGTGAAGGCCAAGTGGAGTCAGGTCCACACTGTGCATCTTACAGTTGTGTAGCCAGAGTAGAGAGGTGTCCACACAGACACAGGACGTAGACAACACCTGTGTGTAGCATCAAGTGCCCCCAGCAACGCCTATAGAATAATGTATAGATGCCCCCAAACCGCAGAAACCACGAGGGGAATGAAAAGAGGAAGAGACGGGTTATGTCAGAGATACAAATGGTTTCCTGCTCAAGACCTGCAATAAATTTAAACAAAAGTATTATTACAAACATTCCAGGTCCTACCGATATTGGAACTCAGATTGCTGGATTCAGAGTCCAGAGTGTTAATCATTACACGATGGAACCAACGTCCACGATCCTCAACCCTAGGAGTCCTGAAGCAGTGTCAGTCACCACCTACTGTCTATCGCTTGAATTCGTTCACACTGTAAATCAAACATGACAAATCCAACAGCACAACTAAAATGTGTATTTCACAAGTAATAACATAAAAACAGAAATATACTTTTGCTGATGCAGAAACAAAGAAAACGTCTCGTCTGATGCTTCGAAATCTCCATTTAGCATGGCCCCTTAACTAACCACCAAGAGTCTTTGCACGGCTGGGAACCTTTGTAAAAGAGTCAGTGGGTCACTGTGAATGCAGCAGATCTTCACCCCTGTATTTCTTACAAAGAAGCAGAGTTTTATTCCAGGTACAGGAGGCATCTCTGGTGTCTGATACTACCGGTAGTGTTCAGCCTACCCTCTCTGAGAGAGCAGCAGTGAGGGTACAAAGCACACTGGTTGCAAAATGTGGACACTGCAAACAACAGCTGCAATATCACAGATGATATAAAACACATAAAGTACTCAAGTCTTATACTAGATACAACACAGCAGGGAAATCATGTCATAAAACAAATGATGAACCCACAGTATGGAAGGGGCAGGTAATAAAATGCGAATTTCCCATGGTGGGACCACAGTCAATTGCTGCCTTCTTCTCTGTGCCCCGGTCTCTTTATATAATCTGTACTTTTTGTTGTGCAATAAAAGAAAAACAAGGAATAACCCTTCATAGTATTAATGTACAGGTCAAGGGCTGGGGAGAGAGGGCAGTAGATCTGGGGGTCGGTGTAAACCTCTGACGGCATTAGATGGAAGCAGAAGACAAAGCAAGTGACATTTATTAAGACTTTAGGTGCATTTAGGTTTATAGAAAAAAACTGAGAAAGATTAAAATGTCTGAGTAGTGAAAAAAAATAAATGGAGTTCCCATACCGGGAGTTGAACCTGGGCCGCCTGGGTGAAAACCAGGAATCCTAACCGCTAGACCATATGGAAACTGTGAACTCATCATACAGCTCAGTGTATGTGAGGTGTCTCCTAGGTCACACTGCATTCCGTACACTGAGAGTTATATTCTTCTTCTCAGTAGTACACAATCAATTGGGGTAACAGACACCTCACTTCTGACAAAAGAGAAGGAATCACCAGAAGTCATCATTTCTGCCACAACCTGTCAGGTCTCATTATTTACAACCTTAGAACTTCTACACATACACAGAGCCCAGGACACGGAGGACAGCAGCAGTCCCTGCATTCACTATTACTAACCCCTCCCCTTGAGCCAGACAAAGCCACGCCCCATCCGTAGGACACTCCTGGGTTTCCTCACCAGACTGATGGCCCCACAGACCCCTCTCCAGTTATCTTCCAGCTGCTTCCTTGACGACACTCCCCTGCACCTGTCACAGGCTCCAGGCTGCCCTCCTGGGGCTCGAGTTATACTCCTTCTCTATCTACTAACAGCACCGACTCCAGTCCTGACACTGGATTGGTTCAAACAGAGAAGAAACAGCTCAGAAGTAGTCTGTGTTGTTCCCAGGTACCTGCATCTTCACAGAGTGACTGCCAGGGGGCAGCACAGCCAAAGCACTCACAGCCCACAAGGCTACAAATCATCAATCGGATGTCAGCAGCCTTGTCAGAGGCGCAGAGACTAGTAATTCCACAATATTTTGGGACAGCAGAGGAAGAAGCAAGTGCTGAGCTGAAGTGGTCACTGCTGTTTTGTCACAACACCAGACATATGTTCTTAAAAGCATGTAAGCGCACATTCTTAGGCATTCTCGGTCGTCTTCTCCCTTTCTGACATTATACCAATTGTATACACCCGAATGGAGAAAAGTTAAAATATAAGGTACTAGGAATATGCGCCAAAGGTAGGCAAATTAAACATTTCAAGTACAAATATTACCATATTTATTGATGTAAAATGTAAACAAGTTAGACTGAAAATATGTGTGTGTGTTTATAAAGGATGTCTAAAGTGTATGCTGTGAGGTCAGGTTGCAGTTCACTACTTGCACTTGTGCCTTTCACAAGCGTGAGTACCCAGTTACACTAATGTCTGCTCTGACTTGTTATTCTGAGAGTCATGTGCTAAAGGGGGGCTTCCACCCTAGTTTGAGGGACCAGAGTACGAATGCCCCAGGGCACAGGAAGTACACAGTCCTCATTGATACAACTGTGGCCCAGTAACTTCTGACTGCCCTTTGACCCCACAGACTGGCACATATATGTCATCAGACTATGGCACCGTGGTACATATGCACACATGTGCACGTACACGTCAGCCAGTTTTTCATTCATTTATGTGCTAATACTGTTCAGCATCAGGATGTGATGTCGAAGGAGACTGGTGGAGAGCGCCGAAGTCTCTGGTATTTCAAGACAAAACTAGAGACCTTTTCACACTCATATACTGCTCCAGGCAGATCTTCCACTGCAAATGCAAGTTATATGAGTCCAGCTGAAAACTGTTTAATTTTGGGTACTTGCTTTAGTCAAATGTTACCATTTGCAACTCACAAAAAAAAAGCAAAGGGCAATTTCATACATTAACACTTTGGTAAAGTCGTTCTTTCACACCGTACATTTCCGTAAGTTTCTCTCTCCCTGTAAGTTATCCGGTGTGAAGGCCAAGTGGAGTCAGGTCCACACTGTGCATCTTACAGTTGTGTAGCCTGAGTAGAGAGGTGTCCACACAGACACAGGACGTAGACAACACCTGTGTGTAGCATCAAGTGTCCCCAGCAACGCCTATAGAATAATGTATAGATGCCCCCAAACCGCAGAAACCACGAGGGGAATGAAAAGAGGAAGAGACGGGTTATGTCAGAGATACAAATGGTTTCCTGCTCAAGACCTGCAATAAATTTAAACAAAAGTATTATTACAAACATTCCAGGTCCTACCGATATTGGAACTCAGATTGCTGGATTCAGAGTCCAGAGTGCTAATCATTACACGATGGAACCAACGTCCACGATCCTCAACCCTAGGAGTCCTGAAGCAGTGTCAGTCACCACCTACTGTCTATCGCTTGAATTCGTTCACACTGTAAATCAAACATGACAAATCCAACAGCACAACTAAAATGTGTATTTCACAAGTAATAACATAAAAACAGAAATATACTTTTGCTGATGCAGAAACAAAGAAAACGTCTCGTCTGATGCTTCGAAATCTCCATTTAGCATGGCCCCTTAACTAACCACCAAAAGTCTTTGCACGGCTGGGAACCTTTGTAAAAGAGTCAGTGGGTCACTGTGAATGCAGCAGATCTTCACCCCTGTATTTCTTACAAAGAAGCAGAGTTTTATTCCAGGTACAGGAGGCATCTCTGGTGTCTGATACTACCGGTAGTGTTCAGCCTACCCTCTCTGAGAGAGCAGCAGTGAGGGTACAAAGCACACTGGTTGCAAAATGTGGACACTGCAAACAACAGCTGCAATATCACAGATGATATAAAACACATAAAGTACTCAAGTCTTATACTAGATACAACACAGCAGGGAAATCATGTCATAAAACAAATGATGAACCCACAGTATGGAAGGGGCAGGTAATAAAATGCGAATTTCCCATGGTGGGACCACAGTCAATTGCTGCCTTCTTCTCTGTGCCCCGGTCTCTTTATATAATCTGTACTTTTTGTTGTGCAATAAAAGAAAAACAAGGAATAACCCTTCATAGTATTAATGTACAGGTCAAGGGCTGGGGAGAGAGGGCAGTAGATCTGGGGGTCGGTGTAAACCTCTGACGGCATTAGATTAAAGCAGAAGACAAAGCAAGTGACATTTATTAAGACTTTAGGTGCATTTAGGTTTATAGAAAAAAACTGAGAAAGATTAAAATGTCTGAGTAGTGAAAAAAAAAAAATGGAGTTCCCATACCGGGAGTTGAACCCGGGCCGCCTGGGTGAAAACCAGGAATCCTAACCGCTAGACCATATGGAAACTGTGAACTCATCATACAGCTCAGTGTATGTGAGGTGTCTCCTAGGTCACACTGCATTCCGTACACTGAGAGTTATATTCTTCTTCTCAGTAGTACACAATCAATTGGGGTAACAGACACCTCACTTCTGACAAAAGAGAAGGAATCACCAGAAGTCATCATTTCTGCCACAACCTGTCAGGTCTCATTATTTACAACCTTAGAACTTCTAAACATACACAGAGCCCAGGACACGGAGGACAGCAGCAGTCCCTGCATTCACTATTACTAAACCCTCCCCTTGAGCCAGACAAAGCCACGCCCCATCCGTAGGACACTCCTGGGTTTCCTCACCAGACTGATGGCCCCACAGACCCCTCTCCAGTTATCTTCCAGCTGCTTCCTTGACGACACTCCCCTGCACCTGTCACAGGCTCCAGGCTGCCCTCCTGGGGCTCGAGTTATACTCCTTCTCTATCTACTAACAGCACCGACTCCAGTCCTGACACTGGATTGGTTCAAACAGAGAAGAAACAGCTCAGAAGTAGTCTGTGTTGTTCCCAGGTACCTGCATCTTCACAGAGTGACTGCCAGGGGGCAGCACAGCCAAAGCACTCACAGCCCACAAGGCTACAAATCATCAATCGGATGTCAGCAGCCTTGTCAGAGGCGCAGAGACTAGTAATTCCACAATATTTTGGGACAGCAGAGGAAGAAGCAAGTGCTGAGCTGAAGTGGTCACTGCTGTTTTGTCACAACACCAGACATATGTTCTTAAAAGCATGTAAGCGCACATTCTTAGGCATTCTCGGTCGTCTTCTCCCTTTCTGACATTATACCAATTGTATACACCCGAATGGAGAAAAGTTAAAATATAAGGTACTAGGAATATGCGCCAAAGGTAGGCAAATTAAACATTTCAAGTACAAATATTACCATATTTATTGATGTAAAATGTAAACAAGTTAGACTGAAAATATGTGTGTGTGTTTACAAAGGATGTCTAAAGTGTATGCTGTGAGGTCAGGTTGCAGTTCACTACTTGCACTTGTGCCTTTCACAAGTGTGAGTACCCAGTTACACTAATGTCTGCTCTGACTTGTTATTCTGAGAGTCATGTGCTAAAGGGGGGCTTCCACCCTAGTTTGAGGGACCAGAGTACGAATGCCCCAGGGCACAGGAAGTACACAGTCCTCATTGATACAACTGTGGCCCAGTAACTTCTGACTGCCCTTTGACCCCACAGACTGGCACATATATGTCATCAGACTATGGCACCGTGGTACATATGCACACATGTGCATGTACACGTCAGCCAGTTTTTCATTCATTTATGTGCTAATACTGTTCAGCATCAGGATGTGATGTCGAAGGAGACTGGTGGAGAGCGCCGAAGTCTCTGGTATTTCAAGACAAAACTAGAGACCTTTTCACACTCATATACTGCTCCAGGCAGATCTTCCACTGCAAATGCAAGTTATATGAGTCCAGCTGAAAACTGTTTAATTTTGGGTACTTGCTTTAGTCAAATGTTACCATTTGCAACTCACAAAAAAAAAGCAAAGGGCAATTTCATACATTAACACTTTGGTAAAGTCGTTCTTTCACACCGTACATTTCCGTAAGTTTCTCTCTCCTTGTAAGTTATCCGGTGTGAAGGCCAAGTGGAGTCAGGTCCACACTGTGCATCTTACAGTTGTGTAGCCAGAGTAGAGAGGTGTCCACACAGACACAGGACGTAGACAACACCTGTGTGTAGCATCAAGTGCCCCCAGCAACGCCTATAGAATAATGTATAGATGCCCCCAAACCGCAGAAACCACGAGGGGAATGAAAAGAGGAAGAGACGGGTTATGTCAGAGATACAAATGGTTTCCTGCTCAAGACCTGCAATAAATTTAAACAAAAGTATTATTACAAACATTCCAGGTCCTACCGATATTGGAACTCAGATTGCTGGATTCAGAGTCCAGAGTGCTAATCATTACACGATGGAACCAACGTCCACGATCCTCAACCCTAGGAGTCCTGAAGCAGTGTCAGTCACCACCTACTGTCTATCGCTTGAATTCGTTCACACTGTAAATCAAACATGACAAATCCAACAGCACAACTAAAATGTGTATTTCACAAGTAATAACATAAAAACAGAAATATACTTTTGCTGATGCAGAAACAAAGAAAACGTCTCGTCTGATGCTTCGAAATCTCCATTTAGCATGGCCCCTTAACTAACCACCAAGAGTCTTTGCACGGCTGGGAACCTTTGTAAAAGAGTCAGTGGGTCACTGTGAATGCAGCAGATCTTCACCCCTGTATTTCTTTCAAAGAAGCAGAGTTTTATTCCAGGTACAGGAGGCATCTCTGGTGTCTGATACTACCGGTAGTGTTCAGCCTACCCTCTCTGAGAGAGCAGCAGTGAGGGTACAAAGCACACTGGTTGCAAAATGTGGACACTGCAAACAACAGCTGCAATATCACAGATGATATAAAACACATAAAGTACTCAAGTCTTATACTAGATACAACACAGCAGGGAAATCATGTCATAAAACAAATGATGAACCCACAGTATGGAAGGGGCAGGTAATAAAATGCGAATTTCCCATGGTGGGACCACAGTCAATTGCTGCCTTCTTCTCTGTGCCCCGGTCTCTTTATATAATCTGTACTTTTTGTTGTGCAATAAAAGAAAAACAAGGAATAACCCTTCATAGTATTAATGTACAGGTCAAGGGCTGGGGAGAGAGGGCAGTAGATCTGGGGGTCGGTGTAAACCTCTGACGGCATTAGATGGAAGCAGAAGACAAAGCAAGTGACATTTATTAAGACTTTAGGTGCATTTAGGTTTATAGAAAAAAACTGAGAAAGATTAAAATGTCTGAGTAGTGAAAAAAAATAAATGGAGTTCCCATACCGGGAGTTGAACCCGGGCCGCCTGGGTGAAATCCAGGAATCCTAACCGCTAGACCATATGGAAACTGTGAACTCATCATACAGCTCAGTGTATGTGAGGTGTCTCCTAGGTCACACTGCATTCCGTACACTGAGAGTTATATTCTTCTTTTCAGTAGTACACAATCAATTGGGGTAACAGACACCTCACATCTGACAAAAGAGAAGGAATCACCAGAAGTCATCATTTCTGCCACAACCTGTCAGGTCTCATTATTTACAACCTTAGAACTTCTACACATACACAGAGCCCAGGACACGGAGGACAGCAGCAGTCCCTGCATTCACTATTACTAACCCCTCCCCTTGAGCCAGACAAAGCCACGCCCCATCCGTAGGACACTCCTGGGTTTCCTCACCAGACTGATGGCCCCACAGACCCCTCTCCAGTTATCTTCCAGCTGCTTCCTTGACGACACTCCCCTGCACCTGTCACAGGCTCCAGGCTGCCCTCCTGGGGCTCGAGTTATACTCCTTCTCTATCTACTAACAGCACCGACTCCAGTCCTGACACTGGATTGGTTCAAACAGAGAAGAAACAGCTCAGAAGTAGTCTGTGTTGTTCCCAGGTACCTGCATCTTCACAGAGTGACTGCCAGGGGGCAGCACAGCCAAAGCACTCACAGCCCACAAGGCTACAAATCATCAATCGGATGTCAGCAGCCTTGTCAGAGGCGCAGAGACTAGTAATCCCACAATATTTTGGGACAGCAGAGGAAGAAGCAAGTGCTGAGCTGAAGTGGTCACTGCTGTTTTGTCACAACACCAGACATATGTTCTTAAAAGCATGTAAGCGCACATTCTTAGGCATTCTCGGTCGTCTTCTCCCTTTCTGACATTATACCAATTGTATACACCCGAATGGAGAAAAGTTAAAATATAAGGTACTAGGAATATGCACCAAAGGTAGGCAAATTAAACATTTCAAGTACAAATATTACCATATTTATTGATGTAAAATGTAAACAAGTTAGACTGAAAATATGTGTGTGTGTTTACAAAGGATGTCTAAAGTGTATGCTGTGAGGTCAGGTTGCAGTTCACTACTTGCACTTGTGCCTTTCACAAGTGTGAGTACCCAGTTACACTAATGTCTGCTCTGACTTGTTATTCTGAGAGTCATGTGCTAAAGGGGGGCTTCCACCCTAGTTTGAGGGACCAGAGTACGAATGCCCCAGGGCACAGGAAGTACACAGTCCTCATTGATACAACTGTGGCCCAGTAACTTCTGACTGCCCTTTGACCCCACAGACTGGCACATATATGTCATCAGACTATGGCACCGTTGTACATATGCACACATGTGCATGTACACGTCAGCCAGTTTTTCATTCATTTATGTGCTAATACTGTTCAGCATCAGGATGTGATGTCGAAGGAGACTGGTAGAGAGCGCCGAAGTCTCTGGTATTTCAAGACAAAACTAGAGACCTTTTCACACTCATATACTGCTCCAGGCAGATCTCCACTGCAAATGCAAGTTATATGAGTCCAGCTGAAAACTGTTTAATTTTGGGTACTTGCTTTAGTCAAATGTTACCATTTGCAACTCACAAAAAAAAAGCAAAGGGCAATTTCATACATTAACACTTTGGTAAAGTCGTTCTTTCACACCGTACATTTCCGTAAGTTTCTCTCTCCTTGTAAGTTATCCGGTATGAAGGCCAAGTGGAGTCAGGTCCACACTGTGCATCTTACAGTTGTGTAGCCAGAGTAGAGAGGTGTCCACACAGACACAGGACGTAGACAACACCTGTGTGTAGCATCAAGTGTCCCCAGCAACGCCTATAGAATAATGTATAGATGCCCCCAAACCGCAGAAACCACGAGGGGAATGAAAAGAGGGAGAGACGGGTTATGTCAGAGATACAAATGGTTTCCTGCTCAAGACCTGCAAAAAATTTAAACAAAAGTATTATTACAAACATTCCAGGTCCTACCGATATTGGAACTCAGATTGCTGGATTCAGAGTCCAGCGTGCTAATCATTACACGATGGAACCAACGTCCACGATCCTCAACCCTAGGAGTCCTGAAGCAGTGTCAGTCACCACCTACAGTCTATCGCTTGAATTCGTTCACACTGTAAATCAAACATGACAAATCCAACAGCACAACTAAAATGTGTATTTCACAAGTAATAACATAAAAACAGAAATATACTTTTGCTGATGCAGAAAAAAAGAAAACGTCTCGTCTGATGCTTCAAAATCTCCATTTAGCATGGCCCCTTAACTAACCACCAAGAGTCTTTGCACGGCTGGGAACCTTTGTAAAAGAGTCAGTGGGTCACTGTGAATGCAGCAGATCTTCACCCCTGTATTTCTTACAAAGAAGCAGAGTTTTATTCCAGGTACAGGAGGCATCTCTGGTGTCTGATACTACCGGTAGTGTTCAGCCTACCCTCTCTGAGAGAGCAGCAGTGAGGGTACAAAGCACACTGGTTGCAAAATGTGGACACTGCAAACAACAGCTGCAATATCACAGATGATATAAAACACATAAAGTACTCAAGTCTTATACTAGATACAACACAGCAGGGAAATCATGTCATAAAACAAATGATGAACCCATAGTATGGAAGGGGCAGGTAATAAAATGCGAATTTCCCATGGTGGGACCACAGTCAATTGCTGCCTTCTTCTCTGTGCCCCGGTCTCTTTATATAATCTGTACTTTTTGTTGTGCAATAAAAGAAAAACAAGGAATAACCCTTCATAGTATTAATGTACAGGTCAAGGGCTGGGGAGAGAGGGCAGTAGATCTGGGGGTCGGTGTAAACCTCTGATGGCATTAGATGGAAGCAGAAGACAAAGCAAGTGACATTTATTAAGACTTTAGGTGCATTTAGGTTTATAGAAAAAAACTGAGAAAGATTAAAATGTCTGAGTAGTGAAAAAAAATAAATGGAGTTCCCATACCGGGAGTTGAACCCGGGCCGCCTGGGTGAAAACCAGGAATCCTAACCGCTAGACCATATGGAAACTGTGAACTCATCATACAGCTCAGTGTATGTGAGGTGTCTCCTAGGTCACACTGCATTCCGTACACTGAGAGTTATATTCTTCTTCTCAGTAGTACACAATCAATTGGGGTAACAGACACCTCACTTCTGACAAAAGAGAAGGAATGACCAGAAGTCATCATTTCTGCCACAACCTGTCAGGTCTCATTAATTACAACCTTAGAACTTCTACACATACACAGAGCCCAGGACACGGAGGACAGCAGCAGTCCCTGCATTCACTATTACTAACCCCTCCCCTTGAGCCAGACAAAGCCACGCCCCATCCGTAGGACACTCCTGGGTTTCCTCACCAGACTGATGGCCCCACAGACCCCTCTCCAGTTATCTTCCAGCTGCTTCCTTGACGACACTCCCCTGCACCTGTCACAGGCTCCAGGCTGCCCTCCTGGGGCTCGAGTTATACTCCTTCTCTATCTACTAACAGCACCGACTCCAGTCCTGACACTGGATTGGTTCAAACAGAGAAGAAACAGCTCAGAAGTAGTCTGTGTTGTTCCCAGGTACCTGCATCTTCACAGAGTGACTGTCAGGGGGCAGCACAGCCAAAGCACTCACAGCCCACAAGGCTACAAATCATCAATCGGATGTCAGCAGCCTTGTCAGAGGCGCAGAGACTAGTAATTCCACAATATTTTGGGACAGCAGAGGAAGAAGCAAGTGCTGAGCTGAAGTGGTCACTGCTGTTTTGTCACAACACCAGCCATATGTTCTTAAAAGCATGTAAGCGCACATTCTTAGGCATTCTCGGTCGTCTTCTCCCTTTCTGACATTATACCAATTGTATACACCCGAATGGAGAAAAGTTAAAATATAAGGTACTAGGAATATGCGCCAATGTTAGGCAAATTAAACATTTCAAGTACAAATATTACCATATTTATTGATGTAAAATGTAAACAAGTTAGACTGAAAATATGTGTGTGTGTTTATAAAGGATGTCTAAAGTGTATGCTGTGAGGTCAGATTGCAGTTCACTACTTGCACTTGTGCCTTTCACAAGCGTGAGTAACCAGTTACACTAATGTCTGCTCTGACTTGTTATTCTGAGAGTCATGTGCTAAAGGGGGGCTTCCACCCTAGTTTGAGGGACCAGAGTACGAATGCCCCAGGGCACAGGAAGTACACAGTCCTCATTGATACAACTGTGGCCCAGTAACTTCTGACTGCCCTTTGACCCCACAGACTGGCACATATATGTCATCAGACTATGGCACCGTTGTACATATGCACACATGTGCATGTACACGTCAGCCAGTTTTTCATTCATTTATGTGCTAATACTGTTCAGCATCAGGATGTGATGTCGAAGGAGACTGGTGGAGAGCGCCGAAGTCTCTGGTATTTCAAGGCAAAACTAGAGACCTTTTCACACTCATATACTGCTCCAGGCAGATCTTCCACTGCAAATGCAAGTTATATGAGTCCAGCTGAAAACTGTTTAATTTTGGGTACTTGCTTTAGTCAAATGTTACCATTTGCAACTCACAAAAAAAAAGCAAAGGGCAATTTCATACATTAACACTTTGGTAAAGTCGTTCTTTCACACCGTACATTTCCGTAAGTTTCTCTCTCCTTGTAAGTTATCCGGTGTGAAGGCCAAGTGGAGTCAGGTCCACACTGTGCATCTTACAGTTGTGTAGCCAGAGTAGAGAGGTGTCCACACAGACACAGGACGTAGACAACACCTGTGTGTAGCATCAAGTGCCCCCAGCAACGCCTATAGAATAATGTATAGATGCCCCCAAACCGCAGAAACCACGAGGGGAATGAAAAGAGGAAGAGACGGGTTATGTCAGAGATACAAATGGTTTCCTGCTCAAGACCTGCAATAAATTTAAACAAAAGTATTATTACAAACATTCCAGGTCCTACCGATATTGGAACTCAGATTGCTGGATTCAGAGTCCAGAGTGCTAATCATTACACGATGGAACCAACGTCCACGATCCTCAACCCTAGGAGTCCTGAAGCAGTGTCAGTCACCACCTACTGTCTATCGCTTGAATTCGTTCACACTGTAAATCAAACATGACAAATCCAACAGCACAACTAAAATGTGTATTTCACAAGTAATAACATAAAAACAGAAATATACTTTTGCTGATGCAGAAACAAAGAAAACGTCTCGTCTGATGCTTCGAAATCTCCATTTAGCATGGCCCCTTAACTAACCACCAAGAGTCTTTGCACGGCTGGGAACCTTTGTAAAAGAGTCAGTGGGTCACTGTGAATGCAGCAGATCTTCACCCCTGTATTTCTTTCAAAGAAGCAGAGTTTTATTCCAGGTACAGGAGGCATCTCTGGTGTCTGATACTACCGGTAGTGTTCAGCCTACCCTCTCTGAGAGAGCAGCAGTGAGGGTACAAAGCACACTGGTTGCAAAATGTGGACACTGCAAACAACAGCTGCAATATCACAGATGATATAAAACACATAAAGTACTCAAGTCTTATACTAGATACAACACAGCAGGGAAATCATGTCATAAAACAAATGATGAACCCACAGTATGGAAGGGGCAGGTAATAAAATGCGAATTTCCCATGGTGGGACCACAGTCAATTGCTGCCTTCTTCTCTGTGCCCCGGTCTCTTTATATAATCTGTACTTTTTGTTGTGCAATAAAAGAAAAACAAGGAATAACCCTTCATAGTATTAATGTACAGGTCAAGGGCTGGGGAGAGAGGGCAGTAGATCTGGGGGTCGGTGTAAACCTCTGACGGCATTAGATGGAAGCAGAAGACAAAGCAAGTGACATTTATTAAGACTTTAGGTGCATTTAGGTTTATAGAAAAAAACTGAGAAAGATTAAAATGTCTGAGTAGTGAAAAAAAATAAATGGAGTTCCCATACCGGGAGTTGAACCCAGGCCGCCTGGGTGAAATCCAGGAATCCTAACCGCTAGACCATATGGAAACTGTGAACTCATCATACAGCTCAGTGTATGTGAGGTGTCTCCTAGGTCACACTGCATTCCGTACACTGAGAGTTATATTCTTCTTTTCAGTAGTACACAATCAATTGGGGTAACAGACACCTCACATCTGACAAAAGAGAAGGAATCACCAGAAGTCATCATTTCTGCCACAACCTGTCAGGTCTCATTATTTACAACCTTAGAACTTCTACACATACACAGAGCCCAGGACACGGAGGACAGCAGCAGTCCCTGCATTCACTATTACTAACCCCTCCCCTTGAGCCAGACAAAGCCACGCCCCATCCGTAGGACACTCCTGGGTTTCCTCACCAGACTGATGGCCCCACAGACCCCTCTCCAGTTATCTTCCAGCTGCTTCCTTGACGACACTCCCCTGCACCTGTCACAGGCTCCAGGCTGCCCTCCTGGGGCTCGAGTTATACTCCTTCTCTATCTACTAACAGCACCGACTCCAGTCCTGACACTGGATTGGTTCAAACAGAGAAGAAACAGCTCAGAAGTAGTCTGTGTTGTTCCCAGGTACCTGCATCTTCACAGAGTGACTGCCAGGGGGCAGCACAGCCAAAGCACTCACAGCCCACAAGGCTACAAATCATCAATCGGATGTCAGCAGCCTTGTCAGAGGCGCAGAGACTAGTAATCCCACAATATTTTGGGACAGCAGAGGAAGAAGCAAGTGCTGAGCTGAAGTGGTCACTGCTGTTTTGTCACAACACCAGACATATGTTCTTAAAAGCATGTAAGCGCACATTCTTAGGCATTCTCGGTCGTCTTCTCCCTTTCTGACATTATACCAATTGTATACACCCGAATGGAGAAAAGTTAAAATATAAGGTACTAGGAATATGCACCAAAGGTAGGCAAATTAAACATTTCAAGTACAAATATTACCATATTTATTGATGTAAAATGTAAACAAGTTAGACTGAAAATATGTGTGTGTGTTTACAAAGGATGTCTAAAGTGTATGCTGTGAGGTCAGGTTGCAGTTCACTACTTGCACTTGTGCCTTTCACAAGTGTGAGTACCCAGTTACACTAATGTCTGCTCTGACTTGTTATTCTGAGAGTCATGTGCTAAAGGGGGGCTTCCACCCTAGTTTGAGGGACCAGAGTACGAATGCCCCAGGGCACAGGAAGTACACAGTCCTCATTGATACAACTGTGGCCCAGTAACTTCTGACTGCCCTTTGACCCCACAGACTGGCACATATATGTCATCAGACTATGGCACCGTTGTACATATGCACACATGTGCATGTACACGTCAGCCAGTTTTTCATTCATTTATGTGCTAATACTGTTCAGCATCAGGATGTGATGTCGAAGGAGACTGGTAGAGAGCGCCGAAGTCTCTGGTATTTCAAGACAAAACTAGAGACCTTTTCACACTCATATACTGCTCCAGGCAGATCTCCACTGCAAATGCAAGTTATATGAGTCCAGCTGAAAACTGTTTAATTTTGGGTACTTGCTTTAGTCAAATGTTACCATTTGCAACTCACAAAAAAAAAGCAAAGGGCAATTTCATACATTAACACTTTGGTAAAGTCGTTCTTTCACACCGTACATTTCCGTAAGTTTCTCTCTCCTTGTAAGTTATCCGGTATGAAGGCCAAGTGGAGTCAGGTCCACACTGTGCATCTTACAGTTGTGTAGCCAGAGTAGAGAGGTGTCCACACAGACACAGGACGTAGACAACACCTGTGTGTAGCATCAAGTGTCCCCAGCAACGCCTATAGAATAATGTATAGATGCCCCCAAACCGCAGAAACCACGAGGGGAATGAAAAGAGGGAGAGACGGGTTATGTCAGAGATACAAATGGTTTCCTGCTCAAGACCTGCAAAAAATTTAAACAAAAGTATTATTACAAACATTCCAGGTCCTACCGATATTGGAACTCAGATTGCTGGATTCAGAGTCCAGCGTGCTAATCATTACACGATGGAACCAACGTCCACGATCCTCAACCCTAGGAGTCCTGAAGCAGTGTCAGTCACCACCTACAGTCTATCGCTTGAATTCGTTCACACTGTAAATCAAACATGACAAATCCAACAGCACAACTAAAATGTGTATTTCACAAGTAATAACATAAAAACAGAAATATACTTTTGCTGATGCAGAAAAAAAGAAAACGTCTCGTCTGATGCTTCAAAATCTCCATTTAGCATGGCCCCTTAACTAACCACCAAGAGTCTTTGCACGGCTGGGAACCTTTGTAAAAGAGTCAGTGGGTCACTGTGAATGCAGCAGATCTTCACCCCTGTATTTCTTACAAAGAAGCAGAGTTTTATTCCAGGTACAGGAGGCATCTCTGGTGTCTGATACTACCGGTAGTGTTCAGCCTACCCTCTCTGAGAGAGCAGCAGTGAGGGTACAAAGCACACTGGTTGCAAAATGTGGACACTGCAAACAACAGCTGCAATATCACAGATGATATAAAACACATAAAGTACTCAAGTCTTATACTAGATACAACACAGCAGGGAAATCATGTCATAAAACAAATGATGAACCCATAGTATGGAAGGGGCAGGTAATAAAATGCGAATTTCCCATGGTGGGACCACAGTCAATTGCTGCCTTCTTCTCTGTGCCCCGGTCTCTTTATATAATCTGTACTTTTTGTTGTGCAATAAAAGAAAAACAAGGAATAACCCTTCATAGTATTAATGTACAGGTCAAGGGCTGGGGAGAGAGGGCAGTAGATCTGGGGGTCGGTGTAAACCTCTGATGGCATTAGATGGAAGCAGAAGACAAAGCAAGTGACATTTATTAAGACTTTAGGTGCATTTAGGTTTATAGAAAAAAACTGAGAAAGATTAAAATGTCTGAGTAGTGAAAAAAAATAAATGGAGTTCCCATACCGGGAGTTGAACCCGGGCCGCCTGGGTGAAAACCAGGAATCCTAACCGCTAGACCATATGGAAACTGTGAACTCATCATACAGCTCAGTGTATGTGAGGTGTCTCCTAGGTCACACTGCATTCCGTACACTGAGAGTTATATTCTTCTTCTCAGTAGTACACAATCAATTGGGGTAACAGACACCTCACTTCTGACAAAAGAGAAGGAATGACCAGAAGTCATCATTTCTGCCACAACCTGTCAGGTCTCATTAATTACAACCTTAGAACTTCTACACATACACAGAGCCCAGGACACGGAGGACAGCAGCAGTCCCTGCATTCACTATTACTAACCCCTCCCCTTGAGCCAGACAAAGCCACGCCCCATCCGTAGGACACTCCTGGGTTTCCTCACCAGACTGATGGCCCCACAGACCCCTCTCCAGTTATCTTCCAGCTGCTTCCTTGACGACACTCCCCTGCACCTGTCACAGGCTCCAGGCTGCCCTCCTGGGGCTCGAGTTATACTCCTTCTCTATCTACTAACAGCACCGACTCCAGTCCTGACACTGGATTGGTTCAAACAGAGAAGAAACAGCTCAGAAGTAGTCTGTGTTGTTCCCAGGTACCTGCATCTTCACAGAGTGACTGTCAGGGGGCAGCACAGCCAAAGCACTCACAGCCCACAAGGCTACAAATCATCAATCGGATGTCAGCAGCCTTGTCAGAGGCGCAGAGACTAGTAATTCCACAATATTTTGGGACAGCAGAGGAAGAAGCAAGTGCTGAGCTGAAGTGGTCACTGCTGTTTTGTCACAACACCAGCCATATGTTCTTAAAAGCATGTAAGCGCACATTCTTAGGCATTCTCGGTCGTCTTCTCCCTTTCTGACATTATACCAATTGTATACACCCGAATGGAGAAAAGTTAAAATATAAGGTACTAGGAATATGCGCCAATGTTAGGCAAATTAAACATTTCAAGTACAAATATTACCATATTTATTGATGTAAAATGTAAACAAGTTAGACTGAAAATATGTGTGTGTGTTTATAAAGGATGTCTAAAGTGTATGCTGTGAGGTCAGATTGCAGTTCACTACTTGCACTTGTGCCTTTCACAAGCGTGAGTAACCAGTTACACTAATGTCTGCTCTGACTTGTTATTCTGAGAGTCATGTGCTAAAGGGGGGCTTCCACCCTAGTTTGAGGGACCAGAGTACGAATGCCCCAGGGCACAGGAAGTACACAGTCCTCATTGATACAACTGTGGCCCAGTAACTTCTGACTGCCCTTTGACCCCACAGACTGGCACATATATGTCATCAGACTATGGCACCGTTGTACATATGCACACATGTGCATGTACACGTCAGCCAGTTTTTCATTCATTTATGTGCTAATACTGTTCAGCATCAGGATGTGATGTCGAAGGAGACTGGTGGAGAGCGCCGAAGTCTCTGGTATTTCAAGGCAAAACTAGAGACCTTTTCACACTCATATACTGCTCCAGGCAGATCTTCCACTGCAAATGCAAGTTATATGAGTCCAGCTGAAAACTGTTTAATTTTGGGTACTTGCTTTAGTCAAATGTTACCATTTGCAACTCACAAAAAAAAAGCAAAGGGCAATTTCATACATTAACACTTTGGTAAAGTCGTTCTTTCACACCGTACATTTCCGTAAGTTTCTCTCTCCTTGTAAGTTATCCGGTGTGAAGGCCAAGTGGAGTCAGGTCCACACTGTGCATCTTACAGTTGTGTAGCCAGAGTAGAGAGGTGTCCACACAGACACAGGACGTAGACAACACCTGTGTGTAGCATCAAGTGCCCCCAGCAACGCCTATAGAATAATGTATAGATGCCCCCAAACCGCAGAAACCACGAGGGGAATGAAAAGAGGAAGAGACGGGTTATGTCAGAGATACAAATGGTTTCCTGCTCAAGACCTGCAATAAATTTAAACAAAAGTATTATTACAAACATTCCAGGTCCTACCGATATTGGAACTCAGATTGCTGGATTCAGAGTCCAGAGTGCTAATCATTACACGATGGAACCAACGTCCACGATCCTCAACCCTAGGAGTCCTGAAGCAGTGTCAGTCACCACCTACTGTCTATCGCTTGAATTCGTTCACACTGTAAATCAAACATGACAAATCCAACAGCACAACTAAAATGTGTATTTCACAAGTAATAACATAAAAACAGAAATATACTTTTGCTGATGCAGAAACAAAGAAAACGTCTCGTCTGATGCTTCGAAATCTCCATTTAGCATGGCCCCTTAACTAACCACCAAGAGTCTTTGCACGGCTGGGAACCTTTGTAAAAGAGTCAGTGGGTCACTGTGAATGCAGCAGATCTTCACCCCTGTATTTCTTTCAAAGAAGCAGAGTTTTATTCCAGGTACAGGAGGCATCTCTGGTGTCTGATACTACCGGTAGTGTTCAGCCTACCCTCTCTGAGAGAGCAGCAGTGAGGGTACAAAGCACACTGGTTGCAAAATGTGGACACTGCAAACAACAGCTGCAATATCACAGATGATATAAAACACATAAAGTACTCAAGTCTTATACTAGATACAACACAGCAGGGAAATCATGTCATAAAACAAATGATGAACCCACAGTATGGAAGGGGCAGGTAATAAAATGCGAATTTCCCATGGTGGGACCACAGTCAATTGCTGCCTTCTTCTCTGTGCCCCGGTCTCTTTATATAATCTGTACTTTTTGTTGTGCAATAAAAGAAAAACAAGGAATAACCCTTCATAGTATTAATGTACAGGTCAAGGGCTGGGGAGAGAGGGCAGTAGATCTGGGGGTCGGTGTAAACCTCTGACGGCATTAGATGGAAGCAGAAGACAAAGCAAGTGACATTTATTAAGACTTTAGGTGCATTTAGGTTTATAGAAAAAAACTGAGAAAGATTAAAATGTCTGAGTAGTGAAAAAAAATAAATGGAGTTCCCATACCGGGCGTTGAACCCGGGCCGCCTGGGTGAAATCCAGGAATCCTAACCGCTAGACCATATGGAAACTGTGAACTCATCATACAGCTCAGTGTATGTGAGGTGTCTCCTAGGTCACACTGCATTCCGTACACTGAGAGTTATATTCTTCTTTTCAGTAGTACACAATCAATTGGGGTAACAGACACCTCACATCTGACAAAAGAGAAGGAATCACCAGAAGTCATCATTTCTGCCACAACCTGTCAGGTCTCATTATTTACAACCTTAGAACTTCTACACATACACAGAGCCCAGGACACGGAGGACAGCAGCAGTCCCTGCATTCACTATTACTAACCCCTCCCCTTGAGCCAGACAAAGCCACGCCCCATCCGTAGGACACTCCTGGGTTTCCTCACCAGACTGATGGCCCCACAGACCCCTCTCCAGTTATCTTCCAGCTGCTTCCTTGACGACACTCCCCTGCACCTGTCACAGGCTCCAGGCTGCCCTCCTGGGGCTCGAGTTATACTCCTTCTCTATCTACTAACAGCACCGACTCCAGTCCTGACACTGGATTGGTTCAAACAGAGAAGAAACAGCTCAGAAGTAGTCTGTGTTGTTCCCAGGTACCTGCATCTTCACAGAGTGACTGCCAGGGGGCAGCACAGCCAAAGCACTCACAGCCCACAAGGCTACAAATCATCAATCGGATGTCAGCAGCCTTGTCAGAGGCGCAGAGACTAGTAATCCCACAATATTTTGGGACAGCAGAGGAAGAAGCAAGTGCTGAGCTGAAGTGGTCACTGCTGTTTTGTCACAACACCAGACATATGTTCTTAAAAGCATGTAAGCGCACATTCTTAGGCATTCTCGGTCGTCTTCTCCCTTTCTGACATTATACCAATTGTATACACCCGAATGGAGAAAAGTTAAAATATAAGGTACTAGGAATATGCACCAAAGGTAGGCAAATTAAACATTTCAAGTACAAATATTACCATATTTATTGATGTAAAATGTAAACAAGTTAGACTGAAAATATGTGTGTGTGTTTACAAAGGATGTCTAAAGTGTATGCTGTGAGGTCAGGTTGCAGTTCACTACTTGCACTTGTGCCTTTCACAAGTGTGAGTACCCAGTTACACTAATGTCTGCTCTGACTTGTTATTCTGAGAGTCATGTGCTAAAGGGGGGCTTCCACCCTAGTTTGAGGGACCAGAGTACGAATGCCCCAGGGCACAGGAAGTACACAGTCCTCATTGATACAACTGTGGCCCAGTAACTTCTGACTGCCCTTTGACCCCACAGACTGGCACATATATGTCATCAGACTATGGCACCGTGGTACATATGCACACATGTGCATGTACACGTCAGCCAGTTTTTCATTCATTTATGTGCTAATACTGTTCAGCATCAGGATGTGATGTCGAAGGAGACTGGTGGAGAGCGCCGAAGTCTCTGGTATTTCAAGACAAAACTAGAGACCTTTTCACACTCATATACTGCTCCAGGCAGATCTTCCACTGCAAATGCAAGTTATATGAGTCCAGCTGAAAACTGTTTAATTTTGGGTACTTGCTTTAGTCAAATGTTACCATTTGCAACTCACAAAAAAAAAGCAAAGGGCAATTTCATACATTAACACTTTGGTAAAGTCGTTCTTTCACACCGTACATTTCCGTAAGTTTCTCTCTCCTTGTAAGTTATCCGGTGTGAAGGCCAAGTGGAGTCAGGTCCACACTGTGCATCTTACAGTTGTGTAGCCAGAGTAGAGAGGTGTCCACACAGACACAGGACGTAGACAACACCTGTGTGTAGCATCAAGTGCCCCCAGCAACGCCTATAGAATAATGTATAGATGCCCCCAAACCGCAGAAACCACGAGGGGAATGAAAAGAGGAAGAGACGGGTTATGTCAGAGATACAAATGGTTTCCTGCTCAAGACCTGCAATAAATTTAAACAAAAGTATTATTACAAACATTCCAGGTCCTACCGATATTGGAACTCAGATTGCTGGATTCAGAGTCCAGAGTGTTAATCATTACACGATGGAACCAACGTCCACGATCCTCAACCCTAGGAGTCCTGAAGCAGTGTCAGTCACCACCTACTGTCTATCGCTTGAATTCGTTCACACTGTAAATCAAACATGACAAATCCAACAGCACAACTAAAATGTGTATTTCACAAGTAATAACATAAAAACAGAAATATACTTTTGCTGATGCAGAAACAAAGAAAACGTCTCGTCTGATGCTTCGAAATCTCCATTTAGCATGGCCCCTTAACTAACCACCAAGAGTCTTTGCACGGCTGGGAACCTTTGTAAAAGAGTCAGTGGGTCACTGTGAATGCAGCAGATCTTCACCCCTGTATTTCTTACAAAGAAGCAGAGTTTTATTCCAGGTACAGGAGGCATCTCTGGTGTCTGATACTACCGGTAGTGTTCAGCCTACCCTCTCTGAGAGAGCAGCAGTGAGGGTACAAAGCACACTGGTTGCAAAATGTGGACACTGCAAACAACAGCTGCAATATCACAGATGATATAAAACACATAAAGTACTCAAGTCTTATACTAGATACAACACAGCAGGGAAATCATGTCATAAAACAAATGATGAACCCACAGTATGGAAGGGGCAGGTAATAAAATGCGAATTTCCCATGGTGGGACCACAGTCAATTGCTGCCTTCTTCTCTGTGCCCCGGTCTCTTTATATAATCTGTACTTTTTGTTGTGCAATAAAAGAAAAACAAGGAATAACCCTTCATAGTATTAATGTACAGGTCAAGGGCTGGGGAGAGAGGGCAGTAGATCTGGGGGTCGGTGTAAACCTCTGACGGCATTAGATGGAAGCAGAAGACAAAGCAAGTGACATTTATTAAGACTTTAGGTGCATTTAGGTTTATAGAAAAAAACTGAGAAAGATTAAAATGTCTGAGTAGTGAAAAAAAATAAATGGAGTTCCCATACCGGGAGTTGAACCTGGGCCGCCTGGGTGAAAACCAGGAATCCTAACCGCTAGACCATATGGAAACTGTGAACTCATCATACAGCTCAGTGTATGTGAGGTGTCTCCTAGGTCACACTGCATTCCGTACACTGAGAGTTATATTCTTCTTCTCAGTAGTACACAATCAATTGGGGTAACAGACACCTCACTTCTGACAAAAGAGAAGGAATCACCAGAAGTCATCATTTCTGCCACAACCTGTCAGGTCTCATTATTTACAACCTTAGAACTTCTACACATACACAGAGCCCAGGACACGGAGGACAGCAGCAGTCCCTGCATTCACTATTACTAACCCCTCCCCTTGAGCCAGACAAAGCCACGCCCCATCCGTAGGACACTCCTGGGTTTCCTCACCAGACTGATGGCCCCACAGACCCCTCTCCAGTTATCTTCCAGCTGCTTCCTTGACGACACTCCCCTGCACCTGTCACAGGCTCCAGGCTGCCCTCCTGGGGCTCGAGTTATACTCCTTCTCTATCTACTAACAGCACCGACTCCAGTCCTGACACTGGATTGGTTCAAACAGAGAAGAAACAGCTCAGAAGTAGTCTGTGTTGTTCCCAGGTACCTGCATCTTCACAGAGTGACTGCCAGGGGGCAGCACAGCCAAAGCACTCACAGCCCACAAGGCTACAAATCATCAATCGGATGTCAGCAGCCTTGTCAGAGGCGCAGAGACTAGTAATTCCACAATATTTTGGGACAGCAGAGGAAGAAGCAAGTGCTGAGCTGAAGTGGTCACTGCTGTTTTGTCACAACACCAGACATATGTTCTTAAAAGCATGTAAGCGCACATTCTTAGGCATTCTCGGTCGTCTTCTCCCTTTCTGACATTATACCAATTGTATACACCCGAATGGAGAAAAGTTAAAATATAAGGTACTAGGAATATGCGCCAAAGGTAGGCAAATTAAACATTTCAAGTACAAATATTACCATATTTATTGATGTAAAATGTAAACAAGTTAGACTGAAAATATGTGTGTGTGTTTATAAAGGATGTCTAAAGTGTATGCTGTGAGGTCAGGTTGCAGTTCACTACTTGCACTTGTGCCTTTCACAAGCGTGAGTACCCAGTTACACTAATGTCTGCTCTGACTTGTTATTCTGAGAGTCATGTGCTAAAGGGGGGCTTCCACCCTAGTTTGAGGGACCAGAGTACGAATGCCCCAGGGCACAGGAAGTACACAGTCCTCATTGATACAACTGTGGCCCAGTAACTTCTGACTGCCCTTTGACCCCACAGACTGGCACATATATGTCATCAGACTATGGCACCGTGGTACATATGCACACATGTGCACGTACACGTCAGCCAGTTTTTCATTCATTTATGTGCTAATACTGTTCAGCATCAGGATGTGATGTCGAAGGAGACTGGTGGAGAGCGCCGAAGTCTCTGGTATTTCAAGACAAAACTAGAGACCTTTTCACACTCATATACTGCTCCAGGCAGATCTTCCACTGCAAATGCAAGTTATATGAGTCCAGCTGAAAACTGTTTAATTTTGGGTACTTGCTTTAGTCAAATGTTACCATTTGCAACTCACAAAAAAAAAGCAAAGGGCAATTTCATACATTAACACTTTGGTAAAGTCGTTCTTTCACACCGTACATTTCCGTAAGTTTCTCTCTCCCTGTAAGTTATCCGGTGTGAAGGCCAAGTGGAGTCAGGTCCACACTGTGCATCTTACAGTTGTGTAGCCTGAGTAGAGAGGTGTCCACACAGACACAGGACGTAGACAACACCTGTGTGTAGCATCAAGTGTCCCCAGCAACGCCTATAGAATAATGTATAGATGCCCCCAAACCGCAGAAACCACGAGGGGAATGAAAAGAGGAAGAGACGGGTTATGTCAGAGATACAAATGGTTTCCTGCTCAAGACCTGCAATAAATTTAAACAAAAGTATTATTACAAACATTCCAGGTCCTACCGATATTGGAACTCAGATTGCTGGATTCAGAGTCCAGAGTGCTAATCATTACACGATGGAACCAACGTCCACGATCCTCAACCCTAGGAGTCCTGAAGCAGTGTCAGTCACCACCTACTGTCTATCGCTTGAATTCGTTCACACTGTAAATCAAACATGACAAATCCAACAGCACAACTAAAATGTGTATTTCACAAGTAATAACATAAAAACAGAAATATACTTTTGCTGATGCAGAAACAAAGAAAACGTCTCGTCTGATGCTTCGAAATCTCCATTTAGCATGGCCCCTTAACTAACCACCAAAAGTCTTTGCACGGCTGGGAACCTTTGTAAAAGAGTCAGTGGGTCACTGTGAATGCAGCAGATCTTCACCCCTGTATTTCTTACAAAGAAGCAGAGTTTTATTCCAGGTACAGGAGGCATCTCTGGTGTCTGATACTACCGGTAGTGTTCAGCCTACCCTCTCTGAGAGAGCAGCAGTGAGGGTACAAAGCACACTGGTTGCAAAATGTGGACACTGCAAACAACAGCTGCAATATCACAGATGATATAAAACACATAAAGTACTCAAGTCTTATACTAGATACAACACAGCAGGGAAATCATGTCATAAAACAAATGATGAACCCACAGTATGGAAGGGGCAGGTAATAAAATGCGAATTTCCCATGGTGGGACCACAGTCAATTGCTGCCTTCTTCTCTGTGCCCCGGTCTCTTTATATAATCTGTACTTTTTGTTGTGCAATAAAAGAAAAACAAGGAATAACCCTTCATAGTATTAATGTACAGGTCAAGGGCTGGGGAGAGAGGGCAGTAGATCTGGGGGTCGGTGTAAACCTCTGACGGCATTAGATTAAAGCAGAAGACAAAGCAAGTGACATTTATTAAGACTTTAGGTGCATTTAGGTTTATAGAAAAAAACTGAGAAAGATTAAAATGTCTGAGTAGTGAAAAAAAAAAAATGGAGTTCCCATACCGGGAGTTGAACCCGGGCCGCCTGGGTGAAAACCAGGAATCCTAACCGCTAGACCATATGGAAACTGTGAACTCATCATACAGCTCAGTGTATGTGAGGTGTCTCCTAGGTCACACTGCATTCCGTACACTGAGAGTTATATTCTTCTTCTCAGTAGTACACAATCAATTGGGGTAACAGACACCTCACTTCTGACAAAAGAGAAGGAATCACCAGAAGTCATCATTTCTGCCACAACCTGTCAGGTCTCATTATTTACAACCTTAGAACTTCTAAACATACACAGAGCCCAGGACACGGAGGACAGCAGCAGTCCCTGCATTCACTATTACTAAACCCTCCCCTTGAGCCAGACAAAGCCACGCCCCATCCGTAGGACACTCCTGGGTTTCCTCACCAGACTGATGGCCCCACAGACCCCTCTCCAGTTATCTTCCAGCTGCTTCCTTGACGACACTCCCCTGCACCTGTCACAGGCTCCAGGCTGCCCTCCTGGGGCTCGAGTTATACTCCTTCTCTATCTACTAACAGCACCGACTCCAGTCCTGACACTGGATTGGTTCAAACAGAGAAGAAACAGCTCAGAAGTAGTCTGTGTTGTTCCCAGGTACCTGCATCTTCACAGAGTGACTGCCAGGGGGCAGCACAGCCAAAGCACTCACAGCCCACAAGGCTACAAATCATCAATCGGATGTCAGCAGCCTTGTCAGAGGCGCAGAGACTAGTAATTCCACAATATTTTGGGACAGCAGAGGAAGAAGCAAGTGCTGAGCTGAAGTGGTCACTGCTGTTTTGTCACAACACCAGACATATGTTCTTAAAAGCATGTAAGCGCACATTCTTAGGCATTCTCGGTCGTCTTCTCCCTTTCTGACATTATACCAATTGTATACACCCGAATGGAGAAAAGTTAAAATATAAGGTACTAGGAATATGCGCCAAAGGTAGGCAAATTAAACATTTCAAGTACAAATATTACCATATTTATTGATGTAAAATGTAAACAAGTTAGACTGAAAATATGTGTGTGTGTTTACAAAGGATGTCTAAAGTGTATGCTGTGAGGTCAGGTTGCAGTTCACTACTTGCACTTGTGCCTTTCACAAGTGTGAGTACCCAGTTACACTAATGTCTGCTCTGACTTGTTATTCTGAGAGTCATGTGCTAAAGGGGGGCTTCCACCCTAGTTTGAGGGACCAGAGTACGAATGCCCCAGGGCACAGGAAGTACACAGTCCTCATTGATACAACTGTGGCCCAGTAACTTCTGACTGCCCTTTGACCCCACAGACTGGCACATATATGTCATCAGACTATGGCACCGTGGTACATATGCACACATGTGCATGTACACGTCAGCCAGTTTTTCATTCATTTATGTGCTAATACTGTTCAGCATCAGGATGTGATGTCGAAGGAGACTGGTGGAGAGCGCCGAAGTCTCTGGTATTTCAAGACAAAACTAGAGACCTTTTCACACTCATATACTGCTCCAGGCAGATCTTCCACTGCAAATGCAAGTTATATGAGTCCAGCTGAAAACTGTTTAATTTTGGGTACTTGCTTTAGTCAAATGTTACCATTTGCAACTCACAAAAAAAAAGCAAAGGGCAATTTCATACATTAACACTTTGGTAAAGTCGTTCTTTCACACCGTACATTTCCGTAAGTTTCTCTCTCCTTGTAAGTTATCCGGTGTGAAGGCCAAGTGGAGTCAGGTCCACACTGTGCATCTTACAGTTGTGTAGCCAGAGTAGAGAGGTGTCCACACAGACACAGGACGTAGACAACACCTGTGTGTAGCATCAAGTGCCCCCAGCAACGCCTATAGAATAATGTATAGATGCCCCCAAACCGCAGAAACCACGAGGGGAATGAAAAGAGGAAGAGACGGGTTATGTCAGAGATACAAATGGTTTCCTGCTCAAGACCTGCAATAAATTTAAACAAAAGTATTATTACAAACATTCCAGGTCCTACCGATATTGGAACTCAGATTGCTGGATTCAGAGTCCAGAGTGTTAATCATTACACGATGGAACCAACGTCCACGATCCTCAACCCTAGGAGTCCTAAAGCAGTGTCAGTCACCACCTACTGTCTATCGCTTGAATTCGTTCACACTGTAAATCAAACATGACAAATCCAACAGCACAACTAAAATGTGTATTTCACAAGTAATAACATAAAAACAGAAATATACTTTTGCTGATGCAGAAACAAAGAAAACGTCTCGTCTGATGCTTCGAAATCTCCATTTAGCATGGCCCCTTAACTAACCACCAAGAGTCTTTGCACGGCTGGGAACCTTTGTAAAAGAGTCAGTGGGTCACTGTGAATGCAGCAGATCTTCACCCCTGTATTTCTTACAAAGAAGCAGAGTTTTATTCCAGGTACAGGAGGCATCTCTGGTGTCTGATACTACCGGTAGTGTTCAGCCTACCCTCTCTGAGAGAGCAGCAGTGAGGGTACAAAGCACACTGGTTGCAAAATGTGGACACTGCAAACAACAGCTGCAATATCACAGATGATATAAAACACATAAAGTACTCAAGTCTTATACTAGATACAACACAGCAGGGAAATCATGTCATAAAACAAATGATGAACCCACAGTATGGAAGGGGCAGGTAATAAAATGCGAATTTCCCATGGTGGGACCACAGTCAATTGCTGCCTTCTTCTCTGTGCCCCGGTCTCATTATATAATCTGTACTTTTTGTTGTGCAATAAAAGAAAAACAAGGAATAACCCTTCATAGTATTAATGTACAGGTCAAGGGCTGGGGAGAGAGGGCAGTAGATCTGGGGGTCGGTGTAAACCTCTGACGGCATTAGATGGAAGCAGAAGACAAAGCAAGTGACATTTATTAAGACTTTAGGTGCATTTAGGTTTATAGAAAAAAACTGAGAAAGATTAAAATGTCTGAGTAGTGAAAAAAAATAAATGGAGTTCCCATACCGGGAGTTGAACCCAGGCCGCCTGGGTGAAAACCAGGAATCCTAACCGCTAGACCATATGGAAACTGTGAACTCATCATACAGCTCAGTGTATGTGAGGTGTCTCCTAGGTCACACTGCATTCCGTACACTGAGAGTTATATTCTTCTTCTCAGTAGTACACAATCAATTGGGGTAACAGACACTTCACTTCTGACAAAAGAGAAGGAATGACCAGAAGTCATCATTTCTGCCACAACCTGTCAGGTCTCATTATTTACAACCTTAGAGCTTCTACACCTACACAGAGCCCAGGACACGGAGGACAGCAGCAGTCCCTGCATTCACTATTACTAACCCCTCCCCTTGAGCCAGACAAAGCCACGCCCCATCCGTAGGACACTCCTGGGTTTCCTCACCAGACTGATGGCCCCACAGACCCCTCTCCAGTTATCTTCCAGCTGCTTCCTTGACGACACTCCCCTGCACCTGTCACAGGCTCCAGGCTGCCCTCCTGGGGCTCGAGTTATACTCCTTTTCTATCTACTAACAGCACCGACTCCAGTCCTGACACTGGATTGGTTCAAACAGAGAAGAAACAGCTCAGAAGTAGTCTGTGTTGTTCCCAGGTACCTGCATCTTCACAGAGTGACTGCCAGGGGGCAGCACAGCCAAAGCACTCACAGCCCACAAGGCTACAAATCATCAATCGGATGTCAGCAGCCTTGTCAGAGGCGCAGAGACTAGTAATTCCACAATATTTTGGGACAGCAGAGGAAGAAGCAAGTGCTGAGCTGAAGTGGTCACTGCTGTTTTGTCACAACACCAGACATATGTTCTTAAAAGCATGTAAGCGCACATTCTTAGGCATTCTCGGTCGTCTTCTCCCTTTCTGACATTATACCAATTGTATACACCCGAATGGAGAAAAGTTAAAATATAAGGTACTAGGAATATGCGCCAAAGGTAGGCAAATTAAACATTTCAAGTACAAATATTACCATATTTATTGATGTAAAATGTAAACAAGTTAGACTGAAAATATGTGTGTGTTTACAAAGGATGTCTAAAGTGTATGCTGTGAGGTCAGGTTGCAGTTCACTACTTGCACTTGTGCCTTTCACAAGTGTGAGTACCCAGTTACACTAATGTCTGCTCTGACTTGTTATTCTGAGAGTCATGTGCTAAAGGGGGGCTTCCACCCTAGTTTGAGGGACCAGAGTACGAATGCCCCAGGGCACAGGAAGTACACAGTCCTCGTTGATACAACTGTGGCCCAGTAACTTCTGACTGCCCTTTGACCCCACAGACTGGCACATATATGTCATCAGACTATAGCACCGTGGTACATATGCACACATGTGCATGTACACGTCAGCCAGTTTTTTATTCATTTATGTGCTAATACTGTTCAGCATCAGGATGTGATGTCGAAGGAGACTGGTGGAGAGCGCCGAAGTCTCTGGTATTTCAAGACAAAACTAGAGACCTTTTCACACTCATATACTGCTCCAGGCAGATCTTCCACTGCAAATGCAAGTTATATGAGTCCAGCTGAAAACTGTTTAATTTTGGGTACTTGCTTTAGTCAAATGTTACCATTTGCAACTCTAAAAAAAAAAGCAAAGGGCAATTTCATACATTAACACTTTGGTAAAGTCGTTCTTTCACACCGTACATTTCCGTAAGTTTCTCTCTCCTTGTAAGTTATCCGGTGTGAAGGCCAAGTGGAGTCAGGTCCACACTGTGCATCTTACAGTTGTGTAGCCAGAGTAGAGAGGTGTCCACACAGACACAGGACGTAGACAACACCTGTGTGTAGCATCAAGTGTCCCCAGCAACGCCTATAGAATAATGTATAGATGCCCCCAAACCGCAGAAACCACGAGGGGAATGAAAAGAGGAAGAGACGGGTTATGTCAGAGATACAAATGGTTTCCTGCTCAAGACCTGCAATAAATTTAAACAAAAGTATTATTACAAACATTCCAGGTCCTACCGATATTGGAACTCAGATTGCTGGATTCAGAGTCCAGAGTGCTAATCATTACACGATGGAACCAACGTCCACGATCCTCAACCCTAGGAGTCCTGAAGCAGTGTCAGTCACCACCTACTGTCTATCGCTTGAATTCGTTCACACTGTAAATCAAACATGACAAATCCAACAGCACAACTAAAATGTGTATTTCACAAGTAATAACATAAAAACAGAAGTATACTTTTGCTGATGCAGAAACAAAGAAAACGTCTCGTCTGATGCTTCGAAATCTCCATTTAGCATGGCCCCTTAACTAACCACCAAGAGTCTTTGCACGGCTGGGAACCTTTGTAAAAGAGTCAGTGGGTCACTGTGAATGCGGCAGATCTTCACCCCTGTATTTCTTACAAAGAAGCAGAGTTTTATTCCAGGTACAGGAGGCATCTCTGGTATCTGATACTACCGGTAGTGTTCAGCCTACCCTCTCTGAGAGAGCAGCAGTGAGGGTACAAAGCACACTGGTTGCAAAATGTGGACACTGCAAACAACAGCTGCAATATCACAGATGATATAAAACACATAAAGTACTCAAGTCTTATACTAGATACAACACAGCAGGGAAATCATGTCATAAAACAAATGATGAACCCACAGTATGGAAGGGGCAGGTAATAAAATGCGAATTTCCCATGGTGGGACCACAGTCAATTGCTGCCTTCTTCTCTGTGCCCCGGTCTCTTTATATAATCTGTACTTTTTGTTGTGCAATAAAAGAAAAACAAGGAATAACCCTTCATAGTATTAATGTACAGGTCAAGGGCTGGGGAGAGAGGGCAGTAGATCTGGGGGTCGGTGTAAACCTCTGACGGCATTAGATGGAAGCAGAAGACAAAGCAAGTGACATTTATTAAGACTTTAGGTGCATTTAGGTTTATAGAAAAAAACTGAGAAAGATTAAAATGTCTGAGTAGTGAAAAAAAAAAGATGGAGTTCCCATACCGGGTGTTGAACCCGGGCGAAAACCAGGAATCCTAACCACTAGACCATATGGGAACTGTGAACTCATCATACAGCTCAGTGTATGTGAGGTGTCTCCTAGGTCACACTGCATTCCGTACACTGAGAGTTATATTCTTCTTCTCAGTAGTACACAATCAATTGGGGGTAACAGACACTTCCTTCTGACAAAAGAGAAGGAATGACCAGAAGTCATCATTTCTGCCACAACCTGTAGGTCTCATTATTTACAACCTTAGAGCTTCTACACATACACAGAGCCCAGGACACGGAGGACAGCAGCAGTCCCTGCATTCACTATTACTAACCCCTCCCCTTGAGCCAGACAAAGCCACGCCCCATCCGTAGGACACTCCTGGGTTTCCTCACCAGACTGATGGCCCCACAGACCCCTCTCCAGTTATCTTCCAGCTGCTTCCTTGACGACACTCCCCTGCACCTGTCACAGGCTCCAGACTGCCCTCCTGGGGCTCGAGTTATACTCCTTCTCTATCTACTAACAGCACCGACTCCAGTCCTGACACTGGATTGGTTCACACAGAGAAGAAACAGCTCAGAAGTAGTCTGGGTTGTTCCCAGGTACCTGCATCTTCACAGAGTGTACGCCAGGGGGCAGCACAGCCAAAGCACTCACAGCCCACAAGGCTACAAATCATCAATCGGATGTCAGCAGCCTTGTCAGAGGCGCAGAGACTAGTAATTCCACAATATTTTGGGACAGCAGAGGAAGAAGCAAGTGCTGAGCTGAAGTGGTCACTGCTGTTTTGTCACAACACCAGACATATGTTCTTAAAAGCATGTAAGCGCACATTCTTAGGCATTCTCGGTCGTCTTCTCCCTTTCTGACATTATACCAATTGTATACACCCGAATGGAGAAAAGTAAAAATATAAGGTACTAGGAATATGCGCCAAAGGTAGGCAAATTAAACATTTCAAGTACAAATATTACCATATTTATTGATGTAAAATGTAAACAAGTTAGACTGAAAATATGTGTGTGTGTTTACAAAGGATGTCTAAAGTGTATGCTGTGAGGTCAGGTTGCAGTTCACTACTTGCACTTGTGCCTTTCACAAGCGTGAGTACCCAGTTACACTAATGTCTGCTCTGACTTGTTATTCTGAGAGTCATGTGCTAAAGGGGGGCTTCCACCCTAGTTTGAGGGACCAGAGTACGAATGCCCCAGGGCACAGGAAGTACACAGTCCTCATTGATACAACTGTGGCCCAGTAACTTCTGACTGCCCTTTGACCCCACAGACTGGCACATATATGTCATCAGACTATGGCACCGTGGTACATATGCACACATGTGCATGTACACGTCAGCCAGTTTTTCATTCATTTATGTGCTAATACTGTTCTGCATCAGGATGTGATGTCGAAGGAGACTGGTGGAGAGCGCCGAAGTCTCTGGTATTTCAAGACAAAACTAGAGACCTTTTCACACTCATATACTGCTCCAGGCAGATCTTCCACTGCAAATGCAAGTTATATGAGTCCAGCTGAAAACTGTTTAATTTTGGGTACTTGCTTTAGTCAAATGTTACCATTTGCAACTCACAAAAAAAAAGCAAAGGGCAATTTCATACATTAACACTTTGGTAAAGTCGTTCTTTCACACCGTACATTTCCGTAAGTTTCTCTCTCCTTGTAAGTTATCCGGTGTGAAGGCCAAGTGGAGTCAGGTCCACACTGTGCATCTTACAGTTGTGTAGCCAGAGTAGAGAGGTGTCCACACAGACACAGGACGTAGACAACACCTGTGTGTAGCATCAAGTGTCCCCAGCAACGCCTATAGAATAATGTATAGATGCCCCCAAACCGCAGAAACCACGAGGGGAATGAAAAGAGGAAGAGACGGGTTATGTCAGAGATACAAATGGTTTCCTGCTCAAGACCTGCAATAAATTTAAACAAAAGTATTATTACAAACATTCCAGGTCCTACCGATATTGGAACTCAGATTGCTGGATTCAGAGTCCAGAGTGCTAATCATTACACGATGGAACCAACGTCCACGATCCTCAACCCTAGGAGTCCTGAAGCAGTGTCAGTCACCACCTACTGTCTATCGCTTGAATTCGTTCACACTGTAAATCAAACATGACAAATCCAACAGCACAACTAAAATGTGTATTTCACAAGTAATAACATAAAAACAGAAATATACTTTTGCTGATGCAGAAACAAAGAAAACGTCTCGTCTGATGCTTCGAAATCTCCATTTAGCATGGCCCCTTAACTAACCACCAAGAGTCTTTGCACGGCTGGGAACCTTTGTAAAAGAGTCAGTGGGTCACTGTGAATGCAGCAGATCTTCACCCCTGTATTTCTTACAAAGAAGCAGAGTTTTATTCCAGGTACAGGAGGCATCTCTGGTGTCTGATACTAAAGGTAGTGTTCAGCCTACCCTCTCTGAGAGAGCAGCAGTGAGGGTACAAAGCACACTGGTTGCAAAATGTGGACACTGCAAACAACAGCTGCAATATCACAGATGATATAAAACACATAAAGTACTCAAGTCTTATACTAGATACAACACAGCAGGGAAATCATGTCATAAAACAAATGATGAACCCACAGTATGGAAGGGGCAGGTAATAAAATGCGAATTTCCCATGGTGGGACCACAGTCAATTGCTGCCTTCTTCTCTGTGCCCCGGTCTCTTTATATAATCTGTACTTTTTGTTGTGCAATAAAAGAAAAACAAGGAATAACCCTTTATAGTATTAATGTACAGGTCAAGGGCTGGGGAGAGAGGGCAGTAGATCTGGGGGTCGGTGTAAACCTCTGACGGCATTAGATGGAAGCAGAAGACAAAGCAAGTGACATTTATTAAGACTTTAGGTGCATTTAGGTTTATAGAAAAAAACTGAGAAAGATTAAAATGTCTGAGTAGTGAAAAAAAATAAATAGAGATCCCATACCGGGAGTTGACCCCGGGCCGCCTGGGTGAAAACCAGGAATCCTAACTGCTAGACCATATGGAAACTGTGAACTCATCATACAGCTCAGTGTATGTGAGGTGTCTCCTAGGTCACAGTGCATTCCGTACACTGAGAGTTATATTCTTCTTCTCAGTAGTACACAATCAATTGGGGTAACAGACACCTCACTTCTGACAAAAGAGAAGGAATCACCAGAAGTCATCATTTCTGCCACAACCTGTCAGGTCTCATTATTTACAACCTTAGAACTTCTACACATACACAGAGCCCAGGACACGGAGGACAGCAGCAGTCCCTGCTTTCACTATTACTAACCCCTCCCCTTGAGCCAGACAAAGCCACGCCCCATCCGTAGGACACTCCTGGGTTTCCTCACCAGACTGATGGCCCCACAGACCCCTCTCCAGTTATCTTCCAGCTGCTTCCTTGACGACACTCCCCTGCACCTGTCACAGGCTCCAGGCTGCCCTCCTGGGGCTCGAGTTATACTCCTTCTCTATCTACTAACAGCACCGACTCCAGTCCTGACACTGGATTGGTTCAAACAGAGAAGAAACAGCTCAGAAGTAGTCTGTGTTGTTCCCAGGTACCTGCATCTTCACAGAGTGACTGCCAGGGGGCAGCACAGCCAAAGCACTCACAGCCCACAAGCCTACAAATCATCAATTGGATGTCAGCAGCCTTGTCAGAGGCGCAGAGACTAGTAATTCCACAATATTTTGGGACAGCAGAGGAAGAAGCAAGTGCTGAGCTGAAGTGGTCACTGCTGTTTTGTCACAACACCAGACATATGTTCTTAAAAGCATGTAAGCGCACATTCTTAGGCATTCTCGGTCGTCTTCTCCCTTTCTGACATTATACCAATTGTATACACCCGAATGGAGAAAAGTTAAAATATAAGGTACTAGGAATATGCGCCAAAGGTAGGCAAATTAAACATTTCAAGTACAAATATTACCATATTTATTGATGTAAAATGTAAACAAGTTAGACTGAAAATATGTGTGTGTGTTTACAAAGGATGTCTAAAGTGTATGCTGTGAGGTCAGGTTGCAGTTCACTACTTGCACTTGTGCCTTTCACAAGTGTGAGTACCCAGTTACACTAATGTCTGCTCTGACTTGTTATTCTGAGAGTCATGTGCTAAAGGGGGGCTTCCACCCTAGTTTGAGGGACCAGAGTACGAATGCCCCAGGGCACAGGAAGTACACAGTCCTCATTGATACAACTGTGGCCCAGTAACTTCTGACTGCCCTTTGACCCCACAGACTGGCACATATATGTCATCAGACTATGGCACCGTGGTACATATGCACACATGTGCATGTACACGTCAGCCAGTTTTTCATTCATTTATGTGCTAATACTGTTCAGCATCAGGATGTGATGTCGAAGGAGACTGGTGGAGAGCGCCGAAGTCTCTGGTATTTCAAGACAAAACTAGAGACCTTTTCACACTCATATACTGCTCCAGGCAGATCTTCCACTGCAAATGCAAGTTATATGAGTCCAGCTGAAAACTGTTTAATTTTGGGTACTTGCTTTAGTCAAATGTTACCATTTGCAACTCACAAAAAAAAAGCAAAGGGCAATTTCATACATTAACACTTTGGTAAAGTCGTTCTTTCACACCGTACATTTCCGTAAGTTTCTCTCTCCTTGTAAGTTATCCGGTGTGAAGGCCAAGTGGAGTCAGGTCCACACTGTGCATCTTACAGTTGTGTAGCCAGAGTAGAGAGGTGTCCACACAGACACAGGACGTAGACAACACCTGTGTGTAGCATCAAGTGCCCCCAGCAACGCCTATAGAATAATGTATAGATGCCCCCAAACCGCAGAAACCACGAGGGGAATGAAAAGAGGAAGAGACGGGTTATGTCAGAGATACAAATGGTTTCCTGCTCAAGACCTGCAATAAATTTAAACAAAAGTATTATTACAAACATTCCAGGTCCTACCGATATTGGAACTCAGATTGCTGGATTCAGAGTCCAGAGTGTTAATCATTACACGATGGAACCAACGTCCACGATCCTCAACCCTAGGAGTCCTAAAGCAGTGTCAGTCACCACCTACTGTCTATCGCTTGAATTCGTTCACACTGTAAATCAAACATGACAAATCCAACAGCACAACTAAAATGTGTATTTCACAAGTAATAACATAAAAACAGAAATATACTTTTGCTGATGCAGAAACAAAGAAAACGTCTCGTCTGATGCTTCGAAATCTCCATTTAGCATGGCCCCTTAACTAACCACCAAGAGTCTTTGCACGGCTGGGAACCTTTGTAAAAGAGTCAGTGGGTCACTGTGAATGCAGCAGATCTTCACCCCTGTATTTCTTACAAAGAAGCAGAGTTTTATTCCAGGTACAGGAGGCATCTCTGGTGTCTGATACTACCGGTAGTGTTCAGCCTACCCTCTCTGAGAGAGCAGCAGTGAGGGTACAAAGCACACTGGTTGCAAAATGTGGACACTGCAAACAACAGCTGCAATATCACAGATGATATAAAACACATAAAGTACTCAAGTCTTATACTAGATACAACACAGCAGGGAAATCATGTCATAAAACAAATGATGAACCCACAGTATGGAAGGGGCAGGTAATAAAATGCGAATTTCCCATGGTGGGACCACAGTCAATTGCTGCCTTCTTCTCTGTGCCCCGGTCTCATTATATAATCTGTACTTTTTGTTGTGCAATAAAAGAAAAACAAGGAATAACCCTTCATAGTATTAATGTACGGTCTCTTTATATAATCTGTACTTTTTGTTGTGCAATAAAAGAAAAACAAGGAATAACCCTTCATAGTATTAATGTACAGGTCAAGGGCTGGGGAGAGAGGGCAGTAGATCTGGGGGTCGGTGTAAACCTCTGACGGCATTAGATGGAAGCAGAAGACAAAGCAAGTGACATTTATTAAGACTTTAGGTGCATTTAGGTTTATAGAAAAAAACTGAGAAAGATTAAAATGTCTGAGTAGTGAAAAAAAAAAGATGGAGTTCCCATACCGGGTGTTGAACCCGGGCGAAAACCAGGAATCCTAACCACTAGACCATATGGGAACTGTGAACTCATCATACAGCTCAGTGTATGTGAGGTGTCTCCTAGGTCACACTGCATTCCGTACACTGAGAGTTATATTCTTCTTCTCAGTAGTACACAATCAATTGGGGGTAACAGACACTTCCTTCTGACAAAAGAGAAGGAATGACCAGAAGTCATCATTTCTGCCACAACCTGTAGGTCTCATTATTTACAACCTTAGAGCTTCTACACATACACAGAGCCCAGGACACGGAGGACAGCAGCAGTCCCTGCATTCACTATTACTAACCCCTCCCCTTGAGCCAGACAAAGCCACGCCCCATCCGTAGGACACTCCTGGGTTTCCTCACCAGACTGATGGCCCCACAGACCCCTCTCCAGTTATCTTCCAGCTGCTTCCTTGACGACACTCCCCTGCACCTGTCACAGGCTCCAGACTGCCCTCCTGGGGCTCGAGTTATACTCCTTCTCTATCTACTAACAGCACCGACTCCAGTCCTGACACTGGATTGGTTCACACAGAGAAGAAACAGCTCAGAAGTAGTCTGGGTTGTTCCCAGGTACCTGCATCTTCACAGAGTGTACGCCAGGGGGCAGCACAGCCAAAGCACTCACAGCCCACAAGGCTACAAATCATCAATCGGATGTCAGCAGCCTTGTCAGAGGCGCAGAGACTAGTAATTCCACAATATTTTGGGACAGCAGAGGAAGAAGCAAGTGCTGAGCTGAAGTGGTCACTGCTGTTTTGTCACAACACCAGACATATGTTCTTAAAAGCATGTAAGCGCACATTCTTAGGCATTCTCGGTCGTCTTCTCCCTTTCTGACATTATACCAATTGTATACACCCGAATGGAGAAAAGTAAAAATATAAGGTACTAGGAATATGCGCCAAAGGTAGGCAAATTAAACATTTCAAGTACAAATATTACCATATTTATTGATGTAAAATGTAAACAAGTTAGACTGAAAATATGTGTGTGTGTTTACAAAGGATGTCTAAAGTGTATGCTGTGAGGTCAGGTTGCAGTTCACTACTTGCACTTGTGCCTTTCACAAGCGTGAGTACCCAGTTACACTAATGTCTGCTCTGACTTGTTATTCTGAGAGTCATGTGCTAAAGGGGGGCTTCCACCCTAGTTTGAGGGACCAGAGTACGAATGCCCCAGGGCACAGGAAGTACACAGTCCTCATTGATACAACTGTGGCCCAGTAACTTCTGACTGCCCTTTGACCCCACAGACTGGCACATATATGTCATCAGACTATGGCACCGTGGTACATATGCACACATGTGCATGTACACGTCAGCCAGTTTTTCATTCATTTATGTGCTAATACTGTTCTGCATCAGGATGTGATGTCGAAGGAGACTGGTGGAGAGCGCCGAAGTCTCTGGTATTTCAAGACAAAACTAGAGACCTTTTCACACTCATATACTGCTCCAGGCAGATCTTCCACTGCAAATGCAAGTTATATGAGTCCAGCTGAAAACTGTTTAATTTTGGGTACTTGCTTTAGTCAAATGTTACCATTTGCAACTCACAAAAAAAAAGCAAAGGGCAATTTCATACATTAACACTTTGGTAAAGTCGTTCTTTCACACCGTACATTTCCGTAAGTTTCTCTCTCCTTGTAAGTTATCCGGTGTGAAGGCCAAGTGGAGTCAGGTCCACACTGTGCATCTTACAGTTGTGTAGCCAGAGTAGAGAGGTGTCCACACAGACACAGGACGTAGACAACACCTGTGTGTAGCATCAAGTGTCCCCAGCAACGCCTATAGAATAATGTATAGATGCCCCCAAACCGCAGAAACCACGAGGGGAATGAAAAGAGGAAGAGACGGGTTATGTCAGAGATACAAATGGTTTCCTGCTCAAGACCTGCAATAAATTTAAACAAAAGTATTATTACAAACATTCCAGGTCCTACCGATATTGGAACTCAGATTGCTGGATTCAGAGTCCAGAGTGCTAATCATTACACGATGGAACCAACGTCCACGATCCTCAACCCTAGGAGTCCTGAAGCAGTGTCAGTCACCACCTACTGTCTATCGCTTGAATTCGTTCACACTGTAAATCAAACATGACAAATCCAACAGCACAACTAAAATGTGTATTTCACAAGTAATAACATAAAAACAGAAATATACTTTTGCTGATGCAGAAACAAAGAAAACGTCTCGTCTGATGCTTCGAAATCTCCATTTAGCATGGCCCCTTAACTAACCACCAAGAGTCTTTGCACGGCTGGGAACCTTTGTAAAAGAGTCAGTGGGTCACTGTGAATGCAGCAGATCTTCACCCCTGTATTTCTTACAAAGAAGCAGAGTTTTATTCCAGGTACAGGAGGCATCTCTGGTGTCTGATACTAAAGGTAGTGTTCAGCCTACCCTCTCTGAGAGAGCAGCAGTGAGGGTACAAAGCACACTGGTTGCAAAATGTGGACACTGCAAACAACAGCTGCAATATCACAGATGATATAAAACACATAAAGTACTCAAGTCTTATACTAGATACAACACAGCAGGGAAATCATGTCATAAAACAAATGATGAACCCACAGTATGGAAGGGGCAGGTAATAAAATGCGAATTTCCCATGGTGGGACCACAGTCAATTGCTGCCTTCTTCTCTGTGCCCCGGTCTCTTTATATAATCTGTACTTTTTGTTGTGCAATAAAAGAAAAACAAGGAATAACCCTTTATAGTATTAATGTACAGGTCAAGGGCTGGGGAGAGAGGGCAGTAGATCTGGGGGTCGGTGTAAACCTCTGACGGCATTAGATGGAAGCAGAAGACAAAGCAAGTGACATTTATTAAGACTTTAGGTGCATTTAGGTTTATAGAAAAAAACTGAGAAAGATTAAAATGTCTGAGTAGTGAAAAAAAATAAATAGAGATCCCATACCGGGAGTTGACCCCGGGCCGCCTGGGTGAAAACCAGGAATCCTAACTGCTAGACCATATGGAAACTGTGAACTCATCATACAGCTCAGTGTATGTGAGGTGTCTCCTAGGTCACAGTGCATTCCGTACACTGAGAGTTATATTCTTCTTCTCAGTAGTACACAATCAATTGGGGTAACAGACACCTCACTTCTGACAAAAGAGAAGGAATCACCAGAAGTCATCATTTCTGCCACAACCTGTCAGGTCTCATTATTTACAACCTTAGAACTTCTACACATACACAGAGCCCAGGACACGGAGGACAGCAGCAGTCCCTGCTTTCACTATTACTAACCCCTCCCCTTGAGCCAGACAAAGCCACGCCCCATCCGTAGGACACTCCTGGGTTTCCTCACCAGACTGATGGCCCCACAAACCCCTCTCCAGTTATCTTCCAGCTGCTTCCTTGACGACACTCCCCTGCACCTGTCACAGGCTCCAGGCTGCCCTCCTGGGGCTCGAGTTATACTCCTTCTCTATCTACTAACAGCACCGACTCCAGTCCTGACACTGGATTGGTTCAAACAGAGAAGAAACAGCTCAGAAGTAGTCTGTGTTGTTCCCAGGTACCTGCATCTTCACAGAGTGACTGCCAGGGGGCAGCACAGCCAAAGCACTCACAGCCCACAAGCCTACAAATCATCAATTGGATGTCAGCAGCCTTGTCAGAGGCGCAGAGACTAGTAATTCCACAATATTTTGGGACAGCAGAGGAAGAAGCAAGTGCTGAGCTGAAGTGGTCACTGCTGTTTTGTCACAACACCAGACATATGTTCTTAAAAGCATGTAAGCGCACATTCTTAGGCATTCTCGGTCGTCTTCTCCCTTTCTGACATTATACCAATTGTATACACCCGAATGGAGAAAAGTTAAAATATAAGGTACTAGGAATATGCGCCAAAGGTAGGCAAATTAAACATTTCAAGTACAAATATTACCATATTTATTGATGTAAAATGTAAACAAGTTAGACTGAAAATATGTGTGTGTGTTTACAAAGGATGTCTAAAGTGTATGCTGTGAGGTCAGGTTGCAGTTCACTACTTGCACTTGTGCCTTTCACAAGCGTGAGTACCCAGTTACACTAATGTCTGCTCTGACTTGTTATTCTGAGAGTCATGTGCTAAAGGGGGGCTTCCACCCTAGTTTGAGGGACCAGAGTACGAATGCCCCAGGGCACAGGAAGTACACAGTCCTCATTGATACAACTGTGGCCCAGTAACTTCTGACTGCCCTTTGACCCCACAGACTGGCACATATATGTCATCAGACTATAGCACCGTGGTACATATGCACACATGTGCATGTACACGTCAGCCAGTTTTTTATTCATTTATGTGCTAATACTGTTCAGCATCAGGATGTGATGTCGAAGGAGACTGGTAGAGAGCGCCGAAGTCTCTGGTATTTCAAGACAAAACTAGAGACCTTTTCACACTCATATACTGCTCCAGGCAGATCTTCCACTGCAAATGCAAGTTATATGAGTCCAGCTGAAAACTGTTTAATTTTGGGTACTTGCTTTAGTCAAATGTTACCATTTGCAACTCACAAAAAAAAAGCAAAGGGCAATTTCATACATTAACACTTTGGTAAAGTCGTTCTTTCACACCGTACATTTCCGTAAGTTTCTCTCTCCTTGTAAGTTATCCGGTGTGAAGGCCAAGTGGAGTCAGGTCCACACTGTGCATCTTACAGTTGTGTAGCCAGAGTAGAGAGGTGTCCACACAGACACAGGACGTAGACAACACCTGTGTGTAGCATCAAGTGTCCCCAGCAACGCCTATAGAATAATGTATAGATGCCCCCAAACCGCAGAAACCACGAGGGGAATGAAAAGAGGAAGAGACGGGTTATGTCAGAGATACAAATGGTTTCCTGCTCAAGACCTGCAATAAATTAAAACAAAAGTATTATTACAAACATTCCAGGTCCTACCGATATTGGAACTCAGATTGCTGGATTCAGAGTCCAGAGTGCTAATCATTACACGATGGAACCAACGTCCACGATCCTCAACCCTAGGAGTCCTGAAGCAGTGTCAGTCACCACCTACTGTCTATCGCTTGAATTCGTTCACACTGTAAATCAAACATGACAAATCCAACAGCACAACTAAAATGTGTATTTCACAAGTAATAACATAAAAACAGAAATATACTTTTGCTGATGCAGAAACAAAGAAAACGTCTCGTCTGATGCTTCGAAATCTCCATTTAGCATGGCCCCTTAACTAACCACCAAGAGTCTTTGCACGGCTGGGAACCTTTGTAAAAGAGTCAGTGGGTCACTGTGAATGCAGCAGATCTTCACCCCTGTATTTCTTACAAAGAAGCAGAGTTTTATTCCAGGTACAGGAGGCATCTCTGGTGTCTGATACTACCGGTAGTGTTCAGCCTACCCTCTCTGAGAGAGCAGCAGTGAGGGTACAAAGCACACTGGTTGCAAAATGTGGACACTGCAAACAACAGCTGCAATATCACAGATGATATAAAACACATAAAGTACTCAAGTCTTATACTAGATACAACACAGCAGGGAAATCATGTCATAAAACAAATGATGAACCCACAGTATGGAAGGGGCAGGTAATAAAATGCGAATTTCCCATGGTGGGACCACAGTCAATTGCTGCCTTCTTCTCTGTGCCCCGGTCTCTTTATATAATCTGTACTTTTTGTTGTGCAATAAAAGAAAAACAAGGAATAACCCTTCATAGTATTAATGTACAGGTCAAGGGCTGGGGAGAGAGGGCAGTAGATCTGGGGGTCGGTGTAAACCTCTGACGGCATTAGATGGAAGCAGAAGACAAAGCAAGTGACATTTATTAAGACTTTAGGTGCATTTAGGTTTATAGAAAAAAACTGAGAAAGATTAAAATGTCTGAGTAGTGAAAAAAAAAAAATGGAGTTCCCATACCGGGAGTTGAACCCGGGCCGCCTGGATGAAAACCAGGAATCCTAACCGCTAGACCATATGGAAACTGTGAACTCATCATACAGCTCAGTGTATGTGAGGTGTCTCCTAGGTCACACTGCATTCCGTACACTGAGAGTTATATTCTTCTTCTCAGTAGTACACAATCAATTGGGGTAACAGACACCTCACTTCTGACAAAAGAGAAGGAATCACCAGAAGTCATCATTTCTGCCAAAACCTGTCAGGTCTCATTATTTACAACCTTAGAACTTCTACACATACACAGAGCCCAGGACACGGAGGACAGCAGCAGTCCCTGCATTCACTATTACTAACCCCTCCCCTTGAGCCAAACAAAGCCACGCCCCATCCGTAGGACACTCCTGGGTTTCCTCACCAGACTGATGGCCCCACAGACCCCTCTCCAGTTATCTTCAAGCTGCTTCCTTGACGACACTCCCCTGCACCTGTCACAGGCTCCAGGCTGCCCTCCTGGGGCTCGAGTTATACTCCTTCTCTATCTACTAACAGCACCGACTCCAGTCCTGACACTGGATTGGTTCAAACAGAGAAGAAACAGCTCAGAAGTAGTCTGTGTTGTTCCCAGGTACCTGCATCTTCACAGAGTGACTGCCAGGGGGCAGCACAGCCAAAGCACTCACAGCCCACAAGGCTACAAATCATCAATCGGATGTCAGCAGCCTTGTCAGAGGCGCAGAGACTAGTAATTCCACAATATTTTGGGACAGCAGAGGAAGAAGCAAGTGCTGAGCTGAAGTGGTCACTGCTGTTTTGTCACAACACCAGACATATGTTCTTAAAAGCATGTAAGCGCACATTCTTAGGCATTCTCGGTCGTCTTCTCCCTTTCTGACATTATACCAATTGTATACACCCGAATGGAGAAAAGTTAAAATATAAGGTACTAGGAATATGCGCCAAAGGTAGGCAAATTAAACATTTCAAGTACAAATATTACCATATTTATTGATGTAAAATGTAAACAAGTTAGACTGAAAATATGTGTGTGTGTTTACAAAGGATGTCTAAAGTGTATGCTGTGAGGTCAGGTTGCAGTTCACTACTTGCACTTGTGCCTTTCACAAGCGTGAGTACCCAGTTACACTAATGTCAGCTCTGACTTGTTATTCTGAGAGTCATGTGCTAAAGGGGGGCTTCCACCCTAGTTTGAGGGACCAGAGTACGAATGCCCCAGGGCACAGGAAGTACACAGTCCTCATTGATACAACTGTGGCCCAGTAACTTCTGACTGCCCTTTGACCCCACAGACTGGCACATATATGTCATCAGACTATAGCACCGTGGTACATATGCACACATGTGCATGTACACGTCAGCCAGTTTTTTATTCATTTATGTGCTAATACTGTTCAGCATCAGGATGTGATGTCGAAGGAGACTGGTAGAGAGCGCCGAAGTCTCTGGTATTTCAAGACAAAACTAGAGACCTTTTCACACTCATATACTGCTCCAGGCAGATCTTCCACTGCAAATGCAAGTTATATGAGTCCAGCTGAAAACTGTTTAATTTTGGGTACTTGCTTTAGTCAAATGTTACCATTTGCAACTCACAAAAAAAAAGCAAAGGGCAATTTCATACATTAACACTTTGGTAAAGTCGTTCTTTCACACCGTACATTTCCGTAAGTTTCTCTCTCCTTGTAAGTTATCCGGTGTGAAGGCCAAGTGGAGTCAGGTCCACACTGTGCATCTTACAGTTGTGTAGCCAGAGTAGAGAGGTGTCCACACACACACAGGACGTAGACAACACCTGTGTGTAGCATCAAGTGTCCCCAGCAACTCCTATAGAATAATGTATAGATGCCCCCAAACCGCAGAAACCACGAGGGGAATGAAAAGAGGAAGAGACGGGTTATGTCAGAGATACAAATGGTTTCCTGCTCAAGACCTGCAATAAATTAAAACAAAAGTATTATTACAAACATTCCAGGTCCTACCGATATTGGAACTCAGATTGCTGGATTCAGAGTCCAGAGTGCTAATCATTACACAATGGAACCAACGTCCACGATCCTCAACCCTAGGAGTCCTGAAGCAGTGTTAGTCACCACCTACTGTCTATCGCTTGAATTCGTTCACACTGTAAATCAAACATGACAAATCCAACAGCACAACTAAAATGTGTATTTCACAAGTAATAACATAAAAACAGAAATATACTTTTGCTGATGCAGAAACAAAGAAAACGTCTCGTCTGATGCTTCGAAATCTCCATTTAGCATGGCCCCTTTACTAACCACCAAGAGTCTTTGCACGGCTGGGAACCTTTGTAAAAGAGTCAGTGGGTCACTGTGAATGCAGCAGATCTTCACCCCTGTATTTCTTACAAAGAAGCAGAGTTTTATTCCAGGTACAGGAGGCATCTCTGGTGTCTGATACTACCGGTAGTGTTCAGCCTACCCTCTCTGAGAGAGCAGCAGTGAGGGTACAAAGCACACTGGTTGCAAAATGTGGACACTGCAAACAACAGCTGCAATATCACAGATGATATAAAACACATAAAGTACTCAAGTCTTATACTAGATACAACACAGCAGGGAAATCATGTCATAAAACAAATGATGAACCCACAGTATGGAAGGGGCAGGTAATAAAATGCGAATTTCCCATGGTGGGACCACAGTCAATTGCTGCCTTCTTCTCTGTGCCCCGGTCTCTTTATATAATCTGTACTTTTTGTTGTGCAATAAAAGAAAAACAAGGAATAACCCTTCATAGTATTAATGTACAGGTCAAGGGCTGGGGAGAGAGGGCAGTAGATCTGGGGGTCGGTGTAAACCTCTGACGGCATTAGATGGAAGCAGAAGACAAAGCAAGTGACATTTATTAAGACTTTAGGTGCATTTAGGTTCATAGAAAAAAACTGAGAAAGATTAAAATGTCTGAGTATTGAAAAAAAAAAGATGGAGTTCCCATACCGGGCGTTGAACCCGGGACACCTGGGTGAAAACCAGGAATCCTAACCACTAGACCATATGGGAAATGTGAACTCATCATACAGCTCAGTGTATGTGAGGTGTCTCCTAGGTCACACTGCATTCCGTACACTGAGAGTTATATTCTTCTTCTCAGTAGTACACAATCAATTGGGGTAACAGACCCTTCACTTCTGACAAAAGAGAAGGAATGACCAGAAGTCATCATTTCTGCCACAACCTGTAGGTCTCATTATTTACAACCTTAGAGCTTCTACACATACACAGAGCCCAGGACACGGAGGACAGCAGCAGTCCCTGCATTCACTATTACTAACCCCTCCCCTTGAGCCAGACAAAGCCACGCCCCATCCGTAGGACACTCCTGGGTTTCCTCACCAGACTGATGGCCCCACAGACCCCTCTCCAGTTATCTTCCAGCTGCTTCCTTGACGACACTCCCCTGCACCTGTCACAGGCTCCAGACTGCCCTCCTGGGGCTCGAGTTATACTCCTTCTCTATCTACTAACAGCACCGACTCCAGTCCTGACACTGGATTGGTTCAAACAGAGAAGAAACAGCTCAGAAGTAGTCTGTGTTGTTCCCAGGTACCTGCATCTTCACAGAGTGACTGCCAGGGGGCAGCACAGCCAAAGCACTCACAGCCCACAAGGCTACAAATCATCAATCGGATGTCAGCAGCCTTGTCAGAGGCGCAGAGACTAGTAATTCCACAATATTTTGGGACAGCAGAGGAAGAAGCAAGTGCTGAGCTGAAGTGGTCACTGCTGTTTTGTCACAACACCAGACATATGTTCTTAAAAGCATGTAAGCGCACATTCTTAGGCATTCTCGGTCGTCTTCTCCCTTTCTGACATTATACCAATTGTATACACCCGAATGGAGAAAAGTAAAAATATAAGGTACTAGGAATATGCGCCAAAGGTAGGCAAATTAAACATTTCAAGTACAAATATTACCATATTTATTGATGTAAAATGTAAACAAGTTAGACTGAAAATATGTGTGTGTGTTTACAAAGGATGTCTAAAGTGTATGCTGTGAGGTCAGGTTGCAGTTCACTACTTGCACTTGTGCCTTTCACAAGCGTGAGTACCCAGTTACACTAATGTCTGCTCTGACTTGTTATTCTGAGAGTCATGTGCTAAAGGGGGGCTTCCACCCTAGTTTGAGGGACCAGAGTACGAATGCCCCAGGGCACAGGAAGTACACAGTCCTCATTGATACAACTGTGGCCCAGTAACTTCTGACTGCCCTTTGACCCCACAGACTGGCACATATATGTCATGAGACTATGGCACCGTGGTACATATGCACACATGTGCATGTACACGTCAGCCAGTTTTTCATTCATTTATGTGCTAATACTGTTCAGCATCAGGATGTGATGTCGAAGGAGACTGGTGGAGAGCGCCGAAGTCTCTGGTATTTCAAGACAAAACTAGAGACCTTTTCACACTCATATACTGCTCCAGGCAGATCTTCCACTGCAAATGCAAGTTATATGAGTCCAGCTGAAAACTGTTTAATTTTGGGTACTTGCTTTAGTCAAATGTTACCATTTGCAACTCACAAAAAAAAAGCAAAGGGCAATTTCATACATTAACACTTTGGTAAAGTCGTTCTTTCACACCATACATTTCCGTAAGTTTCTCTCTCCTTGTAAGTTATCCGGTGTGAAGCCCAAGTGGAGTCAGGTCCACACTGTGCATCTTACAGTTGTGTAGCCAGAGTAGAGAGGTGTCCACACAGACACAGGACGTAGACAACACCTGTGTGTAGCATCAAGTGTCCCCAGCAACGCCTATAGAATAATGTATAGATGCCCCCAAACCGCAGAAACCACGAGGGGAATGAAAAGAGGAAGAGACGGGTTATGTCAGAGATACAAATGGTTTCCTGCTCAAGACCTGCAATAAATTTAAACAAAAGTATTATTACAAACATTCCAGGTCCTACCGATATTGGAACTCAGATTGCTGGATTCAGAGTCCAGAGTGCTAATCATTACACGATGGAACCAACGTCCACGATCCTCAACCCTAGGAGTCCTGAAGCAGTGTCAGTCACCACCTACTGTCTATCGCTTGAATTCGTTCACACTGTAAATCAAACATGACAAATCCAACAGCACAACTAAAATGTGTATTTCACAAGTAATAACATAAAAACAGAAATATACTTTTGCTGATGCAGAAACAAAGAAAACGTCTCGTCTGATGCTTCGAAATCTCCATTTAGCATGGCCCCTTAACTAACCACCAAGAGTCTTTGCACGGCTGGGAACCTTTGTAAAAGAGTCAGTGGGTCACTGTGAATGCAGCAGATCTTCACCCCTGTATTTCTTACAAAGAAGCAGAGTTTTATTCCAGGTACAGGAGGCATCTCTGGTGTCTGATACTACCGGTAGTGTTCAGCCTACCCTCTCTGAGAGAGCAGCAGTGAGGGTACAAAGCACACTGGTTGCAAAATGTGGACACTGCAAACAACAGCTACAATATCACAGATGATATAAAACACATAAAGTACTCAAGTCTTATACTAGATACAACACAGCAGGGAAATCATGTCATAAAACAAATGATGAACCCACAGTATGGAAGGGGCAGGTAATAAAATGCGAATTTCCCATGGTGGGACCACAGTCAATTGCTGCCTTCTTCTCTGTGCCCCGGTCTCTTTATATAATCTGTACTTTTTGTTGTGCAATAAAAGAAAAACAAGGAATAACCCTTCATAGTATTAATGTACAGGTCAAGGGCTGGGGAGAGAGGGCAGTAGATCTGGGGGTCGGTGTAAACCTCTGACGGCATTAGATGGAAGCAGAAGACAAAGCAAGTGACATTTATTAAGACTTTAGGTGCATTTAGGTTCATAGAAAAAAACTGAGAAAGATTAAAATGTCTGAGTATTGAAAAAAAAAAGATGGAGTTCCCATACCGGGCGTTGAACCCGGGCGAAAACCAGGAATCCTAACCACTAGACCATATGGGAAATGTGAACTTATCATACAGCTCAGTGTATGTGAGGTGTCTCCTAGGTCACTCTGCATTCCGTACACTGAGAGTTATATTCTTCTTCTCAGTAGTACACAATCAATTGGGGTAACAGACACTTCACTTCTGACAAAAGAGAAGGAATGACCAGAAGTCATCATTTCTGCCACAACCTGTAGGTCTCATTATTTTCAACCTTAGAGCTTCTACACATACACAGAGCCCAGGACACGGAGGACAGCAGCAGTCCCTGCATTCACTATTACTAACCCCTCCCCTTGAGCCAGACAAAGCCACGCCCCATCCGTAGGACACTCCTGGGTTTCCTCACCAGACTGATGGCCCCACAGACCCCTCTCCAGTTATCTTCCAGCTGCTTCCTTGACGACACTCCCCTGCACCTGTCACAGGCTCCAGACTGCCCTCCTGGGGCTCGAGTTATACTCCTTCTCTATCTACTAACAGCACCGACTCCAGTCCTGACACTGGATTGGTTCAAACAGAGAAGAAACAGCTCAGAAGTAGTCTGTGTTGTTCCCAGGTACCTGCATCTTCACAGAGTGACTGCCAGGGGGCAGCACAGCCAAAGCACTCACAGCCCACAAGGCTACAAATCATCAATCGGATGTCAGCAGCCTTGTCAGAGGCGCAGAGACTAGTAATTCCACAATATTTTGGGACAGCAGAGGAAGAAGCAAGTGCTGAGCTGAAGTGGTCACTGCTGTTTTGTCACAACACCAGACATATGTTCTTAAAAGCATGTAAGCGCACATTCTTAGGCATTCTCGGTCGTCTTCTCCCTTTCTGACATTATACCAATTGTATACACCCGAATGGAGAAAAGTAAAAATATAAGGTACTAGGAATATGCGCCAAAGGTAGGCAAATTAAACATTTCAAGTACAAATATTACCATATTTATTGATGTAAAATGTAAACAAGTTAGACTGAAAATATGTGTGTGTGTTTACAAAGGATGTCTAAAGTGTATGCTGTGAGGTCAGGTTGCAGTTCACTACTTGCACTTGTGCCTTTCACAAGCGTGAGTACCCAGTTACACTAATGTCTGCTCTGACTTGTTATTCTGAGAGTCATGTGCTAAAGGGGGGCTTCCACCCTAGTTTGAGGGACCAGAGTACGAATGCCCCAGGGCACAGGAAGTACACAGTCCTCATTGATACAACTGTGGCCCAGTAACTTCTGACTGCCCTTTGACCCCACAGACTGGCACATATATGTCATCAGACTATGGCACCGTGGTACATATGCACACATGTGCATGTACACGTCAGCCAGTTTTTCATTCATTTATGTGCTAATACTGTTCAGCATCAGGATGTGATGTCGAAGGAGACTGGTGGAGAGCGCCGAAGTCTCTGGTATTTCAAGACAAAACTAGAGACCTTTTCACACTCATATACTGCTCCAGGCAGATCTTCCACTGCAAATGCAAGTTATATGAGTCCAGCTGAAAACTGTTTAATTTTGGGTACTTGCTTTAGTCAAATGTTACCATTTGCAACTCACAAAAAAAAAGCAAAGGGCAATTTCATACATTAACACTTTGGTAAAGTCGTTCTTTCACACCGTACATTTCCGTAAGTTTCTCTCTCCTTGTAAGTTATCCGGTGTGAAGCCCAAGTGGAGTCAGGTCCACACTGTGCATCTTACAGTTGTGTAGCCAGAGTAGAGAGGTGTCCACACAGACACAGGACGTAGACAACACCTGTGTGTAGCATCAAGTGTCCCCAGCAACGCCTATAGAATAATGTATAGATGCCCCCAAACCGCAGAAACCACGAGGGGAATGAAAAGAGGAAGAGACGGGTTATGTCAGAGATACAAATGGTTTCCTGCTCAAGACCTGCAATAAATTTAAACAAAAGTATTATTACAAACATTCCAGGTCCTACCGATATTGGAACTCAGATTGCTGGATTCAGAGTCCAGAGTGCTAATCATTACACGATGGAACCAACGTCCACGATCCTCAACCCTAGGAGTCCTGAAGCAGTGTCAGTCACCACCTACTGTCTATCGCTTGAATTCGTTCACACTGTAAATCAAACATGACAAATCCAACAGCACAACTAAAATGTGTATTTCACAAGTAATAACATAAAAACAGAAATATACTTTTGCTGATGCAGAAACAAAGAAAACGTCTCGTCTGATGCTTCGAAATCTCCATTTAGCATGGCCCCTTAACTAACCACCAAGAGTCTTTGCACGGCTGGGAACCTTTGTAAAAGAGTCAGTGGGTCACTGTGAATGCAGCAGATCTTCACCCCTGTATTTCTTACAAAGAAGCAGAGTTTTATTCCAGGTACAGGAGGCATCTCTGGTGTCTGATACTACCGGTAGTGTTCAGCCTACCCTCTCTGAGAGAGCAGCAGTGAGGGTACAAAGCACACTGGTTGCAAAATGTGGACACTGCAAACAACAGCTGCAATATCACAGATGATATAAAACACATAAAGTACTCAAGTCTTATACTAGATACAACACAGCAGGGAAATCATGTCATAAAACAAATGATGAACCCACAGTATGGAAGGGGCAGGTAATAAAATGCGAATTTCCCATGGTGGGACCACAGTCAATTGCTGCCTTCTTCTCTGTGCCCCGGTCTCTTTATATAATCTGTACTTTTTGTTGTGCAATAAAAGAAAAACAAGGAATAACCCTTCATAGTATTAATGTACAGGTCAAGGGCTGGGGAGAGAGGGCAGTAGATCTGGGGGTCGGTGTAAACCTCTGACGGCATCAGATGGAAGCAGAAGACAAAGCAAGTGACATTTATGTGCATTTTAGGTGCATTTAGGTTTATAGAAAAAAACTGAAAAAGATTAAAATGTCTGAGTCGTGAAAAAAAAAAAATGGAGTTCCCATACCGTGAGAACCCGGGCCGCCTGGGTGAAAACCAGTAATCCTAACCACTAGACCATATGGGAACTGTGAACTCATCATACAGCTCAGTGTATGTGAGGTGTCTCCTAGGTCACATTGCATTCCGTACACTGAGAGTTATATTCTTCTTCTCAGTAGTACACAATCAATTGGGGTAACAGACACTTCACTTCTGACAAAAGAGAAGGAATGACCAGAAGTCATCATTTCTGCCACAACCTGTCAGGTCTCATTATTTACAACCTTAGAGCTTCTACACCTACACAGAGCCCAGGACACGGAGGACAGCAGCAGTCCCTGCATTCACTATTACTAACCCCTCCCCTTGAGCCAGACAAAGCCACGCCCCATCCGTAGGACACTCCTGGGTTTCCTCACCAGACTGATGGCCCCACAGACCCCTCTCCAGTTATCTTCCAGCTGCTTCCTTGACGACACTCCCCTGCACCTGTCACAGGCTCCAGGCTGCCCTCCTGGGGCTCGAGTTATACTCCTTCTCTATCTACTAACAGCACCGACTCCAGTCCTGACACTGGATTGGTTCAAACAGAGAAGAAACAGCTCAGAAGTAGTCTGTGTTGTTCCCAGGTACCTGCATCTTCACAGAGTGACTGCCAGGGGGCAGCACAGCCAAAGCACTCACAGCCCACAAGGCTACAAATCATCAATCGGATGTCAGCAGCCTTGTCAGAGGCGCAGAGACTAGTAATTCCACAATATTTTGGGACAGCAGAGGAAGAAGCAAGTGCTGAGCTGAAGTGGTCACTGCTGTTTTGTCACAACACCAGACATATGTTCTTAAAAGCATGTAAGCGCACATTCTTAGGCATTCTCGGTCGTCTTCTCCCTTTCTGACATTATACCAATTGTATACACCCGAATGGAGAAAAGTTAAAATATAAGGTACTAGGAATATGCGCCAAAGGTAGGCAAATTAAACATTTCAAGTACAAATATTACCATATTTATTGATGTAAAATGTAAACAAGTTAGACTGAAAATATGTGTGTGTTTACAAAGGATGTCTAAAGTGTATGCTGTGAGGTCAGGTTGCAGTTCACTACTTGCACTTGTGCCTTTCACAAGTGTGAGTACCCAGTTACACTAATGTCTGCTCTGACTTGTTATTCTGAGAGTCATGTGCTAAAGGGGGGCTTCCACCCTAGTTTGAGGGACCAGAGTACGAATGCCCCAGGGCACAGGAAGTACACAGTCCTCGTTGATACAACTGTGGCCCAGTAACTTCTGACTGCCCTTTGACCCCACAGACTGGCACATATATGTCATCAGACTATAGCACCGTGGTACATATGCCCACATGTGCATGTACACGTCAGCCAGTTTTTTATTCATTTATGTGCTAATACTGTTCAGCATCAGGATGTGATGTCGAAGGAGACTGGTGGAGAGCGCCGAAGTCTCTGGTATTTCAAGACAAAACTAGAGACCTTTTCACACTCATATACTGCTCCAGGCAGATCTTCCACTGCAAATGCAAGTTATATGAGTCCAGCTGAAAACTGTTTAATTTTGGGTACTTGCTTTAGTCAAATGTTACCATTTGCAACTCACAAAAAAAAAGCAAAGGGCAATTTCATACATTAACACTTTGGTAAAGTCGTTCTTTCACACCGTACATTTCCGTAAGTTTCTCTCTCCTTGTAAGTTATCCGGTGTGAAGGCCAAGTGGAGTCAGGTCCACACTGTGCATCTTACAGTTGTGTAGCCAGAGTAGAGAGGTGTCCACACAGACACAGGACGTAGACAACACCTGTGTGTAGCATCAAGTGTCCCCAGCAACGCCTATAGAATAATGTATAGATGCCCCCAAACCGCAGAAACCACGAGGGGAATGAAAAGAGGAAGAGACGGGTTATGTCAGAGATACAAATGGTTTCCTGCTCAAGACCTGCAATAAATTTAAACAAAAGTATTATTACAAACATTCCAGGTCCTACCGATATTGGAACTCAGATTGCTGGATTCAGAGTCCAGAGTGCTAATCATTACACGATGGAACCAACGTCCACGATCCTCAACCCTAGGAGTCCTGAAGCAGTGTCAGTCACCACCTACTGTCTATCGCTTGAATTCGTTCACACTGTAAATCAAACATGACAAATCCAACAGCACAACTAAAATGTGTATTTCACAAGTAATAACATAAAAACAGAAGTATACTTTTGCTGATGCAGAAACAAAGAAAACGTCTCGTCTGATGCTTCGAAATCTCCATTTAGCATGGCCCCTTAACTAACCACCAAGAGTCTTTGCACGGCTGGGAACCTTTGTAAAAGAGTCAGTGGGTCACTGTGAATGCAGCAGATCTTCACCCCTGTATTTCTTACAAAGAAGCAGAGTTTTATTCCAGGTACAGGAGGCATCTCTGGTGTCTGATACTAAAGGTAGTGTTCAGCCTACCCTCTCTGAGAGAGCAGCAGTGAGGGTACAAAGCACACTGGTTGCAAAATGTGGACACTGCAAACAACAGCTGCAATATCACAGATGATATAAAACACATAAAGTACTCAAGTCTTATACTAGATACAACACAGCAGGGAAATCATGTCATAAAACAAATGATGAACCCACAGTATGGAAGGGGCAGGTAATAAAATGCGAATTTCCCATGGTGGGACCACAGTCAATTGCTGCCTTCTTCTCTGTGCCCCGGTCTCTTTATATAATCTGTACTTTTTGTTGTGCAATAAAAGAAAAACAAGGAATAACCCTTTATAGTATTAATGTACAGGTCAAGGGCTGGGGAGAGAGGGCAGTAGATCTGGGGGTCGGTGTAAACCTCTGACGGCATTAGATGGAAGCAGAAGACAAAGCAAGTGACATTTATTAAGACTTTAGGTGCATTTAGGTTTATAGAAAAAAACTGAGAAAGATTAAAATGTCTGAGTAGTGAAAAAAAAAAAATAGAGTTCCCATACCGGGAGTTGAACCCGGGCCACCTGGGTGAAAACCAGGAATCCTAACCGCTAGACCATATGGAAACTGTGGACTCATCATACAGCTCAGTGTATGTGAGGTGTCTCCTAGGTCACACTGCATTCCGTACACTGAGAGTTATATTCTTCTTCTCAGTAGTACACAATCAATTGGGGTAACAGACACCTCACTTCTGACAAAAGAGAAGGAATCACCAGAAGTCATCATTTCTGCCACAACCTGTCAGGTCTCATTATTTACAACCTTAGAACTTCTACACATACACAGAGCCCAGGACACGGAGGACAGCAGCAGTCCCTGCTTTCACTATTACTAACCCCTCCCCTTGAGCCAGACAAAGCCACGCCCCATCCGTAGGACACTCCTGGGTTTCCTCACCAGACTGATGGCCCCACAGACCCCTCTCCAGTTATCTTCCAGCTGCTTCCTTGACGACACTCCCCTGCACCTGTCACAGGCTCCAGGCTGCCCTCCTGGGGCTCGAGTTATACTCCTTCTCTATCTACTAACAGCACCGACTCCAGTCCTGACACTGGATTGGTTCAAACAGAGAAGAAACAGCTCAGAAGTAGTCTGTGTTGTTCCCAGGTACCTGCATCTTCACAGAGTGACTGCCAGGGGGCAGCACAGCCAAAGCACTCACAGCCCACAAGCCTACAAATCATCAATTGGATGTCAGCAGCCTTGTCAGAGGCGCAGAGACTAGTAATTCCACAATATTTTGGGACAGCAGAGGAAGAAGCAAGTGCTGAGCTGAAGTGGTCACTGCTGTTTTGTCACAACACCAGACATATGTTCTTAAAAGCATGTAAGCGCACATTCTTAGGCATTCTCGGTCGTCTTCTCCCTTTCTGACATTATACCAATTGTATACACCCGAATGGAGAAATGTTAAAATATAAGGTACTAGGAATATGCGCCAAAGGTAGGCAAATTAAACATTTCAAGTACAAATATTACCATATTTATTGATGTAAAATGTAAACAAGTTAGACTGAAAATATGTGTGTGTGTTTACAAAGGATGTCTAAAGTGTATGCTGTGAGGTCAGGTTGCAGTTCACTACTTGCACTTGTGCCTTTCACAAGCGTGAGTACCCAGTTACACTAATGTCTGCTCTGACTTGTTATTCTGAGAGTCATGTGCTAAAGGGGGGCTTCCACCCTAGTTTGAGGGACCAGAGTACGAATGCCCCAGGGCACAGGAAGTACACAGTCCTCATTGATACAACTGTGGCCCAGTAACTTCTGACTGCCCTTTGACCCCACAGACTGGCACATATATGTCATCAGACTATAGCACCGTGGTACATATGCACACATGTGCATGTACACGTCAGCCAGTTTTTTATTCATTTATGTGCTAATACTGTTCAGCATCAGGATGTGATGTCGAAGGAGACTGGTAGAGAGCGCCGAAGTCTCTGGTATTTCAAGACAAAACTAGAGACCTTTTCACACTCATACACTGCTCCAGGCAGATCTTCCACTGCAAATGCAAGTTATATGAGTCCAGCTGAAAACTGTTTAATTTTGGGTACTTGCTTTAGTCAAATGTTACCATTTGCAACTCACAAAAAAAAAGCAAAGGGCAATTTCATACATTAACACTTTGGTAAAGTCGTTCTTTCACACCGTACATTTCCGTAAGTTTCTCTCTCCTTGTAAGTTATCCGGTGTGAAGGCCAAGTGGAGTCAGGTCCACACTGTGCATCTTACAGTTGTGTAGCCAGAGTAGAGAGGTGTCCACACAGACACAGGACGTAGACAACACCTGTGTGTAGCATCAAGTGTCCCCAGCAACGAATATAGAATAATGTATAGATGCCCCCAAACCGCAGAAACCACGAGGGGAATGAAAAGAGGAAGAGACGGGTTATGTCAGAGATACAAATGGTTTCCTGCTCAAGACCTGCAATAAATTAAAACAAAAGTATTATTACAAACATTCCAGGTCCTACCGATATTGGAACTCAGATTGCTGGATTCAGAGTCTAGAGTGCTAATCATTACACGATGGAACCAACGTCCACGATCCTCAACCCTAGGAGTCCTGAAGCAGTGTTAGTCACCACCTACTGTCTATCGCTTGAATTCGTTCACACTGTAAATCAAACATGACAAATCCAACAGCACAACTAAAATGTGTATTTCACAAGTAATAACATAAAAACAGAAATATACTTTTGCTGATGCAGAAACAAAGAAAACGTCTCGTCTGATGCTTCGAAATCTCCATTTAGCATGGCCCCTTAACTAACCACCAAGAGTCTTTGCACGGCTGGGAACCTTTGTAAAAGAGTCAGTGGGTCACTGTGAATGCAGCAGATCTTCACCCCTGTATTTCTTACAAAGAAGCAGAGTTTTATTCCAGGTACAGAAGGCATCTCTGGTGTCTGATACTACCGGTAGTGTTCAGCCTACCCACACTGAGAGAGCAGCAGTGAGGGTACAAAGCACACTGGTTGCAAAATGTGGACACTGCAAACAACAGCTGCAATATCACAGATGATATAAAACACATAAAGTACTCAAGTCTTATACTAGATACAACACAGCAGGGAAATCATGTCATAAAACAAATGATGAACCCACAGTATGGAAGGGGCAGGTAATAAAATGCGAATTTCCCATGGTGGGACCACAGTCAATTGCTGCCTTCTTCTCTGTGCCCCGGTCTCTTTATATAATCTGTACTTTTTGTTGTGCAATAAAAGAAAAACAAGGAATAACCCTTCATAGTATTAATGTACAGGTCAAGGGCTGGGGAGAGAGGGCAGTAGATCTGGGGGTCGGTGTAAACCTCTGACGGCATTAGATGGAAGCAGAAGACAAAGCAAGTGACATTTATTAAGACTTTAGGTGCATTTAGGTTTATAGAAAAAAACTGAGAAAGATTAAAATGTCTGAGTAGTGAAAAAAAAAAAATGGAGTTCCCATACTGGGAGTTGAACCCGGGCCGCCTGGGTGAAAACCAGGAATCCTAAGCCCTAGACCATATGGGAACTGTGAACTCATCATACAGCTCAGTGTATGTGAGGTGTCTCCTAGGTCACACTGCATTCCGTACACTGAGAGTTATATTCTTCTTCTCAGTAGTACACAATCAATTGGGGTAACAGACACTTCACTTCTGACAAAAGAGAAGGAATGACCAGAAGTCATCATTTCTGCCACAACCTGTCAGGTCTCATTATTTACAACCTTAGAGCTTCTACACCTACACAGAGCCCAGGACACGGAATACAGCAGCAGTCCCTGCATTCACTATTACTAACCCCTCCCCTTGAGCCAGACAAAGCCACGCCCCATCCGTAGGACACTCCTGGGTTTCCTCATCAGACTGATGGCCCCACAGACCCCTCTCCAGTTATCTTCCAGCTGCTTCCTTGACGACACTCCCCTGCACCTGTCACAGGCTCCAGGCTGCCCTCCTGGGGCTCGAGTTATACTCCTTCTCTATCTACTAACAGCACCGACTCCAGTCCTGACACTGGATTGGTTCAAACAGAGAAGAAACAGCTCAGAAGTAGTCTGTGTTGTTCCCAAGTACCTGCATCTTCACAGAGTGACTGCCAGGGGGCAGCACAGCCAAAGCACTCACAGCCCACAAGGCTACAAATCATCAATCGGATGTCAGCAGCCTTGTCAGAGGCGCAGAGACTAGTAATTCCACAATATTTTGGGACAGCAGAGGAAGAAGCAAGTGCTGAGCTGAAGTGGTCACTGCTGTTTTGTCACAACACCAGACATATGTTCTTAAAAGCATGTAAGCGCACATTCTTAGGCATTCTCGGTCGTCTTCTCCCTTTCTGACATTATACCAATTGTATACACCCGAATAGAGAAAAGTTAAAATATAAGGTACTAGGAATATGCGCCGAAGGTAGGCAAATTAAACATTTCAAGTACAAATATTACCATATTTATTGATGTAAAATGTAAACAAGTTAGACTGAAAATATGTGTGTGTGTTTACAAAGGATGTCTAAAGTGTATGCTGTGAGGTCAGGTTGCAGTTCACTACTTGCACTTGTGCCTTTCACAAGTGTGAGTACCCAGTTACACTAATGTCTGCTCTGACTTGTTATTCTGAGAGTCATGTGCTAAAGGGGGGCTTCCACCCTAGTTTGAGGGACCATAGTACGAATGCCCCAGGGCACAGGAAGTACACAGTCCTCATTGATACAACTGTGGCCCAGTAACTTCTGGCTGCCCTTTGACCCCACAGACTGGCACATATATGTCATCAGACTATAGCACCGTGGTACATATGCACATATGTGCATGTACACGTCAGCCAGTTTTTTATTCATTTATGTGCTAATACTGTTCAGCATCAGGATGTGATGTCGAAGGAGACTGGTGGAGAGCGCCGAAGTCTCTGGTATTTCACGACAAAACTAGAGACCTTTTCACACTCATATACTGCTCCAGGCAGATCTTCCACTGCAAATGCAAGTTATATGAGTCCAGCTGAAAACTGTTTATTTTTGGGTACTTGCTTTAGTCAAAGGTTACCATTTGCAAATCACAAAAAAAAAGCAAAGGGCAATTTCATACGTTAACACTTTGGTAAAGTCGTTCTTTCACACCGTACATTTCCGTAAGTTTCTCTCTCCTTGTAAGTTATCCGGTGTGAAGGCAAAGTGGAGTCAGGTCCACACTGTGCATCTTACAGTTGTGTAGCCAGAGTAGAGAGGTGTCCACACAGACACAGGACGTAGACAACACCTGTGTGTAGCATCACGTGCCTCCAGCAACGCCTATAGAATAATGTATAGATGCCCCCAAACCGCAGAAACCACGAGGGGAATGAAAAGAGGAAGAGACGGGTTATGTCAGAGATACAAATGGTTTCCTGCTCAAGACCTGCAATAAATTAAAACAAAAGTATTATTACAAACATTCCAGGTCCTACCGATATTGGAACTCAGATTGCTGGATTCAGAGTCCAGAGTGCTAATCATTACATGATGGAACCAATGTCCACGATCCTCAACCCTAGGAGTCCTGAAGCAGTGTCAGTCGCCACCTACTGTCTATCGCTTGAATTCGTTCACACTGTAAATCAAACATGACAAATCCAACAGCACAACTAAAATGTGTATTTCACAAGTAATAACATAAAAACAGAAATATACTTTTGCTGATGCAGAAACAAAGAAAACGTCTCGTCTGATGCTTTGAAATCTCCGTTTAGCATGGCCCCTTAACTAACCACCAAGAGTCTTTGCACGGCTGGGAACCTTTGTAAAAGGGTCAGTGGGTCACTGTGAATGCAGCAGATCTTCACCCCTGTATTTCTTACAAAGAAGCAGAGTTTTATTCCAGGTACAGGAGGCATCTCTGGTGTCTGATACTACCGTTAGTGTTCAGCCTACCCTCTCTGAGAGAGCAGCAGTGAGGGTACAAAGCACACTGGTTGCAAAATGTGGACACTGCAAACAACAGCTGCAATATCACAGATGATATAAAACACATAAAGTACTTAAGTCTTATACTAGATACAACACAGCAGGGAAATCATGTCATAAAACAAATGATGAACCCACAGTATGGAAGGGGCAGGTAATAAAATGCGAATTTCCCATGGTGGGACCACAGTCAATTGCTGCCTTCTTCTCTGTGCCCCGGTCTCTTTATATAATCTGTACTTTGTGTTGTGCAATAAAAGAAAAACAAGGAATAACCCTTCATAGTATTAATGTACAGGTCAAGGGCTGGGGAGAGAGGGCAGTAGATTTGGGGGTCGGTGTAAACCTCTGACGGCATTAGAAGGAAGCAGAAGGCAAAGCAAGTGACATTTATTAAGACTTTAGGTGCATTTAGGTTTATAGAAAAAAACTGAGAAAGATTCAAATGTCTGAGTAGTGAAAAAATAAAAATGGATATCCCATACCGGGAGTCGAACCCGGGCCCCCTGGGTGAAAACCAGGAATCCTAACCGCTAGACCATATGGGAACTGCGAACTTTTTACACAGCTTAGTGTATGTGAGGTGTCTCCCAAGGTCACAATGCATTCTGTACACTGAGAGTTATATTGTTCTTCTAAGTAGTACACAATCAATTGGGGTAACAGACACTTCACTTCTGACAAAAGAGAAGGAATGACCAGAAGTCATCATTTCTGCCACAACCTGTCAGGTCTCATTATTTACAACCTTAGAGCTTCTACACATACACAGAGCCCAGGACACGGAGGACAGCAGCAGTCCCTGCATTCACTATTACTAACCCCTCCCCTTGAGACAGACAAAGCCACGCCCCTCCCATAGGACACTCCTGGGTTTCCTCACCAGACTGATGGCCCCACAGACCCCTCTCCAGTTATCTTCCAGCTGCTTCCTTGACGACACTCCCCTGCACCTGTCACAGGCTCTAGGCTGCCCTCCTGGGGCTCGAGTTATACTCCTTCTCTATCTACTAACAGCACCGACTCCAGTCCTGACACTGGATTGGTTCACACAGAGAAGAAACAGCTCAGAAGTAGTCTGGGTTGTTCCCAGGTACCTGCATCTTCACAGAGTGACCGCCAGGGGGCAGCACAGCCAAAGCACTCACAGCCCACAAGGCTACGAGTCATCAATTGGATGTCAGCAGCCTTGTCAGAGGCACAGAGACTAGTAATTCCACAATATTTTGGGACAGCAGAGGAAGAAGCAAGTGCTGAGCTGAAGTGGTCACTGCTGTTTTGTCACAACACCAGACATATGTTCTTAAATGCATGTAATCGCACATTCTTAGGCATTCTCGGTCGTCTTCTCCCTTTCTGACATTATACCAATTGTATACACCCGAATGGAGAAAAGTTAAAATATAAGGTACTAGGAATATGCGCCAAAGGTAGGCAAATTAAACATTTCAAGTACAAATATTACCATATTTATTGATGTAAAATGTAAACAAGTTAGACTGAAAATATGTGTGTGTGTTTACAAAGGATGTCTAAAGTGTATGCTGTGAGGTCAGGTTGCAGTTCACTACTTGCACTTGTGCCTTTCACAAGTGTGAGTACCCAGTTACACTAATGTCTGCTCTGACTTGTTATTCTGAGAGTCATTTGCTAAAGGGGGGCTTCCAGCCTAGTTTGAGGGACCAGAGTACGAATGCCCCAGGGCACAGGAAGTACATAGTCCTCATTGATACAACTGTGGCCCAGTAACTTCTGACTGCCCTTTGACCCCACAGACTGGCACATATATGTCATCAGACTATAGCACCGTGGTACATATGCACACATGTGCATGTACACGTCAGCCAGTTTTTTATTCATTTATGTGTTAATACTGTTCAGCATCAGGATGTGATGTCGAAGGAGACTGGTGGAGAGAGCCGAAGTCTCTGGTATTTCAAGACAAAACTAGAGACCTTTTCACACTCATATACTGCTCCAGGCAGATCTTCCACTGCAAATGCAAGTTATATGAGTCCAGCTGAAAACTGTTTATTTTTGGGTACTTGCTTTAGTCAAAGGTTACCATTTGCAACTCACAAAAAAAAAGCAAAGGGCAATTTCATACATTAACACTTTGGTAAAGTCGTTCTTTCACACCGTACATTTCCGTAAGTTTCTCTCTCCTTGTAAGTTATCCGGTGTGAAGGCCAAGTGGAGTCAGCTCCACACTGTGCATCTTACAGTTGTGTAGCCACAGTAGAGAGGTGTCCACACAGACACAGGACGTAGACAACACCTGTGTGTAGCATCAAGTGTACCCAGCAACGCCTATAGAATAATGTATAGATGCCCCCAAACCGCAGAAACCACGAGGGGAATGAAAAGAGGAAGAGACGGGTTATGTCAGAGATACAAATGGTTTCCAGCTCAAGACCTGCAATAAATTAAAACAAAAGTATTATTACAAACATTCCAGGTCCTACCGATATTGGAACTCAGATTGCTGGATTCAGAGTCCAGAGTGCTAATCATTACACGATGGAACCAACGTCCACGATCCTCAACCCTAGGAGTCCTGAAGCAGTGTCAGTCACCAACTACTGTCTATCGATTGAATTCGTTGACACTGTAAATCAAACATGACAAATCCAACAGCACAACTAAAATGTGTATTTCACAAGTAATAACATAAAAACAGAAATATACTTTTGCTGATGCAGAAACAAAGAAAACGTCTCGTCTGATGCTTCGAAATCTCCATTTAGCATGGCCCCTTAACTAACCACCAAGAGTCTTTGCACGGCTGGGAACCTTTGTAAAAGAGTCAGTGGGTCACTGTGAATGCAGCAGATCTTCACCCCTGTATTTCTTACAAAGAAGCAGAGTTTTATTCCAGGTACAGGAGGCATCTCTGGTGTCTGATACTACCGGTAGTGTTCAGCCTACCCTCTCTGAGAGAGCAGCAGTGAGGGTACAAAGCACACTGGTTGCAAAATGTGGACACTGCAAACAACAGCTGCAATATCACAGATGATATAAAACACATAAAGTACTCAAGTCTTATACTAGATACAACACAGCAGGGAAATCATGTCATAAAACAAATTATGAACCCACAGTATGGAAGGGGCAGGTAATAAAATGCGAATTTTCCATGGTGGGACCACAGTCAATTGCTGCCTTCTTCTCTGTGCCCCGGTCTCTTTATATAATCTGTACTTTTTGTTGTGCAATAAAAGAAAAACAAGGAATAACCCTTCATAGTATTAATGTACAGGTCAAGGGCTGGGGAGAGAGGGCAGTAGATCTGGGGGTCGGTGTAAACCTCTGACGGCATTAGATGGAAGGAGAAGACAAAGCAAGTGACATTTATTAAGACTTTAGGTGCATTTAGGTTTATAGAAAAAAACTGAGAAAGATTAAAATGTCTGAGTAGTGAAAAAAAAAAAATGGAGTTCCCATACCGGGAGTTGAACCCGGGCCGCCTGGGTTAAAACCAGGAATCCTAACCGATAGACCATATGGGAACTGTGAACTCATCATACAGCTCAGTGTATGTGAGGTGTCTCCTAGGTCACACTGCATTCCGTACACTGAGAGTTATATTCTTCTTCTCAGTAGTACACAATCAATTGGGGTAACAGACACTTTACTTCTGACAAAAGAGAAGGAATGACCAGAAGTCATCATTTCTGCCACAACCTGTCAGGTCTCATTATTTACAACCTTAGAGCTTCTACACATACACAGAGCCCAGGACACGGAGGACAGCAGCAGTCCCTGCATTCACTATTACTAACCCCTCCCCTTGAGACAGACAAAGCCACGCCCCATCCGTAGGACACTCCTGGGTTTCCTCACCAGACTGATGGCCCCACAGACCCCTCTCCAGTTATCTTCCAGCTGCTTCCTTGACGACACTCCCCTGCACCTGTCACAGGCTCCAGGCTGCCCTCCTGGGGCTCGAGTTATACTCCTTCTCTATCTACTAACAGCACCGACTCCAGTCCTGACACTGGATTGGTTCACACAGAGAAGAAACAGCTCAGAAGTAGTCTGTGTTGTTCCCAGGTACCTGCATCTTCACAGAGTGACTGCCAGGGGGCAGCACAGCCAAAGCAATCACAGCCCACAAGGCTACAAATCATCAATCGGATGTCAGCAGCCTTGTCAGAGGCGCAGAGACTAGTAATTCCACAATATTTTGGGACAGCAGAGGAAGAAGCAAGTGCTGAGCTGAAGTGGTCACTGCTGTTTTGTCACAACACCAGACATATGTTCTTAAAAGCATGTAAGCGCACATTCTTAGGCATTCTCGGTCGTCTTCTCCCTTTCTGACATTATACCAATTGTATACACCCGAATGGAGAAAAGTTAAAATATAAGGTACTAGGAATATGCGCCAAAGGTAGGCAAATTAAACATTTCAAGTACAAATATTACCATATTTATTGATGTAAAATGTAAACAAGTTAGACTGAAAATATGTGTGTGTGTTTACAAAGGATGTCTAAAGTGTATGCTGTGAGGTCAGGTTGCAGTTCACTACTTGCACTTGTGCCTTTCACAAGCGTGAGTACCCAGTTACACTAATGTCTGATCTGACTTGTTATTCTGAGAGTCATGTGCTAAAGGGGGGCTTCCACCCTAGTTTGAGGGACCAGAGTACGAATGCCCCAGGGCACAGGAAGCACACAGTCCTCATTGATACAACTGTGGCCCAGTAACTTCTGACTGCCCTTTGACCCCACAGACTGGCACATATATATCATCAGACTATAGCACCGTGGTACATATGCACACATGTGCATGTACACGTCAGCCAGTTTTTTATTCATTTATGTGCTAATACTGTTCAGCATCAGGATGTGATGTCGAAGGAGACTGGTGGAGAGCGCCGAAGTCTCTGGTATTTCAAGACAAAACTAGAGACCTTTTCACACTCATATACTGCTCCAGGCAGATCTTCCACTGCAAATGCAAGTTATATGAGTCCAGCTGAAAACTGTTTATTTTTGGGTACTTGCTTTAGTCAAAGGTTACCATTTGCAACTCACAAAAAAAAAGCAAAGGGCAATTTCATACATTAACACTTTGGTAAAGTCGTTCTTTCACACCGTACATTTCCGTAAGTTTCTCTCTCCTTGTAAGTTATCCGGTGTGAAGGCCAAGTGGAGTCAGCTCCACACTGTGCATCTTACAGTTGTGTAGCCACAGTAGAGAGGTGTCCACACAGACACAGGACGTAGACAACACCTGTGTGTAGCATCAAGTGTACCCAGCAACGCCTATAGAATAATGTATAGATGCCCCCAAACCGCAGAAACCACGAGGGGAATGAAAAGAGGAAGAGACGGGTTATGTCAGAGATACAAATGGTTTCCAGCTCAAGACCTGCAATAAATTAAAACAAAAGTATTATTACAAACATTCCAGGTCCTACCGATATTGGAACTCAGATTGCTGGATTCAGAGTCCAGAGTGCTAATCATTACACGATGGAACCAACGTCCACGATCCTCAACCCTAGGAGTCCTGAAGCAGTGTCAGTCACCAACTACTGTCTATCGATTGAATTCGTTGACACTGTAAATCAAACATGACAAATCCAACAGCACAACTAAAATGTGTATTTCACAAGTAATAACATAAAAACAGAAATATACTTTTGCTGATGCAGAAACAAAGAAAACGTCTCGTCTGATGCTTCGAAATCTCCATTTAGCATGGCCCCTTAACTAACCACCAAGAGTCTTTGCACGGCTGGGAACCTTTGTAAAAGAGTCAGTGGGTCACTGTGAATGCAGCAGATCTTCACCCCTGTATTTCTTACAAAGAAGCAGAGTTTTATTCCAGGTACAGGAGGCATCTCTGGTGTCTGATACTACCGGTAGTGTTCAGCCTACCCTCTCTGAGAGAGCAGCAGTGAGGGTACAAAGCACACTGGTTGCAAAATGTGGACACTGCAAACAACAGCTGCAATATCACAGATGATATAAAACACATAAAGTACTCAAGTCTTATACTAGATACAACACAGCAGGGAAATCATGTCATAAAACAAATTATGAACCCACAGTATGGAAGGGGCAGGTAATAAAATGCGAATTTCCCATGGTGGGACCACAGTCAATTGCTGCCTTCTTCTCTGTGCCCCGGTCTCTTTATATAATCTGTACTTTTTGTTGTGCAATAAAAGAAAAACAAGGAATAACCCTTCATAGTATTAATGTACAGGTCAAGGGCTGGGGAGAGAGGGCAGTAGATCTGGGGGTCGGTGTAAACCTCTGACGGCATTAGATGGAAGGAGAAGACAAAGCAAGTGACATTTATTAAGACTTTAGGTGCATTTAGGTTTATAGAAAAAAACTGAGAAAGATTAAAATGTCTGAGTAGTGAAAAAAAAAAAATGGAGTTCCCATACCGGGAGTTGAACCCGGGCCGCCTGGGTGAAAACCAGGAATCCTAACCGATAGACCATATGGGAACTGTGAACTCATCATACAGCTCAGTGTATGTGAGGTGTCTCCTAGGTCACACTGCATTCCGTACACTGAGAGTTATATTCTTCTTCTCAGTAGTACACAATCAATTGGGGTAACAGACACTTCACTTCTGACAAAAGAGAAGGAATGACCAGAAGTCATCATTTCTGCCACAACCTGTCAGGTCTCATTATTTACAACCTTAGAGCTTCTACACATACACAGAGCCCAGGACACGGAGGACAGCAGCAGTCCCTGCATTCACTATTACTAACCCCTCCCCTTGAGACAGACAAAGCCACGCCCCATCCGTAGGACACTCCTGGGTTTCCTCACCAGACTGATGGCCCCACAGACCCCTCTCCAGTTATCTTCCAGCTGCTTCCTTGACGACACTCCCCTGCACCTGTCACAGGCTCCAGGCTGCCCTCCTGGGGCTCGAGTTATACTCCTTCTCTATCTACTAACAGCACCGACTCCAGTCCTGACACTGGATTGGTTCACACAGAGAAGAAACAGCTCAGAAGTAGTCTGTGTTGTTCCCAGGTACCTGCATCTTCACAGAGTGACTGCCAGGGGGCAGCACAGCCAAAGCACTCACAGCCCACAAGGCTACGAGTCATCAATTGGATGTCAGCAGCCTTGTCAGAGGCACAGAGACTAGTAATTCCACAATATTTTGGGACAGCAGAGGAAGAAGCAAGTGCTGAGCTGAAGTGGTCACTGCTGTTTTGTCACAACACCAGACATATGTTCTTAAAAGCATGTAAGCGCACATTCTTAGGCATTCTCGGTCGTCTTCTCCCTTTCTGACATTATACCAATTGTATACACCCGAATGGAGAAAAGTTAAAATATAAGGTACTAGGAATATGCGCCAAAGGTAGGCAAATTAAACATTTCAAGTACAAATATTACCATATTTATTGATGTAAAATGTAAACAAGTTAGACTGAAAATATGTGTGTGTGTTTACAAAGGATGTCTAAAGTGTATGCTGTGAGGTCAGGTTGCAGGTCACTACTTGCACTTGTGCCTTTCACAAGTGTGAGTACCCAGTTACACTAATGTCTGCTCTGACTTGTTATTCTGAGAGTCATGTGCTAAAGGGGGGCTTCCACCCTAGTTTGAGGGACCAGAGTACGAATGCCCCAGGGCACAGGAAGTACATAGTCCTCATTGATACAACTGTGGGCCAGTAACTTCTGACTGCCCTTTGACCCCACAGACTGGCACATATATGTCATCAGACTATACCACCGTGGTACATATGCACACATGTGCATGTACACGTCAGCCAGTTTTTTATTCATTTATGTGCTAATACTGTTCAGCATCAGGATGTGATGTCGAAGGAGACTGGTGGAGAGAGCTGAAGTCTCTGGTATTTCAAGATAAAACTAGAGACCTTTTCACACTCATATACTGCTCCAGGCAGATCTTCCACTGCAAATGCAAGTTATATGAGTCCAGCTGAAAACTGTTTATTTTTGGGTACTTGCTTTAGTCAAAGGTTACCATTTGCAACTCACAAAAAAAAAGCAAAGGGCAATTTCATACATTAACACTTTGGTAAAGTCGTTCTTTCACACCGTACATTTCCGTAAGTTTCTCTCTCCTTGTAAGTTATCCGGTGTGAAGGCCAAGTGGAGTCAGGTCCACACTGTGCATCTTAAAGTTGTGTAGCCACAGTAGAGAGGTGTCCACACAGACAGAGGAAGTAGACAACACCTGTGTGTAGCATCAAGTGTCCCCAGCAACGCCTATAGAATAATGTATAGATGCCCCCAAACCGCAGAAACCACGAGGGGAATGAAAAGAGGAAGAGACGGGTTATGTCAGAGATACAAATGGTTTCCTGCTCAAGACCTGCAATAAATTAAAACAAAAGTATTATTACAAACATTCCAGGTCCTACCGATATTGGAACTCAGATTGCTGGATTCAGAGTCCAGAGTGCTAATCATTACACGATGGAACCAACGTCCACGATCCTCAACCCTAGGAGTCCTGAAGCAGTGTCAGTCGCCACCTACTGTCTATCGCTTGAATTCGTTCACACTGTAAATCAAACATGACAATTCCAACAGCACAACTAAAATGTGTATTTCACAAGTAATAACATAAAAACAGAAATATACTTTTGCTGATGCAGAAACAAAGAAAACGTTTCGTCTGATGCTTCGAAATCTCCATTTAGCATGGCCCCTTAACTAACCACCAAGAGTCTTTGCACGGCTGGGAACCTTCGTAAAAGGGTCAGTGGGTCACTGTGAATGCAGCAGATCTTCACCCCTGTATTTCTTACAAAGAAGCAGAGTTTTATTCCAGGTACAGGAGGCATCTCTGGTGTCTGATACTACCGGTAGTGTTCAGCCTACCCTCTCTGAGAGAGCAGCAGTGAGGGTACAAAGCACACTGGTTGCAAAATGTGGACACTGCAAACAACAGCTGCAATATCACAGATGATATAAAACACATAAAGTACTCAAATCTTATACTAGAAACAACACAGCAGGGGAATCATGTCATAAAACAAATGATGAACCCACAGTATGGACGGGGCAGGTAATAAAATGCGAATTTCCCATGGTGGGACCACAGTCAATTGCTGCCTTATTCTCTGTGCCCCGGTCTCTTTATATAATCTGTACTTTTTGTTGTGCAATAAAAGAAAAACAAGGAATAACCCTTCATAGTATTAATGTACAGGTCAAGGGCTGGGGAGAGAGGGCTGTAGATTTGGGGGTCGGTGTAAACCTCTGACGGCATTAGATGGAAGCAGAAGACAAAGCAAGTGACATTTATGAAGACTTTAAGTGCATTTAGGTTTATAGAAAAAAACTGAGAAAGATTAAAATGTCTGAGTAGTGAAAAAAAAAGCAATGGATTTCCCATACCGGGATTCGAACCCGGGCTGCCTGGGTGAAAACCTGGAAACCTAACCACTAGTCCATATGGGAACTGTGAACTGTTTCTACACCTTAGTTTATGTGAGGTGTCTCCCAAGGTCACACTGCATTCCGTACACTGAGAGTTATATTCTTCTTCTCAGTAGTACACAATCAATTGGGGTAACAGACAGCTCACTTCTGACAAAAGAGAAGGAATGACCAGAAGTCATCATTTCTGCCACAACCTGTCAGGTCTCATTATTTACAACCTTAGAGCTTCTACACATACACAGAGCCCAGGACACGGAGGACAGCAGCAGTCCCTGCATTCACTATTACTAACCCCTCCCCTTGAGACAGACAAAGCCACGCCCCTCCCGTAGGACACTCCTGGGTTTCCTCACCAGACTGATGGCCCCACAGACCCCTCTCCAGTTATCTTCCAGCTGCTTCCTTGACTACACTCCCCTGCACCTGTCACAGGCTCCAGGCTGCCCTCCTGGGGCTCGAGTTATACTCCTTCTCTATCTACTAACAGCACCGACTCCAGTCCTGACACTGGATTGGTTCACACAGAGAAGAAACAGCTCAGAAGTAGTCTGGGTTGTTCCCACGTACCTGCATCTTCACAGAGTGACTGCCAGGGGGCAGCACAGCCAAAGCACTCACAGCCCACAAGGCTACAAATCATCAATTGGATGTCAGCAGCCTTGTCAAAGGCGCAGAGACTAGTAATTCCACAATATTTTGGGACAGCAGAGGAAGAAGCAAGTGCTGAGCTGAAGTGGTCACTGCTGTTTTGTCACAACACCAGACATATGTTCTTAAAAGCATGTAAGCATACATTCTTAGGCATTCTCTGTCGTCTTCTCCCTTTCTGACATTATACCAATTGTATACACCCGAATGGAGAAAAGTTAAAATATAAGGTACTAGGAATATGCGCCAAAGGTAGGCAAATTAAACATTTCAAGTACAAATATTACCATATTTATTGATGTAAAATGTAAACAAGTTAGACTGAAAATATGTGTGTGTGTTTACAAAGGATGTCTAAAGTGTATGCTGTGAGGTCAGGTTGCAGGTCACTACTTGCACTTGTGCCTTTCACAAGTGTGAGTACCCAGTTACACTAATGTCTGCTCTGACTTGTTATTCTGAGAGTCATGTGCTAAAGGGGGGCTTCCACCCTAGTTTGAGGGACCAGAGTACGAATGCCCCAGGGCACAGGAAGTACACAGTCCTCATTGATACAACTGTGGCCCAGTAACTTCTGACTGCCCTTTGACCCCACAGACTGGCACATATATGTCATCAGACTATAGCACCGTGGTACATATGCACATATGTGCATGTACACGTCAGCCAGTTTTTTATTCATTTATGTGCTAATACTGTTCAGCATCAGGATGTGATGTCGAAGGAGACTGGTGGAGAGCGCCGAAGTCTCTGGTATTTCAAGACAAAACTAGAGACCTTTTCACACTCATATACTGCTCCAGGCAGATCTTCCACTGCAAATGCAAGTTATATGAGTCCAGCTGAAAACTGTTTATTTTTGGGTACTTGCTTTAGTCAAAGGTTACCATTTGCAAATCACAAAAAAAAAGCAAAGGGCAATTTCATACATTAACACTTTGGTAAAGTCGTTCTTTCACACCAAACATTTCCGTAAGTTTCTCTCTCCTTGTAAGTTATCCGGTGTGAAGGCAAAGTGGAGTCAGGTCCACACTGTGCATCTTACAGTTGTGTAGCCAGAGTAGAGAGGTGTCCACACAGACACAGGACGTAGACAACACCTGTGTGTAGCATCACGTGCCTCCAGCAACGCCTATAGAATAATGTATAGATGCCCCCAAACCGCAGAAACCACGAGGGGAATGAAAAGAGGAAGAGACGGGTTATGTCAGAGATACAAATGGTTTCCTGCTCAAGACCTGCAATAAATTAAAACAAAAGTATTATTACAAACATTCCAGGTCCTACCGATATTGGAACTCAGATTGCTGGATTCAGAGTCCAGAGTGCTAATCATTACATGATGGAACCAATGTCCACGATCCTCAACCCTAGGAGTCCTGAAGCAGTGTCAGTCGCCACCTACTGTCTATCGCTTGAATTCGTTCACACTGTAAATCAAACATGACAAATCCAACAGCACAACTAAAATGTGTATTTCACAAGTAATAACATAAAAACAGAAATATACTTTTGCTGATGCAGAAACAAAGAAAACGTCTCGTCTGATGCTTTGAAATCTCCATTTAGCATGGCCCCTTAACTAACCACCAAGAGTCTTTGCACGGCTGGGAACCTTTGTAAAAGAGTCAGTGGGTCACTGTGAATGCAGCAGATCTTCACCCCTGTATTTCTTACAAAGAAGCAGAGTTTTATTCCAGGTACAGGAGGCATCTCTGGTGTCTGATACTACCGTTAGTGTTCAGCCTACCCTCTCTGAGAGAGCAGCAGTGAGGGTACAAAGCACACTGGTTGCAAAATGTGGACACTGCAAAAAACAGCTGCAATATCACAGATGATATAAAACACATAAAGTACTCAAGTCTTATACTAGATACAACACAGCAGGGAAATCATGTCATAAAGCAAATGATGAACCCACAGTATGGAAGGGGCAGGTAATAAAATGCGAATTTCCCATGGTGGGACCACAGTCAATTGCTGCCTTCTTCTCTGTGCCCCGGTCTCTTTATATAATCTGTACTTTGTGTTGTGCAATAAAAGAAAAACAAGGAATAACCCTTCATACTATTAATGTACAGGTCAAGGGCTGGGGAGAGAGGGCAGTAGATTTGGGGGTCGGTGTAAACCTCTGACGGCATTAGAAGGAAGCAGAAGGCAAAGCAAGTGACATTTATTAAGACTTTAGGTGCATTTAGGTTTATAGAAAAAAACTGAGAAAGATTCAAATGTCTGAGTAGTGAAAAAAAAAAAATGGATATCTCATACCGGGAGTCGAACCCAGGCCCCCTGGGTGAAAACCAGGAATCCTAACCGCTAGACCATATGGGAACTGCGAACTTTTTACACAGCTTAGTGTATGTGAGGTGTCTCCCAAGGTCACAATGCATTCCGTACACTGAGAGTTATATTGTTCTTCTAAGTAGTACACAATCAATTGGGGTAACAGACACCTCACTTCTGACAAAAGAGAAGGAATGACCAGAAGTCATAATTTCTGCCACAACCTGTCAGGTCTCATTATTTACAACCTTAGAGCTTCTACACATACACAGAGCCCAGGACACGGAGTACAGCAGCAGTCCCTGCATTCACTATTACTAACCCCTCCCCTTGAGCCAGACAAAGCCACGCCCCTCCCGTAGGACACTCCTGGGTTTCCTCACCAGACTGATGGCCCCACAGACCCCTCTCCAGTTATCTTCCAGCTGCTTCCTTGACGACACTCCCCTGCACCTGTCACAGGCTCCAGGCTGCCCTCCTGGGGCTCGAGTTATACTCCTTCTCTATCTACTAACAGCACCGACTCCAGTCCTGACACTGGATTGGTTCACACAGAGAAGAAACAGCTCAGAAGTAGTCTGGGTTGTTCCCAGGTACCTGCATCTTCACAGAGTGACCGCCAGGGGGCAGCACAGCCAAAGCACTCACAGCCCACAAGGCTACGAGTCATCAATTGGATGTCAGCAGCCTTGTCAGAGGCACAGAGACTAGTAATTCCACAATATTTTGGGACAGCAGAGGAAGAAGCAAGTGCTGAGCTGAAGTGGTCACTGCTGTTTTGTCACAACACCAGACATATGTTCTTAAAAGCATGTAAGCGCACATTCTTAGGCATTCTCGGTCGTCTTCTCCCTTTCTGACATTATACCAATTGTATACACCCGAATGGAGAAAAGTTAAAATATAAGGTACTAGGAATATGCGCCAAAGGTAGGCAAATTAAACATTTCAAGTACAAATATTACCATATTTATTGATGTAAAATGTAAACAAGTTAGACTGAAAATATGTGTGTGTGTTTACAAAGGATGTCTAAAGTGTATGCTGTGAGGTCAGGTTGCAGGTCACTACTTGCACTTGTGCCTTTCACAAGTGTGAGTACCCAGTTACACTAATGTCTGCTCTGACTTGTTATTCTGAGAGTCATGTGCTAAAGGGGGGCTTCCACCCTAGTTTGAGGGACCAGAGTACGAATGCCCCAGGGCACAGGAAGTACATAGTCCTCATTGATACAACTGTGGGCCAGTAACTTCTGACTGCCCTTTGACCCCACAGACTGGCACATATATGTCATCAGACTATACCACCGTGGTACATATGCACACATGTGCATGTACACGTCAGCCAGTTTTTTATTCATTTATGTGCTAATACTGTTCAGCATCAGGATGTGATGTCGAAGGAGACTGGTGGAGAGAGCTGAAGTCTCTGGTATTTCAAGATAAAACTAGAGACCTTTTCACACTCATATACTGCTCCAGGCAGATCTTCCACTGCAAATGCAAGTTATATGAGTCCAGCTGAAAACTGTTTATTTTTGGGTACTTGCTTTAGTCAAAGGTTACCATTTGCAACTCACAAAAAAAAAGCAAAGGGCAATTTCATACATTAACACTTTGGTAAAGTCGTTCTTTCACACCGTACATTTCCGTAAGTTTCTCTCTCCTTGTAAGTTATCCGGTGTGAAGGCCAAGTGGAGTCAGGTCCACACTGTGCATCTTACAGTTGTGTAGCCACAGTAGAGAGGTGTCCACACAGACACAGGACGTAGACAACACCTGTGTGTAGCATCAAGTGTCCCCAGCAACGCCTATAGAATAATGTATAGATGCCCCCAAACCGCAGAAACCACGAGGGAAATGAAAAGAGGAAGAGACGGGTTATGACAGAGATACAAATGGTTTCCAGCTCAAGACCTGCAATAAATTAAAACAAAAGTATTATTACAAACATTCCAGGTCCTACCGATATTGGAACTCAGATTGCTGGATTCAGAGTCCAGAGTGCTAATCATTACACGATGGAACCAACGTCCACGATCCTCAATCCTAGGAGTCCTGAAGCAGTGTCAGTCACCACCTACTGTCTATCGCTTGAATTCGTTGACACTGTAAATCAAACATGACAAATCCAACAGCACAACTAAAATGTGTATTTCACAAGTAATAACATAAAAACAGAAATATACTTTTGCTGATGCAGAAACAAAGAAAACATCTCGTCTGATGCTTCGAAATCTCCATTTAGCATGGCCCCTTAACTAACCACCAAGAGTCTTTGCACGGCTGGGAACCTTTGTAAAAGAGTCAGTGGGTCACTGTGAATGCAGCAGATCTTCACCCCTGTATTTCTTACAAAGAAGCAGAGTTTTATTCCAGGTACAGGAGGCATCTCTGGTGTCTGATACTACCGGTAGTGTTCAGCCTACCCTCTCTGAGAGAGCAGCAGTGAGGGTACAAAGCACACTGGTTGCAAAATGTGGACACTGCAAACAACAGCTGCAATATCACAGATGATATAAAACACATAAAGTACTCAAGTCTTATACTAGATAAAACACAGCAGGGAAATCATGTCATAAAACAAATGATGAACCCACAGTATGGAAGGGGCAGGTAATAAAATGCGAATTTCCCATGGTGGGACCACAGTCAATTGCTGCTTTCTTCTCTGTGCCCCGGTCTCTTTATATAATCTGTACTTTTTGTTGTGCAATAAAAGAAAAACAAGGAATAACCCTTCATAGTATTAATGTACAGGTCAAGGGCTGGGGAGAGAGGGCAGTAGATCTGGGGGTCGGTGTAAACCTCTGACGGCATTAGATGGAAGCAGAAGACAAAGCAAGTGACATTTATTAAGACTTTAGGTGCATTTAGGTTTATAGAAAAAAACTGAGAAAGATTAAAATGTCTGAGTAGTGAAAAAAAAAAAATGGAGTTCCCATACCGGGAGCTGAACCCGGGCCGCCTGGGTGAAAACCAGGAATCCTAACCGCTAGACCATATGGGAACTGTGAACTCATCATACAGCTCAGTGTATGTGAGGTGTCTCCGAGGTCACACTGCATTCCGTACACTGAGAGTTATATTCTTCTTCTCAGTAGTACACAATCAATTGGGGTAACAGACACTTCACTTCTGACAAAAGAGAAGGAATGACCAGAAGTCATCATTTCTGCCACAACCTGTCAGGTCTCATTATTTACAACCTTAGAGCTTCTACACATACACAGAGCCCAGGACACAGAGGACAGCAGCAGTCCCTGCATTCACTATTACTAACCCCTCCCCTTGAGACAGACAAAGCCACGCCCCATCCGTAGGACACTCCTGGGTTTCCTCACCAGACTGATGGCCCCACAGACCCCTCTCCAGTTATCTTCCAGCTGCTTCCTTGACGACACTCCCCTGCACCTGTCACAGGCTCCAGGCTGCCCTCCTGGGGCTCGAGTTATACTCCTTCTCTATCTACTAACAGCACCGACTCCAGTCCTGACACTGGATTGGTTCACACAGAGAAGAAACAGCTCAGAAGTAGTCTGTGTTGTTCCCAGGTACCTGCATCTTCACAGAGTGACTGCCAGGGGGCAGCACAGCCAAAGCACTCACAGCCCACAAGGCTACAAATCATCAATCGGATGTCAGCAGCCTTGTCAGAGGCGCAGAGACTAGTAATTCCACAATATTTTGGGACAGCAGAGGAAGAAGCAAGTGCTGAGCTGAAGTGGTCACTGCTGTTTTGTCACAACACCAGACATATGTTCTTAAAAGCATGTAAGCGCACATTCTTAGGCATTCTCGGTCGTCTTCTCCCTTTCTGACATTATACCAATTGTATACACCCGAATGGAGAAAAGTTAAAATATAAGGTACTAGGAATATGCGCCAAACGTAGGCAAATTAAACATTTCAAGTACAAATATTACCATATTTATTGATGTAAAATGTAAACAAGTTAGACTGAAAATATGTGTGTGTGTTTACAAAGGATGTCTAAAGTGTATGCTGTGAGGTCAGGTTGCAGTTCACTACTTGCACTTGTGCCTTTCACAAGCGTGAGTACCCAGTTACACTAATGTCTGCTCTGACTTGTTATTCTGAGAGTCTTGTGCTAAAGGGGGGCTTCCACCCTAGTTTGAGGGACCAGAGTACGAATGCCCCAGGGCACAGGAAGTACACAGTCCTCATTGATACAACTGTGGCCCAGTAACTTCTGACTGCCCTTTGACCCCACAGACTGGCATATATATGTCATCAGACTATAGCACCGTGGTACATATGCACACATGTGCATGTACACGTCAGCCAGTTTTTTATTCATTTATGTGCTAATACTGTTCAGCATCAGGATGTGATGTCGAAGGAGACTGGTGGAGAGCGCCGAAGTCTCTGGTATTTCAAGACAAAACTAGAGACCTTTTCACACTCATATACAGCTCCAGGCAGATCTTCCACTGCAAATGCAAGTTATATGAGTCCAGCTGAAAACTGTTTATTTTTGGGTACTTGCTTTAGGCAAATGTTACCATTTGCAACTCACAAAAAAAAAGCAAAGGGCAATTTCATACATTAACACTTTGGTAAAGTCGTTCTTTCACACCGTACATTTCCGTAAGTTTCTCTCTCCTTGTAAGTTATCCGGTGTGAAGGCCAAGTGGAGTCAGATCCACACTGTGCATCTTAAAGTTGTGTAGCCAGAGTATAGAGGTGTCCACACAGACACAGGACGTAGACAACACCTGTGTGTAGCATCAAGTGTCCCCAGCAACGCCTATAGAATAATGTATAGATGCCCCCAAACCGCAGAAACCACGAGGGGAATGAAAAGAGGAAGAGACGGGTTATGTCAGAGATACAAATGGTTTCCTGCTCAAGACCTGCAATAAATTAAAACAAAAGTATTATTACAAACATTCCAGGTCCTACCGATATTGGAACTCAGATTGCTGGATTCAGAGTCCAGAGTGCTAATCATTACACGATGGAACCAACGTCCACGATCCTCAACCCTAGGAGTCCTGAAGCAGTGTCAGTCGCCACCTACTGTCTATCGCTTGAATTCGTTCACACTGTAAATCAAACATGACAATTCCAACAGCACAACTAAAATGTGTATTTCACAAGTAATAACATAAAAACAGAAATATACTTTTGCTGATGCAGAAACAAAGAAAACGTCTCGTCTGATGCTTTGAAATCTCCATTTAGCATGGCCCCTTAACTAACCACCAAGAGTCTTTGCACGGCTGGGAACCTTCGTAAAAGGGTCAGTGGGTCACTGTGAATGCAGCAGATCTTCACCCCTGTATTTCTTACAAAGAAGCAGAGTTTTATTCCAGGTGCAGGAGGCATCTCTGGTGTCTGATACTACCGGTAGTGTTCAGCCTACCCTCTCTGAGAGAGCAGCAGTGAGGGTACAAAGCACACTGGTTGCAAAATGTGGACACTGCAAACAACAGCTGCAATATCACAGATGATATAAAACACATAAAGTACTCAAGTCTTATACTAGAAACAACACAGCAGGGGAATCATGTCATAAAACAAATGATGAACCCACAGTATGGACGGGGCAGGTAATAAAATGCGAATTTCCCATGGTGGGACCACAGTCAATTGCTGCCTTCTTCTCTGTGCCCCGGTCTCTTTATATAATCTGTACTTTTTGTTGTGCAATAAAAGAAAAACAAGGAATAACCCTTCATAGTATTAATGTACAGGTCAAGGGCTGGGGAGAGAGGGCTGTAGATTTGGGGGTCGGTGTAAACCTCTGACGGCATTAGATGGAAGCAGAAGACAAAGCAAGTGACATTTATGAAGACTTTAGGTGCATTTAGGTTTATAGAAAAAAACTGAGAAAGATTCAAATGTCTGAGTAGTGGAAAAAAAAAAAATGGATTTCCCATACCGGGATTCGAACCCGGGATGCCTGGGTGAAAACCTGGAATCCTAACCGCTAGACCATTTGGGAACTGTGAACTTTTTCTACAGCTTAGTGTATGTGAGGTGTCTCCCAAGGTCACCCTGCATTCCGTACACTGAGAGTTATATTCTTCTTCTCAGTAGTACACAATCAATTGGGGTAACAGACACCTCACTTCTGACAAAAGAGAAGGAATGACCAGAAGTCATCATTTCTGCCACAACCTGTCAGGTCTCATTATTTACAACCTTAGAGCTTCTACACATAAACAGAGCCCAGGACACGGAGGACAGCAGCAGTCCCTGCATTCACTATTACTAACCCCTCCCCTTGAGACAGACAAAGCCACGTCCCTCCCGTAGGACACTCCTGGGTTTCCTCACCAGACTGATGGCCCCACAGACCCCTCTCCAGTTATCTTCCAGCTGCTTCCTTGACGACACTCCCCTGCACCTGTCACAGGCTCCAGGCTGTCCTCCTGGGGCTCAAGTTATACTCCTTCTCTATCTACTAACAGCACCGACTCCAGTCCTGACACTGGATTGGTTCACACAGAGAAGAAACAGCTCAGAAGTAGTCTGGGTTGTTCCCAGGTACCTGCATCTTCACAGACTGACTGCCAGGGGGCAGCACAGCCAAAGCACTCACAGCCCACAAGGCTACAAATCATCAATTGGATGTCAGCAGCCATGTCAGAGGCGCAGAGACTAGTAATTCCACAATATTTTGGGACAGCAGAGTAAGAAGCAAGTGCTGAGCTGAAGTGGTCACTGCTGTTTTGTCACAACACCAGACATAAGTCCTTAAAAGCATGTAAGCGCACATTCTTAGGCATTCTCGGTCGTCTTCTCCCTTTCTGACATTATACCAATTGTATACACCCGAATGGAAAAAGTTAAAATATAAGGTACTAGGAATATGCGCCAAAGGTAGGCAAATTAAACATTTCAAGTACAAATATTACCATATTTATTGATGTAAAATGTAAACAAGTTAGACTGAAAATATGTGTGTGTGTTTACAAAGGATGTCTAAAGTGTATGCTGTGAGGTCAGGTTGCAGTTCACTACTTGCACTTGTGCCTTTCACAAGTGTGAGTACCCAGTTACACTAATGTCTGCTCTGACTTGTTATTCTGAGAGTCATGTGCTAAAGGGGGGCTTCCACCCTAGTTTGAGGGACCAGAGTACGAATGCCCCAGGGCACAGGAAGTACACAGTCCTCATTGATACAACTGTGGCCCAGTAACTTATGGCTGCCCTTTGACCCCACAGACTGGCACATATATGTCATCAGACTATAGCACCGTGGTACATATGCACATATGTGCATGTACACGTCAGCCAGTTTTTTATTCATTTATGTGCTAATACTGTTCAAAATCAGGATGTGATGTCGAAGGAGACTGGTGGAGAGCGCCGAAGTCTCTGGTATTTCAAGACAAAACTAGAGACCTTTTCACACTCATATACTGCTCCAGGCAGATCTTCCACTGCAAATGCAAGTTATATGAGTCCAGCTGAAAACTGTTTATTTTTGGGTACTTGCTTTAGTCAAAGGTTACCATTTGCAAATCACAAAAAAAAAGCAAAGGGCAATTTCATACGTTAACACTTTGGTAAAGTCGTTCTTTCACACCGTACATTTCCGTAAGTTTCTCTCTCCTTGTTCGTTATCCGGTGTGAAGGCAAAGTGGAGTCAGGTCCACACTGTGCATCTTACAGTTGTGTAGCCAGAGTAGAGAGGTGTCCACACAGACACAGGACGTAGACAACACCTGTGTGTAGCATCACGTGCCTCCAGCAACGCCTATAGAATAATGTATAGATGCCCCCAAACCGCAGAAACCACGAGGGGAATGAAAAGAGGAAGAGACGGGTTATGTCAGAGATACAAATGGTTTCCTGCTCAAGACCTGCAATAAATTAAAACAAAAGTATTATTACAAACATTCCAGGTCCTACCGATATTGGAACTCAGATTGCTGGATTCAGAGTCCAGAGGGCTAATCATTACATGATGGAACCAATGTCCACGATCCTCAACCCTAGGAGTCCTGAAGCAGTGTCAGTCGCCACCTACTGTCTATCGCTTGAATTCGTTCACACTGTAAATCAAACATGACAAATCCAACAGCACAACTAAAATGTGTATTTCACAAGTAATAACATAAAAACAGAAATATACTTTTGCTGATGCAGAAACAAAGAAAACGTCTCGTCTGATGCTTCGAAATCTCCATTTAGCATGGCCCCTTAACTAACCACCAAGAGTCTTTGCACGGCTGGGAACCTTTGTAAAAGGGTCAGTGGGTCACTGTGAATGCAGCAGATCTTCACCCCTGTATTTCTTACAAAGAAGCAGAGTTTTATTCCAGGTACAGGAGGCATCTCTGGTGTCTGATACTACCGGTAGTATTCAGCATACCCTCTCGGAGAGAGCAGCAGCGAGGGTACAAAGCACACTGGTTGCAAAATGTGGACACTGCAAACAACAGCTGCAATATCACAGATGATATAAAACACATAAAGTACTCAAGTCTTATACTAGATACAACACAGCAGGGAAATCATGTCATAAAACAAATGATGAACCCACAGTATGGAAGGGGCAGGTAATAAAATATGAATTTCCCATGGTGGGACCACAGTCAATTGCTGCCTTCTTCTCTGTGCCCCGGTCTCTTTATATAATCTGTACTTTGTATTGAGCAATAAAAGAAAAACAAGGAATAACCCTTCATAGTATTAATGTACAGGTCAAGGGCTGGGGAGAGAGGGCAGTAGATTTGGGGGTCGGTGTAAACCTCTGACGGCATTAGAGGGAAGCAGAAGACAAAGCAAGTGACATTTATTAAGACTTTAGGTGCATTTAGGTTTATAGAAAAAAACTGAGAAAGATTCAAATGTCTGAGTAGTGAAAAAACAAAAATGGATTTCCCATACCGGGAGTCGAACCCGGGCCCCCTGGGTGAAAACCAGGAATCCTAACCACTAGACCATATGGGAACTGTGAACTTTTTACACAGCTTAATGTATGTGAGGTGTCTCCCAAGGTCACAATGCATTCAGTACACTGAGAGTTATATTGTTCTTGTAAGTAGTACACAATCAATTGGGGTAACAGACACCTCACTTCTGACAAAAGAGAAGGAATGACCAGAAGTCATCATTTCTGCCACAACCTGTCAGGTCTCATTATTTACAACCTTAGAGCTTCTACACATACACAGAGCCCAGGACACGGAGTACAGCAGCAGTCCCTGCATTCACTATTACTAACCCCTCCCCTTGAGCCAGACAAAGCCACGCCCCTCCCGTAGGACACTCCTGGGTTTCCTCACCAGACTGATGGCCCAACAGACCCCTCTCCAGTTATCTTCCAGCTGCTTCCTTGACGACACTCCCCTGCACCTGTCACAGGCTCCAGGCTGCCCTCCTGGGGCTCGAGTTATACTCCTTCTCTATCTACTAACAGCACCAACTCCAGTCCTGACACTGGATTGGTTCACACAGAGAAGAAACAGCTCAGAAGTTGTCTGGGTTGTTCCCAGGTACCTGCATCTTCACAGAGTGACTGCCAGGGGGCAGCACAGCCAAAGCACTCACAGCCCACAAGGCTACAAATCATCAATCGGATGTCAGCAGCCTTGTCAGAGGCGCAGAGACTAGTAATTCCACAATATTTTGGGACAGCAGAGGAAGAAGCAAGTGCTGAGCTGAAGTGGTCACTGTTGTTTTGTCACAACACCAGACATATGTTCTTAAAAGCATGTAAGCGCACATTCTTAGGCATTCTCGGTCGTCTTCTCCCTTTCTGACATTATACCAATTGTATACACCCGAATGGAGAAAAGTTAAAATATAAGGTACTAGGAATATGCGCCAAAGGTAGGCAAATTAAACATTTCAAGTACAAATATTACCATATTTATTGATGTAAAATGTAAACAAGTTAGACTGAAAATATGTGTGTGTGTTTACAAAGGATGTCTAAAGTGTATGCTGTGAGGTCAGGTTGCAGTTCACTACTTGCACTTGTGCCTTTCACAAGTGTGAGTACCCATTTAAACTAATGTCTGCTCTGACTTGTTATTCTGAGAGTCATGTGCTAAAGGGGGGCTTCCAGCCTAGTTTGAGGGACCAGAGTACGAATGCCCCAGGGCACAGGAAGTACATAGTCCTCATTGATACAACTGTGGCCCAGTAACTTCTGACTGCCCTTTGACCCCACAGACTGGCACATATATGTCATCAGACTATAGCACCGTGGTACATATGCACACATGTGCATGTACACGTCAGCCAGTTTTTTATTCATTTATGTGCTAATACTGTTCAGCATCAGGATGTGATGTCGAAGGAGACTGGTGGAGAGAGCTGAAGTCTCTGGTATTTCAAGATAAAACTAGAGACCTTTTCACACTCATATACTGCTCCAGGCAGATCTTCCACTGCAAATGCAAGTTATATGAGTCCAGCTGAAAACTGTTTATTTTTGGGTACTTGCTTTAGTCAAAGGTTACCATTTGCAACTCACAAAAAAAAAGCAAAGGGCAATTTCATACATTAACACTTTGGTAAAGTCGTTCTTTCACACCGTACATTTCCGTAAGTTTCTCTCTCCTTGTAAGTTATCCGGTGTGAAGGCCAAGTGGAGTCAGGTCCACACTGTGCATCTTACAGTTGTGTAGCCACAGTAGAGAGGTGTCCACACAGACACAGGACGTAGACAACACCTGTGTGTAGCATCAAGTGTCCCCAGCAACGCCTATAGAATAATGTATAGATGCCCCCAAACCGCAGAAACCACGAGGGGAATGAAAAGAGGAAGAGACGGGTTATGTCAGAGATACAAATGGTTTCCAGCTCAAGACCTGCAATAAATTAAAACAAAAGTATTATTACAAACATTCCAGGTCCTACCGATATTGGAACTCAGATTGCTGGATTCAGAGTCCAGAGTGCTAATCATTACACGATGGAACCAACGTCCACGATCCTCAACCCTAGGAGTCCTGAAGCAGTGTCAGTCACCACCTACTGTCTATCGCTTGAATTCGTTGACACTGTAAATCAAACATGACAAATCCAACAGCACAACTAAAATGTGTATTTCACAAGTAATAACATAAAAACAGAAATATACTTTTGCTGATGCAGAAACAAAGAAAACGTCTCGTCTGATGCTTCGAAATCTCCATTTAGCATGGCCCCTTAACTAACCACCAAGAGTCTTTGCACGGCTGGGAACCTTTGTAAAAGAGTCAGTGGGTCACTGTGAATGCAGCAGATCTTCACCCCTGTATTTCTTACAAAGAAGCAGAGTTTTATTCCAGGTACAGGAGGCATCTCTGGTGTCTGATACTACCGGTAGTGTTCAGCCTACCCTCTCTGAGAGAGCAGCAGTGAGGGTACAAAGCACACTGGTTGCAAAATGTGGACACTGCAAACAACAGCTGCAATATCACAGATGATATAAACACATAACGTACTCAAGTCTTATACTAGATACAACACAGCAGGGAAATCATGTCATAAAACAAATGATGAACCCACAGTATGGAAGGGGCAGGTAATAAAATGCGAATTTCCCATGGTGGGACCACAGTCAATTGCTGCCTTCTTCTCTGTGCCCCAGTCTCTTTATATAATCTGTACTTTTTGTTGTGCAATAAAAGAAAAACAAGGAATAACCCTTCATAGTATTAATGTACAGGTCAAGGGCTGGGGAGAGAGGGCAGTAGATCTGGGGGTCGGTGTAAACCTCTGACGGCATTAGATGGAAGCAGAAGACAAAGCAAGTGACATTTATTAAGACTTTAGGTGCATTTAGGTTTATAGAAAAAAACTGAGAAAGATTAAAATGTCTGAGTAGTGAAAAAAAAAAAATGGAGCTCCCATACTGGGAGCTGAACCCGGGCCGCCTGGGTGAAAACCAGGAATCCTAACCGCTAGACCATATGGGAACTGTGAACTCATCATACAGCTCAGTGTATGTGAGGTGTCTCCGAGGTCACACTGCATTCCGTACACTGAGAGTTATATTCTTCTTCTCAGTAGTACACAATCAATTGGGGTAACAGACACTTCACTTCTGACAAAATAGAAGGAATGACCAGAAGTCATCATTTCTGCCACAACCTGTCAGGTCTCATTATTTACAACCTTAGAGCTTCTACACATACACAGAGCCCAGGACACGGAGGACAGCAGCAGTCCCTGCATTCACTATTACTAACCCCTCCCCTTGAGCCAGACAAAGCCACGCCCCTCCCCCAGGGCACCCCTTGACTCCTGGGTTTCCTCACCAGACTGATGGCCCCACAGACCCCTCTCCAGTTATCTTCCAGCTGCTTCCTTGACGACACTCCCCTGCACCTGTCACAGGCTCCAGGCTGCCCTCCTGGGGCTCGAGTTATACTCCTTCTCTATCTACTAACAGCACCGACTCCAGTCCTGACACTGGATTGGTTCACACAGAGAAGAAACAGCTCAGAAGTAGTCTGGGTTGTTCCCAGGTACCTGCATCTTCACAGAGTGACTGCCAGGGGGCAGCACAGCCAAAGCACTCGCAGCCCACAAGCCTACGAATCATCAATTGGATGTCAGCAGCCTTGTCAGAGGCGCAGAGACTAGTAATTCCACAATATTTTGGGACAGCAGAGGAAGAAGCAAGTGCTGAGCTGAAGTGGTCACTGCTGTTTTGTCACAACACCAGACATATGTTCTTAAAAGCATGTAAGAGCATATTCTTAGGAATTCTCGGACGTCTTCTCCCTTTCTGACATTATACCAATTGTATACACCCGAATGGAGAAAAGTTAAAATATAAGGTACTAGGAATATGTGCCAAAGGTAGGCAAATTAAACATTTCAAGTACAAATATTACCATATTTATTGATGTAAAATGTAAACAAGTTAGACTGAAAATATGTGTGTGTGTTTACAAAGGATGTCTAAAGTGTATGCTGTGAGGTCAGGTTGCAGTTCACTACTTGCACTTGTGCCTTTCACAAGTGTGAGTACCCAGTTACACTAATGTCTGCTCTGACTTGTTATTCTGAGAGTCATGTGCTAAAGGGGGGCTTCCACCCTAGTTTGAGGGACCAGAGTACGAATGCCCCAGGGCACAGGAAGTACACAGTCCTCATTGATACAACTGTGGCCCAGTAACTTCTGACTGCCCTTTGACCCCACAGACTGGCACATATATGTCATCAGACTATAGCACCGTGGTACATATGCACATATGTGCATGTACACGTCAGCCAGTTTTTTATTCATTTATGTGCTAATACTGTTCAGCATCAGGATGTGATGTCGAAGGAGACTGGTGGAGAGCGCCGAAGTCTCTGGTATTTCAAGACAAAACTAGAGACCTTTTCACACTCATATACTGCTCCAGGCAGATCTTCCACTGCAAATGCAAGTTATATGAGTCCAGCTGAAAACTGTTTATTTTTGGGTACTTGCTTTAGTCAAAGGTTACCATTTGCAACTCACAAAAAAAAAGCAAAGGGCCATTTCATACATTAACACTTTGGTAAAGTCGTTCTTTCACACCGTACATTTCCGTAAGTTTCTCCATCCTTGTAAGTTATCCGGTGTGAAGGCCAAGTGGAGTCAGGTCCACACTGTGCATCTTACAGTTCTGTAGCCAGAGTAGAGAGGTGTCCACACAGACACAGGACGTAGACAACACCTGTGTGTAGCATCACGTGCCCCCAGCAACGCCTATAGAATAATGTATAGATGCCCCCAAACCGCAGAAACCACGAGGGGAATGAAAAGAGGAAGAGACGGGTTATGTCAGAGATACAAATGGTTTCCTGCTCAAGACCTGCAATAAATTAAAACAAAAGTATTATTACAAACATTCCAGGTCCTACCGGTATTGGAACTCAGATTGCTGGATTCGGAGTCCAGAGTGCTAATCATTACATGATGGAACCAACGTCCACGATCCTCAACCCTAGGAGTCCTGAAGCAGTGTCAGTCGCCACCTACTGTCTATCGCTTGAATTCGTTCACACTGTAAATCAAACATGACAAATCCAACAGCACAACTAAAATGTGTATTTCACAAGTAATAACATAAAAACAGAAATATACTTTTGCTGATGCAGAAACAAAGAAAACGTCTCGTCTGATGCTTCGAAATCTCCATTTATCATGGCCCCTTAACTAACCACCAAGAGTCTTTGCACGGCTGGGAACCTTTGTAAAAGAGTCAGTGGGTCACTGTGAATGCAGCAGATCTTCACCCCTGTATTTCTTACAAAGAAGCAGAGTTTTATTCCAGGTACAGGAGGCATCTCTGGTGTCTGATACTACCGCTAGTGTTCAGCCTACCCTCTCTGAGAGAGCAGCAGTGAGGGTACAAAGCACACTGGTTGCAAAATGTGGACACTGCAAACAACAACTGCAATATCACAGATGATATAAAACACATAAAGTACTCAAGTCTTATACTAGATGCAACACAGCAGGGAAATCATGTCATAAAACAAATGATGAACCCACAGTATGGACGGGGCAGGTAATAAAATGCAAATTTCCCATGGTGGGACCACAGTCAATTGCTGCCTTCTTCTCTGTGCCCCGGTCTCTTTATATAATCTGTACTTTTTGTTGTGCAATAAAAGAAAAACAAGGAATAACCCTTCATAGTATGAATGTACAGGTCAAGGGCTGGGGAGAGAGGGCAGTAGATTTGGGGGTTGGTGTAATCCTCTGACGGCATTAGATGGAAGCAGAAGACAAAGCAAGTGACATTTATTAAGACTTTAGGTGCATTTAGGTTTATAGAAAAAAACTGAGAAAGATTAAAATGTCTGAGTAGTGAAAAAAAAAAAATGGAGTTCCCATATCAGGAGTCGAACCCGGGCGAAAACCAGGAATCCGAACCGCTAGACCATATGGGAACTGTGAACTCGTCATACAGCTCAGTATATGTGAGGTGTCTTCCAAGGTCACAGTGCATTCCGTACACTGAGAGTTATATTCTTCTTCTCAGTAGTACACAATCAATTGGGGTAACAGACACCTCACTTCTGACAAAAGAGAAGGAATGACCAGAAGTCATCATTTCTGCCACAACCTGTCAGGTCTCATTATTTACAACCTTAGAACTTCTACTCATACACAGAGCCCAGGACACGGAGGACAGCAGCAGTCACTGCATTCACTATTACTAACCCCTCCCCTTGAGCCAGACAAAGCCACGCCCCTCCCGTAGGACACTCCTGGGTTTCCTCACCAGACTGATGGCCCCACAGACCCCTCTCCAGTTATCTTCCAGCTGCTTCCTTATCGACACTCCCCTGCACCTGTCACAGGCTCCAGGTTGCCCTCCTGGGGCTCGAGTTATACTCCTTCTCTATCTACTAACAGCACCGACTCCAGTCCTGACACTGGATTGGTTCACACAGAGAAGAAACAGCTCAGAAGTAGTCTGGGTTGTTCCCAGGTACCTGCATCTTCACAGAGTGACTGCCAGGGGGCAGCACAGCCAAAGCACTCACAGCCCACAAGGCTACGAATCATCAATTGGATGTCAGCAACCTTGTCAGAGGCGCAGAGACTAGTAATTCCACAATATTTTGGGACAGCAGAGGAAGAAGCAAGTGCTGAGCTGAAGTGGTCACTGCTGTTTTGTCACAACACCAGACATATGTTCTTAAAAGCATGTAAGCGCACATTCTTAGGCATTCTCGGTCGTCTTCTCCCTTTCTGACATTATACCAATTGAATACACCCGAATGGAGAAAAGTTAAAATATAAGGTACTAGGAATATGCGCCAAAGGTAGGCAAATTAAACATTTCAAGTACAAATATTACCATATTTATTGATGTAAAATGTAAACAAGTTAGACTGAAAATATGTGTGTGTGTTTACAAAGGATGTCTAAAGTGTATGCTGTGAGGTCAGGTTGCAGTTCACTACTTGCACTTGTGCCTTTCACAAGTGTGAGTACCCAGTTACACTAATGTCTGCTCTGACTTGTTATTCTGAGAGTCATGTGCTAAAGGGGGGCTTCCACCCTAGTTTGAGGGACCAGAGTACGAATGCCCCAGGGCACAGGAAGTACACAGTCCTCATTGATACAACTGTGGCCCAGTAACTTCTGACTGCCCTTTGACCCCACAGACTGGCACATATATGTCATCAGACTATAGCACCGTGGTACATATGCACACATGTGCATGTACACGTCAGCCAGTTTTTTATTTATTTATGTGCTAATACTGTTCAGCATCAGGATGTGATGTCGAAGGAGACTGGTGGAGAGTGCCGAAGTCACTGGTATTTCATGACAAAACTAGAGACCTTTTCACGCTCATATACTGCTCCAGGCAGATCTTCCACTGCAAATGCAAGTTATATGAGTCCAGCTGAAAACTGTTTATTTTTGGGTACTTGCTTTAGTCAAAGGTTACCATTTGCAACTCACAAAAAAAAGCAAAGGGCAATTTCATACATTAACTCTTTGGTAAAGTCGTTCTTTCACATCGTACATTTCCATAAGTTTCTCTATCCTTGTAAGTTATCCGGTGTGAAGGCCAAGTGGAGTCAGGTCCACACTGTGCATCTTACAGTTGTGTAGCCAGAGTAGAGAGGTGTCCACACAGACACAGGACGTAGACAACACCTGTGTGTAGCATCACGTGCCCCCAGCAACGCCTATAGAATAATGTATAGATGCCCCCAAACCGCAGAAACCACGAGGGGAATGAAAAGAGGAAGAGACGGGTTATGTCAGAGATACAAATGGTTTCCTGCTCAAGACCTGCAATAAATTAAAACAAAAGTATTATTACAAACATTCCAGGTCCTAACGATATTGGAACTCAGATTGCTGGATTCAGAGTCCAGAGTGCTAATCATTACATGATGGAACCAACGTCCACGATCCTCAACCCTAGGAGTCCTGAAGCAGTGTCAGTCGCCACCTACTGTCTATCGCTTGAATTCGTTCACACTGTAAATCAAACATGACAAATCCAACAGCACAACTAAAATGTGTATTTCACAAGTAATAACATAAAAACAGAAATATACTTTTGCTGATGCAGAAACAAAGAAAACGTCTTGTCTGATGCTTCGAAATCTCCATTTAGCATGGCCCCTTAACTAACCACCAAGAGTCTTTGCACGGCTGGGAACCTTTGTTAAAGAGTCAGTGGGTCACTGTGAATGCAGCAGATCTTCACCCCTGTATTTCTTACAAAGAAGCAGAGTTTTATTCCAGGTACAGGAGGCATCTCTGGTGTCTGATACTACCGGTAGTGTTCAGCCTACCCTCTCTGAGAGAGCAGCAGTGAGGGTACAAAGCACACTGGTTGCAAAATGTGGACACTGCAAACAACAGCTGCAATATCACAGATGATATAAAACACATAAAGTACTCAAGTCTTATACTAGATACAACACAGCAGGGAAATCATGTCATAAAACAAATGATGAACCCACAGTATGGACGGGCAGGTAATAAAATGCAAATTTCCCATGGTGGGACCACAGTCAATTGCTGCCTTCTTCTCTGTGCCCCGGTCTCTTTATATAATCTGTACTTTTTGTTGTGCAATAAAAGAAAAACAAGGAATAACCCTTCATAGTATTAATGTACAGGTCAAGGGCTGGGGAGAGAGGGCAGTAGATTTGGGGGTTGGTGTAAACCTCTGACGGCATTAGATGGAAGCAGAAGACTAAGCAAGTGTCCTTTATTAAGACTTTAGGTGCATTTAGGTTTATAGAAAAAAACTGAGAAAGATTAAAATGTCTGAGTAGTGAAAAAAATAAATGGAGTTTCCATACCGGGAGTCGAACCCGGGCCACCTGGGTGAAAACCAGGAATCCTAACCGCTAGACCATATGGGAACTGTGAACTCATCATACAGCTCGGTATATGTGAGGTGTCTCCCAAGGTCACACTGCATTCCGTACACTGAGAGTCATATTGTTCTTCTCAGTAGTACACAATCAATTGGGGTAACAGACACCTCACTTCTGACAAAAGAGAAGGAATCACCAGAAGTCATCATTTCTGCCACAACCTGTCAGGTCTCATTATTTACAACCTTAGAACTTCTACACATACACAGAGCCCAGGACACGGAGAACAGCAGCAGTCCCTGCATTCACTATTACTAACCCCTCCCCTTGAGCCAGACAAAGCCACGCCCCTCCCGTAGGACACTCCTGGGTTTCCTCACCAGACTGATGGCCCCACAGACCCCTCTCCAGTTATCTTCCAGCTGCTTCCTTATCGACACTCCCCTGCACCTGTCACAGGCTCCAGGTTGCCCTCCTGGGGCTCGAGTTATACTCCTTCTCTATCTACTAACAGCACCGACTCCAGTCCTGACACTGGATTGGTTCACACAGAGAAGAAACAGCTCAGAAGTAGTCTGGGTTGTTCCCAGGTACCTGCATCTTCACAGAGTGACCGCCAGGGGGCAGCACAGCCAAAGCACTCACAGCCCACAAGGCTACGAATCATCAATTGGATGTCAGCAACCTTGTCAGAGGCGCAGAGACTAGTAATTCCACAATATTTTGGGACAGCAGAGGAAGAAGCAAGTGCTGAGCTGAAGTGGTCACTGCTGTTTTGTCACAACACCAGACATATGTTCTTAAAAGCATGTAAGCGCACATTCTTAGGCATTCTCGGTCGTCTTCTCCCTTTCTGACATTATACCAATTGAATACACCCGAATTGAGAAAAGTTAAAATATAAGGTACTAGGAATATGCGCCAAAGGTAGGCAAATTAAACATTTCAAGTACAAATATTACCATATTTATTGATGTAAAATGTAAACAAGTTAGACTGAAAATATGTGTGTGTGTTTACAAAGGATGTCTAAAGTGTATGCTGTGAGGTCAGGTTGCAGTTCACTACTTGTACTTGTGCCTTTCACAAGTGTGAGTACCCAGTTACACTAATGTCTGCTCTGACTTGTTATTCTGAGAGTCATGTGCTAAAGGGGGGCTTCCACCCTAGTTTGAGGGACCAGAGTACGAATGCCCCAGGGCACAGGAAGTACACAGTCCTCATTGATACAACTGTGGCCCAGTAACTTCTGACTGCCCTTTGACCCCACAGACTGGCACATATATGTCATCAGACTATAGCACCGTGGTACATATGCACACATGTGCATGTACACGTCAGCCAGTTTTTTATTTATTTATGTGCTAATACTGTTCAGCATCAGGATGTGATGTCGAAGGAGACTGGTGGAGAGTGCCGAAGTCACTGGTATTTCATGACAAAACTAGAGACCTTTTCACACTCATATACTGCTCCAGGCAGATCTTCCACTGCAAATGCAAGTTATATGAGTCCAGCTGAAAACTGTTTATTTTTGGGTACTTGCTTTAGTCAAAGGTTACCATTTGCAACTCACAAAAAAAAAGCAAAGGGCAATTTCATACATTAACACTTTGGTAAAGTCGTTCTTTCACACCGCACATTTCCGTAAGTTTCTCTCTCCTTGTAAGTTATCCGGTGTGAAGGCCAAGTGGAGTCAGGTCCACACTGTGCATCTTACAGTTGTGTAGCCAGAGTAGAGAGGTGTCCACACAGACACAGGACATAGACAACACCTGTGTGTAGCATCAAGTGTCCCCAGCAACGCCTATAGAATAATGTATAGATGCCCCCAAACCGCAGAAACCACGAGGGGAATGAAAAGAGGAAGAGACGGGTTATGTCAGAGATACAAATGGTTTCCTGCTCAAGACCTGCAATAAATTAAATCAAAAGTATTATTACAAACATTCCAGGTCCTAACGATATTGGAACTCAGATTGCTGGATTCAGAGTCCAGAGTGCTAATCATTACATGATGGAACCAACGTCCACGATCCTCAACCCTAGGAGTCCTGAAGCAGTGTCAGTCGCCACCTACTGTCTATCGCTTGAATTCGTTCACACTGTAAATCAAACATGACAAATCCAACAGCACAACTAAAATGTGTATTTCACAAGTAATAACATAAAAATAGAAATATACTTTTGCTGATGCAGAAACAAAGAAAACGTCTTGTCTGATGCTTCGAAATCTCCATTTAGCATGGCCCCTTAACTAACCACCAAGAGTCTTTGCACGGCTGGGAACCTTTGTAAAAGAGTCAGTGGGTCACTGTGAATGCAGCAGATCTTCACCCCTGTATTTCTTACAAAGAAGCAGAGTTTTATTCCAGGTACAGGAGGCATCTCTGGTGTCTGATACTACCGGTAGTGTTCAGCCTACCCTCTCTGAGAGAGCAGCAGTGAGGGTACAAAGCACACTGGTTGCAAAATGTGGACACTGCAAACAACAGCTGCAATATCACAGATGATATAAAACACATAAAGTACTCAAGTATTATACTAGATACAACACAGCAGGGAAATCATGTCATAAAACAAATGATGAACCCACAGTATGGACGGGCAGGTAATAAAATGCAAATTTCCCATGGTGGGACCACAGTCAATTGCTGCCTTCTTCTCTGTGCCCCGGTCTCTTTATATAATCTGTACTTTTTGTTGTGCAATAAAAGAAAAACAAGGAATAACCCTTCATAGTATTAATGTACAGGTCAAGGGCTTTGGAGAGAGGGCAGTAGATTTGGGGGTTGGTGTAAACCTCTGACGGCATTAGATGGAAGCAGAAGACAAAGCAAGTGACATTTATTAAGACTTTAGGTGCATTTAGGTTTATAGAAAAAAACTGAGAAAGATTAAAATGTCTGAGTAGTGAAAAAAATAAATGGAGTTCCCATACCGGGAGTCGAACCCGGGCCACCTGGGTGAAAACCAGGAATCCTAACCGCTAGACCATATGGGAACTGTGAACTCATCATACAGCTCGGTATATGTGAGGTGTCTCCCAAGGTCACACTGCATTCCGTACACTGAGAGTCATATTGTTCTTCTCAGTAGTACACAATCAATTGGGGTAACAGACACCTCACTTCTGACAAAAGAGAAGGAATCACCAGAAGTCATCATTTCTGCCACAACCTGTCAGGTCTCATTATTTACAACCTTAGAACTTCTACACATACACAGAGCCCAGGACACGGAGAACAGCAGCAGTCCCTGCATTCACTATTACTAACCCCTCCCCTTGAGCCAGACAAAGCCACGCCCCTCCCGTAGGACACTCCTGGGTTTCCTCACCAGACTGATGGCCCCACAGACCCCTCTCCAGTTATCTTCCAACTGCTTCCTTGACGACACTCCCCTGCACCTGTCACAGGCTCCAGGCTGCCCTCCTGGGGCTCGAGTTATACTCTTTCTCTATCTACTAACAGCACCGACTCCAGTCCTGACACTGGATTGGTTCACACAGAGAAGAAACAGCTCAGAAGTAGTCTGGGTTGTTCCCAGGTACCTGCATCTTCACAGAGTGACCGCCAGGGGGCAGCACAGCCAAAGCACTCACAGCCCACAAGGCTACGAATCATCAATTGGATGTCAGCAGCCTTGTCAGAGGCGCAGAGACTAGTAATTCCACAATATTTTGGGACAGCAGAGGAAGAAGCAAGTGCTGAGCTGAAGTGGTCACTGCTGTTTTGTCACAACACCAGACATATGTTCTTAAAAGCATGTAAGCGCACATTCTTAGGCATTCTCGGTCGTCTTCTCCCTTTCTGTCATTATACCAATTGTATACACCCGAATGGAGAAAAGTTCAAATATAAGGTACTAGGAATATGCGCCAAAGGTAGGCAAATTAAACATTTCAAGTACAAATATTACCATATTTATTGATGTAAAATGTAAACAAGTTAACCTGAAAATATGTGTGTGTGTTTACAAAGGATGTCTAAAGTGTATGCTGTGAGGTCAGGTTGCAGTTCACTACTTGCACTTGTGCCTTTCACAAGTGTGAGTACCCAGTTACACTAATGTCTGCTCTGACTTGTTATTCTGAGAGTCATGTGCTAAAGGGGGGCTTCCACCCTAGTTTGAGGGACCAGAGTACGAATGCCCCAGGGCACAGGAAGTACACAGTCCTCATTGATACAACTGTGGCCCAGTAACTTCTGACTGCCCTTGGACCCCACAGACTGGCACATATATGTCATCAGACGATAGCACCGTGGTACATATGCACATATGTGCATGTACACGTCAGCCAGTTTTTTATTCATTTATGTGCTAATACTGTTCAGCATCAGGATGTGATGTCGAAGGAGACTGGTGGAGAGCGCCGAAGTCTCTGGTATTTCAAGACAAAACTAGAGACCTTTTCACACTCATATACTGCTCCAGGCAGATCTTCCACTGCAAATGCAAGTTATATGAGTCCAGCTGAAAACTGTTTATTTTTGGGTACTTGCTTTAGTCAAAGGTTACCATTTGCAACTCACAAAAAAAAGCAAAGGGCAATTTCATACATTAACTCTTTGGTAAAGTCGTTCTTTCACACCGTACATTTCCATAAGTTTCTCTATCCTTGTAAGTTATCCGGTGTGAAGGCCAAGTGGAGTCAGGTCCACACTGTGCATCTTACAGTTGTGTAGCCAGAGTAGAGAGGTGTCCACACAGACACAGGACGTAGACAACACCTGTGTGTAGCATCACGTGCCCCCAGCAACGCCTATAGAATAATGTATAGATGCCCCCAAACCGCAGAAACCACGAGGGGAATGAAAAGAGGAAGAGACGGGTTATGTCAGAGATACAAATGGTTTCCTGCTCAAGACCTGCAATAAATTAAAACAAAAGTATTATTACAAACATTCTAGGTCCTAACGATATTGGAACTCAGATTGCTGGATTCAGAGTCCAGAGTGCTAATCATTACATGATGGAACCAACGTCCACGATCCTCAACCCTAGGAGTCCTGAAGCAGTGTCAGTCGCCACCTACTGTCTATCGCTTGAATTCGTTCACACTGTAAATCAAACATGACAAATCCAACAGCACAACTAAAATGTGTATTTCACAAGTAATAACATAAAAACAGAAATATACTTTTGCTGATGCAGAAACAAAGAAAACGTCTTGTCTGATGCTTCGAAATCTCCATTTAGCATGGCCCCTTAACTAACCACCAAGAGTCTTTGCACGGCTGGGAACCTTTGTAAAAGAGTCAGTGGGTCACTGTGAATGCAGCAGATCTTCACCCCTGTATTTCTTACAAAGAAGCAGAGTTTTATTCCAGGTACAGAAGGCATCTCTGGTGTCTGATACTACCGGTAGTGTTCAGACTACCCTCTCTGAGAGAGCAGCAGTGAGGGTACAAAGCACACTGGTTGCAAAATGTGGACACTGCAAACAACAGCTGCAATATCACAGATGATATAAAACACATAAAGTACTCAAGTCTTATACTAGATACAACACAGCAGGGAAATCATGTCATAAAACAAATGATGAACCCACAGTATGGACGGGCAGGTAATAAAATGCAAATTTCCCATGGTGGGACCACAGTCAATTGCTGCCTTCTTCTCTGTGCCCCGGTCTCTTTATATAATCTGTACTTTTTGTTGTGCAATAAAAGAAAAACAAGGAATAACCCTTCATAGTATTAATGTACAGGTCAAGGGCTGGGGAGAGAGGGCAGTAGATTTGGGGGTTGGTGTAAACCTCTGACGGCATTAGATGGAAGCAGAAGACTAAGCAAGTGACCTTTATTAAGACTTTAGGTGCATTTAGGTTTATAGAAAAAAACTGAGAAAGATTAAAATGTCTGAGTAGTGAAAAAAATAAATGGAGTTCCCATACCGGGAGTCGAACCCGGGCCACCTGGGTGAAAACCAGGAATCCTAACCGCTAGACCATATGGGAACTGTGAACTCATCATACAGCTCGGTATATGTGAGGTGTCTCCCAAGGTCACACTGCATTCCGTACACTGAGAGTCATATTGTTCTTCTCAGTAGTACACAATCAATTGGGGTAACAGACACCTCACTTCTGACAAAAGAGAAGGAATCACCAGAAGTCATTATTTCTGCCACAACCTGTCAGGTCTCATTATTTACAACCTTAGAACTTCTACACATACACAGAGCCCAGGACACGGAGAACAGCAGCAGTCCCTGCATTCACTATTACTAACCCCTCCCCTTGAGCCAGACAAAGCCACGCCCCTCCCGTAGGACACTCCTGGGTTTCCTCACCAGACTGATGGCCCCACAGACCCCTCTCCAGTTATCTTCCAGCTGCTTCCTTATCGACACTCCCCTGCACCTGTCACAGGCTCCAGGTTGCCCTCCTGGGGCTCGAGTTATACTCCTTCTCTATCTACTAACAGCACCGACTCCAGTCCTGACACTGGATTGGTTCACACAGAGAAGAAACAGCTCAGAAGTAGTCTGGGTTGTTCCCAGGTACCTGCATCTTCACAGAGTGACCGCCAGGGGGCAGCACAGCCAAAGCACTCACAGCCCACAAGGCTACGAATCATCAATTGGATGTCAGCAACCTTGTCAGAGGCGCAGAGACTAGTAATTCCACAATATTTTGGGACAGCAGAGGAAGAAGCAAGTGCTGAGCTGAAGTGGTCACTGCTGTTTTGTCACAACACCAGACATATGTTCTTAAAAGCATGTAAGCGCACATTCTTAGGCATTCTCGGTCGTCTTCTCCCTTTCTGACATTATACCAATTGAATACACCCGAATGGAGAAAAGTTAAAATATAAGGTACTAGGAATATGCGCCAAAGGTAGGCAAATTAAACATTTCAAGTACAAATATTACCATATTTATTGATGTAAAATGTAAACAAGTTAGACTGAAAATATGTGTGTGTGTTTACAAAGGATGTCTAAAGTGTATGCTGTGAGGTCAGGTTGCAGTTCACTACTTGCACTTGTGCCTTTCACAAGTGTGAGTACCCAGTTACACTAATGTCTGCTCTGACTTGTTATTCTGAGAGTCATGTGCTAAAGGGGGGCTTCCACCCTAGTTTGAGGGACCAGAGTACGAATGCCCCAGGGCACAGGAAGTACACAGTCCTCATTGATACAACTGTGGCCCAGTAACTTCTGACTGCCCTTTGACCCCACAGACTGGCACATATATGTCATCAGACTATAGCACCGTGGTACATATGCACACATGTGCATGTACACGTCAGCCAGTTTTTTATTTATTTATGTGCTAATACTGTTCAGCATCAGGATGTGATGTCGAAGGAGACTGGTGGAGAGTGCCGAAGTCACTGGTATTTCATGACAAAACTAGAGACCTTTTCACACTCATATACTGCTCCAGGCAGATCTTCCACTGCAAATGCAAGTTATATGAGTCCAGCTGAAAACTGTTTATTTTTGGGTACTTGCTTTAGTCAAAGGTTACCATTTGCAACTCACAAAAAAAAGCAAAGGGCAATTTCATACATTAACTCTTTGGTAAAGTCGTTCTTTCACACCGTACATTTCCATAAGTTTCTCTATCCTTGTAAGTTATCCGGTGTGAAGGCCAAGTGGAGTCAGGTCCACACTGTGCATCTTACAGTTGTGTAGCCAGAGTAGAGAGGTGTCCACACAGACACAGGACGTAGACAACACCTGTGTGTAGCATCACGTGCCCCCAGCAACGCCTATAGAATAATGTATAGATGCCCCCAAACCGCAGAAACCACGAGGGGAATGAAAAGAGGAAGAGACGGGTTATGTCAGAGATACAAATGGTTTCCTGCTCAAGACCTGCAATAAATTAAAACAAAAGTATTATTACAAACATTCCAGGTCCTAACGATATTGGAACTCAGATTGCTGGATTCAGAGTCCAGAGTGCTAATCATTACATGATGGAACCAACGTCCACGATCCTCAACCCTAGGAGTCCTGAAGCAGTGTCAGTCGCCACCTACTGTCTATCGCTTGAATTCGTTCACACTGTAAATCAAACATGACAAATCCAACAGCACAACTAAAATGTGTATTTCACAAGTAATAACATAAAAACAGAAATATACTTTTGCTGATGCAGAAACAAAGAAAACGTCTTGTCTGATGCTTCGAAATCTCCATTTAGCATGGCTCCTTAACTAACCACCAAGAGTCTTTGCACGGCTGGGAACCTTTGTAAAAGAGTCAGTGGGTCACTGTGAATGCAGCAGATCTTCACCCCTGTATTTCTTACAAAGAAGCAGAGTTTTATTCCAGGTACAGGAGGCATCTCTGGTGTCTGATACTACCGGTAGTGTTCAGCCTACCCTCTCTGAGAGAGCAGCAGTGAGGGTACAAAGCACACTGGTTGCAAAATGTGGACACTGCAAACAACAGCTGCAATATCACAGATGATATAAAAAACATAAAGTACTCAAGTCTTATACTAGATACAACACAGCAGGGAAATCATGTCATAAAACAAATGATGAACCCACAGTATGGACGGGCAGGTAATAAAATGCAAATTTCCCATGGTGGGACCACAGTCAATTGCTGCCTTCTTCTCTGTGCCCCGGTCTCTTTATATAATCTGTACTTTTTGTTGTGCAATAAAAGAAAAACAAGGAATAACCCTTCATAGTATTAATGTACAGGTCAAGGGCTGGGGAGAGAGGGCAGTAGATTTGGGGGTTGGTGTAAACCTCTGACGGCATTAGATGGAAGCAGAAGACTAAGCAAGTGACCTTTATTAAGACTTTAGGTGCATTTAGGTTTATAGAAAAAAACTGAGAAAGATTAAAATGTCTGAGTAGTGAAAAAAATAAATGGAGTTCCCATACCGGGAGTCGAACCCGGGCCACCTGGGTGAAAACCAGGAATCCTAACCGCTAGACCATATGGGAACTGTGAACTCATCATACAGCTCGGTATATGTGAGGTGTCTCCCAAGGTCACACTGCATTCCGTACACTGAGAGTCATATTGTTCTTCTCAGTAGTACACAATCAATTGGGGTAACAGACACCTCACTTCTGACAAAAGAGAAGGAATCACCAGAAGTCATTATTTCTGCCACAACCTGTCAGGTCTCATTATTTACAACCTTAGAACTTCTACACATACACAGAGCCCAGGACACGGAGAACAGCAGCAGTCCCTGCATTCACTATTACTAACCCCTCCCCTTGAGACAGACAAAGCCACGCCCCTCCCGTAGGACACTCCTGGGTTTCCTCACCAGACTGATGGCCCCACAGACCCCTCTCCAGTTATCTTCCAGCTGCTTCCTTATCGACACTCCCCTGCACCTGTCACAGGCTCCAGGTTGCCCTCCTGGGGCTCGAGTTATACTCCTTCTCTATCTACTAACAGCACCGACTCCAGTCCTGACACTGGATTGGTTCACACAGAGAAGAAACAGCTCAGAAGTAGTCTGGGTTGTTCCCAGGTACCTGCATCTTCACAGAGTGACCGCCAGGGGGCAGCACAGCCAAAGCACTCACAGCCCACAAGGCTACGAATCATCAATTGGATGTCAGCAACCTTGTCAGAGGCGCAGAGACTAGTAATTCCACAATATTTTGGGACAGCAGAGGAAGAAGCAAGTGCTGAGCTGAAGTGGTCACTGCTGTTTTGTCACAACACCAGACATATGTTCTTAAAAGCATGTAAGCGCATATTCTTAGGCATTCTCGGTCGTCTTCTCCCTTTCTGACATTATACCAATTGAATACACCCGAATGGAGAAAAGTTAAAATATAAGGTACTAGGAATATGCGCCAAAGGTAGGCAAATTAAACATTTCAAGTACAAATATTACCATATTTATTGATGTAAAATGTAAACAAGTTAGACTGAAAATATGTGTGTGTGTTTACAAAGGATGTCTAAAGTGTATGCTGTGAGGTCAGGTTGCAGTTCACTACTTGCACTTGTGCCTTTCACAAGTGTGAGTACCCAGTTACACTAATGTCTGCTCTGACTTGTTATTCTGTGAGTCATGTGCTAAAGGGGGGCTTCCACCCTAGTTTGAGGGACCAGAGTACGAATGCCCCAGGGCACAGGAAGTACACAGTCCTCATTGATACAACTGTGGCCCAGTAACTTCTGACTGCCCTTTGACCCCACAGACTGGCACATATATGTCATCAGACTATAGCACCGTGGTACATATGCACACATGTGCATGTACACGTCAGCCAGTTTTTTATTTATTTATGTGCTAATACTGTTCAGCATCAGGATGTGATATCGAAGGAGACTGGTGGAGAGTGCCGAAGTCACTGGTATTTCATGACAAAACTAGAGACCTTTTCACACTCATATACTGCTCCAGGCAGATCTTCCACTGCAAATGCAAGTTATATGAGTCCAGCTGAAAACTGTTTATTTTTGGGTACTTGCTTTAGTCAAAGGTTACCATTTGCAACTCACAAAAAAAAAGCAAAGGGCAATTTCATACATTAACACTTTGGTAAAGTCGTTCTTTCACACCGTACATTTCCGTAAGTTTCTCTCTCCTTGTAAGTTATCCGGTGTGAAGGCCAAGTGGAGTCAGGTCCACACTGTGCATCTTACAGTTGTGTAGCCAGAGTAGAGAGGTGTCCACACAGACACAGGACGTAGACAACACCTGTGTGTAGCATCAAGTGTCCCCAGCAACGCCTATAGAATAATGTATAGATGCCCCCAAACCGCAGAAACCACGAGGGGAATGAAAAGAGGAAGAAACGGGTTATGTCAGAGATACAAATGGTTTCCTGCTCAAGACCTGCAATAAATTAAAACAAAAGTATTATTACAAACATTCCAGGTCCTACCGATATTGGAACTCAGATTGCTGGATTCAGAGTCCAGAGTGCTAATCATTACACGATGGAACCAACGACCACGATCCTCAACCCTAGGAGTCCTGAAGCAGTGTCAGTCGCCACCTACTATCTATCGCTTGAATTCGTTCACACTGTAAATCAAACATGACAAATCCAACAGCACAACTAAAATGTGTATTTCACAAGTAATAACATAAAAACAGAAATATACTTTTGCTGATGCAGAAACAAAGAAAACGTCTCGTCTGATGCTTCGAAATCTCCATTTAGCATGGCCCCTTAACTAACCACCAAGAGTCTTTGCACGGCTGGGAACCTTTGTAAAAGGGTCAGTGGGTCACTGTGAATGCAGCAGATCTTCACCCCTGTATTTCTTACAAAGAAGCAGAGTTTTATTCCAGGTACAGGAGGCATCTCTGGTGTCTGATACTACCGGTAGTGTTCAGCCTACCCTCTCTGAGAGAGCAGCAGTGAGGGTACAAAGCACACTGGTTGCAAAATGTGGACACTGCAAACAACAGCTGCAATATCACAGATGATATAAAACACATAAAGTACTCAAGTCTTATACTAGATACAACACAGCAGGGAAATCATGTCATAAAACAAATGATGAACCCACAGTATGGACGGGGCAGGTAATAAAATGCAAATTTCCCATGGTGGGGCCACAGTCAATTGCTGCCTTCTTCTCTGTGCCCCGGTCTCTTTATATAATCTGTACTTTTTGTTGTGCAATAAAGAAAAACAAGGAATAACCCTTCATAGTATTAATGTACAGGTCAAGGGCTGGGGAGAGAGGGCAGTAGATTTGGGGGTTGGTGTAAACCTCTGACGGCATTAGATGGAAGCAGAAGACAAAGCAAGTGACATTTATTAAGACTTTAGGTGCATTTAGGTTTATAGAAAAAAACTGAGAAAGATTAAAATGTCTGAGTAGTGAAAAAAAATAAATGGAGTTCCCATACCGGGAGTCAAACCCGGGCCACCTGGGTGAAAACCAGGAATCCTAACCGCTAGAGCATATAGGAACTGTGAACTCATCAGACAGCTCAGTATATGTGAGGTGTCTCCCAAGGTCACACTGCATTCCGTACACTGAGAGTTATATTGTTCTTCTCAGTAGTACACAATCAATTGGGGTAACAGACACCTCACTTCTGACAAAAGAGAAGGAATGACCAGAAGTCATCATTTCTGCCACAACCTGTCAGGTCTCATTATTTACAACCTTAGAACTTCTACACATACACAGAGCCCAGGACACGGAGGACAGAAGAAGTCCCTGCATTCACTATTACTAACCCCTCCCCTTGAGCCAGACAAAGCCACGCCCCTCCCGTAGGACACTCCTGGGTTTCCTCACCAGATTGATGGCCCCACAAACTCCTCTCCAGTTATCTTCCAGCTGCTTCCTTGACGACACTCCCCTGCACCTGTCACAGGCTCCAGGCTGCCCTCCTGGGGCTCGAGTTATACTCCTTTTCTATCTACTAACAGCACCGACTCCAGTCCTGACACTGGATTGGTTCACACAGAGAAGAAACAGCTCAGAAGTAGTCTGGGTTGTTCCCAGGTACCTGCATCTTCAAAGAGTGACCGCCAGGGGGCAGCACAGCCAAAGCACTCACAGCCCACAAGGCTACGAATCATCAATTGGATGTCAGCAACCTTGTCAGAGGCGCAGAGACTAGTAATTCCACAATATTTTGGGACAGCAGAGGAAGAAGCAAGTGCTGAGCTGAAGTGGTCACTGCTGTTTTGTCACAACACCAGACATATGTTCTTAAAAGCATGTAAGCGCACATTCTTAGGCATTCTCGGTCGTCTTCTCCCTTTCTGACATTATACCAATTGAATACACCCGAATGGAGAAAAGTTAAAATATAAGGTACTAGGAATATGCGCCAAAGGTAGGCAAATTAAACATTTCAAGTACAAATATTACCATATTTATTGATGTAAAATGTAAACAAGTTAGACTGAAAATATGTGTGTGTGTTTACAAAGGATGTCTAAAGTGTATGCTGTGAGGTCAGGTTGCAGTTCACTACTTGCACTTGTGCCTTTCACAAGTGTGAGTACCCAGTTACACTAATGTCTGCTACGACTTGTTATTCTGAGAGTCATGTGCTAAAGGGGGGCTTCCACCCTAGTTTGAGGGACCAGAGTACGAATGCCCCAGGGCACAGGAAGTACACAGTCCTCATTGATACAACTGTGGCCCAGTAACTTCTGACTGCCCTTTGACCCCACAGACTGGCACATATATGTCATCAGACTATAGCACCGTGGTACATATGCACACATGTGCATGTACACGTCAGCCAGTTTTTTATTTATTTATGTGCTAATACTGTTCAGCATCAGGATGTGATATCGAAGGAGACTGGTGGAGAGTGCCGAAGTCACTGGTATTTCATGACAAAACTAGAGACCTTTTCACACTCATATACTGCTCCAGGCAGATCTTCCACTGCAAATGCAAGTTATATGAGTCCAGCTGAAAACTGTTTATTTTTGGGTACTTGCTTTAGTCAAAGGTTACCATTTGCAACTCACAAAAAAAAAGCAAAGGGCAATTTCATACATTAACACTTTGGTAAAGTCGTTCTTTCACACCGTACATTTCCGTAAGTTTCTCTCTCCTTGTAAGTTATCCGGTGTGAAGGCCAAGTGGAGTCAGGTCCACACTGTGCATCTTACAGTTGTGTAGCCAGAGTAGAGAGGTGTCCACACAGACACAGGACGTAGACAACACCTGTGTGTAGCATCAAGTGTCCCCAGCAACGCCTATAGAATAATGTATAGATGCCCCCAAACCGCAGAAACCACAAGGGGAATGAAAAGAGGAAGAGACGGGTTATGTCAGAGATACAAATGGTTTCCTGCTCAAGACCTGCAATAAATTAAAACAAAAGTATTATTACAAACATTCCAGGTCCTACCGATATTGGAACTCAGATTGCTGGATTCAGAGTCCAGAGTGCTAATCATTACACGATGGAACCAAGGTCCACGATCCTCAACCCTAGGAGTCCTGAAGCAGTGTCAGTCGCCACCTACTGTCTATCGCTTGAATTCGTTCACACTGTAAATCAAACATGACAAATCCAACAGCACAACTAAAATGTGTATTTCACAAGTAATAAGATAAAAACAGAAATATACTTTTGCTGATGCAGAAACAAAGAAAACGTCTTGTCTGATGCTTCGAAATCTCCATTTAGCATGGCCCCTTAACTAACCACCAAGAGTCTTTGCACGGCTGGGAACCTTTGTAAAAGGGTCAGTGGGTCACTGTGAATGCAGCAGATCTTCACCCCTGTATTTCTTACAAAGAAGCAGAGTTTTATTCCAGGTACAGGAGGCATCTCTGGTGTCTGATACTACCGGTAGTGTTCAGCCTACCCTCTCTGAGAGAGCAGCAGTGAGGGTACAAAGCACACTGCTTGCAAAATGTGGACACTGCAAACAACAGCTGCAATATCACAGATGATATAAAACACATAAAGTACTCAAGTCTTATACTAGAAACAACACAGCAGGGGAATCATGTCATAAAACAAATGATGAACCCACAGTATGGACGGGGCAGGTAATAAAATGCGAATTTCCCATGGTGGGACCACAGTCAATTGCTGCCTTCTTCTCTGTGCCCCGGTCTCTTTATATAATCTGTACTTTTTGTTGAGCAATAAAAGAAAAACAAGGAATAACCCTTCATAGTATTAATGTACAGGTCAAGGGCTGGGGAGAGAGGACAGTAGATTTGGGGGTCGGTGTAAACCTCTGACGGCATTAGATGGAAGCAGAAGACAAAGCAAGTGACATTTATTAAGACTTTAGGTGCATTTAGGTTTATAGAAAAAAACTGAGAAAGATCAAAATGTCTGAGTAGTGAAAAAAAAAAAAAGGATTTCTCATACCAGGAGTCGAACCCAGGCCGCCTGGGTGAAAACCAGGAATCCTAACCGCTAGACCATATGGGAACTGTGAACTTTTTGAACAGCTTAGTGTATGTGAGGTGTCTCCCAAGGTCACACTGCATTCCGTACACTGAGAGTTATATTGTTCTTCTCAGTAGTACACAATCAATTGGGGTAACAGACACCTCACTTCTGACAAAAGAGAAGGAATCACCAGAAGTCATCATTTCTGCCACAACCTGGCAGGTCTCATTATTTACAACCTTAGAGCTTCTACACATACACAGAGCCCAGGACACGGAGTACAGCAGCAGTCCCTGCATTCACTATTACTAACCCCTCCCCTTGAGACAGACAAAGCCACGCCCCTCCCGTAGGACACTCCTGGGTTTCCTCACCAGACTGATGGCCCCACAGACCCCTCTCCAGTTATCTTCCAACTGCTTCCTTGACGACACTCCCCTGCACCTGTCACAGGCTCCAGGCTGCCCTCCTGGGGCTCGAGTTATACTCCTTCTCTATCTACTAACAGCACCGACTCCAGTCCTGACACTGGATTGGTTCACACAGAGAAGAAACAGCTCAGAAGTAGTCTGGGTTGTTCCCAGGTACCTGCATCTTCACAGAGTGACCGCCAGGGGGCAGCACAGCCAAAGCACTCACAGCCCACAAGGCTACGAATCATCAATTGGATGTCAGCAGCCTTGTCAGAGGCGCAGAGACTAGTAATTCCACAATATTTTGGGACAGCAGAGGAAGAAGCAAGTGCTGAGCTGAAGTGGTCACTGCTGTTTTGTCACAACACCAGACATATGTTCTTAAAAGCATGTAAGCGCACATTCTTAGGCATTCTCGGTCGTCTTCTCCCTTTCTGACATTATACCAATTGTATACACCCGAATGGAGAAAAGTTAAAATATAAGGTACTAGGAATATGCGCCAAAGGTAGGCAAATTAAACATTTCAAGTACAAATATTACCATATTTATTGATGTAAAATGTAAACAAGTTAGACTGAAAATATGTGTGTGTGTTTACAAAGGATGTCTAAAGTGTATGCTGTGAGGTCAGGTTGCAGTTCACTACTTGCACTTGTGCCTTTCACAAGTGTGAGTACCCAGTTACACTAATGTCTGCTCTGACTTGTTATTCTGAGAGTCATGTGCTAAAGGGGGGCTTCCACCCTAGTTTGAGGGACCAGAGTACGAATGCCCCAGGGCACAGGAAGTACACAGTCCTCATTGATACAACTGTGGCCCAGTAACTTCTGACTGCCCTTTGACCCCACAGACTGGCACATATATGTCATCAGACTATAGCACCGTGGTACATATGCACATATGTGCATGTACACGTCAGCCAGTTTTTTATTCATTTATGTGCTAATACTGTTCAGCATCAGGATGTGATGTCGAAGGAGACTGGTGGAGAGCGCCGAAGTCACTGGTATTTCAAGACAAAACTAGAGACCTTTTCACACTCATATACTGCTCCAGGCAGATCTTCCACTGCAAATGCAAGTTATATGAGTCCAGCTGAAAACTGTTTATTTTTGGGTACTTGCTTTAGTCAAAGGTTACCATTTGCAACTCACAAAAAAAAGCAAAGGGCAATTTCATACATTAACTCTTTGGTAAAGTCGTTCTTTCACACCGTACATTTCCATAAGTTTCTCTCTCCTTGTAAGTTATCCGGTGTGAAGGCCAAGTGGAGTCAGGTCCACACTGTGCATCTTACAGTTGTGTAGCCAGAGTAGAGAGGTGTCCACACAGACACAGGACGTAGACAACACCTGTGTGTACCATCACGTGCCCCCAGCAACGCCTATAGAATAATGTATTGATGCCCCCAAACCGCAGAAACCACGAGGGGAATGAAAAGAGCAAGAGACGGGTTATGTCAGAGATACAAATGGTTTCCTGCTCAAGACCTGCAATAAATTAAAACAAAAGTATTATTACAAACATTCCAGGTCCTAACGATATTGGAACTCAGATTGCTGGATTCAGAGTCCAGAGTGCTAATCATTACATGATGGAACCAACGTCCACGATCCTCAACCCTAGGAGTCCTGAAGCAGTGTCAGTCGCCACCTACTGTCTATCGCTTGAATTCGTTCACACTGTAAATCAAACATGACAAATCCAACAGCACAACTAAAATGTGTATTTCACAAGTAATAACATAAAAACAGAAATATACTTTTGCTGATGCAGAAACAAAGAAAACGTCTTGTCTGATGCTTCGAAATCTCCATTTAGCATGGCCCCTTAACTAACCACCAAGAGTCTTTGCACGGCTGGGAACCTTTGTAAAAGAGTCAGTGGGTCACTGTGAATGCAGCAGATCTTCACCCCTGTATTTCTTACAAAGAAGCAGAGTTTTATTCCAGGTACAGGAGGCATCTCTGGTGTCTGATACTACCGGTAGTGTTCAGCCTACCCTCTCTGAGAGAGCAGCAGTGAGGGTACAAAGCACACTGGTTGCAAAATGTGGACACTGCAAACAACAGCTGCAATATCACAGATGATATAAAACACATAAAGTACTCAAGTCTTATACTAGATACAACACAGCAGGGAAATCATGTCATAAAACAAATGATGAACCCACAGTATGGACGGGGCAGGTAATAAAATGCAAATTTCCCATGGTGGGACCACAGTCAATTGCTGCCTTTTTCTCTGTGCCCCGGTCTCTTTATATAATCTGTACTTTTTGTTGTGCAATAAAAGAAAAACAAGGAATAAACCTTCATAGTATTAATGTACAGGTCAAGGGCTGGGGAGAGAGGGCAGTAGATTTGGGGGTTGGTGTAAACCTCTGACGGCATTAGATGGAAGCAGAAGACAAAGCAAGTGACATTTATTAAGACTTTAGGTGCATTTAGGTTTATAGAAAAAAACTGAGAAAGATTAAAATGTCTGAGTAGTGAAAAAAAATAAATGGAGTTCCCATACCGGGAGTCAAACCCGGGCCACCTGGGTGAAAACCAGGAATCCTAACCGCTAGAGGATATAGGAACTGTGAACTCATCATACAGCTCAGTATATGTGAGGTGTCTCCCAAGGTCACACTGCATTCCGTACACTGAGAGTTATATTGTTCTTCTCAGTAGTACACAATCAATTGGGGGTAACAGACACCTCACTTCTGACAAAAGAGAAGGAATGACCAGAAGTCATCATTTCTGCCACAACCTGTCAGGTCTCATTATTTACAACCTTAGAACTTCTACACATATTCAGAGCCCAGGACACGGAGGACAGAAGCAGTCCCTGCATTCACTATTACTAACCCCTCCCCTTGAGACAGACAAAGCCACGCCCCTCCCGTAGGACACTCCTGGGTTTCCTCACCAGACTGATGGCCCCACAGACCCCTCTCCAGTTATCTTCCAACTGCTTCCTTGACGACACTCCCCTGCACCTGTCACAGGCTCTAGGCTGCCCTCCTGGGGCTCGAGTTATACTCCTTCTCTATCTACTAACAGCACCGACTCCAGTCCTGACACTGGATTGGTTCACACAGAGAAGAAACAGCTCAGAAGTAGTCTGGGTTGTTCCCAGGTACCTGCATCTTCACAGAGTGACCGCCAGGGGGCAGCACAGCCAAAGCACTCACAGCCCACAAGGCTACGAATCATCAATTGGATGTCAGCAACCTTGTCAGAGGCGCAGAGACTAGTAATTCCACAATATTTTGGGACAGCAGAGGAAGAAGCAAGTGCTGAGCTGAAGTGGTCACTGCTGTTTTGTCACAACACCAGACATATGTTCTTAAAAGCATGTAAGCGCACATTCTTAGGCATTCTCGGTCGTCTTCTCCCATTCTGACATTATACCAATTGAATACACCCGAATGGAGAAAAGTTAAAATATAAGGTACTAGGAATATGCGCCAAAGGTAGGCAAATTAAACATTTCAAGTACAAATATTACCATATTTATTGATGTAAAATGTAAACAAGTTAGACTGAAAATATGTGTGTGTGTTTACAAAGGATGTCTAAAGTGTATGCTGTGAGGTCAGGTTGCAGTTCACTACTTGCACTTGTGCCTTTCACAAGTGTGAGTACCCAGTTACACTAATGTCTGCTATGACTTGTTATTCTGAGAGTCATGAGCTAAAGGGGGGCTTCCACCCTAGTTTGAGGGACCAGAGTACGAATGCCCCAGGGCACAGGAAGTACACAGTCCTCATTGATACAACTGTGGCCCAGTAACTTCTGACTGCCCTTTGACCCCACAGACTGGCACATATATGTCATCAGACTATAGCACCGTGGTACATATGCACACATGTGCATGTACACGTCAGCCAGTTTTTTATTCATTTATGTGTTAATACTGTTCAGCATCAGGATGTGATGTCGAAGGAGACTGGTGGAGAGCGCCGAAGTCTCTGGTATTTCAAGACAAAACTAGAGACCTTTTCACACTCATATACTGCTCCAGGCAGATCTTACACTGCAAATGCAAGTTATATGAGTCCAGCTGAAAACTGTTTATTTTTGGGTACTTGCTTTAGTCAAAGGTTACCATTTGCAACTCACAAAAAATAGCAAAGGGCAATTTCATACATTAACACTTTGGTAAAGTCGTTCTTTCACACCGTACATTTCCGTAAGTTTCTCTCTCCTTGTAAGTTATCCGGTGTGAAGGCCAAGTGGAGTCAGGTCCACACTGTGCATCTTACAGTTGTGTAGCCAGAGTAGAGAGGTGTCCACACAGACACAGGACGTAGACAACACCTGTGTGTAGCATCAAGTGTCCCCAGCAACGCCTATAGAATAATGTATAGATGCCCCCAAACCGCAGAAACCACAAGGGGAATGAAAAGAGGAAGAGACGTGTTATGTCAGAGATACAAATGGTTTCCTGCTCAAGACCTGCAATAAATTAAAACAAAAGTATTATTACAAACATTCCAGGTCCTACCGATATTGGAACTCAGATTGCTGGATTCAGAGTCCAGAGTGCTAATCATTACACGATGGAACCAACGTCCACGATCCTCAACCCTAGGAGTCCTGAAGCAGTGTCAGTCGCCACCTACTGTCTATCGCTTGAATTCGTTCACACTGTAAATCAAACATGACAAATCCAACAGCACAACTTAAATGTGTATTTCACAAGTAATAACATAAAAACAGAAATATACTTTTGCTGATGCAGAAACAAAGAAAACGTCTTGTCTGATGCTTCGAAATCTCCATTTAGCATGGCCCCTTAACTAACCACCAAGAGTCTTTGCACGGCTGGGAACCTTTGTAAAAGGGTCAGTGGGTCACTGTGAATGCAGCAGATCTTCACCCCTGTATTTCTTACAAAGAAGCAGAGTTTTATTCCAGGTACAGGAGGCATCTCTGGTGTCTGATACTACCGGTAGTGTTCAGCCTACCCTCTCTGAGAGAGCAGCAGTGAGGGTACAAAGCACACTGCTTGCAAAATGTGGACACTGCAAACAACAGCTGCAATATCACAGATGATATAAAACACAGAAAGTACTCAAGTCTTATACTAGAAACAACACAGCAGGGGAATCATGTCATAAAACAAATGATGAACCCACAGTATGGACGGGGCAGGTAATAAAATGCGAATTTCCCATGGTGGGACCACAGTCAATTGCTGCCTTCTTCTCTGTGCCCCGGTCTCTTTATATAATCTGTACTTTTTGTTGTGCAATAAAAGAAAAACAAGGAATAACCCTTCATAGTATTAATGTACAGGTCAAGGGCTGGGGAGAGAGGGCAGTAGATTTGGGGGTCGGTGTAAACCTCTGACGGCATTAGATGGAAGCAGAAGACAAAGCAAGTGACATTTATTAAGACTTTAGGTGCATTTAGGTTTATAGAAAAAAACTGAGAAAGAACAAAATGTCTGAGTAGTGAAAAAAAAAAATGGATTTCCCATACCAGGAGTCGAACCCGGGCCGCCTGGGTGAAAACCAGGAATCCTAACCGCCAGACCATATGGGAACTGTGAACTTTTTGAACAGCTTAGTGTATGTGAGGTGTCTCCCAAGGTCACACTGCATTCCGTACACTGAGAGTTATATTGTTCTTCTCAGTAGTACACAATCAATTGGGGTAACAGACACCTCACTTCTGACAAAAGAGAAGGAATCACCAGAAGTCATCATTTCTGCCACAACCTGTCAGGTCTCATTATTTACAACCTTAGAGCTTCTACACATACACAGAGCCCAGGACACGGAGTACAGCAGCAGTCCCTGCATTCACTATTACTAACCCCTCCCCTTGAGACAGACAAAGCCACGCCCCTCCCGTAGGACACTCCTGGGTTTCCTCACCAGACTGATGGCCCCACAGACCCCTCTCCAGTTATCTTCCAACTGCTTCCTTGACGACACTCCCCTGCACCTGTCACAGGCTCCATGCTGCCCTCCTGGGGCTCGAGTTATACTCCTTCTCTATCTACTAACACCACCGACTCCAGTCCTGACACTGGATTGGTTCACACAGAGAAGAAACAGCTCAGAAGTAGTCTGGGTTGTTCCCAGGTACCTGCATCTTCACAGAGTGACCGCCAGGGGGCAGCACAGCCAAAGCACTCACAGCCCACAAGGCTACGAATCATCAATTGGATGTCAGCAGCCTTGTCAGAGGCGCAGAGACTAGTAATTCCACAATATTTTGGGACAGCAGAGGAAGAAGCAAGTGCTGAGCTGAAGTGGTCACTGCTGTTTTGTCACAACACCAGACATATGTTCTTAAAAGCATGTAAGCGCACATTCTTAGGCATTCTCGGTCGTCTTCTCCCTTTCTGACATTATACCAATTGTATACACCCGAATGGAGAAAAGTTAAAATATAAGGTACTAGGAATATGCGCCAAAGGTAGGCAAATTAAACATTTCAAGTACAAATATTACCATATTTATTGATGTAAAATGTAAACAAGTTAGACTGAAAATATGTGTGTGTGTTTACAAAGGATGTCTAAAGTGTATGCTGTGAGGTCAGGTTGCAGTTCACTACTTGCACTTGTGCCTTTCACAAGTGTGAGTACCCAGTTACACTAATGTCTGCTCTGACTTGTTATTCTGAGAGTCATGTGCTAAAGGGGGGCTTCCACCCTAGTTTGAGGGACCAGAGTACGAATGCCCCAGGGCACAGGAAGTACACAGTCCTCATTGATACAACTGTGGCCCAGTAACTTCTGACTGCCCTTTGACCCCACAGACTGGCACATATATGTCATCAGACTATAGCACCGTGGTACATATGCACATATGTGCATGTACACGTCAGCCAGTTTTTTATTCATTTATGTGCTAATACTGTTCAGCATCAGGATGTGATGTCGAAGGAGACTGGTGGAGAGCGCCGAAGTCTCTGGTATTTCAAGACAAAACTAGAGACCTTTTCACACTCATATACTGCTCCAGGCAGATCTTCCACTGTAAATGCAAGTTATATGAGTCCAGCTGAAAACTGTTTTTTTTTTGGTACTTGCTTTAGTCAAAGGTTACCATTTGCAACTCACAAAAAAAAGCAAAGGGCAATTTCATACATTAACTCTTTGGTAAAGTCGTTCTTTCACACCGTACATTTCCATAAGTTTCTCTCTCCTTGTAAGTTATCCGGTGTGAAGGCCAAGTGGAGTCAGGTCCACACTGTGCATCTTACAGTTGTGTAGCCAGAGTAGAGAGGTGTCCACACAGACACAGGACGTAGACAACACCTGTGTGTAGCATCACGTGCCCCCAGCAACGCCTATAGAATAATGTATAGATGCCCCCAAACCGCAGAAACCACGAGGGGAATGAAAAGAGGAAGAGACGGGTTATGTCAGAGATACAAATGGTTTCCTGCTCAAGACCTGCAATAAATTAAAACAAAAGTATTATTACAAACATTCCAGGTCCTAACGATATTGGAACTCAGATTGCTGGATTCAGAGTCCAGAGTGCTAATCATTACATGATGGAACCAACGTCCACGATCCTCAACCCTAGGAGTCCTGAAGCAGTGTCAGTCGCCACCTACTGTCTATCGCTTGAATTCGTTCACACTGTAAATCAAACATGACAAATCCAACAGCACAACTAAAATGTGTATTTCACAAGTAATAACATAAAAACAGAAATATACTTTTGCTGATGCAGAAACAAAGAAAACGTCTTGTCTGATGCTTCGAAATCTCCATTTAGCATGGCCCCTTAACTAACCACCAAGAGTCTTTGCACGGCTGGGAACCTTTGTAAAAGAGTCAGTGGGTCACTGTGAATGCAGCAGATCTTCACCCCTGTATTTCTTACAAAGAAGCAGAGTTTTATTCCAGGTACAGGAGGCATCTCTGGTGTCTGATACTACCGGTAGTGTTCAGCCTACCCTCTCTGAGAGAGCAGCAGTGAGGGTACAAAGCACACTGGTTGCAAAATGTGGACACTGCAAACAACAGCTGCAATATCACAGATGATATAAAACACATAAAGTACTCAAGTCTTATACTAGATACAACACAGCAGGGAAATCATGTCATAAAACAAATGATGAACCCACAGTATGGACGGGGCAGGTAATAAAATGCAAATTTCCCATGGTGGGACCACAGTCAATTGCTGCCTTCTTCTCTGTGCCCCGGTCTCTTTATATAATCTGTACTTTTTGTTGTGCAATAAAAGAAAAACAAGGAATAACCATTCATAGTATTAATGTACAGGTCAAGGGCTGGGGAGAGAGGGCAGTAGATTTGGGGGTTGGTGTAAACCTCTGACGGCATTAGATGGAAGCAGAAGACAAAGCAAGTGACATTTATTAAGACTTTAGGTGCATTTAGGTTTATAGAAAAAAACTGAGAAAGATTAAAATGTCTGAGTAGTGAAAAAAAATAAATGGAGTTCCCATACCGGGAGTCAAAACCGGGCCACCTGGGTGAAAACCAGGAATCCTAACCGCTAGAGCATATAGGAACTGTGAGCTCATCATACAGCTCAGTATATGTGAGGTGTCTCCCAAGGTCACACTGCATTCCGTACACTGAGAGTTATATTGTTCTTCTCAGTAGTACACAATCAATTGGGGTAACAGACACCTCACTTCTGACAAAAGAGAAGGAATGACCAGAAGTCATCATTTCTGCCACAACCTGTCAGGTCTCATTATTTACAACCTTAGAACTTCTACACATACACAGAGCCCAGGACACGGAGGACAGCAGCAGTCCCTGCATTCACTATTACTAACCCCTCCCCTTGAGCCAGTCAAAGCCACGCCCCTCCCGTAGGACACTCCTGGGTTTCCTCACCAGACTGATGGCCCCACAAACCCCTCTCCAGTTATCTTCCAGCTGCTTCCTTGACGACACTCCCCTGCACCTGTCACAGGCTCCAGACTGCCCTCCTGGGGCTCGAGTTATACTCCTTCTCTATCTACTAACAGCACCGACTCCAGTCCTGACACTGGATTGGTTCACACAGAGAAGAAACAGCTCAGAAGTAGTCTGGGTTGTTCCCAGGTACCTGCATCTTCACAGAGTGACCGCCAGGGGGCAGCACAGCCAAAGCACTCACAGCCCACAAGGCTACGAATCATCAATTGGATGTCAGCAACCTTGTCAGAGGCGCAGAGACTAGTAATTCCACAATATTTTGGGACAGCAGAGGAAGAAGCAAGTGCTGAGCTGAAGTGGTCACTGCTGTTTTGTCACAACACCAGACATATGTTCTTAAAAGCATGTAAGCGCACATTCTTAGGCATTCTCGGTCGTCTTCTCCCTTTCTGACATTATACCAATTGAATACACCCGAATGGAGAAAAGTTAAAATATAAGGTACTAGGAATATGCGCCAAAGGTAGGCAAATTAAACATTTCAAGTACAAATATTACCATATTTATTGATGTAAAATGTAAACAAGTTAGACTGAAAATATGTGTGTGTGTTTACAAAGGATGTCTAAAGTGTATGCTGTGAGGTCAGGTTGCAGTTCACTACTTGCACTTGTGCCTTTCACAAGTGTGAGTACCCAGTTACACTAATGTCTGCTCTGACTTGTTATTCTGAGAGTCATGTGCTAAAGGGGGGCTTCCACCCTAGTTTGAGGGACCAGAGTACGAATGCCCCAGGGCACAGGAAGTACACAGTCCTCATTGATACAACTGTGGCCCAGTAACTTCTGACTGCCCTTTGACCCCACAGACTGGCACATATATGTCATCAGACTATAGCACCGTGGTACATATGCACACATGTGCATGTACACGTCAGCCAGTTTTTTATTCATTTATGTGCTAATACTGTTCAGCATCAGGATGTGATGTCGAAGGAGACTGGTGGAGAGCGCCGAAGTCTCTGGTATTTCAAGACAAAACTAGAGACCTTTTCACACTCATATACTGCTCCAGGCAGATCTTCCACTGCAAATGCAAGTTATATGAGTCCAGCTGAAAACTGTTTATTTTTGGGTACTTGCTTTAGTCAAAGGTTACCATTTGCAACTCACAAAAAAAAAGCAAAGGGCAATTTCATACATTAACACTTTGGTAAAGTCGTTCTTTCACACCGTACATTTCCGTAAGTTTCTCTCTCCTTGTAAGTTATCCGGTGTGAAGGCCAAGTGGAGTCAGGTCCACACTGTGCATCTTACAGTTGTGTAGCCAGAGTAGAGAGGTGTCCACACAGACACAGGACGTAGACAACACCTGTGTGTAGCATCAAGTGTCCCCAGCAACGCTTATAGAATAATGTATAGATGCCCCCAAACCGCAGAAACCACGAGGAGAATGAAAAGAGGAAGAGACGGGTTATGTCAGAGATACAAATGGTTTCCTGCTCAAGACCTGCAATAAATTAAAACAAAAGTATTATTACAAACATTCCAGGTCCTACCGATATTGGAACTCAGATTGCTGGATTCAGAGTCCAGAGTGCTAATCATTACACGATGGAACCAACGTCCACGATCCTCAACCCTAGGAGTCCTGAAGCAGTGTCAGTCGCCACCTACTGTCTATCGCTTGAATTCGTTCACACTGTAAATCAAACATGACAAATCCAACAGCACAACTAAAATGTGTATTTCACAAGTAATAACATAAAAACAGAAATATACTTTTGCTGATGCAGAAACAAAGAAAACGTCTCGTCTGATGCTTCGAAATCTCCAATTAGCATGGCCCCTTAACTAACCACCAAGAGTCTTTGCACGGCTGGGAACCTTTGTAAAAGGGTCAGTGGGTCACTGTGAATGCAGCAGATCTTCACCCCTGTATTTCTTACAAAGAAGCAGAGTTTTATTCCAGGTACAGGAGGCATCTCTGGTGTCTGATACTACCGGTAGTGTTCAGCCTACCCTCTCTGAGAGAGCAGCAGTGAGGGTACAAAGCACACTGGTTGCAAAATGTGGACACTGCAAACAACAGCTGCAATATCACAGATGATATAAAACACATAAAGTACTCAAGTCTTATACTAGAAACAACACAGCAGGGGAATCATGTCATAAAACAAATGATGAACCCACAGTATGGACGGGGCAGGTAATAAAATGCGAATTTCCCATGGTGGGACCACAGTCAATTGCTGCCTTCTTCTCTGTGCCCCGGTCTCTTTATATAATCTGTACTTTTTGTTGTGCAATAAAAGAAAAACAAAGAATAACCCTTCATAGTATTAATGTACAGGTCAAGGGCTGGGGAGAGAGGGCAGTAGATTTGGGGGTCGGTGTAAACCTCTGACGGCATTAGATGGAAGCAGAAGACAAAGCAAGTGACATTTATTAAGACTTTAGGTGCATTTAGGTTTATCGAAAAAAACTGAGAAAGATCAAAATGTCTGAGTAGTGAAAAAAAAAAAAATGGATTTCCCATACCATGAGTCGAACCCGGGGAGCCTGGGTGAAAACCAGGAATCCTAACCGCTAGACCATATGGGAACTGTGAACTTTTTGAACAGCTTAGTGTATGTGAGGTGTCTCCCAAGGTCACACTGCATTCCGTACACTGAGAGATATATTGTTCTTCTCAGTAGTACACAATCAATTGGGGTAACAGACACCTCACTTCTGACAAAAGAGAAGGAATCACCAGAAGTCATCATTTCTGCCACAACCTATCAGGTCTCATTATTTACAACCTTAGAGCTTCTACACATACACAGAGCCCAGGACACGGAGTACAGCAGCAGTCCCTGCATTCACTATTACTAACCCCTCCCCTTGAGACAGACAAAGCCACGCCCCTCCCGTAGGACACTCCTGGGTTTCCTCACCAGACTGATGGCCCCACAGACCCCTCTCCAGTTATCTTCCAACTGCTTCCTTGACGACACTCCCCTGCACCTGTCACAGGCTCTAGGCTGCCCTCCTGGGGCTCGAGTTATACTCCTTCTCTATCTACTAACAGCACCGACTCCAGTCCTGACACTGGATTGGTTCACACAGAGAAGAAACAGCTCAGAAGTAGTCTGTGTTGTTCCCAGGTACCTGCATCTTCACAGAGTGACTGCCAGGGGGCAGCACAGCCAAAGCACTCACAGCCCACAAGGCTACAAATCATCAATCGGATGTCAGCAGCCTTGTCAGAGGCTCAGAGACTAGTAATTCCACAATATTTTGGGACAGCAGAGGAAGAAGCAAGTGCTGAGCTGAAGTGGTCACTGCTGTTTTGTCACAACACCAGACATATGTTCTTAAAAGCATGTAAGCGCACATTCTTAGGCATTCTCGGTCGTCTTCTCCCTTTCTGACATTATACCAATTGTATACACCCGAATGGAGAAAAGTTAAAATATAAGGTACTAGGAATATGCGCCAAAGGTAGGCAAATTAAACATTTCAAGTACAAATATTACCATATTTATTGATGTAAAACGTAAACAAGTTAGACTGAAAATATGTGTGTGTGTTTACAAAGGATGTCTAAAGTGTATGCTGTGAGGTCAGGTTGCAGTTCACTACTTGCACTTGTGCCTTTCACAAGTGTGAGTACCCAGTTACACTAATGTCTGCTCTGACTTGTTATTCTGAGAGTCATGTGCTAAAGGGGGGCTTCCACCCTAGTTTGAGGGACCAGAGTACGAATGCCCCAGGGCACCGGAAGTACACAGTCCTCATTGATACAACTGTGGCCCAGTAACTTCTGACTGCCCTTTGACCCCACAGACTGGCACATATATGTCATCAGACTATAGCACATTGGTACATATGCACATATGTGCATGTACACGTCAGCCAGTTTTTTATTCATTTATGTGCTAATACTGTTCAGCATCAGGATGTGATGTCGAAGGAGACTGGTGGAGAGCGCCGAAGTCTCTGGTATTTCAAGACAAAACTAGAGACCTTTTCACACTCATATACTGCTCCAGGCAGATCTTCCACTGCAAATGCAAGTTATATGAGTCCAGCTGAAAACTGTTTATTTTTGGGTACTTGCTTTAGTCAAAGGTTACCATTTGCAACTCACAAAAAAAAGCAAAGGGCAATTTCATACATTAACTCTTTGGTAAAGTCGTTCTTTCACACCGTACATTTCCATAAGTTTCTCTCTCCTTGTAAGTTATCCGGTGTGAAGGCCAAGTGGAGTCAGGTCCACACTGTGCATCTTACAGTTGTGTAGCCAGAGTAGAGAGGTGTCCACACAGACACAGGACGTAGACAACACCTGTGTGTAGCATCACGTGCCCCCAGCAACGCCTATAGAATAATGTATAGATGCCCCCAAACCGCAGAAACCACGAGGGGAATGAAAAGAGGAAGAGACGGGTTATGTCAGAGATACAAATGGTTTCCTGCTCAAGACCTGCAATAAATTAAAACAAAAGTATTATTACAAACATTCCAGGTCCTAACGATATTGGAACTCAGATTGCTGGATTCAGAGTCCAGAGTGCTAATCATTACATGATGGAACCAACGTCCACGATCCTCAACCCTAGGAGTCCTGAAGCAGTGTCAGTCGCCACCTACTGTCTATCGCTTGAATTCGTTCACACTGTAAATCAAACATGACAAATCCAACAGCACAACTAAAATGTGTATTTCACAAGTAATAACATAAAAACAGAAATATACTTTTGCTGATGCAGAAACAAAGAAAACGTCTTGTCTGATGCTTCGAAATCTCCATTTAGCATGGCCCCTTAACTAACCACCAAGAGTCTTTGCACGGCTGGGAACCTTTGTAAAAGAGTCAGTGGATCACTGTGAATGCAGCAGATCTTCACCCCTGTATTTCTTACAAAGAAGCAGAGTTTTATTCCAGGTACAGGAGGCATCTCTGGTGTCTGATACTACCGGTAGTGTTCAGCCTACCCTCTCTGAGAGAGCAGCAGTGAGGGTACAAAGCACACTGGTTGCAAAATGTGGACACTGCAAACAACAGCTGCAATATCACAGATGATATAAAACACATAAAGTACTCAAGTCTTATACTAGATACAACACAGCAGGGAAATCATGTCATAAAACAAATGATGAACCCACAGTATGGACGGGGCAGGTAATAAAATGCAAATTTCCCATGGTGGGACCACAGTCAATTGCTGCCTTCTTCTCTGTGCCCCGGTCTCTTTATATAATCTGTACTTTTTGTTGTGCAATAAAAGAAAAACAAGGAATAACCCTTCATAGTATTAATGTACAGGTCAAGGGCTGGGGATAGAGGGCAGTAGATTTGGGGGTTGGTGTAAACCTCTGACGGCATTAGATGGAAGCAGAAGACAAAGCAAGTGACATTTATTAAGACTTTAGGTGCATTTAGGTTTATAGAAAAAAAATGAGAAACTTTAAAATGTCTGAGTAGTGAAAAAATAAATGGAGTTTCCATACCAGGAGTCAAACCCGGGCCACCTGGGTGAAAACCAGGAATCCTAACCGCTAGACCATATGGGAACTGTGAACTCATCATACAGCTCAGTATATGTGAGGTGTCTCCCAAGGTCGCACTGCATTCTGTACACTGAGAGTTATATTGTTCTTCTCAGTAGTACACAATCAATTGGGGTAACAGACACCTCACTTCTGACAAAAAAGAAGGAATCACCAGAAGTCATCATTTCTGCCACAACCTGTCAGGTCTCATTATTTACAACCTTAGAGCTTCTACACATACACAGAGCCCAGGACACGGAGTACAGCAGCAGTCCCTGCATTCACTATTACTAACCCCTCCCCTTGAGACAGACAAAGCCACGCCCCTCCCGTAGGACACTCCTGGGTTTCCTCACCAGACTGATGGCCCCACAGACCCCTCTCCAGTTATCTTCCAACTGCTTCCTTGACGACACTCCCCTGCACCTGTCACAGGCTCCAGGCTGCCCTCCTGGGGCTCGAGTTATACTCCTTCTCTATCTACTAACAGCACCGACTCCAGTCCTGACACTGGATTGGTTCACACAGAGAAGAAACAGCTCAGAAGTAGTCTGGGTTGTTCCCAGGTACCTGCATCTTCACAGAGTGACCGCCAGGGGGCAGCACAGCCAAAGCACTCACAGCCCACAAGGCTACGAATCATCAATTGGATGTCAGCAGCCTTGTCAGAGGCGCAGAGACTAGTAATTCCACAATATTTTGGGACAGCAGAGGAAGAAGCAAGTGCTGAGCTGAAGTGGTCACTGCTGTTTTGTCACAACACCAGACATATGTTCTTAAAAGCATGTAAGCGCACATTCTTAGGCATTCTCGGTCGTCTTCTCCCTTTCTGACATTATACCAATTGTATACACCCGAATGGAGAAAAGTTAAAATATAAGGTACTAGGAATATGCGCCAAAGGTAGGCAAATTAAACATTTCAAGTACAAATATTACCATATTTATTGATGTAAAATGTAAACAAGTTAGACTGAAAATATGTGTGTGTGTTTACAAAGGATGTCTAAAGTGTATGCTGTGAGGTCAGGTTGCAGTTCACTACTTGCACTTGTGCCTTTCACAAGTGTGAGTACCCAGTTACACTAATGTCTGCTCTGACTTGTTATTCTGAGAGTCATGTGCTAAAGGGGGGCTTCCACCCTAGTTTGAGGGACCAGAGTACGAATGCCCCAGGGCACCGGAAGTACACAGTCCTCATTGATACAACTGTGGCCCAGTAACTTCTGACTGCCCTTTGACCCCACAGACTGGCACATATATGTCATCAGACTATAGCACATTGGTACATATGCACATATGTGCATGTACACGTCAGCCAGTTTTTTATTCATTTATGTGCTAATACTGTTCAGCATCAGGATGTGATGTCGAAGGAGACTGGTGGAGAGCGCCGAAGTCTCTGGTATTTCAAGACAAAACTAGAGAGCTTTTCACACTCATATACTGCTCCAGGCAGATCTTCCACTGCAAATGCAAGTTATATGAGTCCAGCTGAAAACTGTTTATTTTTGGGTACTTGCTTTAGTCAAAGGTTACCATTTGCAACTCACAAAAAAAAGCAAAGGGCAATTTCATACATTAACTCTTTGGTAAAGTCGTTCTTTCACACCGTACATTTCCATAAGTTTCTCTCTCCTTGTAAGTTATCCGGTGTGAAGGCCAAGTGGAGTCAGGTCCACACTGTGCATCTTACAGTTGTGTAGCCAGAGTAGAGAGGTGTCCACACAGACACAGGACGTAGACAACACCTGTGTGTAGCATCACGTGCCCCCAGCAACGCCTATAGAATAATGTATAGATGCCCCCAAACCGCAGAAACCACGAGGGGAATGAAAAGAGGAAGAGACGGGTTATGTCAGAGATACAAATGGTTTCCTGCTCAAGACCTGCAATAAATTAAAACAAAAGTATTATTACAAACATTCCAGGTCCTAACGATATTGGAACTCAGATTGCTGGATTCAGAGTCCAGAGTGCTAATCATTACATGATGGAACCAACGTCCACGATCCTCAACCCTAGGAGTCCTGAAGCAGTGTCAGTCGCCACCTACTGTCTATCGCTTGAATTCGTTCACACTGTAAATCAAACATGACAAATCCAACAGCACAACTAAAATGTGTATTTCACAAGTAATAACATAAAAACAGAAATATACTTTTGCTGATGCAGAAACAAAGAAAACGTCTTGTCTGATGCTTCGAAATCTCCATTTAGCATGGCCCCTTAACTAACCACCAAGAGTCTTTGCACGGCTGGGAACCTTTGTAAAAGAGTCAGTGGATCACTGTGAATGCAGCAGATCTTCACCCCTGTATTTCTTACAAAGAAGCAGAGTTTTATTCCAGGTACAGGAGGCATCTCTGGTGTCTGATACTACCGGTAGTGTTCAGCCTACCCTCTCTGAGAGAGCAGCAGTGAGGGTACAAAGCACACTGGTTGCAAAATGTGGACACTGCAAACAACAGCTGCAATATCACAGATGATATAAAACACATAAAGTACTCAAGTCTTATACTAGATACAACACAGCAGGGAAATCATGTCATAAAACAAATGATGAACCCACAGTATGGACGGGGCAGGTAATAAAATGCAAATTTCCCATGGTGGGACCACAGTCAATTGCTGCCTTCTTCTCTGTGCCCCGGTCTCTTTATATAATCTGTACTTTTTGTTGTGCAATAAAAGAAAAACAAGGAATAACCCTTCATAGTATTAATGTACAGGTCAAGGGCTGGGGATAGAGGGCAGTAGATTTGGGGGTTGGTGTAAACCTCTGACGGCATTAGATGGAAGCAGAAGACAAAGCAAGTGACATTTATTAAGACTTTAGGTGCATTTAGGTTTATAGAAAAAAAATGAGAAACTTTAAAATGTCTGAGTAGTGAAAAAATAAATGGAGTTCCCATACCGGGAGTCGAACCCGGGCCACCTGGGTGAAAACCAGGAATCCTAACCGCTAGACCATATGGGAACTGTGAACTCATCATACAGCTCAGTATATGTGAGGTGTCTCCCAAGGTCGCACTGCATTCTGTACACTGAGAGTTATATTGTTCTTCTCAGTAGTACACAATCAATTGGGGTAACAGACACCTCACTTCTGACAAAAAAGAAGGAATCACCAGAAGTCATCATTTCTGCCACAACCTGTCAGGTCTCATTATTTACAACCTTAGAGCTTCTACACATACACAGAGCCCAGGACACGGAGTACAGCAGCAGTCCCTGCATTCACTATTACTAACCCCTCCCCTTGAGACAGACAAAGCCACGCCCCTCCCGTAGGACACTCCTGGGTTTCCTCACCAGACTGATGGCCCCACAGACCCCTCTCCAGTTATCTTCCAACTGCTTCCTTGACGACACTCCCCTGCACCTGTCACAGGCTCCAGGCTGCCCTCCTGGGGCTTGAGTTATACTCCTTCTCTATCTACTAACAGCACCGACTCCAGTCCTGACACTGGATTGGTTCACACAGAGAAGAAACAGCTCAGAAGTAGTCTGGGTTGTTCCCAGGTACCTGCATCTTCACAGAGTGACCGCCAGGGGGCAGCACAGCCAAAGCACTCACAGCCCACAAGGCTACGAATCATCAATTGGATGTCAGCAGCCTTGTCAGAGGCGCAGAGACTAGTAATTCCACAATATTTTGGGACAGCAGAGGAAGAAGCAAGTGCTGAGCTGAAGTGGTCACTGCTGTTTTGTCACAACACCAGACATATGTTCTTAAAAGCATGTAAGCGCACATTCTTAGGCATTCTCGGTCGTCTTCTCCCTTTCTGACATTATACCAATTGTATACACCCGAATGGAGAAAAGTTAAAATATAAGGTACTAGGAATATGCGCCAAAGGTAGGCAAATTAAACATTTCAAGTACAAATATTACCATATTTATTGATGTAAAATGTAAACAAGTTAGACTGAAAATATGTGTGTGTGTTTACAAAGGATGTCTAAAGTGTATGCTGTGAGGTCAGGTTGCAGTTCACTACTTGCACTTGTGCCTTTCACAAGTGTGAGTACCCAGTTACACTAATGTCTGCTCTGACTTGTTATTCTGAGAGTCATGTGCTAAAGGGGGGCTTCCACCCTAGTTTGAGGGACCAGAGTACGAATGCCCCAGGGCACCGGAAGTACACAGTCCTCATTGATACAACTGTGGCCCAGTAACTTCTGACTGCCCTTTGACCCCACAGACTGGCACATATATGTCATCAGACTATAGCACATTGGTACATATGCACATATGTGCATGTACACGTCAGCCAGTTTTTTATTCATTTATGTGCTAATACTGTTCAGCATCAGGATGTGATGTCGAAGGAGACTGGTGGAGAGCGCCGAAGTCTCTGGTATTTCAAGACAAAACTAGAGACCTTTTCACACTCATATACTGCTCCAGGCAGATCTTCCACTGCAAATGCAAGTTATATGAGTCCAGCTGAAAACTGTTTATTTTTGGGTACTTGCTTTAGTCAAAGGTTACCATTTGCAACTCACAAAAAAAAGCAAAGGGCAATTTCATACATTAACTCTTTGGTAAAGTCGTTCTTTCACACCGTACATTTCCATAAGTTTCTCTCTCCTTGTAAGTTATCCGGTGTGAAGGCCAAGTGGAGTCAGGTCCACACTGTGCATCTTACAGTTGTGTAGCCAGAGTAGAGAGGTGTCCACACAGACACAGGACGTAGACAACACCTGTGTGTAGCATCACGTGCCCCCAGCAACGCCTATAGAATAATGTATAGATGCCCCCAAACCGCAGAAACCACGAGGGGAATGAAAAGAGGAAGAGACGGGTTATGTCAGAGATACAAATGGTTTCCTGCTCAAGACCTGCAATAAATTAAAACAAAAGTATTATTACAAACATTCCAGGTCCTAACGATATTGGAACTCAGATTGCTGGATTCAGAGTCCAGAGTGCTAATCATTACATGATGGAACCAACGTCCACGATCCTCAACCCTAGGAGTCCTGAAGCAGTGTCAGTCGCCACCTACTGTCTATCGCTTGAATTCGTTCACACTGTAAATCAAACATGACAAATCCAACAGCACAACTAAAATGTGTATTTCACAAGTAATAACATAAAAACAGAAATATACTTTTGCTGATGCAGAAACAAAGAAAACGTCTTGTCTGATGCTTCGAAATCTCCATTTAGCATGGCCCCTTAACTAACCACCAAGAGTCTTTGCACGGCTGGGAACCTTTGTAAAAGAGTCAGTGGATCACTGTGAATGCAGCAGATCTTCACCCCTGTATTTCTTACAAAGAAGCAGAGTTTTATTCCAGGTACAGGAGGCATCTCTGGTGTCTGATACTACCGGTAGTGTTCAGCCTACCCTCTCTGAGAGAGCAGCAGTGAGGGTACAAAGCACACTGGTTGCAAAATGTGGACACTGCAAACAACAGCTGCAATATCACAGATGATATAAAACACATAAAGTACTCAAGTCTTATACTAGATACAACACAGCAGGGAAATCATGTCATAAAACAAATGATGAACCCACAGTATGGACGGGGCAGGTAATAAAATGCAAATTTCCCATGGTGGGACCACAGTCAATTGCTGCCTTCTTCTCTGTGCCCCGGTCTCTTTATATAATCTGTACTTTTTGTTGTGCAATAAAAGAAAAACAAGGAATAACCCTTCATAGTATTAATGTACAGGTCAAGGGCTGGGGATAGAGGGCAGTAGATTTGGGGGTTGGTGTAAGCCTCTGACGGCATTAGATGGAAGCAGAAGACAAAGCAAGTGACATTTATTAAGACTTTAGGTGCATTTAGGTTTATAGAAAAAAAATGAGAAACTTTAAAATGTCTGAGTAGTGAAAAAATAAATGGAGTTCCCATACCGGGAGTCGAACCCGGGCCACCTGGGTGAAAACCAGGAATCCTAACCGCTAGACCATATGGGAACTGTGAACTCATCATACAGCTCAGTATATGTGAGGTGTTTCCCAAGGTCGCACTGCATTCTGTACACTGAGAGTTATATTGTTCTTCTCAGTAGTACACAATCAATTGGGGTAACAGACACCTCACTTCTGACAAAAAAGAAGGAATCACCAGAAGTCATCATTTCTGCCACAACCTGTCAGGTCTCATTATTTACAACCTTAGAGCTTCTACACATACACAGAGCCCAGGACACGGAGTACAGCAGCAGTCCCTGCATTCACTATTACTAACCCCTCCCCTTGAGACAGACAAAGCCACGCCCCTCCCGTAGGACACTCCTGGGTTTCCTCACCAGACTGATGGCCCCACAGACCCCTCTCCAGTTATCTTCCAACTGCTTCCTTGACGACACTCCCCTGCACCTGTCACAGGCTCCAGGCTGCCCTCCTGGGGCTTGAGTTATACTCCTTCTCTATCTACTAACAGCACCGACTCCAGTCCTGACACTGGATTGGTTCACACAGAGAAGAAACAGCTCAGAAGTAGTCTGGGTTGTTCCCAGGTACCTGCATCTTCACAGAGTGACCGCCAGGGGGCAGCACAGCCAAAGCACTCACAGCCCACAAGGCTACGAATCATCAATTGGATGTCAGCAGCCTTGTCAGAGGCGCAGAGACTAGTAATTCCACAATATTTTGGGACAGCAGAGGAAGAAGCAAGTGCTGAGCTGAAGTGGTCACTGCTGTTTTGTCACAACACCAGACATATGTTCTTAAAAGCATGTAAGCGCACATTCTTAGGCATTCTCGGTCGTCTTCTCCCTTTCTGACATTATACCAATTGTATACACCCGAATGGAGAAAAGTAAAAATATAAGGTACTAGGAATATGCGCCAAAGGTAGGCAAATTAAACATTTCAAGTACAAATATTACCATATTTATTGATGTAAAATGTAAACAAGTTAGACTGAAAATATGTGTGTGTGTTTACAAAGGATGTCTAAAGTGTATGCTGTGAGGTCAGGTTGCAGTTCACTACTTGCACTTGTGCCTTTCACAAGTGTGAGTACCCAGTTACACTAATGTCTGCTCTGACTTGTTATTCTGAGAGTCATGTGCTAAAGGGGGGCTTCCACCCTAGTTTGAGGGACCAGAGTACGAATGCCCCAGGGCACCGGAAGTACACAGTCCTCATTGATACAACTGTGGCCCAGTAACTTCTGACTGCCCTTTGACCCCACAGACTGGCACATATATGTCATCAGACTATAGCACATTGGTACATATGCACATATGTGCATGTACACGTCAGCCAGTTTTTTATTCATTTATGTGCTAATACTGTTCAGCATCAGGATGTGATGTCGAAGGAGACTGGTGGAGAGCGCCGAAGTCTCTGGTATTTCAAGACAAAACTAGAGAACTTTTCACACTCATATACTGCTCCAGGCAGATCTTCCACTGCAAATGCAAGTTATATGAGTCCAGCTGAAAACTGTTTATTTTTGGGTACTTGCTTTAGTCAAAGGTTACCATTTGCAACTCACAAAAAAAAGCAAAGGGCAATTTCATACATTAACTCTTTGGTAAAGTCGTTCTTTCACACCGTACATTTCCATAAGTTTCTCTCTCCTTGTAAGTTATCCGGTGTGAAGGCCAAGTGGAGTCAGGTCCACACTGTGCATCTTACAGTTGTGTAGCCAGAGTAGAGAGGTGTCCACACAGACACAGGACGTAGACAACACCTGTGTGTAGCATCACGTGCCCCCAGCAACGCCTATAGAATAATGTATAGATGCCCCCAAACCGCAGAAACCACGAGGGGAATGAAAAGAGGAAGAGACGGGTTATGTCAGAGATACAAATGGTTTCCTGCTCAAGACCTGCAATAAATTAAAACAAAAGTATTATTACAAACATTCCAGGTCCTAACGATATTGGAACTCAGATTGCTGGATTCAGAGTCCAGAGTGCTAATCATTACATGATGGAACCAACGTCCACGAACCTCAACCCTAGGAGTCCTGAAGCAGTGTCAGTCGCCACCTACTGTCTATCGCTTGAATTCGTTCACACTGTAAATCAAACATGACAAATCCAACAGCACAACTAAAATGTGTATTTCACAAGTAATAACATAAAAACAGAAATATACTTTTGCTGATGCAGAAACAAAGAAAACGTCTTGTCTGATGCTTCGAAATCTCCATTTAGCATGGCCCCTTAACTAACCACCAAGAGTCTTTGCACGGCTGGGAACCTTTGTAAAAGAGTCAGTGGGTCACTGTGAATGCAGCAGATCTTCACCCCTGTATTTCTTACAAAGAAGCAGAGTTTTATTCCAGGTACAGGAGGCATCTCTGGTGTCTGATACTACCGGTAGTGTTCAGCCTACCCTCTCTGAGAGAGCAGCAGTGAGGGTACAAAGCACACTGGTTGCAAAATGTGGACACTGCAAACAACAGCTGCAATATCACAGATGATATAAAACACATAAAGTACTCAAGTCTTATACTAGATACAACACAGCAGGGAAATCATGTCATAAAACAAATGATGAACCCACAGTATGGACGGGGCAGGTAATAAAATGCAAATTTCCCATGGTGGGACCACAGTCAATTGCTGCCTTCTTCTCTGTGCCCCGGTCTCTTTATATAATCTGTACTTTTTGTTGTGCAATAAAAGAAAAACAAGGAATAACCCTTCATAGTATTAATGTACAGGTCAAGGGCTGGGGATAGAGGGCAGTAGATTTGGGGGTTGGTGTAAACCTCTGACGGCATTAGATGGAAGCAGAAGACAAAGCAAGTGACATTTATTAAGACTTTAGGTGCATTTAGGTTTATAGAAAAAAAATGAGAAACTTTAAAATGTCTGAGTAGTGAAAAAATAAATGGAGTTCCCATACCGGGAGTCGAACCCGGGCCACCTGGGTGAAAACCAAGAATCCTAACCACTAGACCATATGGGAACTGTGAACTCATCATACAGCTCAGTATATGTGAGGTGTCTCCCAAGGTCGCACTGCATTCTGTACACTGAGAGTTATATTGTTCTTCTCAGTAGTACACAATCAATTGGGGTAACAGACACCTCACTTCTGACAAAAAAGAAGGAATCACCAGAAGTCATCATTTCTGCCACAACCTGTCAGGTCTCATTATTTACAACCTTAGAGCTTCTACACATACACAGAGCCCAGGACACGGAGTACAGCAGCAGTCCCTGCATTCACTATTACTAACCCCTCCCCTTGAGACAGACAAAGCCACGCCCCTCCCGTAGGACACTCCTGGGTTTCCTCACCAGACTGATGGCCCCACAGACCCCTCTCCAGTTATCTTCCAACTGCTTCCTTGACGACACTCCCCTGCACCTGTCACAGGCTCCAGGCTGCCCTCCTGGGGCTCGAGTTATACTCCTTCTCTATCTACTAACAGCACCGACTCCAGTCCTGACACTGGATTGGTTCACACAGAGAAGAAACAGCTCAGAAGTAGTCTGGGTTGTTCCCAGGTACCTGCATCTTCACAGAGTGACCGCCAGGGGGCAGCACAGCCAAAGCACTCACAGCCCACAAGGCTACGAATCATCAATTGGATGTCAGCAGCCTTGTCAGAGGCGCAGAGACTAGTAATTCCACAATATTTTGGGACAGCAGAGGAAGAAGCAAGTGCTGAGCTGAAGTGGTCACTGCTGTTTTGTCACAACACCAGACATATGTTCTTAAAAGCATGTAAGCGCACATTCTTAGGCATTCTCGGTCGTCTTCTCCCTTTCTGACATTATACCAATTGAATACACCCAAATGGAGAAAAGTTCAAATATAAGGTACTAGGAATATGCGCCAAAGGTAGGCAAATTAAACATTTCAAGTACAAATATTACCATATTTATTGATGTAAAATGTAAACAAGTTAGACTGAAAATATGTGTGTGTGTTTACAAAGGATGTCTAAAGTGTATGCTGTGAGGTCAGGTTGCAGTTCACTACTTGCACTTGTGCCTTTCACAAGTGTGAGTACCCAGTTACACTAATGTCTGCTCTGACTTGTTATTCTGAGAGTCATGTGCTAAAGGGGGGCTTCCACCCTAGTTTGAGGGACCAGAGTACGAATGCCCCAGGGCACAGGAAGTACACAGTCCTCATTGATACAACTGTGGCCCAGTAACTTCTGACTGCCCTTTGACCCCACAGACTGGCACATATATGTCATCAGACTATAGCACCGTGGTGCATATGCACATATGTGCATGTAAACGTCAGCCAGTTTTTTATTCATTTATGTGCTAATACTGTTCAGCATCAGGATGTGATGTCGAAGGAGACTGGTGGAGAGCGCCGAAGTCTCTGGTATTTCAAGACAAAACTAGAGACCTTTTCACACTCATATACTGCTCCAGGCAGATCTTCCACTGCAAATGCAAGTTATATGAGTCCAGCTGAAAACTGTTTATTTTTGGGTACTTGCTTTAGTCAAATGTTACCATTTGCAACTCACAAAAAAAAGCAAAGGGCAATTTCATACATTAACTCTTTGGTAAAGTCGTTCTTTCACACCGTACATTTCCATAAGTTTCTCTCTCCTTGTAAGTTATCCGGTGTGAAGGCCAAGTGGAGTCAGGTCCACACTGTGCATCTTACAGTTGTGTAGCCAGAGTAGAGAGGTGTCCACACAGACACAGGACGTAGACAACACCTGTGTGTAGCATCACGTGCCCCCAGCAACGCCTATAGAATAATGTATAGATGCCCCCAAACCGCAGAAACCACGAGGGGAATGAAAAGAGCAAGAGACGGGTTATGTCAGAGATACAAATGGTTTCCTGCTCAAGACCTGCAATAAATTAAAACAAAAGTATTATTACAAACATTCCAGGTCCTAACGATATTGGAACTCAGATTGCTGGATTCAGAGTCCAGAGTGCTAATCATTACATGATGGAACCAAAGTCCACGATCCTCAACCCTAGGAGTCCTGAAGCAGTGTCAGTCGCCACCTACTGTCTATCGCTTGAATTCGTTCACACTGTAAATCAAACATGACAAATCCAACAGCACAACTAAAATGTGTATTTCACAAGTAATAACATAAAAACAGAAATATACTTTTGCTGATGCAGAAACAAAGAAAACGTCTTGTCTGATGCTTCGAAATCTCCATTTAGCATGGCCCCTTAACTAACCACCAAGAGTCTTTGCACGGCTGGGAACCTTTGTAAAAGAGTCAGTGGGTCACTGTGAATGCAGCAGATCTTCACCCCTGTATTTCTTACAAAGAAGCAGAGTTTTATTCCAGGTACAGGAGGCATCTCTGGTGTCTGATACTACCGGTAGTGTTCAGCCTACCCTCTCTGAGAGAGCAGCAGTGAGGGTACAAAGCACACTGGTTGCAAAATGTGGACACTGCAAACAACAGCTGCAATATCACAGATGATATAAAACACATAAAGTACTCAAGTCTTATACTAGATACAACACAGCAGGGAAATCATGTCATAAAACAAATGATGAAACCACAGTATGGACGGGGCAGGTAATAAAATGCAAATTTCCCATGGTGGGACCACAGTCAATTGCTGCCTTCTTCTCTGTGGCCTGGTCTCTTTATAGAATCTGTACTTTTTGTTGTGCAATAAAAGAAAAACAAGGAATAACCCTTCATAGTATTAATGTACAGGTCAAGGGCTGGGGATAGAGGGCAGTAGATTTGGGGGTTGGTGTAAACCTCTGACGGCATTAGATGGAAGCAGAAGACAAAGCAAGTGACATTTATTAAGACTTTAGGTGCATTTAGGTTTATAGAAAAAAAATGAGAAACTTTAAAATGTCTGAGTAGTGAAAAAATAAATGGAGTTCCCATACCGGGAGTCGAACCCGGGCCACCAGGGTGAAAACCAGGAATCCTAACCGCTAGACCATATGGGAACTGTGAACTCATCATACAGCTCAGTATATGTGAGGTGTCTCCCAAGGCCACACTGCATTCTGTACACTGAGGGTTATATTGTTCTTCTCAGTAGTACACAATCAATTGGGGTAACAGACACCTCACTTCTGACAAAAGAGAAGGAATCACCAGAAGTCATCATTTCTGCCACAACCTGTCAGGTCTCATTATTTACAACCTTAGAGCTTCTACACATACACAGAGCCCAGGACACGGAGTACAGCAGCAGTCCCTGCATTCACTATTACTAACCCCTCCCCTTGAGCCAGACAAAGCCACGCCCCTCCCGTAGGACACTCCTGGGTTTCCTCACCAGACTGATGGCCCCACAGACCCCTCTCCAGTTATCTTCCAACTGCTTCCTTGACGACACTCCCCTGCACCTGTCACAGGCTCCAGGGTGCCCTCCTGGGGCTCGAGTTATACTCCTTCTCTATCTACTAACAGCACCGACTCCAGTCCTGACACTGGATTGGTTCACACAGAGAAGAAACAGCTCAGAAGTAGTCTGGGTTGTTCCCAGGTACCTGCATCTTCACAGAGTGACCGCCAGGGGGCAGCACAGCCAAAGCACTCACAGCCCACAAGGCTACGAATCATCAATTGGATGTCAGCTGCCTTGTCAGAGGCGCAGAGACTAGTAATTCCACAATATTTTGGGACAGCAGAGGAAGAAGCAAGTGCTGAGCTGAAGTGGTCACTGCTGTTTTGTCACAACACCAGACATATGTTCTTAAAAGCATGTAAGCGCACATTCTTAGGCATTCTCGGTCGTCTTCTGCCTTTCTGACATTATACCAATTGAATACACCCGAATGGAGAAAAGTTAAAATATAAGGTACTAGGAATATGCGCCAAAGGTAGGCAAATTAAACATTTCAAGTACAAATATTACCATATTTATTGATGTAAAATGTAAACAAGTTAGACTGAAAATATGTGTGTGTGTTTACAAAGGATGTCTAAAGTGTATGCTGTGAGGTCAGGTTGCAGTTCACTACTTGCACTTGTGCCTTTCACAAGTGTGAGTACCCAGTTACACTAATGTCTGCTCTGACTTGTTATTCTGAGAGTCATGTGCTAAAGGGGGGCTTCCACCCTAGTTTGAGGGACCAGAGTACGAATGCCCCAGGGCACAGGAAGTACACAGTCCTCATTGATACAACTGTGGCCCAGTAACTTCTGACTGCCCTTTGACCCCACAGACTGGCACATATATGTCATCAGACTATAGCACCGTGGTACATATGCACACATGTGCATGTACACGTCAGCCAGTTTTTAATTCATTTATGTGCTAATACTGTTCAGCATCAGGATGTGATGTCGAAGGAGACTGGTGGAGAGCGCCGAAGTCTCTGGTATTTCAAGACAAAACTAGAGACCTTTTCACACTCATATACTGCTCCAGGCAGATCTTCCACTGCAAATGCAAGTTATATGAGTCCAGCTGAAAACTGTTTATTTTTGGGTACTTGCTTTAGTCAAAGGTTACCATTTGCAACTCACAAAAAAAAAGCAAAGGGCAATTTCATACATTAACACTTTGGTAAAGTCGTTCTTTCACACCGTACATTTCCGTAAGTTTCTCTCTCCTTGTAAGTTTTCCAGTGTGAAGGCCAAGTGGAGTCAGGTCCACACTGTGCATCTTACAGTTGTGTAGCCAGAGTAGAGAGGTGTCCACACAGACACAGGACGTAGACAACACCTGTGTGTAGCATCAAGTGTCCCCAGCAACGCCTATAGAATAATGTATAGATGCCCCCAAACCGCAGAAACCACGAGGGGAATGAAAAGAGGAAGAGACGGGTTATGTCAGAGATACAAATGGTTTCCTGCTCAAGACCTGCAATAAATTAAAACAAAAGTATTATTACAAACATTCCAGGTCCTACCGATATTGGAACTCAGATTGCTGGATTCAGAGTCCAGAGTGCTAATCATTACACGATGGAACCAACGTCCACGATCCTCAACCCTAGGAGTCCTGAAGCAGTGTCAGTCGCCACCTACTGTCTATCGCTTGAATTCGTTCACACTGTAAATCAAACATGACAAATCCAACAGCACAACTAAAATGTGTATTTCACAAGTAATAACATAAAAACAGAAATATACTTTTGCTGATGCAGAAACAAAGAAAACGTCTCGTCTGATGCTTCGAAATCTCCATTTAGCATGGCCCCTTAACTAACCACCAAGAGTCTTTGCACGGCTGGGAACCTTTGTAAAAGGGTCAGTGGGTCACTGTGAATGCAGCAGATCTTCACCCCTGTATTTCTTACAAAGAAGCAGAGTTTTATTCCAGGTACAGGAGGCATCTCTGGTGTCTGATACTACCGGTAGTGTTCAGCCTACCCTCTCTGAGAGAGCAGCAGTGAGGGTACAAAGCACACTGCTTGCAAAATGTGGACACTGCAAACAACAGCTGCAATATCACAGATGATATAAAACACATAAAGTACTCAAGTCTTATACTAGAAACAACACAGCAGGGGAATCATGTCATAAAACAAATGATGAACCCACAGTATGGACGGGGCAGGTAATAAAATGCGAATTTCCCATGGTGGGACCACAGTCAATTGCTGCCTTCTTCTCTGTGCCCCGGTCTCTTTATATAATCTGTACTTTTTGTTGTGCAATAAAAGAAAAACAGGGAATAACCCTTCATAGTATTAATGTACAGGTCAAGGGCTGGGGAAAGAGGGCAGTAGATTTGGGGGTCGGTGTAAACCTCTGACGGCATTAGATGGAAGCAGAAGACAAAGCAAGTGACATTTATTAAGACTTTAGGTGCATTTAGGTTTATAGAAAAAAACTGAGAGAGATCAAAATGTCTGAGTAGTGAAAAAAAAAAAATGGATTTCCCATACCAGGAGTCGAACCCGGGCCGCCTGGGTGAAAACCAGGAATCCTAACCGCTAGACCATATGGGAACTGTGAACTTTTTGAACAGCTTAGTGTATGTGAGGTGTCTCCCAAGGTCACACTGCATTCCGTACACTGAGAGTTATATTGTTCTTCTCAGTAGTACACAATCAATTGGGCTAACAGACACCTCACTTCTGACAAAAGAGAAGGAATCACCAGAAGTCATCATTTCTGCCACAACCTGTCAGGTCTCATTATTTACAACCTTAGAGCTTCTACACATACACAGAGCCCAGGACACGGAGTACAGCAGCAGTCCCTGCATTCACTATTACTAACCCCTCCCCTTGAGACAGACAAAGCCACGCCCCTCCCGTAGGACACTCCTGTGTTTCCTCACCAGACTGATGGCCCCACAGACCCCTCTCCAGTTATCTTCCAACTGCTTCCTTGACGACACTCCCCTGCACCTGTCACAGGCTCCAGGCTGCCCTCCTGGGGCTCGAGTTATACTCCTTCTCTATCTACTAACAGCACCGACTCCAGTCCTGACACTGGATTGGTTCACACAGAGAAGAAACAGCTCAGAAGTAGTCTGGGTTGTTCCCAGGTACCTGCATCTTCACAGAGTGACTGCCAGGGGGCAGCACAGCCAAAGCACTCACAGCCCACAAGGCTACAAATCATCAATTGGATGTCAGCAGCCTTGTCAGAGGCGCAGAGACTAGTAATTCCACAATATTTTGGGACAGCAGAGGAAGAAGCAAGTGCTGAGCTGAAGTGGTCACTGCTGTTTTGTCACAACACCAGACATATGTTCTTAAAAGCATGTAAGCGCACATTCTTAGGCATTCTCGGTCGTCTTCTCCCTTTCTGACATTATACCAATTGTATACACCCGAATGGAGAAAAGTTAAAATATAAGGTACTAGGAATATGCGCCAAAGGTAGGCAAATTAAACATTTCAAGTACAAATATTACCATATTTATTGATGTAAAATGTAAACAAGTTAGACTGAAAATATGTGTGTGTGTTTACAAAGGATGTCTAAAGTGTATGCTGTGAGGTCAGGTTGCAGTTCACTACTTGCACTTGTGCCTTTCACAAGTGTGAGTACCCAGTTACACTAATGTCTGCTCTGACTTGTTATTCTGAGAGTCATGTGCTAAAGGGGGGCTTCCACCCTAGTTTGAGGGACCAGAGTACGAATGCCCCAGGGCACAGGAAGTACACAGTCCTCATTGATACAACTGTGGCCCAGTAACTTCTGACTGCCCTTTGACCCCACAGACTGGCACATATATGTCATCAGACTATAGCACCGTGGTACATATGCACATATGTGCATGTACACGTCAGCCAGTTTTTTATTCATTTATGTGCTAATACTGTTCAGCATCAGGATGTGATGTCGAAGGAGACTGGTGGAGAGCGCCTAAGTCTCTGGTATTTCAAGACAAAACTAGAGACCTTTTCACACTCATATACTGCTCCAGGCAGATCTTCCACTGCAAATGCAAGTTATATGAGTCCAGCTGAAAACTGTTTATTTTTGGGTACTTGCTTTAGTCAAAGGTTACCATTTGCAACTCACAAAAAAAAGCAAAGGGCAATTTCATACATTAACTCTTTGGTAAATTCGTTCTTTCACACCGTACATTTCCATAAGTTTCTCTCTCCTTGTAAGTTATCCGGTGTGAAGGCCAAGTGGAGTCAGGTCCACACTGTGCATCTTACAGTTGTGTAGCCAGAGTAGAGAGGTGTCCACACAGACACAGGACGTAGACAACACCTGTGTGTACCATCACGTGCCCCCAGCAACGCCTATAGAATAATGTATAGATGCCCCCAAACCGCAGAAACCACGAGGGGAATGAAAAGAGGAAGAGAGGGGTTATGTCAGAGATACAAATGGTTTCCTGCTCAAGACCTGCAATAAATTAAAACAAAAGTATTATTACAAACATTCCAGGTCCTAACGATATTGGAACTCAGATTGCTGGATTCAGAGTCCAGAGTGCTAATCATTACATGATGGAATCAACGTCCACGATCCTCAACCCTAGGAGTCCTGAAGCAGTGTCAGTCGCCACCTACTGTCTATCGCTTGAATTCGTTCACACTGTAAATCAAACATGACAAATCCAACAGCACAACTAAAATGTGTATTTCACAAGTAATAACATAAAAACAGAAATATACTTTTGCTGATGCAGAAACAAAGAAAACGTCTTGTCTGATGCTTCGAAATCTCCATTTAGCATGGCCCCTTAACTAACCACCAAGAGTCTTTGCACGGCTGGGAACCTTTGTAAAAGAGTCAGTGGGTCACTGTGAATGCAGCAGATCTTCACCCCTGTATTTCTTACAAAGAAGCAGAGTTTTATTCCAGGTACAGGAGGCATCCCTGGTGTCTGATACTACCGGTAGTGTTCAGCCTACCCTCTCTGAGAGAGCAGCAGTGAGGGTACAAAGCACACTGGTTGCAAAATGTGGACACTGCAAACAACAGCTGCAATATCACAGATGATATAAAACACATAAAGTACTCAAGTCTTATACTAGATACAACACAGCAGGGAAATCATGTCATAAAACAAATGATGAACCCACAGTATGGACGGGGCAGGTAATAAAATGCAAATTTCCCATGGTGGGACCACAGTCAATTGCTGCCTTCTTCTCTGTGCCCCGGTCTCTTTATATAATCTGTACTTTTTGTTGTGCAATAAAAGAAAAACAAGGAATAAACCTTCATAGTATTAATGTACAGGTCAAGGGCTGGGGAGAGAGGGCAGTAGATTTGGGGGATGGTGTAAACCTCTGACGGCATTAGATGGAAGCAGAAGACAAAGCAAGTGACATTTATTAAGACTTTAGGTGCATTTAGGTTTATAGAAAAAAAATGAGAAACTTTAAAATGTCTGAGTAGTGAAAAAATAAATGGAGTTGCCATACCGGGAGTCGAACCCGGGCCACCTGGGTGAAAACCAGGAATCCTAACCGCTAGACCATATGGGAACTGTGAACTCATCATACAGCTCAGTATATGTGAGGTGTCTCCCAAGGTCACACTGCATTCCGTACACTGAGAGTTATATTGTTCTTCTCAGTAGTACACAATCAATTGGGCTAACAGACACCTCACTTCTGACAAAAGAGAAGGAATCACCAGAAGTCATCATTTCTGCCACAACCTGTCAGGTCTCATTATTTACAACCTTAGAGCTTCTACACATACACAGAGCCCAGGACACGGAGGACAGCAGCAGTCCCTGCATTCACTATTACTAACCCCTCCCCTTGAGCCAGACAAAGCCACGCCCCTCCCGTAGGACACTCCTGGGTTTCCTCACCAGACTGATGGCCCCACAGACCCCTCTACAGTTATCTTCCAGCTGCTTCCTTGACGACACTCCCCTGCACCTGTCACAGGCTCCAGGCTGCCCTCCTGGGGCTCGAGTTATACTCCTTCTCTATCTACTAACAGCATCGACTCCAGTCCTGACACTGGATTGGTTCACACAGAGAAGAAACAGCTCAGAAGTAGTCTGGGTTGTTCCCAGGTACCTGCATCTTCACAGAGTGACCGCCAGGGGGCAGCACAGCCAAAGCACTCACAGCCCACAAGGCTACGAATCATCAATTGGATGTCAGCAGCCTTGTCAGAGGCGCAGAGACTAGTAATTCCACAATATTTTGGGACAGCAGAGGAAGAAGCAAGTGCTGAGCTGAAGTGGTCACTGCTGTTTTGTCACAACACCAGACATATGTTCTTAAAAGCATGTAAGCGCACATTCTTAGGCATTCTCGGTCGTCTTCTCCCTTTGTGACATTATACCAATTGAATACACCCGAATGGAGAAAAGTTAAAATATAAGGTACTAGGAATATGCGCCAAAGGTAGGCAAATTAAACATTTCAAGTACAAATATTACCATATTTATTGATGTAAAATGTAAACAAGTTAGACTGAAAATATGTGTGTGTGTTTACAAAGGATGTCTAAAGTGTATGCTGTGAGGTCAGGTTGCAGTTCACTACTTGCACTTGTGCCTTTCACAAGTGTGAGTACCCAGTTACACTAATGTCTGCTCTGACTTGTTATTCTGAGAGTCATGTGCTAAAGGGGGGCTTCCACCCTAGTTTGAGGGACCAGAGTACGAATGCCCCAGGGCACAGGAAGTACACAGTCCTCATTGATACAACTGTGGCCCAGTAACTTCTGACTGCCCTTTGACCCCACAGACTGGCACATATATGTCATCAGACTATAGCACCGTGGTACATATGCACATATGTGCATGTACACGTCAGCCAGTTTTTTATTCATTTATGTGCTAATACTGTTCAGCATCAGGATGTGATGTCGAAGGAGACTGGTGGAGAGCGCCTAAGTCTCTGGTATTTCAAGACAAAACTAGAGACCATTTCACACTCATATACTGCTCCAGGCAGATCTTCCACTGCAAATGCAAGTTATATGAGTCCAGCTGAAAACTGTTTATTTTTGGGTACTTGCTTTAGTCAAAGGTTACCATTTGCAACTCACAAAAAAAAGCAAAGGGCAATTTCATACATTAACTCTTTGGTAAAGTCGTTCTTTCACACCGTACATTTCCATAAGTTTCTCTCTCCTTGTAAGTTATCCGGTGTGAAGGCCAAGTGGAGTCAGGTCCACACTGTGCATCTTACAGTTGTGTAGCCAGAGTAGAGAGGTGTCCACACAGACACAGGACGTAGACAACACCTGTGTGTACCATCACGTGCCCCCAGCAACGCCTATAGAATAATGTATAGATGCCCCCAAACCGCAGAAACCACGAGGGGAATGAAAAGAGGAAGAGACGGGTTATGTCAGAGATACAAATGGTTTCCTGCTCAAGACCTGCAATAAATTAAAACAAAAGTATTATTACAAACATTCCAGGTCCTAACGATATTGGAACTCAGATTGCTGGATTCAGAGTCCAGAGTGCTAATCATTACATGATGGAACCAACGTCCACGATCCTCAACCCTAGGAGTCCTGAAGCAGTGTCAGTCGCCACCTACTGTCTATCGCTTGAATTCGTTCACACTGTAAATCAAACATGACAAATCCAACAGCACAACTAAAATGTGTATTTCACAAGTAATAACATAAAAACTGAAATATACTTTTGCTGATGCAGAAACAAAGAAAACGTCTTGTCTGATGCTTCGAAATCTCCATTTAGCATGGCCCCTTAACTAACCACCAAGAGTCTTTGCACGGCTGGGAACCTTTGTAAAAGAGTCAGTGGGTCACTGTGAATGCAGCAGATCTTCACCCCTGTATTTCTTACAAAGAAGCAGAGTTTTATTCCAGGTACAGGAGGCATCCCTGGTGTCTGATACTACCGGTAGTGTTCAGCCTACCCTCTCTGAGAGAGCAGCAGTGAGGGTACAAAGCACACTGGTTGCAAAATGTGGACACTGCAAACAACAGCTGCAATATCACAGATGATATAAAACACATAAAGTACTCAAGTCTTATACTAGATACAACACAGCAGGGAAATCATGTCATAAAACAAATGATGAACCCACAGTATGGATGGGGCAGGTAATAAAATGCTAATTTCCCATGGTGGGACCACAGTCAATTGCTGCCTTCTTCTCTGTGCCCCGGTCTCTTTATATAATCTATACTTTTTGTTGTGCAATAAAAGAAAAACAAGGAATAAACCTTCATAGTATTAATGTACAGGTCAAGGGCTGGGGAGAGAGGGCAGTAGATTTGGGGGTTGGTGTAAACCTCTGACGGCATTAGATGGAAGCAGAAGACAAAGCAAGTGACATTTATTAAGACTTTAGGTGCATTTAGGTTTATAGAAAAAAACTGAGAAACTTTAAAATGTCTGAGTAGTGAAAAAATAAATGGAGTTCCCATACCGGGAGTCGAACCCGGGCCACCTGGGTGAAAACCAGGAATCCTAACCGCTGGACCATATGGGAACTGTGAACTCATCATACAGCTCAGTATATGTGAGGTGTCTCCCAAGGTCACACTGCATTCCGTACACTGAGAGTTATATTGTTCTTCTCAGTAGTACACAATCAATTGGGGTAACAGACACCTCACTTCTGACAAAAGAGAAGGAATCACCAGAAGTCATCATTTCTGCCACAACCTGTCAGGTCTCATTATTTACAACCTTAGAGCTTCTACACATACACAGAGCCCAGGACACGGAGTACAGCAGCAGTCCCTGCATTCACTATTACTAACCCCTCCCCTTGAGCCAGACAAAGCCACGCCCCTCCCGTAGGACACTCCTGGGTTTCCTCACCAGACTGATGGCCCCACAGACCCCTCTCCAGTTATCTTCCAACTGCTTCCTTGACGACACTCCCCTGCACCTGTCACAGGCTCCAGGGTGCCCTCCTGGGGCTCGAGTTATACTCCTTCTCTATCTACTAACAGCACCGACTCCAGTCCTGACACTGGATTGGTTCACACAGAGAAGAAACAGCTCAGAAGTAGTCTGGGTTGTTCCCAGGTACCTGCATCTTCACAGAGTGACCGCCAGGGGGCAGCACAGCCAAAGCACTCACAGCCCACAAGGCTACGAATCATCAATTGGATGTCAGCTGCCTTGTCAGAGGCGCAGAGACTAGTAATTCCACAATATTTTGGGACAGCAGAGGAAGAAGCAAGTGCTGAGCTGAAGTGGTCACTGCTGTTTTGTCACAACACCAGACATATGTTCTTAAAAGCATGTAAGCGCACATTCTTAGGCATTCTCGGTCGTCTTCTGCCTTTCTGACATTATACCAATTGAATACACCCGAATGGAGAAAAGTTAAAATATAAGGTACTAGGAATATGCGCCAAAGGTAGGCAAATTAAACATTTCAAGTACAAATATTACCATATTTATTGATGTAAAATGTAAACAAGTTAGACTGAAAATATGTGTGTGTGTTTACAAAGGATGTCTAAAGTGTATGCTGTGAGGTCAGGTTGCAGTTCACTACTTGCACTTGTGCCTTTCACAAGTGTGAGTACCCAGTTACACTAATGTCTGCTCTGACTTGTTATTCTGAGAGTCATGTGCTAAAGGGGGGCTTCCACCCTAGTTTGAGGGACCAGAGTACGAATGCCCCAGGGCACAGGAAGTACACAGTCCTCATTGATACAACTGTGGCCCAGTAACTTCTGACTGCCCTTTGACCCCACAGACTGGCACATATATGTCATCAGACTATAGCACCGTGGTACATATGCACACATGTGCATGTACACGTCAGCCAGTTTTTAATTCATTTATGTGCTAATACTGTTCAGCATCAGGATGTGATGTCGAAGGAGACTGGTGGAGAGCGCCGAAGTCTCTGGTATTTCAAGACAAAACTAGAGACCTTTTCACACTCATATACTGCTCCAGGCAGATCTTCCACTGCAAATGCAAGTTATATGAGTCCAGCTGAAAACTGTTTATTTTTGGGTACTTGCTTTAGTCAAAGGTTACCATTTGCAACTCACAAAAAAAAAGCAAAGGGCAATTTCATACATTAACACTTTGGTAAAGTCGTTCTTTCACACCGTACATTTCCGTAAGTTTCTCTCTCCTTGTAAGTTTTCCAGTGTGAAGGCCAAGTGGAGTCAGGTCCACACTGTGCATCTTACAGTTGTGTAGCCAGAGTAGAGAGGTGTCCACACAGACACAGGACGTAGACAACACCTGTGTGTAGCATCAAGTGTCCCCAGCAACGCCTATAGAATAATGTATAGATGCCCCCAAACCGCAGAAACCACGAGGGGAATGAAAAGAGGAAGAGACGGGTTATGTCAGAGATACAAATGGTTTCCTGCTCAAGACCTGCAATAAATTAAAACAAAAGTATTATTACAAACATTCCAGGTCCTACCGATATTGGAACTCAGATTGCTGGATTCAGAGTCCAGAGTGCTAATCATTACACGATGGAACCAACGTCCACGATCCTCAACCCTAGGAGTCCTGAAGCAGTGTCAGTCGCCACCTACTGTCTATCGCTTGAATTCGTTCACACTGTAAATCAAACATGACAAATCCAACAGCACAACTAAAATGTGTATTTCACAAGTAATAACATAAAAACAGAAATATACTTTTGCTGATGCAGAAACAAAGAAAACGTCTCGTCTGATGCTTCGAAATCTCCATTTAGCATGGCCCCTTAACTAACCACCAAGAGTCTTTGCACGGCTGGGAACCTTTGTAAAAGGGTCAGTGGGTCACTGTGAATGCAGCAGATCTTCACCCCTGTATTTCTTACAAAGAAGCAGAGTTTTATTCCAGGTACAGGAGGCATCTCTGGTGTCTGATACTACCGGTAGTGTTCAGCCTACCCTCTCTGAGAGAGCAGCAGTGAGGGTACAAAGCACACTGCTTGCAAAATGTGGACACTGCAAACAACAGCTGCAATATCACAGATGATATAAAACACATAAAGTACTCAAGTCTTATACTAGAAACAACACAGCAGGGGAATCATGTCATAAAACAAATGATGAACCCACAGTATGGACGGGGCAGGTAATAAAATGCGAATTTCCCATGGTGGGACCACAGTCAATTGCTGCCTTCTTCTCTGTGCCCCGGTCTCTTTATATAATCTGTACTTTTTGTTGTGCAATAAAAGAAAAACAGGGAATAACCCTTCATAGTATTAATGTACAGGTCAAGGGCTGGGGAAAGAGGGCAGTAGATTTGGGGGTCGGTGTAAACCTCTGACGGCATTAGATGGAAGCAGAAGACAAAGCAAGTGACATTTATTAAGACTTTAGGTGCATTTAGGTTTATAGAAAAAAACTGAGAAAGATCAAAATGTCTGAGTAGTGAAAAAAAAAAAATGGATTTCCCATACCAGGAGTCGAACCCGGGCCGCCTGGGTGAAAACCAGGAATCCTAACCGCTAGACCATATGGGAACTGTGAACTTTTTGAACAGCTTAGTGTATGTGAGGTGTCTCCCAAGGTCACACTGCATTCCGTACACTGAGAGTTATATTGTTCTTCTCAGTAGTACACAATCAATTGGGGTAACAGACACCTCACTTCTGACAAAAGAGAAGGAATCACCAGAAGTCATCATTTCTGCCACAACCTGTCAGGTCTCATTATTTACAACCTTAGAGCTTCTACACATACACAGAGCCCAGGACACGGAGTACAGCAGCAGTCCCTGCATTCACTAGTACTAACCCCTCCCCTTGAAACAGACAAAGCCACGCCCCTCCCGTAGGACACTCCTGTGTTTCCTCACCAGACTGATGGCCCCACAGACCCCTCTCCAGTTATCTTCCAACTGCTTCCTTGACGACACTCCCCTGCACCTGTCACAGGCTCCAGGCTGCCCTCCTGGGGCTCGAGTTATACTCCTTCTCTATCTACTAACAGCACCGACTCCAGTCCTGACACTGGATTGGTTCACACAGAGAAGAAACAGCTCAGAAGTAGTCTGGGTTGTTCCCAGGTACCTGCATCTTCACAGAGTGACTGCCAGGGGGCAGCACAGCCAAAGCACTCACAGCCCACAAGGCTACAAATCATCAATTGGATGTCAGCAGCCTTGTCAGAGGCGCAGAGACTAGTAATTCCACAATATTTTGGGACAGCAGAGGAAGAAGCAAGTGCTGAGCTGAAGTGGTCACTGCTGTTTTGTCACAACACCAGACATATGTTCTTAAAAGCATGTAAGCGCACATTCTTAGGCATTCTCGGTCGTCTTCTCCCTTTCTGACATTATACCAATTGTATACACCCGAATGGAGAAAAGTTAAAATATAAGGTACTAGGAATATGCGCCAAAGGTAGGCAAATTAAACATTTCAAGTACAAATATTACCATATTTATTGATGTAAAATGTAAACAAGTTAGACTGAAAATATGTGTGTGTGTTTACAAAGGATGTCTAAAGTGTATGCTGTGAGGTCAGGTTGCAGTTCACTACTTGCACTTGTGCCTTTCACAAGTGTGAGTACCCAGTTACACTAATGTCTGCTCTGACTTGTTATTCTGAGAGTCATGTGCTAAAGGGGGGCTTCCACCCTAGTTTGAGGGACCAGAGTACGAATGCCCCAGGGCACAGGAAGTACACAGTCCTCATTGATACAACTGTGGCCCAGTAACTTCTGACTGCCCTTTGACCCCACAGACTGGCACATATATGTCATCAGACTATAGCACCGTGGTACATATGCACATATGTGCATGTACACGTCAGCCAGTTTTTTATTCATTTATGTGCTAATACTGTTCAGCATCAGGATGTGATGTCGAAGGAGACTGGTGGAGAGCGCCTAAGTCTCTGGTATTTCAAGACAAAACTAGAGACCTTTTCACACTCATATACTGCTCCAGGCAGATCTTCCACTGCAAATGCAAGTTATATGAGTCCAGCTGAAAACTGTTTATTTTTGGGTACTTGCTTTAGTCAAAGGTTACCATTTGCAACTCACAAAAAAAAGCAAAGGGCAATTTCATACATTAACTCTTTGGTAAATTCGTTCTTTCACACCGTACATTTCCATAAGTTTCTCTCTCCTTGTAAGTTATCCGGTGTGAAGGCCAAGTGGAGTCAGGTCCACACTGTGCATCTTACAGTTGTGTAGCCAGAGTAGAGAGGTGTCCACACAGACACAGGACGTAGACAACACCTGTGTGTACCATCACGTGCCCCCAGCAACGCCTATAGAATAATGTATAGATGCCCCCAAACCGCAGAAACCACGAGGGGAATGAAAAGAGGAAGAGACGGGTTATGTCAGAGATACAAATGGTTTCCTGCTCAAGACCTGCAATAAATTAAAACAAAAGTATTATTACAAACATTCCAGGTCCTAACGATATTGGAACTCAGATTGCTGGATTCAGAGTCCAGAGTGCTAATCATTACATGATGGAATCAACGTCCACGATCCTCAACCCTAGGAGTCCTGAAGCAGTGTCAGTCGCCACCTACTGTCTATCGCTTGAATTCGTTCACACTGTAAATCAAACACGACAAATCCAACAGCACAACTAAAATGTGTATTTCACAAGTAATAACATAAAAACAGAAATATACTTTTGCTGATGCAGAAACAAAGAAAACGTCTTGTCTGATGCTTCGAAATCTCCATTTAGCATGGCCCCTTAACTAACCACCAAGAGTCTTTGCACGGCTGGGAACCTTTGTAAAAGAGTCAGTGGGTCACTGTGAATGCAGCAGATCTTCACCCCTGTATTTCTTACAAAGAAGCAGAGTTTTATTCCAGGTACAGGAGGCATCCCTGGTGTCTGATACTACCGGTAGTGTTCAGCCTACCCTCTCTGAGAGAGCAGCAGTGAGGGTACAAAGCACACTGGTTGCAAAATGTGGACACTGCAAACAACAGCTGCAATATCACAGATGATATAAAACACATAAAGTACTCAAGTCTTATACTAGATACAACACAGCAGGGAAATCATGTCATAAAACAAATGATGAACCCACAGTATGGACGGGGCAGGTAATAAAATGCAAATTTCCCATGGTGGGACCACAGTCAATTGCTGCCTTCTTCTCTGTGCCCCGGTCTCTTTATATAATCTGTACTTTTTGTTGTGCAATAAAAGAAAAACAAGGAATAAACCTTCATAGTATTAATGTACAGGTCAAGGGCTGGGGAGAGAGGGCAGTAGATTTGGGGGATGGTGTAAACCTCTGACGGCATTAGATGGAAGCAGAAGACAAAGCAAGTGACATTTATTAAGACTTTAGGTGCATTTAGGTTTATAGAAAAAAAATGAGAAACTTTAAAATGTCTGAGTAGTGAAAAAATAAATGGAGTTGCCATACCGGGAGTCGAACCCGGGCCACCTGGGTGAAAACCAGGAATCCTAACCGCTAGACCATATGGGAACTGTGAACTCATCATACAGCTCAGTATATGTGAGGTGTCTCCCAAGGTCACACTGCATTCCGTACACTGAGAGTTATATTGTTCTTCTCAGTAGTACACAATCAATTGGGCTAACAGACACCTCACTTCTGACAAAAGAGAAGGAATCACCAGAAGTCATCATTTCTGCCACAACCTGTCAGGTCTCATTATTTACAACCTTAGAGCTTCTACACATACACAGAGCCCAGGACACGGAGGACAGCAGCAGTCCCTGCATTCACTATTACTAACCCCTCCCCTTGAGCCAGACAAAGCCACGCCCCTCCCGTAGGACACTCCTGGGTTTCCTCACCAGACTGATGGCCCCACAGACCCCTCTCCAGTTATCTTCCAGCTGCTTCCTTGACGACACTCCCCTGCACCTGTCACAGGCTCCAGGCTGCCCTCCTGGGGCTCGAGTTATACTCCTTCTCTATCTACTAACAGCATCGACTCCAGTCCTGACACTGGATTGGTTCACACAGAGAAGAAACAGCTCAGAAGTAGTCTGGGTTGTTCCCAGGTACCTGCATCTTCACAGAGTGACCGCCAGGGGGCAGCACAGCCAAAGCACTCACAGCCCACAAGGCTACGAATCATCAATTGGATGTCAGCAGCCTTGTCAGAGGCGCAGAGACTAGTAATTCCACAATATTTTGGGACAGCAGAGGAAGAAGCAAGTGCTGAGCTGAAGTGGTCACTGCTGTTTTGTCACAACACCAGACATATGTTCTTAAAAGCATGTAAGCGCACATTCTTAGGCATTCTCGGTCGTCTTCTCCCTTTCTGACATTATACCAATTGAATACACCCGAATGGAGAAAAGTTAAAATATAAGGTACTAGGAATATGCGCCAAAGGTAGGCAAATTAAACATTTCAAGTACAAATATTACCATATTTATTGATGTAAAATGTAAACAAGTTAGACTGAAAATATGTGTGTGTGTTTACAAAGGATGTCTAAAGTGTATGCTGTGAGGTCAGGTTGCAGTTCACTACTTGCACTTGTGCCTTTCACAAGTGTGAGTACCCAGTTACACTAATGTCTGCTCTGACTTGTTATTCTGAGAGTCATGTGCTAAAGGGGGGCTTCCACCCTAGTTTGAGGGACCAGAGTACGAATGCCCCAGGGCACAGGAAGTACACAGTCCTCATTGATACAACTGTGGCCCAGTAACTTCTGACTGCCCTTTGACCCCACAGACTGGCACATATATGTCATCAGACTATAGCACCGTGGTACATATGCACATATGTGCATGTACACGTCAGCCAGTTTTTTATTCATTTATGTGCTAATACTGTTCAGCATCAGGATGTGATGTCGAAGGAGACTGGTGGAGAGCGCCTAAGTCTCTGGTATTTCAAGACAAAACTAGAGACCATTTCACACTCATATACTGCTCCAGGCAGATCTTCCACTGCAAATGCAAGTTATATGAGTCCAGCTGAAAACTGTTTATTTTTGGGTACTTGCTTTAGTCAAAGGTTACCATTTGCAACTCACAAAAAAAAGCAAAGGGCAATTTCATACATTAACTCTTTGGTAAAGTCGTTCTTTCACACCGTACATTTCCATAAGTTTCTCTCTCCTTGTAAGTTATCCGGTGTGAAGGCCAAGTGGAGTCAGGTCCACACTGTGCATCTTACAGTTGTGTAGCCAGAGTAGAGAGGTGTCCACAGAGACACAGGACGTAGACAACACCTGTGTGTACCATCACGTGCCCCCAGCAACGCCTATAGAATAATGTATAGATGCCCCCAAACCGCAGAAACCACGAGGGGAATGAAAAGAGGAAGAGACGGGTTATGTCAGAGATACAAATGGTTTCCTGCTCAAGACCTGCAATAAATTAAAACAAAAGTATTATTACAAACATTCCAGGTCCTAACGATATTGGAACTCAGATTGCTGGATTCAGAGTCCAGAGTGCTAATCATTACATGATGGAACCAACGTCCACGATCCTCAACCCTAGGAGTCCTGAAGCAGTGTCAGTCGCCACCTACTGTCTATCGCTTGAATTCGTTCACACTGTAAATCAAACATGACAAATCCAACAGCACAACTAAAATGTGTATTTCACAAGTAATAACATAAAAACAGAAATATACTTTTGCTGATGCAGAAACAAAGAAAACGTCTTGTCTGATGCTTCGAAATCTCCATTTAGCATGGCCCCTTAACTAACCACCAAGAGTCTTTGCACGGCTGGGAACCTTTGTAAAAGAGTCAGTGGGTCACTGTGAATGCAGCAGATCTTCACCCCTGTATTTCTTACAAAGAAGCAGAGTTTTATTCCAGGTACAGGAGGCATCCCTGGTGTCTGATACTACCGGTAGTGTTCAGCCTACCCTCTCTGAGAGAGCAGCAGTGAGGGTACAAAGCACACTGGTTGCAAAATGTGGACACTGCAAACAACAGCTGCAATATCACAGATGATATAAAACACATAAAGTACTCAAGTCTTATACTAGATACAACACAGCAGGGAAATCATGTCATAAAACAAATGATGAACCCACAGTATGGACGGGGCAGGTAATAAAATGCTAATTTCCCATGGTGGGACCACAGTCAATTGCTGCCTTCTTCTCTGTGCCCCGGTCTCTTTATATAATCTATACTTTTTGTTGTGCAATAAAAGAAAAACAAGGAATAAACCTTCATAGTATTAATGTACAGGTCAACGGCTGGGGAGAGAGGGCAGTAGATTTGGGGGTTGGTGTAAACCTCTGACGGCATTAGATGGAAGCAGAAGACAAAGCAAGTGACATTTATTAAGACTTTAGGTGCATTTAGGTTTATAGAAAAAAACTGAGAAACTTTAAAATGTCTGAGTAGTGAAAAAATAAATGGAGTTCCCATACCGGGAGTCGAACCCGGGCCACCTGGGTGAAAACCAGGAATCCTAACCGCTGGACCATATGGGAACTGTGAACTCATCATACAGCTCAGTATATGTGAGGTGTCTCCCAAGGTCACACTGCATTCCGTACACTGAGAGTTATATTGTTCTTCTCAGTAGGACACAATCAATTGGGGTAACAGACACCTCACTTCTGACAAAAGAGAAGGAATCACCAGAAGTCATCATTTCTGCCACAACCTGTCAGGTCTCATTATTTACAACCTTAGAACTTCTACACATACACAGAGCCCAGGACACGGAGGACAGCAGCAGTCCCTGCATTCACTATTACTAACCCCTCCCCTTGAGCCAGACAAAGCCACGCCCCTCCCGTAGGACACTCCTGGGTTTCCTCACCAGACTGATGGCCCCACAGACCCCTCTCCAGTTATCTTCCAGCTGCTTCCTTGATGACACTCCCCTGCACCTGTCACAGGCTCCAGGCTGCCCTCCTGGGGCTCGAGTTATACTCCTTCTCTATCTACTAACAGCACCGACTCCAGTCCTGACACTGGATTGGTTCACACAGAGAAGAAACAGCTCAGAAGTAGTCTGGGTTGTTCCCAGGTACCTGCATCTTCACAGAGTGACCGCCAGGGGGCAGCACAGCCAAAGCACTCACAGCCCACAAGGCTACGAATCATCAATTGGATGTCAGCAGCCTTGTCAGAGGCGCAGAGACTAGTAATTCCACAATATTTTGGGACAGCAGAGGAAGAAGCAAGTGCTGAGCTGAAGTGGTCACTGCTGTTTTGTCACAACACCAGACATATGTTCTTAAAAGCATGTAAGCGCACATTCTTAGGCATTCTCGGTCGTCTTCTCCCTTTGAGACATTATACCAATTGAATACACCCGAATGGAGAAAAGTTAAAATATAAGGTACTAGGAATATGCGCCAAAGGTAGGCAAATTAAACATTTCAAGTACAAATATTACCATATTTATTGATGTAAAATGTAAACAAGTTAGACTGAAAATATGTGTGTGTGTTTACAAAGGATGTCTAAAGTGTATGCTGTGAGGTCAGGTTGCAGTTCACTACTTGCACTTGTGCCTTTCACAAGTGTGAGTACCCAGTTACACTAATGTCTGCTCTGACTTGTTATTCTGAGAGTCATGTGCTAAAGGGGGGCTTCCACCCTAGTTTGAGGGACCAGAGTACGAATGCCCCAGGGCACAGGAAGTACACAGTCCTCATTGATACAACTGTGGCCCAGTAACTTCTGACTGCCCTTTGACCCCACAGACTGGCACATATATGTCATCAGACTATAGCACCGTGGTGCATATGCACATATGTGCATGTACATGTCAGCCAGTTTTTTATTCATTTATGTGCTAATACTGTTCAGCATCAGGATGTGATGTCGAAGGAGACTGGTGGAGAGCGCCGAAGTCTCTGGTATTTCAAGACAAAACTAGAGACCTTTTCACACTCATATACTGCTCCAGGCAGATCTTCCACTGCAAATGCAAGTTATATGAGTCCAGCTGAAAACTGTTTATTTTTGGGTACTTGCTTTAGTCAAAGGTTACCATTTGCAACTCACAAAAAAAAGCAAAGGGCAATTTCATACATTAACTCTTTGGTAAAGTCGTTCTTTCACACCGTACATTTCCATAAGTTTCTCTCTCCTTGTAAGTTATCCGGTGTGAAGGCCAAGTGGAGTCAGGTCCACACTGTGCATCTTACAGTTGTGTAGCCAGAGTAGAGAGGTGTCCACACAGACACAGGACGTAGACAACACCTGTGTGTAGCATCACGTGCCCCCAGCAACGCCTATAGAATAATGTATAGATGCCCCCAAACCGCAGAAACCACGAGGGGAATGAAAAGAGGAAGAGACGGGTTATGTCAGAGATACAAATGGTTTCCTGCTCAAGACCTGCAATAAATTAAAACAAAAGTATTATTACAAACATTCCAGGTCCTAACGATATTGGAACTCAGATTGCTGGATTCAGAGTCCAGAGTGCTAATCATTACATGATGGAACCAAAGTCCACGATCCTCAACCCTAGGAGTCCTGAAGCAGTGTCAGTCGCCACCTACTGTCTATCGCTTGAATTCGTTCACACTGTAAATCAAACATGACAAATCCAACAGCACAACTAAAATGTGTATTTCACAAGTAATAACATAAAAACAGAAATATACTTTTGCTGATGCAGAAACAAAGAAAACGTCTTGTCTGATGATTCGAAATCTCCATTTAGCATGGCCCCTTAACTAACCACCAAGAGTCTTTGCACGGCTGGGAACCTTTGTAAAAGAGTCAGTGGGTCACTGTGAATGCAGCAGATCATCACCCCTGTATTTCTTACAAAGAAGCAGAGTTTTATTCCAGGTACAGGAGGCATCTCTGGTGTCTGATACTACCGGTAGTGTTCAGCCTACCCTCTCTGAGAGAGCAGCAGTGAGGGTACAAAGCACACTGGTTGCAAAATGTGGACACTGCAAACAACAGCTGCAATATCACAGATGATATAAAACACATAAAGTACTCAAGTCTTATACTAGATACAACACAGCAGGGAAATCATGTCATAAAACAAATGATGAACCCACAGTATGGACGGGGCAGGTAATAAAATGCAAATTTCCCATGGTGGGACCACAGTCAATTGCTGCCTTCTTCTCTGTGCCCCGGTCTCTTTATATAATCTGTACTTTTTGTTGTGCAATAAAAGAAAAACAAGGAATAACCATTCATAGTATTAATGTACAGGTCAAGGGCTGGGGAGAGAGGGCAGTAGATTTGGGGGTTGGTGTAAACCTCTGACGGCATTAGATGGAAGCAGAAGACAAAGCAAGTGACATTTATTAAGACTTTAGGTGCATTTAGGTTTATAGAAAAAAACTGAGAAAGATTAAAATGTCTGAGTAGTGAAAAAAAATAAATGGAGTTCTCATACCGGGAGTCAAACCCGGGCCACCTGGGTGAAAACCAGGAATCCTAACCGCTAGAGCATATAGGAACTGTGAACTCATCATACAGCTCAGTATATGTGAGGTGTCTCCCAAGGTCACACTGCATTCCGTACACTGAGAGTTATATTGTTCTTCTCAGTAGTACACAATCAATTGGGGTAACAGACACCTCACTTCTGACAAAAGAGAAGGAATGACCAGAAGTCATCATTTCTGCCACAACCTGTCAGGTCTCATTATTTACAACCTTAGAACTTCTACACATACACAGAGCCCAGGACACGGAGGACAGCAGCAGTCCCTGCATTCACTATTACTAACCCCTCCCCTTGAGCCAGACAAAGCCACGCCCCTCCCGTAGGACACTCCTGGGTTTCCTCACCAGACTGATGGCCCCACAAACCCCTCTCCAGTTATCTTCCAGCTGCTTCCTTGACGACACTCCCCTGCACCTGTCACAGGCTCCAGACTGCCCTCCTGGGGCTCGAGTTATACTCCTTCTCTATCTACTAACAGCACCGACTCCAGTCCTGACACTGGATTGGTTCACACAGAGAAGAAACAGCTCAGAAGTAGTCTGGGTTGTTCCCAGGTACCTGCATCTTCACAGAGTGACCGCCAGGGGGCAGCACAGCCAAAGCACTCACAGCCCACAAGGCTACGAATCATCAATTGGATGTCAGCAACCTTGTCAGAGGCGCAGAGACTAGTAATTCCACAATATTTTGGGACAGCAGAGGAAGAAGCAAGTGCTGAGCTGAAGTGGTCACTGCTGTTTTGTCACAACACCAGACATATGTTCTTAAAAGCATGTAAGCGCACATTCTTAGGCATTCTCGGTCGTCTTCTCCCTTTCTGACATTATACCAATTGAATACACCCGAATGGAGAAAAGTTAAAATATAAGGTACTAGGAATATGCGCCAAAGGTAGGCAAATTAAACATTTCAAGTACAAATATTACCATATTTATTGATGTAAAATGTAAACAAGTTAGACTGAAAATATGTGTGTGTGTTTACAAAGGATGTCTAAAGTGTATGCTGTGAGGTCAGGTTGCAGTTCACTACTTGCACTTGTGCCTTTCACAAGTGTGAGTACCCAGTTACACTAATGTCTGCTCTGACTTGTTATTCTGAGAGTCATGTGCTAAAGGGGGGCTTCCACCCTAGTTTGAGGGACCAGAGTACGAATGCCCCAGGGCACAGGAAGTACACAGTCCTCATTGATACAACTGTCGCCCAGTAACTTCTGACTGCCCTTTGACCCCACAGACTGGCACATATATGTCATCAGACTATAGCACCGTGGTACATATGCACACATGTGCATGTACACGTCAGCCAGTTTTTTATTCATTTATGTGCTAATACTGTTCAGCATCAGGATGTGATGTCGAAGGAGACTGGTGGAGAGCGCCGAAGTCTCTGGTATTTCAAGACAAAACTAGAGACCTTTTCACACTCATATACTGCTCCAGGCAGATCTTCCACTGCAAATGCAAGTTATATGAGTCCAGCTGAAAACTGTTTATTTTTGGGTACTTGCTTTAGTCAAAGGTTACCATTTGCAACTCACAAAAAAAAAGCAAAGGGCAATTTCATACATTAACACTTTGGTAAAGTCGTTCTTTCACACCGTACATTTCCGTAAGTTTCTCTCTCCTTGTAAGTTATCCGGTGTGAAGGCCAAGTGGAGTCAGGTCCACACTGTGCATCTTACAGTTGTGTAGCCAGAGTAGAGAGGTGTCCACACAGACACAGGACGTAGACAACACCTGTGTGTAGCATCAAGTGTCCCCAGCAACGCCTATAGAATAATGTATAGATGCCCCCAAACCGCAGAAACCACGAGGAGAATGAAAAGAGGAAGAGACGGGTTATGTCAGAGATACAAATGGTTTCCTGCTCAAGACCTGCAATAAATTAAAACAAAAGTATTATTACAAACATTCCAGGTCCTACCGATATTGGAACTCAGATTGCTGGATTCAGAGTCCAGAGTGCTAATCATTACACGATGGAACCAACGTCCACGATCCTCAACCCTAGGAGTCCTGAAGCAGTGTCAGTCGCCACCTACTGTCTATCGCTTGAATTCGTTCACACTGTAAATCAAACATGACAAATCCAACAGCACAACTAAAATGTGTATTTCACAAGTAATAACATAAAAACAGAAATATACTTTTGCTGATGCAGAAACAAAGAAAACGTCTCGTCTGATGCTTCGAAATCTCCAATTAGCATGGCCCCTTAACTAACCACCAAGAGTCTTTGCACGGCTGGGAACCTTTGTAAAAGGGTCAGTGGGTCACTGTGAATGCAGCAGATCTTCACCCCTGTATTTCTTACAAAGAAGCAGAGTTTTATTCCAGGTACAGGAGGCATCTCTGGTGTCTGATACTACCGGTAGTGTTCAGCCTACCCTCTCTGAGAGAGCAGCAGTGAGGGTAGAAAGCACACTGGTTGCAAAATGTGGACACTGCAAACAACAGCTGCAATATCACAGATGATATAAAACACATAAAGTACTCAAGTCTTATACTAGAAACAACACAGCAGGGGAATCATGTCATAAAACAAATGATGAACCCACAGTATGGACGGGGCAGGTAATAAAATGCGAATTTCCCATGGTGGGACCACAGTCAATTGCTGCCTTCTTCTCTGTGCCCCGGTCTCTTTATATAATCTGTACTTTTTGTTGTGCAATAAAAGAAAAACAAGGAATAACCCTTCATAGTATTAATGTACAGGTCAAGGGCTGGGGAGAGAGGGCAGTAGATTTGGGGGTCGGTGTAAACCTCTGACGGCATTAGATGGAAGCAGAAGACAAAGCAAGTGACATTTATTAAGACTTTAGGTGCATTTAGGTTTATAGAAAAAAACTGAGAAAGCTCAAAATGTCTGAGTAGTGAAAAAAAAAAAAATGGATTTCCCATACCAGGAGTCGAACCCGGGCAGCCTGGGTGAAAACCAGGAATCCTAACCGCTAGACCATATGGGAACTGTGAACTTTTTGAACAGCTTAGTGTATGTGAGGTGTCTCCCAAGGTCACACTGCATTCCGTACACTGAGAGTTATATTGTTCTTCTCAGTAGTACACAATCAATTGGGGTAACAGACACCTCACTTCTGACAAAAGAGAAGGAATCACCAGAAGTCATCATTTCTGCCACAACCTGTCAGGTCTCATTATTTACAACCTTAGAGCTTCTACACATACACAGAGCCCAGGACACGGAGTACAGCAGCAGTCCCTGCATTCACTATTACTAACCCCTCCCCTTGAGACAGACAAAGCCACGCCCCTCCCGTAGGACACTCCTGGGTTTCCTCACCAGACTGATGGCCCCACAGACCCCTCTCCAGTTATCTTCCAACTGCTTCCTTGACGACACTCCCCTGCACCTGTCACAGGCTCTAGGCTGCCCTCCTGGGGCTCGAGTTATACTCCTTCTCTATCTACTAACAGCACCGACTCCAGTCCTGACACTGGATTGGTTCACACAGAGAAGAAACAGCTCAGAAGTAGTCTGTGTTGTTCCCAGGTACCTGCATCTTCACAGAGTGACTGCCAGGGGGCAGCACAGCCAAAGCACTCACAGCCCACAAGGCTACAAATCATCAATCGGATGTCAGCAGCCTTGTCAGAGGCGCAGAGACTAGTAATTCCACAATATTTTGGGACAGCAGAGGAAGAAGCAAGTGCTGAGCTGAAGTGGTCACTGCTGTTTTGTCACAACACCAGACATATGTTCTTAAAAGCATGTAAGCGCACATTCTTAGGCATTCTCGGTCGTCTTCTCCCTTTCTGACATTATACCAATTGTATACACCCGAATGGAGAAAAGTTAAAATATAAGGTACTAGGAATATGCGCCAAAGGTAGGCAAATTAAACATTTCAAGTACAAATATTACCATATTTATTGATGTCAAATGTAAACAAGTTAGACTGAAAATATGTGTGTGTGTTTACAAAGGATGTCTAAAGTGTATGCTGTGAGGTCAGGTTGCAGTTCACTACTTGCACTTGTGCCTTTCACAAGTGTGAGTACCCAGTTACACTAATGTCTGCTCTGACTTGTTATTCTGAGAGTCATGTGCTAAAGGGGGGCTTCCACCCTAGTTTGAGGGACCAGAGTACGAATGCCCCAGGGCACAGGAAGTACACAGTCCTCATTGATACAACTGTGGCCCAGTAACTTCTGACTGCCCTTTGACCCCACAGACTGGCACATATATGTCATCAGACTATAGCACCGTGGTGCATATGCACATATGTGCATGTACACGTCAGCCAGTTTTTTATTCATTTATGTGCTAATACTGTTCAGCATCAGGATGTGATGTCGAAGGAGACTGGTGGAGAGCGCCGAAGTCTCTGGTATTTCAAGACAAAACTAGAGACCTTTTCACACTCATATACTGCTCCAGGCAGATCTTCCACTGCAAATGCAAGTTATATGAGTCCAGCTGAAAACTGTTTATTTTTGGGTACTTGCTTTAGTCAAAGGTTACCATTTGCAACTCACAAAAAAAAGCAAAGGGCAATTTCATACATTAACTCTTTGGTAAAGTCGTTCTTTCACACCGTACATTTCCATACGTTTCTCTCTCCTTGTAAGTTATCCGGTGTGAAGGCCAAGTGGAGTCAGGTCCACACTGTGCATCTTACAGTTGTGTAGCCAGAGTAGAGAGGTGTCCACACAGACACAGGACGTAGACAACACCTGTGTGTAGCATCACGTGCCCCCAGCAACGCCTATAGAATAATGTATAGATGCCCCCAAACCGCAGAAACCACGAGGGGAATGAAAAGAGGAAGAGACGGGTTATGTCAGAGATACAAATGGTTTCCTGCTCAAGACCTGCAATAAATTAAAACAAAAGTATTATTACAAACATTCCAGGTCCTAACGATATTGGAACTCAGATTGCTGGATTCAGAGTCCAGAGTGCTAATCATTACATGATGGAACCAAAGTCCACGATCCTCAACCCTAGGAGTCCTGAAGCAGTGTCAGTCGCCACCTACTGTCTATCGCTTGAATTCGTTCACACTGTAAATCAAACATGACAAATCCAACAGCACAACTAAAATGTGTATTTCACAAGTAATAACATAAAAACAGAAATATACTTTTGCTGATGCAGAAACAAAGAAAACGTCTTGTCTGATGCTTCGAAATCTCCATTTAGCATGGCCCCTTAACTAACCACCAAGAGTCTTTGCACGGCTGGGAACCTTTGTAAAAGAGTCAGTGGGTCACTGTGAATGCAGCAGATCTTCACCCCTGTATTTCTTACAAAGAAGCAGAGTTTTATTCCAGGTACAGGAGGCATCTCTGGTGTCTGATACTACCGGTAGTGTTCAGCCTACCCTCTCTGAGAGAGCAGCAGTGAGGGTACAAAGCACACTGGTTGCAAAATGTGGACACTGCAAACAACAGCTGCAATATCACAGATGATATAAAACACATAAAGTACTCAAGTCTTATACTAGATACAACACAGCAGGGAAATCATGTCATAAAACAAATGATGAACCCACAGTATGGACGGGGCAGGTAATAAAATGCTAATTTCCCATGGTGGGACCACAGTCAATTGCTGCCTTCTTCTCTGTGCCCCGGTCTCTTTATATAATCTATACTTTTTGTTGTGCAATAAAAGAAAAACAAGGAATAAACCTTCATAGTATTAATGTACAGGTCAAGGGCTGGGGAGAGAGGGCAGTAGATTTGGGGGTTGGTGTAAACCTCTGACGGCATTAGATGGAAGCAGAAGACAAAGCAAGTGACATTTATTAAGACTTTAGGTGCATTTAGGTTTATAGAAAAAAACTGAGAAACTTTAAAATGTCTGAGTAGTGAAAAAATAAATGGAGTTCCCATACCGGGAGTCGAACCCGGGCCACCTGGGTGAAAACCAGGAATCCTAACCGCTGGACCATATGGGAACTGTGAACTCATCATACAGCTCAGTATATGTGAGGTGTCTCCCAAGGTCACAGTGCATTCCGTACACTGAGAGTTATATTGTTCTTCTCAGTAGTACACAATCAATTGGGGTAACAGACACCTCACTTCTGACAAAAGAGAAGGAATCACCAGAAGTCATCATTTCTGCCACAACCTGTCAGGTCTCATTATTTACAACCTTAGAACTTCTACACATACACAGAGCCCAGGACACGGAGGACAGCAGCAGTCCCTGCATTCACTATTACTAACCCCTCCCCTTGAGCCAGACAAAGCCACGCCCCTCCCGTAGGACACTCCTGGGTTTCCTCACCAGACTGATGGCCCCACAGACCCCTCTCCAGTTATCTTCCAGCTGCTTCCTTGACGACACTCCCCTGCACCTGTCACAGGCTCCAGGCTGCCCTCCTGGGGCTCGAGTTATACTCCTTCTCTATCTACTAACAGCACCGACTCCAGTCCTGACACTGGATTGGTTCACACAGAGAAGAAACAGCTCAGAAGTAGTCTGGGTTGTTCCCAGGTACCTGCATCTTCACAGAGTGACCGCCAGGGGGCAGCACAGCCAAAGCACTCACAGCCCACAAGGCTACGAATCATCAATTGGATGTCAGCAGCCTTGTCAGAGGCGCAGAGACTAGTAATTCCACAATATTTTGGGACAGCAGAGGAAGAAGCAAGTGCTGAGCTGAAGTGGTCACTGCTGTTTTGTCACAACACCAGACATATGTTCTTAAAAGCATGTAAGCGCACATTCTTAGGCATTCTCGGTCGTCTTCTCCCTTTCTGACATTATACCAATTGAATACACCCGAATGGAGAAAAGTTAAAATATAAGGTACTAGGAATATGCGCCAAAGGTAGGCAAATTAAACATTTCAAGTACAAATATTACCATATTTATTGATGTAAAATGTAAACAAGTTAGACTGAAAATATGTGTGTGTGTTTACAAAGGATGTCTAAAGTGTATGCTGTGAGGTCAGGTTGCAGTTCACTACTTGCACTTGTGCCTTTCACAAGTGTGAGTACCCAGTTACACTAATGTCTGCTCTGACTTGTTATTCTGAGAGTCATGTGCTAAAGGGGGGCTTCCACCCTAGTTTGAGGGACCAGAGTACGAATGCCCCAGGGCACAGGAAGTACACAGTCCTCATTGATACAACTGTGGCCCAGTAACTTCTGACTGCCCTTTGACCCCACAGACTGGCACATATATGTCATCAGACTATAGCACCGTGGTACATATGCACACATGTGCATGTACACGTCAGCCAGTTTTTAATTCATTTATGTGCTAATACTGTTCAGCATCAGGATGTGATGTCGAAGGAGACTGGTGGAGAGCGCCGAAGTCTCTGGTATTTCAAGACAAAACTAGAGACCTTTTCACACTCATATACTGCTCCAGGCAGATCTTCCACTGCAAATGCAAGTTATATGAGTCCAGCTGAAAACTGTTTATTTTTGGGTACTTGCTTTAGTCAAAGGTTACCATTTGCAACTCACAAAAAAAAAGCAAAGGGCAATTTCATACATTAACTCTTTGGTAAAGTCGTTCTTTCACACCGTACATTTCCATAAGTTTCTCTCTCCTTGTAAGTTATCCGGTGTGAAGGCCAAGTGGAGTCAGGTCCACACTGTGCATCTTACAGTTGTGTAGCCAGAGTAGAGAGGTGTCCACACAGACACAGGACGTAGACAACACCTGTGTGTAGCATCACGTGCCCCCAGCAACGCCTATAGAATAATGTATAGATGCCCCCAAACCGCAGAAACCACGAGGGGAATGAAAAGAGGAAGAGACGGGTTATGTCAGAGATACAAATGGTTTCCTGCTCAAGACCTGCAATAAATTAAAACAAAAGTATTATTACAAACATTCCAGGTCCTAACGATATTGGAACTCAGATTGCTGGATTCAGAGTCCAGAGTGCTAATCATTACATGATGGAACCAAAGTCCACGATCCTCAACCCTAGGAGTCCTGAAGCAGTGTCAGTCGCCACCTACTGTCTATCGCTTGAATTCGTTCACACTGTAAATCAAACATGACAAATCCAACAGCACAACTAAAATGTGTATTTCACAAGTAATAACATAAAAACAGAAATATACTTTTGCTGATGCAGAAACAAAGAAAACGTCTTGTCTGATGCTTCGAAATCTCCATTTAGCATGGCCCCTTAACTAACCACCAAGAGTCTTTGCACGGCTGGGAACCTTTGTAAAAGAGTCAGTGGGTCACTGTGAATGCAGCAGATCTTCACCCCTGTATTTCTTACAAAGAAGCAGAGTTTTATTCCAGGTACAGGAGGCATCTCTGGTGTCTGATACTACCGGTAGTGTTCAGCCTACCCTCTCTGAGAGAGCAGCAGTGAGGGTACAAAGCACACTGGTTGCAAAATGTGGACACTGCAAACAACAGCTGCAATATCACAGATGATATAAAACACATAAAGTACTCAAGTCTTATACTAGATACAACACAGCAGGGAAATCATGTCATAAAACAAATGATGAAACCACAGTATGGACGGGGCAGGTAATAAAATGCAAATTTCCCATGGTGGGACCACAGTCAATTGCTGCCTTCTTCTCTGTGCCCCGGTCTCTTTATAGAATCTGTACTTTTTGTTGTGCAATAAAAGAAAAACAAGGAATAACCCTTCATAGTATTAATGTACAGGTCAAGGGCTGGGGATAGAGGGCAGTAGATTTGGGGGTTGGTGTAAACCTCTGACGGCATTAGATGGAAGCAGAAGACAAAGCAAGTGACATTTATTAAGACTTTAGGTGCATTTAGGTTTATAGAAAAAAAATGAGAAACTTTAAAATGTCTGAGTAGTGAAAAAATAAATGGAGTTCCCATACCAGGAGTCGAACCCGGGCCACCTGGGTGAAAACCAGGAATCCTAACCGCTAGACCATATGGGAACTGTGAACTCATCATACAGCTCAGTATATGTGAGGTGTCTCCCAAGGTCACACTTCATTCTGTACACTGAGAGTTATATTGTTCTTCTCAGTAGTACACAATCAATTGGGGTAACAGACACCTCACTTCTGACAAAAGAGAAGGAATCACCAGAAGTCATCATTTCTGCCACAACCTGTCAGGTCTCATTATTTACAACCTTAGAGCTTCTACACATACACAGAGCCCAGGACACGGAGTACAGCAGCAGTCCCTGCATTCACTATTACTAACCCCTCCCTTTGAGACAGACAAAGCCACGCCCCTCCCGTAGGACACTCCTGGGTTTCCTCACCAGACTGATGGCCCCACAGACCCCTCTCCAGTTATCTTCCAACTGCTTCCTTGACGACACTCCCCTGCACCTGTCACAGGCTCTAGGCTGCCCTCCTGGGGCTCGAGTTATACTCCTTCTCTATCTACTAACAGCACCGACTCCAGTCCTGACACTGGATTGGTTCACACAGAGAAGAAACAGCTCAGAAGTAGTCTGTGTTGTTCCCAGGTACCTGCATCTTCACAGAGTGACTGCCAGGGGGCAGCACAGCCAAAGCACTCACAGCCCACAAGGCTACAAATCATCAATCGGATGTCAGCAGCCTTGTCAGAGGCGCAGAGACTAGTAATTCCACAATATTTTGGGACAGCAGAGGAAGAAGCAAGTGCTGAGCTGAAGTGGTCACTGCTGTTTTGTCACAACACCAGACATATGTTCTTAAAAGCATGTAAGCGCACATTCTTAGGCATTCTCGGTCGTCTTCTCCCTTTCTGACATTATACCAATTGTATACACCCGAATGGAGAAAAGTTAAAATATAAGGTACTAGGAATATGCGCCAAAGGTAGGCAAATTAAACATTTCAAGTACAAATATTACCATATTTATTGATGTCAAATGTAAACAAGTTAGACTGAAAATATGTGTGTGTGTTTACAAAGGATGTCTAAAGTGTATGCTGTGAGGTCAGGTTGCAGTTCACTACTTGCACTTGTGCCTTTCACAAGTGTGAGTACCCAGTTACACTAATGTCTGCTCTGACTTGTTATTCTGAGAGTCATGTGCTAAAGGGGGGCTTCCACCCTAGTTTGAGGGACCAGAGTACGAATGCCCCAGGGCACAGGAAGTACACAGTCCTCATTGATACAACTGTGGCCCAGTAACTTCTGACTGCCCTTTGACCCCACAGACTGGCACATATATGTCATCAGACTATAGCACCGTGGTACATATGCAAATATGTGCATGTACACGTCAGCCAGTTTTTTATTCATTTATGTGCTAATACTGTTCAGCATCAGGATGTGATGTCGAAGGAGACTGGTGGAGAGCGCCTAAGTCTCTGGTATTTCAAGACAAAACTAGAGACCTTTTCACACTCATATACTGCTCCAGGCAGATCTTCCACTGCAAATGCAAGTTATATGAGTCCAGCTGAAAACTGTTTATTTTTGGGTACTTGCTTTAGTCAAAGGTTACCATTTGCAACTCACAAAAAAAAGCAAAGGGCAATTTCATACATTAACTCTTTGGTAAAGTCGTTCTTTCACACCGTACATTTCCATAAGTTTCTCTCTCCTTGTAAGTTATCCGGTGTGAAGGCCAAGTGGAGTCAGGTCCACACTGTGCATCTTACAGTTGTGTAGCCAGAGTAGAGAGGTGTCCACACAGACACAGGACGTAGACAACACCTGTGTGTAGCATCACGTGCCCCCAGCAACGCCTATAGAATAATGTATAGATGCCCCCAAACCGCAGAAACCACGAGGGGAATGAAAAGAGGAAGAGACGGGTTATGTCAGAGATACAAATGGTTTCCTGCTCAAGACCTGCAATAAATTAAAACAAAAGTATTATTACAAACATTCCAGGTCCTAACGATATTGGAACTCAGATTGCTGGATTCAGAGTCCAGAGTGCTAATCATTACATGATGGAACCAAAGTCCACGATCCTCAACCCTAGGAGTCCTGAAGCAGTGTCAGTCGCCACCTACTGTCTATCGCTTGAATTCGTTCACACTGTAAATCAAACATGACAAATCCAACAGCACAACTAAAATGTGTATTTCACAAGTAATAACATAAAAACAGAAATATACTTTTGCTGATGCAGAAACAAAGAAAACGTCTTGTCTGATGATTCGAAATCTCCATTTAGCATGGCCCCTTAACTAACCACCAAGAGTCTTTGCACGGCTGGGAACCTTTGTAAAAGAGTCAGTGGGTCACTGTGAATGCAGCAGATCATCACCCCTGTATTTCTTACAAAGAAGCAGAGTTTTATTCCAGGTACAGGAGGCATCTCTGGTGTCTGATACTACCGGTAGTGTTCAGCCTACCCTCTCTGAGAGAGCAGCAGTGAGGGTACAAAGCACACTGGTTGCAAAATGTGGACACTGCAAACAACAGCTGCAATATCACAGATGATATAAAACACATAAAGTACTCAAGTCTTATAGTAGATACAACACAGCAGGGAAATCATGTCATAAAACAAATGATGAACCCACAGTATGGACGGGGCAGGTAATAAAATGCAAATTTCCCATGGTGGGACCACAGTCAATTGCTGCCTTCTTCTCTGTGCCCCGGTCTCTTTATATAATCTGTACTTTTTGTTGTGCAATAAAAGAAAAACAAGGAATAACCATTCATAGTATTAATGTACAGGTCAAGGGCTGGGGAGAGAGGGCAGTAGATTTGGGGGTTGGTGTAAACCTCTGACGGCATTAGATGGAAGCAGAAGACAAAGCAAGTGACATTTATTAAGACTTTAGGTGCATTTAGGTTTATAGAAAAAAACTGAGAAAGATTAAAATGTCTGAGTAGTGAAAAAAAATAAATGGAGTTCCCATACCGGGAGTCAAACCCGGGCCACCTGGGTGAAAACCAGGAATCCTAACCGCTAGAGCATATAGGAACTGTGAACTCATCATACAGCTCAGTATATGTGAGGTGTCTCCCAAGGTCACACTGCATTCCGTACACTGAGAGTTATATTGTTCTTCTCAGTAGTACACAATCAATTGGGGTAACAGACACCTCACTTCTGACAAAAGAGAAGGAATGACCAGAAGTCATCATTTCTGCCACAACCTGTCAGGTCTCATTATTTACAACCTTAGAACTTCTACACATACACAGAGCCCAGGACACGGAGGACAGCAGCAGTCCCTGCATTCACTATTACTAACCCCTCCCCTTGAGCCAGACAAAGCCACGCCCCTCCCGTAGGACACTCCTGGGTTTCCTCACCAGACTGATGGCCCCACAAACCCCTCTCCAGTTATCTTCCAGCTGCTTCCTTGACGACACTCCCCTGCACCTGTCACAGGCTCCAGGCTGCCCTCCTGGGGCTCGAGTTATACTCCTTCTCTATCTACTAACAGCACCGACTCCAGTCCTGACACTGGATTGGTTCACACAGAGAAGAAACAGCTCAGAAGTAGTCTGGGTTGTTCCCAGGTACCTGCATCTTCACAGAGTGACCGCCAGGGGGCAGCACAGCCAAAGCACTCACAGCCCACAAGGCTACGAATCATCAATTGGATGTCAGCAACCTTGTCAGAGGCGCAGAGACTAGTAATTCCACAATATTTTGGGAGAGCAGAGGAAGAAGCAAGTGCTGAGCTGAAGTGGTCACTGCTGTTTTGTCACAACACCAGACATATGTTCTTAAAAGCATGTAAGCGCACATTCTTAGGCATTCTCGGTCGTCTTCTCCCTTTCTGACATTATACCAATTGAATACACCCGAATGGAGAAAAGTTAAAATATAAGGTACTAGGAATATGCGCCAAAGGTAGGCAAATTAAACATTTCAAGTACAAATATTACCATATTTATTGATGTAAAATGTAAACAAGTTAGACTGAAAATATGTGTGTGTGTTTACAAAGGATGTCTAAAGTGTATGCTGTGAGGTCAGGTTGCAGTTCACTACTTGCACTTGTGCCTTTCACAAGTGTGAGTACCCAGTTACACTAATGTCTGCTCTGACTTGTTATTCTGAGAGTCATGTGCTAAAGGGGGGCTTCCACCCTAGTTTGAGGGACCAGAGTACGAATGCCCCAGGGCACAGGAAGTACACAGTCCTCATTGATACAACTGTGGCCCAGTAACTTCTGACTGCCCTTTGACCCCACAGACTGGCACATATATGTCATCAGACTATAGCACCGTGGTACATATGCACACATGTGCATGTACACGTCAGCCAGTTTTTTATTCATTTATGTGCTAATACTGTTCAGCATCAGGATGTGATGTCGAAGGAGACTGGTGGAGAGCGCCGAAGTCTCTGGTATTTCAAGACAAAACTAGAGACCTTTTCACACTCATATACTGCTCCAGGCAGATCTTCCACTGCAAATGCAAGTTATATGAGTCCAGCTGAAAACTGTTTATTTTTGGGTACTTGCTTTAGTCAAAGGTTACCATTTGCAACTCACAAAAAAAAAGCAAAGGGCAATTTCATACATTAACACTTTGGTAAAGTCGTTCTTTCACACCGTACATTTCCGTAAGTTTCTCTCTCCTTGTAAGTTATCCGGTGTGAAGGCCAAGTGGAGTCAGGTCCACACTGTGCATCTTACAGTTGTGTAGCCAGAGTAGAGAGGTGTCCACACAGACACAGGACGTAGACAACACCTGTGTGTAGCATCAAGTGTCCCCAGCAACGCCTATAGAATAATGTATAGATGCCCCCAAACCGCAGAAACCACGAGGAGAATGAAAAGAGGAAGAGACGGGTTATGTCAGAGATACAAATGGTTTCCTGCTCAAGACCTGCAATAAATTAAAACAAAAGTATTATTACAAACATTCCAGGTCCTACCGATATTGGAACTCAGATTGCTGGATTCAGAGTCCAGAGTGCTAATCATTACACGATGGAACCAACGTCCACGATCCTCAACCCTAGGAGTCCTGAAGCAGTGTCAGTCGCCACCTACTGTCTATCGCTTGAATTCGTTCACACTGTAAATCAAACATGACAAATCCAACAGCACAACTAAAATGTGTATTTCACAAGTAATAACATAAAAACAGAAATATACTTTTGCTGATACAGAAACAAAGAAAACGTCTCGTCTGATGCTTCGAAATCTCCAATTAGCATGGCCCCTTAACTAACCACCAAGAGTCTTTGCACGGCTGGGAACCTTTGTAAAAGGGTCAGTGGGTCACTGTGAATGCAGCAGATCTTCACCCCTGTATTTCTTACAAAGAAGCAGAGTTTTATTCCAGGTACAGGAGGCATCTCTGGTGTCTGATACTACCGGTAGTGTTCAGCCTACCCTCTCTGAGAGAGCAGCAGTGAGGGTACAAAGCACACTGGTTGCAAAATGTGGACACTGCAAACAACAGCTGCAATATCACAGATGATATAAAACACATAAAGTACTCAAGTCTTATACTAGAAACAACACAGCAGGGGAATCATGTCATAAAACAAATGATGAACCCACAGTATGGACGGGGCAGGTAATAAAATGCGAATTTCCCATGGTGGGACCACAGTCAATTGCTGCCTTCTTCTCTGTGCCCCGGTCTCTTTATATAATCTGTACTTTTTGTTGTGCAATAAAAGAAAAACAAGGAATAACCCTTCATAGTATTAATGTACAGGTCAAGGGCTGGGGAGAGAGGGCAGTAGATTTGGGGGTCGGTGTAAACCTCTGACGGCATTAGATGGAAGCAGAAGACAAAGCAAGTGACATTTATTAACACTTTAGGTGCATTTAGGTTTATAGAAAAAAACTGAGAAAGATCAAAATGTCTGAGTAGTGAAAAAAAAAAAAATGGATTTCCCATACCAGGAGTCGAACCCGGGCAGCCTGGGTGAAAACCAGGAATCCTAACCACTAGACCATATGGGAACTGTGAACTTTTTGAACAGCTTAGTGTATGTGAGGTGTCTCCCAAGGTCACACTGCATTCCGTACACTGAGAGTTATATTGTTCTTCTCAGTAGTACACAATCAATTGGGGTAACAGACACCTCACTTCTGACAAAAGAGAAGGAATCACCAGAAGTCATCATTTCTGCCACAACCTGTCAGGTCTCATTATTTACAACCTTAGAGCTTCTACACATACACAGAGCCCAGGACACGGAGTACAGCAGCAGTCCCTGCATTCACTATTACTAACCCCTCCCCTTGAGACAGACAAAGCCACGCCCCTCCCGTAGGACACTCCTGGGTTTCCTCACCAGACTGATGGCCCCACAGACCCCTCTCCAGTTATCTTCCAACTGCTTCCTTGACGACACTCCCCTGCACCTGTCACAGGCTCTAGGCTGCCCTCCTGGGGCTCGAGTTATACTCCTTCTCTATCTACTAACAGCACCGACTCCAGTCCTGACACTGGATTGGTTCACACAGAGAAGAAACAGCTCAGAAGTAGTCTGTGTTGTTCCCAGGTACCTGCATCTTCACAGAGTGACTGCCAGGGGGCAGCACAGCCAAAGCACTCACAGCCCACAAGGCTACAAATCATCAATCGGATGTCAGCAGCCTTGTCAGAGGCGCAGAGACTAGTAATTCCACAATATTTTGGGACAGCAGAGGAAGAAGCAAGTGCTGAGCTGAAGTGGTCACTGCTGTTTTGTCACAACACCAGACATATGTTCTTAAAAGCATGTAAGCGCACATTCTTAGGCATTCTCGGTCGTCTTCTCCCTTTCTGACATTATACCAATTGTATACACCCGAATGGAGAAAAGTTAAAATATAAGGTACTAGGAATATGCGCCAAAGGTAGGCAAATTAAACATTTCAAGTACAAATATTACCATATTTATTGATGTCAAATGTAAACAAGTTAGACTGAAAATATGTGTGTGTGTTTACAAAGGATGTCTAAAGTGTATGCTGTGAGGTCAGGTTGCAGTTCACTACTTGCACTTGTGCCTTTCACAAGTGTGAGTACCCAGTTACACTAATGTCTGCTCTGACTTGTTATTCTGAGAGTCATGTGCTAAAGGGGGGCTTCCACCCTAGTTTGAGGGACCAGAGTACGAATGCCCCAGGGCACCGGAAGTACACAGTCCTCATTGATACAACTGTGGCCCAGTAACTTCTGACTGCCCTTTGACCCCACAGACTGGCACATATATGTCATCAGACTATAGCACCGTGGTACATATGCACATATGTGCATGTACACGTCAGCCAGTTTTTTATTCATTTATGTGCTAATACTGTTCAGCATCAGGATGTGATGTCGAAGGAGACTGGTGGAGAGCGCCGAAGTCTCTGGTATTTCAAGACAAAACTAGAGACCTTTTCACACTCATATACTGCTCCAGGCAGATCTTCCACTGCAAATGCAAGTTATATGAGTCCAGCTGAAAACTGTTTATTTTTGGGTACTTGCTTTAGTCAAAGGTTACCATTTGCAACTCACAAAAAAAAGCAAAGGGCAATTTCATACATTAACTCTTTGGTAAAGTCGTTCTTTCACACCGTACATTTCCATAAGTTTCTCTCTCCTTGTAAGTTATCCGGTGTGAAGGCCAAGTGGAGTCAGGTCCACACTGTGCATCTTACAGTTGTGTAGCCAGAGTAGAGAGGTGTCCACACAGACACAGGACGTAGACAACACCTGTGTGTAGCATCACGTGCCCCCAGCAACGCCTATAGAATAATGTATAGATGCCCCCAAACCGCAGAAACCACGAGGGGAATGAAAAGAGAAAGAGAAGGGTTATGTCAGAGATACAAATGGTTTCCTGCTCAAGACCTGCAATAAATTAAAACAAAAGTATTATTACAAACGTTCCAGGTCCTAACGATATTGGAACTCAGATTGCTGGATTCAGAGTCCAGAGTGCTAATCATTACATGATGGAACCAAAGTCCACGATCCTCAACCCTAGGAGTCCTGAAGCAGTGTCAGTCGCCACCTACTGTCTATCGCTTGAATTCGTTCACACTGTAAATCAAACATGACAAATCCAACAGCACAACTAAAATGTGTATTTCACAAGTAATAACATAAAAACAGAAATATACTTTTGCTGATGCAGAAACAAAGAAAACGTCTTGTCTGATGCTTCGAAATCTCCATTTAGCATGGCCCCTTAACTAACCACCAAGAGTCTTTGCACGGCTGGGAACCTTTGTAAAAGAGTCAGTGGGTCACTGTGAATGCAGCAGATCTTCACCCCTGTATTTCTTACAAAGAAGCAGAGTTTTATTCCAGGTACAGGAGGCATCTCTGGTGTCTGATACTACCGGTAGTGTTCAGCCTACCCTCTCTGAGAGAGCAGCAGTGAGGGTACAAAGCACACTGGTTGCAAAATGTGGACACTGCAAACAACAGCTGCAATATCACAGATGATATAAAACACATAAAGTACTCAAGTCTTATACTAGATACAACACAGCAAGGAAATCATGTCATAAAACAAATGATGAAACCACAGTATGGACGGGGCAGGTAATAAAATGCAAATTTCCCATGGTGGGACCACAGTCAATTGCTGCCTTCTTCTCTGTGCCCCGGTCTCTTTATATAATCTGTACTTTTTGTTGTGCAATAAAAGAAAAACAAGGAATAACCCTTCATAGTATTAATGTACAGGTCAAGGGCTGGGGATAGAGGGCAGTAGATTTGGGGGTTGGTGTAAACCTCTGACGGCATTAGATGGAAGCAGAAGACAAAGCAAGTGACATTTATTAAGACTTTAGGTGCATTTAGGTTTATAGAAAAAAAATGAGAAACTTTAAAATGTCTGAGTAGTGAAAAAATAAATGGAGTTCCCATACCGGGAGTCGAACCCGGGCCACCTGGGTGAAAACCAGGAATCCTAACCGCTAGACCATATGGGAACTGTGAACTCATCATACAGCTCAGTATATGTGAGGTGTCTCCCAAGGTCACACTTCATTCTGTACACTGAGAGTTATATTGTTCTTCTCAGTAGTACACAATCAATTGGGGTAACAGACACCTCACTTCTGACAAAAGAGAAGGAATCACCAGAAGTCATCATTTCTGCCACAACCTGTCAGGTCTCATTATTTACAACCTTAGAGCTTCTACACATACACAGAGCCCAGGACACGGAGTACAGCAGCAGTCCCTGCATTCACTATTACTAACCCCTCCCCTTGAGACAGACAAAGCCACGCCCCTCCCGTAGGACACTCCTGGGTTTCCTCACCAGACTGATGGCCCCACAGACCCCTCTCCAGTTATCTTCCAACTGCTTCCTTGACGACACTCCCCTGCACCTGTCACAGGCTCTAGGCTGCCCTCCTGGGGCTCGAGTTATACTCCTTCTCTATCTACTAACAGCACCGACTCCAGTCCTGACACTGGATTGGTTCACACAGAGAAGAAACAGCTCAGAAGTAGTCTGTGTTGTTCCCAGGTACCTGCATCTTCACAGAGTGACTGCCAGGGGGCAGCACAGCCAAAGCACTCACAGCCCACAAGGCTACAAATCATCAATCGGATGTCAGCAGCCTTGTCAGAGGCGCAGAGACTAGTAATTCCACAATATTTTGGGACAGCAGAGGAAGAAGCAAGTGCTGAGCTGAAGTGGTCACTGCTGTTTTGTCACAACACCAGACATATGTTCTTAAAAGCATGTAAGCGCACATTCTTAGGCATTCTCGGTCGTCTTCTCCCTTTCTGACATTATACCAATTGTATACACCCGAATGGAGAAAAGTTAAAATATAAGGTACTAGGAATATGCGCCAAAGGTAGGCAAATTAAACATTTCAAGTACAAATATTACCATATTTATTGATGTCAAATGTAAACAAGTTAGACTGAAAATATGTGTGTGTGTTTACAAAGGATGTCTAAAGTGTATGCTGTGAGGTCAGGTTGCAGTTCACTACTTGCACTTGTGCCTTTCACAAGTGTGAGTACCCAGTTACACTAATGTCTGCTCTGACTTGTTATTCTGAGAGTCATGTGCTAAAGGGGGGCTTCCACCCTAGTTTGAGGGACCAGAGTACGAATGCCCCAGGGCACCAGAAGTACACAGTCCTCATTGATACAACTGTGGCCCAGTAACTTCTGACTGCCCTTTGACCCCACAGACTGGCACATATATGTCATCAGACTATAGCACCGTGGTACATATGCACATATGTGCATGTACACGTCAGCCAGTTTTTTATTCATTTATGTGCTAATACTGTTCAGCATCAGGATGTGATGTCGAAGGAGACTGGTGGAGAGCGCCGAAGTCTCTGGTATTTCAAGACAAAACTAGAGACCTTTTCACACTCATATACTGCTCCAGGCAGATCTTCCACTGCAAATGCAAGTTATATGAGTCCAGCTGAAAACTGTTTATTTTTGGGTACTTGCTTTAGTCAAAGGTTACCATTTGCAACTCACAAAAAAAAGCAAAGGGCAATTTCATACATTAACTCTTTGGTAAAGTCGTTCTTTCACACCGTACATTTCCATAAGTTTCTCTCTCCTTGTAAGTTATCCGGTGTGAAGGCCAAGTGGAGTCAGGTCCACACTGTGCGTCTTACAGTTGTGTAGCCAGAGTAGAGAGGTGTCCACACAGACACAGGACGTAGACAACACCTGTGTGTACCATCACGTGCCCCCAGCAACGCCTATAGAATAATGTATAGATGCCCCCAAACCGCAGAAACCACGAGGGGAATAAAAAGAGGAAGAGACGGGTTATGTCAGAGATACAAATGGTTTCCTGCTCAAGACCTGCAATAAATTAAAACAAAAGTATTATTACAAACATTCCAGGTCCTAACGATATTGGAACTCAGATTGCTGGATTCAGAGTCCAGAGTGCTAATCATTACATGATGGAATCAACGTCCACGATCCTCAACCCTAGGAGTCCTGAAGCAGTGTCAGTCGCCACCTACTGTCTATCGCTTGAATTCGTTCACACTGTAAATCAAACATGACAAATCCAACAGCACAACTAAAATGTGTATTTCACAAGTAATAACATAAAAACAGAAATATACTTTTGCTGATGCAGAAACAAAGAAAACGTCTTGTCTGATGCTTCGAAATCTCCATTTAGCATGGCCCCTTAACTAACCACCAAGAGTCTTTGCACGGCTGGGAACCTTTGTAAAAGAGTCAGTGGGTCACTGTGAATGCAGCAGATCTTCACCCCTGTATTTCTTACAAAGAAGCAGAGTTTTATTCCAGGTACAGGAGGCATCCCTGGTGTCTGATACTACCGGTAGTGTTCAGCCTACCCTCTCTGAGAGAGCAGCAGTGAGGGTACAAAGCACACTGGTTGCAAAATGTGGACACTGCAAACAACAGCTGCAATATCACAGATGATATAAAACACATAAAGTACTCAAGTCTTATACTAGATACAACACAGCAGGGAAATCATGTCATAAAACAAATGATGAACCCACAGTATGGACGGGGCAGGTAATAAAATGCAAATTTCCCATGGTGGGACCACAGTCAATTGCTGCCTTCTTCTCTGTGCCCCGGTCTCTTTATATAATCTGTACTTTTTGTTGTGCAATAAAAGAAAAACAAGGAATAAACCTTCATAGTATTAATGTACAGGTCAAGGGCTGGGGAGAGAGGGCAGTAGATTTGGGAGTTGGCGTAAACCTCTGACGGCATTAGATGGAAGCAGAAGACAAAGCAAGTGACATTTATTAAGACTTTAGGTGCATTTAGGTTTATAGAAAAAAAATGAGAAACTTTAAAATGTCTGAGTAGTGAAAAAATAAATGGAGTTCCCATACCGGGAGTCGAACCCGGGCCACCTGGGTGAAAACCAGGAATCCTAACCACTAGACCATATGGGAACTGTGAACTCATCATACAGCTCAGTATATGTGAGGTGTCTCCCAAGGTCACACTGCATTCCGTACACTGAGAGTTATATTGTTCTTCTCAGTAGTACACAATCAATTGGGGTAACAGACACCTCACTTCTGACAAAAGAGAAGGAATCACCAGAAGTCATCATTTCTGCCACAACCTGTCAGTTCTCATTATTTACAACCTTAGAACTTCTACACATACACAGAGCCCAGGACACGGAGGACAGCAGCAGTCCCTGCATTCACTATTACTAACCCCTCCCCTTGAGCCAGACAAAGCCACGCCCCTCCCGTAGGACACTCCTGGGTTTCCTCACCAGACTGATGGCCCCACAGACCCCTCTCCAGTTATCTTCCAGCTGCTTCCTTGACGACACTCCCCTGCACCTGTCACAGGCTCCAGGCTGCCCTCCTGGGGCTCGAGTTATACTCCTTCTCTATCTACTAACAGCACCGACTCCAGTCCTGACACTGGATTGGTTCACACAGAGAAGAAACAGCTCAGAAGTAGTCTGGGTTGTTCCCAGGTACCTGCATCTTCACAGAGTGACCGCCAGGGGGCAGCACAGCCAAAGCACTCACAGCCCACAAGGCTACGAATCATCAATTGGATGTCAGCAGCCTTGACAGAGGCGCAGAGACTAGTAATTCCACAATATTTTGGGACAGCAGAGGAAGAAGCAAGTGCTGAGCTGAAGTGGTCACTGCTGTTTTGTCACAAGACCAGACATATGTTCTTAAAAGCATGTAAGCGCACATTCTTAGGCATTCTCGGTCGTCTTCTCCCTTTGTGACATTATACCAATTGAATACACCCGAATGGAGAAAAGTTAAAATATAAGGTACTAGGAATATGCGCCAAAGGTAGGCAAATTAAACATTTCAAGTACAAATATTACCATATTTATTGATGTAAAATGTAAACAAGTTAGACTGAAAATATGTGTGTGTGTGTTTACAAAGGATGTCTAAAGTGTATGCTGTGAGGTCAGGTTGCAGTTCACTACTTGCACTTGTGCCTTTCACAAGTGTGAGTACCCAGTTACACTAATGTCTGCTCTGACTTGTTATTCTGAGAGTCATGTGCTAAAGGGGGGCTTCCACCCTAGTTTGAGGGACCAGAGTACGAATGCCCCAGGGCACAGGAAGTACACAGTCCTCATTGATACAACTGTGGCCCAGTAACTTCTGACTGCCCTTTGACCCCACAGACTGGCACATATATGTCATCAGACTATAGCACCGTGGTGCATATGCACATATGTGCATGTACACGTCAGCCAGTTTTTTATTCATTTATGTGCTAATACTGTTCAGCATCAGGATGTGATGTCGAAGGAGACTGGTGGAAAGCGCCGAAGTCTCTGGTATTTCAAGACAAAACTAGAGACCTTTTCACACTCATATACTGCTCCAGGCAGATCTTCCACTGCAAATGCAAGTTATATGAGTCCAGCTGAAAACTGTTTATTTTTGGGTACTTGCTTTAGTCAAAGGTTACCATTTAAAACTCACAAAAAAAAGCAAAGGGCAATTTCATACATTAACTCTTTGGTAAAGTCGTTCTTTCACACCGTACATTTCCATAAGTTTCTCTCTCCTTGTAAGTTATCCGGTGTGAAGGCCAAGTGGAGTCAGGTCCACACTGTGCATCTTACAGTTGTGTAGCCAGAGTAGAGAGGTGTCCACACAGACACAGGACGTAGACAACACCTGTGTGTAGCATCACGTGCCCCCAGCAACGCCTATAGAATAATGTATAGATGCCCCCAAACCGCAGAAACCACGAGGGGAATGAAAAGAGGAAGAGACGGGTTATGTCAGAGATACAAATGGTTTCCTGCTCAAGACCTGCAATAAATTAAAACAAAAGTATTATTACAAACATTCCAGGTCCTAACGATATTGGAACTCAGATTGCTGGATTCAGAGTCCAGAGTGCTAATCATTACATGATGGAACCAAAGTCCACGATCCTCAACCCTAGGAGTCCTGAAGCAGTGTCAGTCGCCACCTACTGTCTATCGCTTGAATTCGTTCACACTGTAAATCAAACATGACAAATCCAACAGCACAACTAAAATGTGTATTTCACAAGTAATAACATAAAATAGAAATATACTTTTGCTGATGCAGAAACAAAGAAAACGTCTTGTCTGATGCTTCGAAATCTCCATTTAGCATGGCCCCTTAACTAACCACCAAGAGTCTTTGCACGGCTGGGAACCTTTGTAAAAGAGTCAGTGGGTCACTGTGAATGCAGCAGATCATCACCCCTGTATTTCTTACAAAGAAGCAGAGTTTTATTCCAGGTACAGGAGGCATCTCTGGTGTCTGATACTACCGGTAGTGTTCAGCCTACCCTCTCTGAGAGAGCAGCAGTGAGGGTACAAAGCACACTGGTTGCAAAATGTGGACACTGCAAACAACAGCTGCAATATCACAGATGATATAAAACACATAAAGTACTCAAGTCTTATACTAGATACAACACAGCAGGGAAATCATGTCATAAAACAAATGATGAACCCACAGTATGGACGGGGCAGGTAATAAAATGCAAATTTCCCATGGTGGGACCACAGTCAATTGCTGCCTTCTTCTCTGTGCCCCGGTCTCTTTATATAATCTGTACTTTTTGTTGTGCAATAAAAGAAAAACAAGGAATAACCATTCATAGTATTAATGTACAGGTCAAGGGCTGGGGAGAGAGGGCAGTAGATTTGGGGGTTGGTGTAAACCTCTGACGGCATTAGATGGAAGCAGAAGACAAAGCAAGTGACATTTATTAAGACTTTAGGTGCATTTAGGTTTATAGAAAAAAACTGAGAAAGATTAAAATGTCTGAGTAGTGAAAAAAAATAAATGGAGTTCCCATACCGGGAGTCAAACCCGGGCCACCTGGGTGAAAACCAGGAATCCTAACCGCTAGAGCATATAGGAACTGTGAACTCATCATACAGCTCAGTATATGTGAGGTGTCTCCCAAGGTCACACTGCATTCCGTACACTGAGAGTTATATTGTTCTTCTCAGTAGTACACAATCAATTGGGGTAACAGACACCTCACTTCTGACAAAAGAGAAGGAATGACCAGAAGTCATCATTTCTGCCACAACCTGTCAGGTCTCATTATTTACAACCTTAGAACTTCTACACATACACAGAGCCCAGGACACGGAGGACAGCAGCAGTCCCTGCATTCACTATTACTAACCCCTCCCCTTGAGCCAGACAAAGCCACGCCCCTCCCGTAGGACACTCCTGGGTTTCCTCACCAGACTGATGGCCCCACAAACCCCTCTTCAGTTATCTTCCAGCTGCTTCCTTGACGACACTCCCCTGCACCTGTCACAGGCTCCAGGCTGCCCTCCTGGGCTCGAGTTATACTCTTTCTCTATCTACTAACAGCACCGACTCCAGTCCTGACACTGGATTGGTTCACACAGAGAAGAAACAGCTCAGAAGTAGTCTGGGTTGTTCCCAGGTACCTGCATCTTCACAGAGTGACCGCCAGGGGGCAGCACAGCCAAAGCACTCACAGCCCACAAGGCTACGAATCATCAATTGGATGTCAGCAACCTTGTCAGAGGCGCAGAGACTAGTAATTCCACAATATTTTGGGACAGCAGAGGAAGAAGCAAGTGCTGAGCTGAAGTGGTCACTGCTGTTTTGTCACAACACCAGACATATGTTCTTAAAAGCATGTAAGCGCACATTCTTAGGCATTCTCGGTCGTCTTCTCCCTTTCTGACATTATACCAATTGAATACACCCGAATGGAGAAAAGTTAAAATATAAGGTACTAGGAATATGCGCCAAAGGTAGGCAAATTAAACATTTCAAGTACAAATATTACCATATTTATTGATGTAAAATGTAAACAAGTTAGACTGAAAATATGTGTGTGTGTTTACAAAGGATGTCTAAAGTGTATGCTGTGAGGTCAGGTTGCAGTTCACTACTTGCACTTGTGCCTTTCACAAGTGTGAGTACCCAGTTACACTAATGTCTGCTCTGACTTGTTATTCTGAGAGTCATGTGCTAAAGGGGGGCTTCCACCCTCGTTTGAGGGACCAGAGTACGAATGCCCCAGGGCACAGGAAGTACACAGTCCTCATTGATACAACTGTGGCCCAGTAACTTCTGACTGCCCTTTGACCCCACAGACTGGCACATATATGTCATCAGACTATAGCACCGTGGTACATATGCACACATGTGCATGTACACGTCAGCCAGTTTTTTATTCATTTATGTGCTAATACTGTTCAGCATCAGGATGTGATGTCGAAGGAGACTGGTGGAGAGCGCCGAATTCTCTGGTATTTCAAGACAAAACTAGAGACCTTTTCACACTCATATACTGCTCCAGGCAGATCTTCCACTGCAAATGCAAGTTATATGAGTCCAGCTGAAAACTGTTTATTTTTGGGTACTTGCTTTAGTCAAAGGTTACCATTTGCAACTCACAAAAAAAAAGCAAAGGGCAATTTCATACATTAACACTTTGGTAAAGTCGTTCTTTCACACCGTACATTTCCGTAAGTTTCTCTCTCCTTGTAAGTTATCCGGTGTGAAGGCCAAGTGGAGTCAGGTCCACACTGTGCATCTTACAGTTGTGTAGCCAGAGTAGAGAGGTGTCCACACAGACACAGGACGTAGACAACACCTGTGTGTAGCATCAAGTGTCCCCAGCAACGCCTATAGAATAATGTATAGATGCCCCCAAACCGCAGAAACCACAAGGGGAATGAAAAGAGGAAGAGACGGGTTATGTCAGAGATACAAATGGTTTCCTGCTCAAGACCTGCAATAAATTAAAACAAAAGTATTATTACAAACATTCCAGGTCCTACCGATATTGGAACTCAGATTGCTGGATTCAGAGTCCAGAGTGCTAATCATTACACGATGGAACCAACGTCCACGATCCTCAACCCTAGGAGTCCTGAAGCAGTGTCAGTCGCCACCTACTGTCTATCGCTTGAATTCGTTCACACTGTAAATCAAACATGACAAATCCAACAGCACAACTAAAATGTGTATTTCACAAGTAATAACATAAAAACAGAAATATACTTTTGCTGATGCAGAAACAAAGAAAACGTCTCGTCTGATGCTTCGAAATCTCCATTTAGCATGGCCCCTTAACTAACCACCAAGAGTCTTTGCACGGCTGGGAACCTTTGTAAAAGGGTCAGTGGGTCACTGTGAATGCAGCAGATCTTCACCCCTGTATTTCTTACAAAGAAGCAGAGTTTTATTCCAGGTACAGGAGGCATCTCTGGTGTCTGATACTACCGGTAGTGTTCAGCCTACCCTCTCTGAGAGAGCAGCAGTGAGGGTACAAAGCACACTGGTTGCAAAATGTGGACACTGCAAACAACAGCTGCAATATCACAGATGATATAAAACACATAAAGTACTCAAGTCTTATACTAGAAACAACACAGCAGGGGAATCATGTCATAAAACAAATGATGAACCCACAGTATGGACGGGGCAGGTAATAAAATGCGAATTTCCCATGGTGGGACCACAGTCAATTGCTGCCTTCTTCTCTGTGCCCCGGTCTCTTTATATAATCTGTACTTTTTGTTGTGCAATAAAAGAAAAACAAGGAATAACCCTTCATAGTATTAATGTACAGGTCAAGGGCTGGGGAGAGAGGGCAGTAGATTTGGGGGTCGGTGTAAACCTCTGACGGCATTAGATGGAAGCAGAAGACAAAGCAAGTGACATTTATTAAGACTTTAGGTGCATTTAGGTTCATAGAAAAAAACTGAGAAAGATCAAAATGTCTGAGTAGTGAAAAAAAAAAAAATGGATTTCCCATACCAGGAGTCGAACCCGGGCTGCCTGGGTGAAAACCAGGAATCCTAACCGCTAGACCATATGGGAACTGTGAACTTTTTGAACAGCTTAGTGTATGTGAGGTGTCTCCCAAAGTCACACTGCATTCCGTACACTGAGAGTTATATTGTTCTTCTCAGTAGTACACAATCAATTGGGGTAACAGACACCTCACTTCTGACAAAAGAGAAGGAATCACCAGAAGTCATCATTTCTGCCACAACCTGTCAGGTCTCATTATTTACAACCTTAGAGCTTCTACACATACACAGAGCCCAGGACACGGAGTACAGCAGCAGTCCCTGCATTCACTATTACTAACCCCTCCCCTTGAGACAGACAAAGCCACGCCCCTCCCGTAGGACACTCCTGGGTTTCCTCACCAGACTGATGGCCCCACAGACACCTCTCCAGTTATCTTCCAACTGCTTCCTTGACGACACTCCCCTGCACCTGTCACAGGCTCTAGGCTGCCCTCCTGGGGCTCGAGTTATACTCCTTCTCTATCTACTAACAGCACCGACTCCAGTCCTGACACTGGATTGGTTCACACAGAGAAGAAACAGCTCAGAAGTAGTCTGGGTTGTTCCCAGGTACCTGCATCTTCACAGAGTGACCGCCAGGGGGCAGCACAGCCAAAGCACTCACAGCCCACAAGGCTACGAATCATCAATTGGATGTCAGCAGCCTTGTCAGAGGCGCAGAGACTAGTAATTCCACAATATTTTGGGACAGCAGAGGAAGAAGCAAGTGCTGAGCTGAAGTGGTCACTGCTGTTTTGTCACAACACCAGACATATGTTCTTAAAAGCATGTAAGCGCACATTCTTAGGCATTCTCGGTCGTCTTCTCCCTTTCCGACATTATACCAATTGTATACACCCGAATGGAGAAAAGTTAAAATATAAGGTACTAGGAATATGCGCCAAAAGGTAGGCAAATTAAACATTTCAAGTACAAATATTACCATATTTATTGATGTAAAATGTAAACAAGTTAGACTGAAAATATGTGTGTGTGTTTACAAAGGATGTCTAAAGTGTATGCTGTGAGGTCAGGTTGCAGTTCACTACTTGCACTTGTGCCTTTCACAAGTGTGAGTACCCAGTTACACTAATGTCTGCTCTGACTTGTTATTCTGAGAGTCATGTGCTAAAGGGGGGCTTCCACCCTAGTTTGAGGGACCAGAGTACGAATGCCCAAGGGCACAGGAAGTACACAGTCCTCATTGATACAACTGTGGCCCAGTAACTTCTGACTGCCCTTTGACCCCACAGACTGGCACATATATGTCATCAGACTATAGCACCGTGGTACATATGCACATATGTGCATGTACATGTCAGCCAGTTTTTTATTCATTTATGTGCTAATACTGTTCAGCATCAGGATGTGATGTCGAAGGAGACTGGTGGAGAGCGCCGAAGTCTCTGGTATTTCAAGACAAAACTAGAGACCTTTTCACACTCATATACTGCTCCAGGCAGATCTTCCACTGCAAATGCAAGTTATATGAGTCCAGCTGAAAACTGTTTATTTTTGGGTACTTGCTTTAGTCAAAGGTTACCATTTGCAACTCACAAAAAAAAGCAAAGGGCAATTTCATACATTAACTCTTTGGTAAAGTCGTTCTTTCACACCGTACATTTCCATAAGTTTCTCTCTCCTTGTAAGTTATCCGGTGTGAAGGCCAAGTGGAGTCAGGTCCACACTGTGCATCTTACAGTTGTGTAGCCAGAGTAGAGAGGTGTCCACACAGACACAGGACGTAGACAACACCTGTGTGTACCATCACGTGCCCCCAGCAACGCCTATAGAATAATGTATAGATGCCCCCAAACCGCAGAAACCACGAGGGGAATGAAAAGAGGAAGAGACGGGTTATGTCAGAGATACAAATGGTTTCCTGCTCAAGACCTGCAATAAATTAAAACAAAAGTATTATTACAAACATTCCAGGTCCTAACGATATTGGAACTCAGATTGCTGGATTCAGAGTCCAGAGTGCTAATCATTACATGATGGAACCAACGTCCACGATCCTCAACCCTAGGAGTCCTGAAGCAGTGTCAGTCGCCACCTACTGTCTATCGCTTGAATTCGTTCACACTGTAAATCAAACATGACAAATCCAACAGCACAACTAAAATGTGTATTTCACAAGTAATAACATAAAAACAGAAATATACTTTTGCTGATGCAGAAACAAAGAAAACGTCTTGTATGATGCTTCGAAATCTCCATTTAGCATGGCCCCTTAACTAACCACCAAGAGTCTTTGCACGGCTGGGAACCTTTGTAAAAGAGTCAGTGGGTCACTGTGAATGCAGCAGATCTTCACCCCTGTATTTCTTACAAAGAAGCAGAGTTTTATTCCAGGTACAGGAGGCATCTCTGGTGTCTGATACTACCGGTAGTGTTCAGCCTACCCTCTCTGAGAGAGCAGCAGTGAGGGTACAAAGCACACTGGTTGCAAAATGTGGACACTGCAAACAACAGCTGCAATATCACAGATGATATAAAACACATAAAGTACTCAAGTCTTATACTAGATACAACACAGCAGGGAAATCATGTCATAAAACAAATGATGAACCCACAGTATGGACGGGGCAGGTAATAAAATGCAAATTTCCCATGGTGGGACCACAGTCAATTGCTGCCTTCTTCTCTGTGCCCCGGTCTCTTTATATAATCTGTACTTTTTGTTGTGCAATAAAAGAAAAACAAGGAATAAACCTTCATAGTATTAATGTACAAGTCAAGGGCTGGGGAGAGAGGGCAGTAGATTTGGGGGTTGGTGTAAACCTCTGACGGCATTAGATGGAAGCAGAAGACAAAGCAAGTGACATTTATTAAGACTTTAGGTGCATTTAGGTTTATAGAAAAAAACTGAGAAACTTTAAAATGTCTGAGTAGTGAAAAAATAAATGGAGTTCCCATAGCGGGAGTCGAACCCGGACCACCTGGGTGAAAACCAGGAATCCTAACCACTAGACCATATGGGAACTGTGAACTCATCATACAGCTCAGTATATGTGAGGTGTCTCCCAAGGTCACACTGCATTCCGTACACTGAGAGTTATATTGTTCTTCTCAGTAGTACACAATCAATTGGGGTAACAGACACCTCACTTCTGACAAAAGAGAAGGAATCACCAGAAGTCATCATTTCTGCCACAACCTGTCAGGTCTCATTATTTACAACCTTAGAGCTTCTACACATACACAGAGCCCAGGACACGGAGTACAGCAGCAGTCCCTGCATTCACTATTACTAACCCCTCCCCTTGAGACAGACAAAGCCACGCCCCTCCCGTAGGACACTCCTGGGTTTCCTCACCAGACTGATGGCCCCACAGACACCTCTCCAGTTATCTTCCAACTGCTTCCTTGACGACACTCCCCTGCACCTGTCACAGGCTCTAGGCTGCCCTCCTGGGGCTCGAGTTATACTCCTTCTCTATCTACTAACAGCACCGACTCCAGTCCTGACACTGGATTGGTTCACACAGAGAAGAAACAGCTCAGAAGTAGTCTGGGTTGTTCCCAGGTACCTGCATCTTCACAGAGTGACCGCCAGGGGGCAGCACAGCCAAAGCACTCACAGCCCACAAGGCTACGAATCATCAATTGGATGTCAGCAGCCTTGTCAGAGGCGCAGAGACTAGTAATTCCACAATATTTTGGGACAGCAGAGGAAGAAGCAAGTGCTGAGCTGAAGTGGTCACTGCTGTTTTGTCACAACACCAGACATATGTTCTTAAAAGCATGTAAGCGCACATTCTTAGGCATTCTCGGTCGTCTTCTCCCTTTCCGACATTATACCAATTGTATACACCCGAATGGAGAAAAGTTAAAATATAAGGTACTAGGAATATGCGCCAAAGGTAGGCAAATTAAACATTTCAAGTACAAATATTACCATATTTATTGATGTAAAATGTAAACAAGTTAGACTGAAAATATGTGTGTGTGTTTACAAAGGATGTCTAAAGTGTATGCTGTGAGGTCAGGTTGCAGTTCACTACTTGCACTTGTGCCTTTCACAAGTGTGAGTACCCAGTTACACTAATGTCTGCTCTGACTTGTTATTCTGAGAGTCATGTGCTAAAGGGGGGCTTCCACCCTAGTTTGAGGGACCAGAGTACGAATGCCCAAGGGCACAGGAAGTACACAGTCCTCATTGATACAACTGTGGCCCAGTAACTTCTGACTGCCCTTTGACCCCACAGACTGGCACATATATGTCATCAGACTATAGCACCGTGGTACATATGCACATATGTGCATGTACATGTCAGCCAGTTTTTTATTCATTTATGTGCTAATACTGTTCAGCATCAGGATGTGATGTCGAAGGAGACTGGTGGAGAGCGCCGAAGTCTCTGGTATTTCAAGACAAAACTAGAGACCTTTTCACACTCATATACTGCTCCAGGCAGATCTTCCACTGCAAATGCAAGTTATATGAGTCCAGCTGAAAACTGTTTATTTTTGGGTACTTGCTTTAGTCAAAGGTTACCATTTGCAACTCACAAAAAAAAGCAAAGGGCAATTTCATACATTAACTCTTTGGTAAAGTCGTTCTTTCACACCGTACATTTCCATAAGTTTCTCTCTCCTTGTAAGTTATCCGGTGTGAAGGCCAAGTGGAGTCAGGTCCACACTGTGCATCTTACAGTTGTGTAGCCAGAGTAGAGAGGTGTCCACACAGACACAGGACGTAGACAACACCTGTGTGTACCATCACGTGCCCCCAGCAACGCCTATAGAATAATGTATAGATGCCCCCAAACCGCAGAAATCACGAGGGGAATGAAAAGAGGAAGAGACGGGTTATGTCAGAGATACAAATGGTTTCCTGCTCAAGACCTGCAATAAATTAAAACAAAAGTATTATTACAAACATTCCAGGTCCTAACGATATTGGAACTCAGATTGCTGGATTCAGAGTCCAGAGTGCTAATCATTACATGATGGAACCAACGTCCACGATCCTCAACCCTAGGAGTCCTGAAGCAGTGTCAGTCGCCACCTACTGTCTATCGCTTGAATTCGTTCACACTGTAAATCAAACATGACAAATCCAACAGCACAACTAAAATGTGTATTTCACAAGTAATAACATAAAAACAGAAATATACTTTTGCTGATGCAGAAACAAAGAAAACGTCTTGTATGATGCTTCGAAATCTCCATTTAGCATGGCCCCTTAACTAACCACCAAGAGTCTTTGCACGGCTGGGAACCTTTGTAAAAGAGTCAGTGGGTCACTGTGAATGCAGCAGATCTTCACCCCTGTATTTCTTACAAAGAAGCAGAGTTTTATTCCAGGTACAGGAGGCATCTCTGGTGTCTGATACTACCGGTAGTGTTCAGCCTACCCTCTCTGAGAGAGCAGCAGTGAGGGTACAAAGCACACTGGTTGCAAAATGTGGACACTGCAAACAACAGCTGCAATATCACAGATGATATAAAACACATAAAGTACTCAAGTCTTATACTAGATACAACACAGCAGGGAAATCATGTCATAAAACAAATGATGAACCCACAGTATGGACGGGGCAGGTAATAAAATGCAAATTTCCCATGGTGGGACCACAGTCAATTGCTGCCTTCTTCTCTGTGCCCCGGTCTCTTTATATAATCTGTACTTTTTGTTGTGCAATAAAAGAAAAACAAGGAATAAACCTTCATAGTATTAATGTACAAGTCAAGGGCTGGGGAGAGAGGGCAGTAGATTTGGGGGTTGGTGTAAACCTCTGACGGCATTAGATGGAAGCAGAAGACAAAGCAAGTGACATTTATTAAGACTTTAGGTGCATTTAGGTTTATAGAAAAAAACTGAGAAACTTTAAAATGTCTGAGTAGTGAAAAAATAAATGGAGTTCCCATAGCGGGAGTCGAACCCGGACCACCTGGGTGAAAACCAGGAATCCTAACCACTAGACCATATGGGAACTGTGAACTCATCATACAGCTCAGTATATGTGAGGTGTCTCCCAAGGTCACACTGCATTCCGTACACTGAGAGTTATATTGTTCTTCTCAGTAGTACACAATCAATTGGGGTAACAGACACCTCACTTCTGACAAAAGAGAAGGAATCACCAGAAGTCATCATTTCTGCCACAACCTGTCAGGTCTCATTATTTACAACCTTAGAGCTTCTACACATACACAGAGCCCAGGACACGGAGTACAGCAGCAGTCCCTGCATTCACTATTACTAACCCCTCCCCTTGAGACAGACAAAGCCACGCCCCTCCCGTAGGACACTCCTGGGTTTCCTCACCAGACTGATGGCCCCACAGACACCTCTCCAGTTATCTTCCAACTGCTTCCTTGACGACACTCCCCTGCACCTGTCACAGGCTCTAGGCTGCCCTCCTGGGGCTCGAGTTATACTCCTTCTCTATCTACTAACAGCACCGACTCCAGTCCTGACACTGGATTGGTTCACACAGAGAAGAAACAGCTCAGAAGTAGTCTGGGTTGTTCCCAGGTACCTGCATCTTCACAGAGTGACCGCCAGGGGGCAGCACAGCCAAAGCACTCACAGCCCACAAGGCTACGAATCATCAATTGGATGTCAGCAGCCTTGTCAGAGGCGCAGAGACTAGTAATTCCACAATATTTTGGGACAGCAGAGGAAGAAGCAAGTGCTGAGCTGAAGTGGTCACTGCTGTTTTGTCACAACACCAGACATATGTTCTTAAAAGCATGTAAGCGCACATTCTTAGGCATTCTCGGTCGTCTTCTCCCTTTCCGACATTATACCAATTGTATACACCCGAATGGAGAAAAGTTAAAATATAAGGTACTAGGAATATGCGCCAAAGGTAGGCAAATTAAACATTTCAAGTACAAATATTACCATATTTATTGATGTAAAATGTAAACAAGTTAGACTGAAAATATGTGTGTGTGTTTACAAAGGATGTCTAAAGTGTATGCTGTGAGGTCAGGTTGCAGTTCACTACTTGCACTTGTGCCTTTCACAAGTGTGAGTACCCAGTTACACTAATGTCTGCTCTGACTTGTTATTCTGAGAGTCATGTGCTAAAGGGGGGCTTCCACCCTAGTTTGAGGGACCAGAGTACGAATGCCCAAGGGCACAGGAAGTACACAGTCCTCATTGATACAACTGTGGCCCAGTAACTTCTGACTGCCCTTTGACCCCACAGACTGGCACATATATGTCATCAGACTATAGCACCGTGGTACATATGCACATATGTGCATGTACACGTCAGCCAGTTTTTTATTCATTTATGTGCTAATACTGTTCAGCATCAGGATGTGATGTCGAAGGAGACTGGTGGAGAGCGCCGAAGTCTCTGGTATTTCAAGACAAAACTAGAGACCTTTTCACACTCATATACTGCTCCAGGCAGATCTTCCACTGCAAATGCAAGTTATATGAGTCCAGCTGAAAACTGTTTATTTTTGGGTACTTGCTTTAGTCAAAGGTTACCATTTGCAACTCACAAAAAAAAGCAAAGGGCAATTTCATACATTAACTCTTTGGTAAAGTCGTTCTTTCACACCGTACATTTCCATAAGTTTCTCTCTCCTTGTAAGTTATCCGGTGTGAAGGCCAAGTGGAGTCAGGTCCACACTGTGCATCTTACAGTTGTGTAGCCAGAGTAGAGAGGTGTCCACACAGACACAGGACGTAGACAACACCTGTGTGTACCATCACGTGCCCCCTGCAACGCCTATAGAATAATGTATAGATGCCCCCAAACCGCAGAAACCACGAGGGGAATGAAAAGAGGAAGAGACAGGTTATGTCAGAGATACAAATGGTTTCCTGCTCAAGACCTGCAATAAATTAAAACAAAAGTATTATTACAAACATTCCAGGTCCTAACGATATTGGAACTCAGATTGCTGGATTCAGAGTCCAGAGTGCTAATCATTATATGATGGAACCAAAGTCCACGATCCTCAACCCTAGGAGTCCTGAAGCAGTGTCAGTCGCCACCTACTGTCTATCGCTTGAATTCGTTCACACTGTAAATCAAACATGACAAATCCAACAGCACAACTAAAATGTGTATTTCACAAGTAATAACATAAAAACAGAAATATACTTTTGCTGATGCAGAAACAAAGAAAACGTCTTGTCTGATGCTTCGAAATCTCCATTTAGCATGGCCCCTTAACTAACCACCAAGAGTCTTTGCACGGCTGGGAACCTTTGTAAAAGAGTCAGTGGGTCACTGTGAATGCAGCAGATCTTCACCCCTGTATTTCTTACAAAGAAGCAGAGTTTTATTCCAGGTACAGGAGGCATCTCTGGTGTCTGATACTACCGGTAGTGTTCAGCCTACCCTCTCTGAGAGAGCAGCAGTGAGGGTACAAAGCACACTGGTTGCAAAATGTGGACACTGCAAACAACAGCTGCAATATCACAGATGATATAAAACACATAAAGTACTCAAGTCTTATACTAGATACAACACAGCAGGGAAATCATGTCATAAAACAAATGATGAACCCACAGTATGGACGGGGCAGGTAATAAAATGCAAATTTCCCATGGTGGGACCACAGTCAATTGCTGCCTTCTTCTCTGTGCCCCGGTCTCTTTATAGAATCTGTACTTTTTGTTGTGCAATAAAAGAAAAACAAGGAATAAACCTTCATAGTATTAATGTACAAGTCAAGGGCTGGGGAGAGAGGGCAGTAGATTTGGGGGTTGGTGTAAACCTCTGACGGCATTAGATGGAAGCAGAAGACAAAGCAAGTGACATTTATTAAGACTTTAGGTGCATTTAGGTTTATAGAAAAAAACTGAGAAACTTTAAAATGTCTGAGTAGTGAAAAAATAAATGGAGTTCCCATAGCGGGAGTCGAACCCGGACCACCTGGGTGAAAACCAGGAATCCTAACCACTAGACCATATGGGAACTGTGAACTCATCATACAGCTCAGTATATGTGAGGTGTCTCCCAAGGTCACACTGCATTCCGTACACTGAGAGTTATATTGTTCTTCTCAGTAGTACACAATCAATTGGGGTAACAGACACCTCACTTCTGACAAAAGAGAAGGAATCACCAGAAGTCATCATTTCTGCCACAACCTGTCAGGTCTCATTATTTACAACCTTAGAACTTCTACACATACACAGAGCCCAGGACACGGAGGACAGCAGCAGTCCCTGCATTCACTATTACTAACCCCTCCCCTTGAGCCAGACAAAGCCACGCCCCTCCCGTAGGACACTCCTGGGTTTCCTCACCAGACTGATGGCCCCACAGACCCCTCTCCAGTTATCTTCCAGCTGCTTCCTTGACGACACTCCCCTGCACCTGTCACAGGCTCCAGGCTGCCCTCCTGGGGCTCGAGTTATACTCCTTCTCTATCTACTAACAGCACCGACTCCAGTCCTGACACTGGATTGGTTCACACAGAGAAGAAACAGCTCAGAAGTAGTCTGGGTTGTTCCCAGGTACCTGCATCTTCACAGAGTGACCGCCAGGGGGCAGCACAGCCAAAGCACTCACAGCCCACAAGGCTACGAATCATCAATTGGATGTCAGCAGCCTTGTCAGAGGCGCAGAGACTAGTAATTCCACAATATTTTGGGACAGCAGACGAAGAAGCAAGTGCTGAGCTGAAGTGGTCACTGCTGTTTTGTCACAACACCAGACATATGTTCTTAAAAGCATGTAAGCGCACATTCTTAGGCATTCTCGGTCGTCTTCTCCCTTTCTGACATTATACCAATTGTATACACCCGAATGGAGAAAAGTTAAAATATAAGGTACTAGGAATATGCGCCAAAGGTAGGCAAATTAAACATTTCAAGTACAAATATTACCATATTTATTGATGTAAAATGTAAACAAGTTAGACTGAAAATATTTGTGTGTGTTTACAAAGGATGTCTAAAGTGTATGCTGTGAGGTCAGGTTGCAGTTCACTACTTGCACTTGTGCCTTTCACAAGTGTGAGTACCCAGTTACACTAATGTCTGCTCTGACTTGTTATTCTGAGAGTCATGTGCTAAAGGGGGGCTTCCACCCTAGTTTGAGGGACCAGAGTACGAATGCCCCAGGGCACAGGAAGTACACAGTCCTCATTGATACAACTGTGGCCCAGTAACTTCTGACTGCCCTTTGACCCCACAGACTGGCACATATATGTCATCAGACTATAGCACCGTGGTGCATATGCACATATGTGCATGTACACGTCAGCCAGTTTTTTATTCATTTATGTGCTAATACTGTTCAGCATCAGGATGTGATGTCGAAGGAGATTGGTGGAGAGCGCCGAAGTCTCTGGTATTTCAAGACAAAACTAGAGACCTTTTCACACTCATATACTGCTCCAGGCAGATCTTCCACTGCAAATGCAAGTTATATGAGTCCAGCTGAAAACTGTTTATTTTTGGGTACTTGCTTTAGTCAAAGGTTACCATTTGCAACTCACAAAAAAAAGCAAAGGGCAATTTCATACATTAACTCTTTGGTAAAGTCGTTCTTTCACACCGTACATTTCCATAAGTTTCTCTCTCCTTGTAAGTTATCCGGTGTGAAGGCCAAGTGGAGTCAGGTCCACACTGTGCATCTTACAGTTGTGTAGCCAGAGTAGAGAGGTGTCCACACAGACACAGGATGTAGACAACACCTGTGTGTAGCATCACGTGCCCCCAGCAACGCCTATAGAATAATGTATAGATGCCCCCAAACCGCAGAAACCACGAGGGGAATGAAAAGAGGAAGAGACAGGTTATGTCAGAGATACAAATGGTTTCCTGCTCAAGACCTGCAATAAATTAAAACAAAAGTATTATTACAAACATTCCAGGTCCTAACGATATTGGAACTCAGATTGCTGGATTCAGAGTCCAGAGTGCTAATCATTATATGATGGAACCAAAGTCCACGATCCTCAACCCTAGGAGTCCTGAAGCAGTGTCAGTCGCCACCTACTGTCTATCGCTTGAATTCGTTCACACTGTAAATCAAACATGACAAATCCAACAGCACAACTAAAATGTGTATTTCACAAGTAATAACATAAAAACAGAAATATACTTTTGCTGATGCAGAAACAAAGAAAACGTCTTGTCTGATGCTTCGAAATCTCCATTTAGCATGGCCCCTTAACTAACCACCAAGAGTCTTTGCACGGCTGGGAACCTTTGTAAAAGAGTCAGTGGGTCACTGTGAATGCAGCAGATCTTCACCCCTGTATTTCTTACAAAGAAGCAGAGTTTTATTCCAGGTACAGGAGGCATCTCTGGTGTCTGATACTACCGGTAGTGTTCAGCCTACCCTCTCTGAGAGAGCAGCAGTGAGGGTACAAAGCACACTGGTTGCAAAATGTGGACACTGCAAACAACAGCTGCAATATCACAGATGATATAAAACACATAAAGTACTCAAGTCTTATACTAGATACAACACAGCAGGGAAATCATGTCATAAAACAAATGATGAACCCACAGTATGGACGGGGCAGGTAATAAAATGCAAATTTCCCATGGTGGGACCACAGTCAATTGCTGCCTTCTTCTCTGTGCCCCGGTCTCTTTATATAATCTGTACTTTTTGTTGTGCAATAAAAGAAAAACAAGGAATAAACCTTCATAGTATTAATGTACAGGTCAAGGGCTGGGGGGAGAGGGCAGTAGATTTGGGGGTTGGTGTAAACCTCTGACGGCATTAGATGGAAGCAGAAGACAAAGCAAGTGACATTTATTAAGACTTTAGGTGCATTTAGGTTTATAGAAAAAAACGGAGAAACTTTAAAATGTCTGAGTAGTGAAAAAATAAATGGAGTTCCCATAGCGGGAGTCGAACCCGGGCCACCTGGGGGAAAACCAGGAATCCTAACCGCTAGACCATATGGGAACTGTGAACTCATCATACAGCTCAGTATATGTGAGGTGTCTCCCAAGGTCACACTGCATTCTGTACACTGAGAGTTATATTGTTCTTCTCAGTAGTACACAATCAATTGGGGTAACAGACACCTCACTTCTGACAAAAGAGAAGGAATCACCAGAAGTCATCATTTCTGCCACAACCTGTCAGGTCTCATTATTTACAACCTTAGAACTTCTACACATACACAGAGCCCAGGACACGGAGGACAGCAGCAGTCCCTGCATTCACTATTACTAACCCCTCCCCTTGAGCCAGACAAAGCCACGCCCCTCCCGTAGGACACTCCTGGGTTTCCTCACCAGACTGATGGCCCCACAGACCCCTCTCCAGTTATCTTCCAGCTGCTTCCTTGACGACACTCCCCTGCACCTGTCACAGGCTCCAGGCTGCCCTCCTGGGGCTCGAGTTATACTCCTTCTCTATCTACTAACAGCACCGACTCCAGTCCTGACACTGGATTGGTTCACACAGAGAAGAAACAGCTCAGAAGTAGTCTGGGTTGTTCCCAGGTACCTGCATCTTCACAGAGTGACCGCCAGGGGGCAGCACAGCCAAAGCACTCACAGCCCACAAGGCTACGAATCATCAATTGGATGTCAGCAGCCTTGTCAGAGGCGCAGAGACTAGTAATTCCACAATATTTTGGGACAGCAGAGGAAGAAGCAAGTGCTGAGCTGAAGTGGTCACTGCTGTTTTGTCACAACACCAGACATATGTTCTTAAAAGCATGTAAGCGCACATTCTTAGACATTCTCGGTCGTCTTCTCCCTTTCCGACATTATACCAATTGTATACACCCGAATGGAGAAAAGTTAAAATATAAGGTACTAGGAATATGCGCCAAAGGTAGGCAAATTAAACATTTCAAGTACAAATATTACCATATTTATTGATGTAAAATGTAAACAAGTTAGACTGAAAATATGTGTGTGTGTTTACAAAGGATGTCTAAAGTGTATGCTGTGAGGTCAGGTTGCAGTTCACTACTTGCACTTGTGCCTTTCACAAGTGTGAGTACCCAGTTACACTAATGTCTGCTCTGACTTGTTATTCTGAGAGTCATGTGCTAAAGGGGGGCTTCCACCCTAGTTGGAGGGACCAGAGTACGAATGCCCAAGGGCACAGGAAGTACACAGTCCTCATTGATACAACTGTGGCCCAGTAACTTCTGACTGCCCTTTGACCCCACAGACTGGCACATATATGTCATCAGACTATAGCACCGTGGTACATATGCACATATGTGCATGTACATGTCAGCCAGTTTTTTATTCATTTATGTGCTAATACTGTTCAGCATCAGGATGTGATGTCGAAGGAGACTGGTGGAGAGCGCCGAAGTCTCTGGTATTTCAAGACAAAACTAGAGACCTTTTCACACTCATATACTGCTCCAGGCAGATCTTCCACTGCAAATGCAAGTTATATGAGTCCAGCTGAAAACTGTTTATTTTTGGGTACTTGCTTTAGTCAAAGGTTACCATTTAAAACTCACAAAAAAAAGCAAAGGGCAATTTCATACATTAACTCTTTGGTAAAGTCGTTCTTTCACACCGTACATTTCCATAAGTTTCTCTCTCCTTGTAAGTTATCCGGTGTGAAGGCCAAGTGGAGTCAGGTCCACACTGTGCATCTTACAGTTGTGTAGCCAGAGTAGAGAGGTGTCCACACAGACACAGGACGTAGACAACACCTGTGTGTACCATCACGTGCCCCCAGCAACGCCTATAGAATAATGTATAGATGCCCCCAAACCGCAGAAACCACGAGGGGAATGAAAAGAGGAAGAGACGGGTTATGTCAGAGCTACAAATGGTTTCCTGCTCAAGACCTGCAATAAATTAAAACAAAAGTATTATTACAAACATTCCAGGTCCTAACGATATTGGAACTCAGATTGCTGGATTCAGAGTCCAGAGTGCTAATCATTACATGATGGAACCAACGTCCACGATCCTCAACCCTAGGAGTCCTGAAGCAGTGTCAGTCGCCACCTACTGTCTATCGCTTGAATTCGTTCACACTGTAAATCAAACATGACAAATCCAACAGCACAACTAAAATGTGTATTTCACAAGTAATAACATAAAAACAGAAATATACTTTTGCTGATGCAGAAACAAAGAAAACGTCTTGTATGATGCTTCGAAATCTCCATTTAGCATGGCCCCTTAACTAACCACCAAGAGTCTTTGCACGGCTGGGAACCTTTGTAAAAGAGTCAGTGGGTCACTGTGAATGCAGCAGATCTTCACCCCTGTATTTCTTACAAAGAAGCAGAGTTTTATTCCAGGTACAGGAGGCATCTCTGGTGTCTGATACTACCGGTAGTGTTCAGCCTACCCTCTCTGAGAGAGCAGCAGTGAGGGTACAAAGCACACTGGTTGCAAAATGTGGACACTGCAAACAACAGCTGCAATATCACAGATGATATAAAACACATAAAGTACTCAAGTCTTATACTAGATACAACACAGCAGGGAAATCATGTCATAAAACAAATGATGAACCCACAGTATGGACGGGGCAGGTAATAAAATGCAAATTTCCCATGGTGGGACCACAGTCAATTGCTGCCTTCTTCTCTGTGCCCCGGTCTCTTTATATAATCTGTACTTTTTGTTGTGCAATAAAAGAAAAACAAGGAATAAACCTTCATAGTATTAATGTACAGGTCAAGGGCTGGGGGGAGAGGGCAGTAGATTTGGGGGTTGGTGTAAACCTCTGACGGCATTAGATGGAAGCAGAAGACAAAGCAAGTGACATTTATTAAGACTTTAGGTGCATTTAGGTTTATAGAAAAAAAATGAGAAACTTTAAAATGTCTGAGTAGTGAAAAAATAAATGGAGTTCCCATACCGGGAGTCGAACCCGGGCCACCTGGGTGAAAACCAGGAATCCTAACCACTAGACCATATGAGAACTGTGAACTCATCATACAGCTCAGTATATGTGAGGTGTCTCCCAAGGTCACACTGCATTCCGTACACTGAGAGTTATATTGTTCTTCTCAGTAGTACACAATCAATTGGGGTAACAGACACCTCACTTCTGACAAAAGAGAAGGAATCACCAGAAGTCATCATTTCTGCCACAACCTGTCAGGTCTCATTATTTACAACCTTAGAACTTCTACACATACACAGAGCCCAGGACACGGAGGACAGCAGCAGTCCCTGCATTCACTATTACTAACCCCTCCCCTTGAGCCAGACAAAGCCACGCCCCTCCCGTAGGACACTCCTGGGTTTCCTCACCAGACTGATGGCCCCACAGACCCCTCTCCAGTTATCTTCCAGCTGCTTCCTTGACGACACTCCCCTGCACCTGTCACAGGCTCCAGGCTGCCCTCCTGGGGCTCGAGTTATACTCCTTCTCTATCTACTAACAGCACCGACTCCAGTCCTGACACTGGATTGGTTCACACAGAGAAGAAACAGCTCAGAAGTAGTCTGGGTTGTTCCCAGGTACCTGCATCTTCACAGAGTGACCGCCAGGGGGCAGCACAGCCAAAGCACTCACAGCCCACAAGGCTACGAATCATCAATTGGATGTCAGCAGCCTTGTCAGAGGCGCAGAGACTAGTAATTCCACAATATTTTGGGACAGCAGACGAAGAAGCAAGTGCTGAGCTGAAGTGGTCACTGCTGTTTTGTCACAACACCAGACATATGTTCTTAAAAGCATGTAAGCGCACATTCTTAGGCAATCTCGGTCGTCTTCTCCCTTTCCGACATTATACCAATTGTATACACCCGAATGGAGAAAAGTTAAAATATAAGGTACTAGGAATATGCGCCAAAGGTAGGCAAATTAAACATTTCAAGTACAAATATTACCATATTTATTGATGTAAAATGTAAACAAGTTAGACTGAAAATATGTGTGTGTGTTTACAAAGGATGTCTAAAGTGTATGCTGTGAGGTCAGGTTGCAGTTCACTACTTGCACTTGTGCCTTTCACAAGTGTGAGTACCCAGTTACACTAATGTCTGCTCTGACTTGTTATTCTGAGAGTCATGTGCTAAAGGGGGGCTTCCACCCTAGTTTGAGGGACCAGAGTACGAATGCCCAAGGGCACAGGAAGTACACAGTCCTCATTGATACAACTGTGGCCCAGTAACTTCTGACTGCCCTTTGACCCCACAGACTGGCACATATATGTCATCAGACTATAGCACCGTGGTACATATGCACATATGTGCATGTACATGTCAGCCAGTTTTTTATTCATTTATGTGCTAATACTGTTCAGCATCAGGATGTGATGTCGAAGGAGACTGGTGGAGAGCGCCGAAGTCTCTGGTATTTCAAGACAAAACTAGAGACCTTTTCACACTCATATACTGCTCCAGGCAGATCTTCCACTGCAAATGCAAGTTATATGAGTCCAGCTGAAAACTGTTTATTTTTGGGTACTTGCTTTAGTGAAAGGTTACCATTTGCAACTCACAAAAAAAAGCAAAGGGCAATTTCATACATTAACTCTTTGGTAAAGTCGTTCTTTCACACCGTACATTTCCATAAGTTTCTCTCTCCTTGTAAGTTATCCGGTGTGAAGGCCAAGTGGAGTCAGGTCCACACTGTGCATCTTACAGTTGTGTAGCCAGAGTAGAGAGGTGTCCACACAGACACAGGACGTAGACAACACCTGTGTGTACCATCACGTGCCCCCAGCAACGCCTATAGAATAATGTATAGATGCCCCCAAACCGCAGAAACCACGAGGGGAATGAAAAGAGGAAGAGACGGGTTATGTCAGAGATACAAATGGTTTCCTGCTCAAGACCTGCAATAAATTAAAACAAAAGTATTATTACAAACATTCCAGGTCCTAACGATATTGGAACTCAGATTGCTGGATTCAGAGTCCAGAGTGCTAATCATTACATGATGGAACCAACGTCCACGATCCTCAACCCTAGGAGTCCTGAAGCAGTGTCAGTCGCCACCTACTGTCTATCGCTTGAATTCGTTCACACTGTAAATCAAACATGACAAATCCAACAGCACAACTAAAATGTGTATTTCACAAGTAATAACATAAAAACAGAAATATACTTTTGCTGATGCAGAAACAAAGAAAACGTCTTGTATGATGCTTCGAAATCTCCATTTAGCATGGCCCCTTAACTAACCACCAAGAGTCTTTGCACGGCTGGGAACCTTTGTAAAAGAGTCAGTGGGTCACTGTGAATGCAGCAGATCTTCACCCCTGTATTTCTTACAAAGAAGCAGAGTTTTATTCCAGGTACAGGAGGCATCTCTGGTGTCTGATACTACCGGTAGTGTTCAGCCTACCCTCTCTGAGAGAGCAGCAGTGAGGGTACAAAGCACACTGGTTGCAAAATGTGGACACTGCAAACAACAGCTGCAATATCACAGATGATATAAAACACATAAAGTACTCAAGTCTTATACTAGATACAACACAGCAGGGAAATCATGTCATAAAACAAATGATGAACCCACAGTATGGACGGGGCAGGTAATAAAATGCAAATTTCCCATGGTGGGACCACAGTCAATTGCTGCCTTCTTCTCTGTGCCCCGGTCTCTTTATATAATCTGTACTTTTTGTTGTGCAATAAAAGAAAAACAAGGAATAAACCTTCATAGTATTAATGTACAGGTCAAGGGCTGGGGGGAGAGGGCAGTAGATTTGGGGGTTGGTGTAAACCTCTGACGGCATTAGATGGAAGCAGAAGACAAAGCAAGTGACATTTATTAAGACTTTAGGTGCATTTAGGTTTATAGAAAAAAAATGAGAAACTTTAAAATGTCTGAGTAGTGAAAAAATAAATGGAGTTCCCATACCGGGAGTCGAACCCGGGCCACCTGGGTGAAAACCAGGAATCCTAACCGCTAGACCATATGAGAACTGTGAACACATCATACAGCTCAGTATATGTGAGGTGTCTCCCAAGGTCACACTGCATTCCGTACACTGAGAGTTATATTGTTCTTCTCAGTAGTACACAATCAATTGGGGTAACAGACACCTCACTTCTGACAAAAGAGAAGGAATCACCAGAAGTCATCATTTCTGCCACAACCTGTCAGGTCTCATTATTTACAACCTTAGAACTTCTACACATACACAGAGCCCAGGACACGGAGGACAGCAGCAGTCCCTGCATTCACTATTACTAACCCCTCCCCTTGAGCCAGACAAAGCCACGCCCCTCCCGTAGGACACTCCTGGGTTTCCTCACCAGACTGATGGCCCCACAGACCCCTCTCCAGTTATCTTCCAGCTGCTTCCTTGACGACACTCCCCTGCACCTGTCACAGGCTCCAGGCTGCCCTCCTGGGGCTCGAGTTATACTCCTTCTCTATCTACTAACAGCACCGACTCCAGTCCTGACACTGGTTTGGTTCACACAGAGAAGAAACAGCTCAGAAGTAGTCTGGGTTGTTCCCAGGTACCTGCATCTTCACAGAGTGACCGCCAGGGGGCAGCACAGCCAAAGCACTCACAGCCCACAAGGCTACGAATCATCAATTGGATGTCAGCAGCCTTGTCAGAGGCGCAGAGACTAGTAATTCCACAATATTTTGGGACAGCAGACGAAGAAGCAAGTGCTGAGCTGAAGTGGTCACTGCTGTTTTGTCACAACACCAGACATATGTTCTTAAAAGCATGTAAGCGCACATTCTTAGGCATTCTCGGTCGTCTTCTCCCTTTCTGACATTATACCAATTGTATACACCCGAATGGAGAAAAGTTAAAATATAAGGTACTAGGAATATGCGCCAAAGGTAGGCAAATTAAACATTTCAAGTACAAATATTACCATATTTATTGATGTAAAATGTAAACAAGTTAGACTGAAAATATTTGTGTGTGTTTACAAAGGATGTCTAAAGTGTATGCTGTGAGGTCAGGTTGCAGTTCACTACTTGCACTTGTGCCTTTCACAAGTGTGAGTACCCAGTTACACTAATGTCTGCTCTGACTTGTTATTCTGAGAGTCATGTGCTAAAGGGGGGCTTCCACCCTAGTTTGAGGGACCAGAGTACGAATGCCCCAGGGCACAGGAAGTACACAGTCCTCATTGATACAACTGTGGCCCAGTAACTTCTGACTGCCCTTTGACCCCACAGACTGGCACATATATGTCATCAGACTATAGCACCGTGGTGCATATGCACATATGTGCATGTACACGTCAGCCAGTTTTTTATTCATTTATGTGCTAATACTGTTCAGCATCAGGATGTGATGTCGAAGGAGACTGGTGGAGAGCGCCGAAGTCTCTGGTATTTCAAGACAAAACTAGAGACCTTTTCACACTCATATACTGCTCCAGGCAGATCTTCCACTGCAAATGCAAGTTATATGAGTCCAGCTGAAAACTGTTTATTTTTGGGTACTTGCTTTAGTCAAAGGTTACCATTTGCAACTCACAAAAAAAAGCAAAGGGCAATTTCATACATTAACTCTTTGGTAAAGTCGTTCTTTCACACCGTACATTTCCATAAGTTTCTCTCTCCTTGTAAGTTATCCGGTGTGAAGGCCAAGTGGAGTCAGGTCCACACTGTGCATCTTACAGTTGTGTAGCCAGAGTAGAGAGGTGTCCACACAGACACAGGACGTAGACAACACCTGTGTGTAGCATCACGTGCCCCCAGCAACGCCTATAGAATAATGTATAGATGCCCCTAAACCGCAGAAACCACGAGGGGAATGAAAAGAGGAAGAGACAGGTTATGTCAGAGATACAAATGGTTTCCTGCTCAAGACCTGCAATAAATTAAAACAAAAGTATTATTACAAACATTCCAGGTCCTAACGATATTGGAACTCAGATTGCTGGATTCAGAGTCCAGAGTGCTAATCATTATATGATGGAACCAAAGTCCACGATCCTCAACCCTAGGAGTCCTGAAGCAGTGTCAGTCGCCACCTACTGTCTATCGCTTGAATTCGTTCACACTGTAAATCAAACATGACAAATCCAACAGCACAACTAAAATGTGTATTTCACAAGTAATAACATAAAAACAGAAATAAACTTTTGCTGATGCAGAAACAAAGAAAACGTCTTGTCTGATGCTTCGAAATCTCCATTTAGCATGGCCCCTTAACTAACCACCAAGAGTCTTTGCACGGCTGGGAACCTTTGTAAAAGAGTCAGTGGGTCACTGTGAATGCAGCAGATCTTCACCCCTGTATTTCTTACAAAGAAGCAGAGTTTTATTCCAGGTACAGGAGGCATCTCTGGTGTCTGATACTACCGGTAGTGTTCAGCCTACCCTCTCTGAGAGAGCAGCAGTGAGGGTACAAAGCACACTGGTTGCAAAATGTGGACACTGCAAACAACAGCTGCAATATCACAGATGATATAAAACACATAAAGTACTCAAGTCTTATACTAGATACAACACAGCAGGGAAATCATGTCATAAAACAAATGATGAACCCACAGTATGGACGGGGCAGGTAATAAAATGCAAATTTCCCATGGTGGGACCACAGTCAATTGCTGCCTTCTTCTCTGTGCCCCGGTCTCTTTATATAATCTGTACTTTTTGTTGTGCAATAAAAGAAAAACAAGGAATAAACCTTCATAGTATTAATGTACAAGTCAAGGGCTGGGGAGAGAGGGCAGTAGATTTGGGGGTTGGTGTAAACCTCTGACGGCATTAGATGGAAGCAGAAGACAAAGCAAGTGACATTTATTAAGACTTTAGGTGCATTTAGGTTTATAGAAAAAAACTGAGAAACTTTAAAATGTCTGAGTAGTGAAAAAATAAATGGAGTTCCCATAGCGGGAGTCGAACCCGGACCACCTGGGTGAAAACCAGGAATCCTAACCACTAGACCATATGGGAACTGTGAACTCATCATACAGCTCAGTATATGTGAGGTGTCTCCCAAGGTCACATTGCATTCCGTACACTGAGAGTTATATTGTTCTTCTCAGTAGTACACAATCAATTGGGGTAACAGACACCTCACTTCTGACAAAAGAGAAGGAATCACCAGAAGTCATCATTTCTGCCACAACCTGTCAGGTCTCATTATTTACAACCTTAGAACTTCTACATATACACAGAGCCCAGGACACGGAGGACAGCAGCAGTCCCTGCATTCACTATTACTAACCCCTCCCCTTGAGTCAGACAAAGCCACGCCCCTCCCGTAGGACACTCCTGGGTTTCCTCACCAGACTGATGGCCCCACAGACCCCCCTCCAGTTATCTTCCAGCTGCTTCCTTGACGACACTCCCCTGCACCTGTCACAGGCTCCAGGCTGCCCTCCTGGGGCTCGAGTTATACTCCTTCTCTATCTACTAACAGCACCGACTCCAGTCCTGACACTGGATTGGTTCACACAGAGAAGAAACAGCTCAGAAGTAGTCTGGGTTGTTCCCAGGTACCTGCATCTTCACAGAGTGACCGCCAGGGGGCAGCACAGCCAAAGCACTCACAGCCCACAAGGCTACGAATCATCAATTGGATGTCAGCAGCCTTGTCAGAGGCGCAGAGACTAGTAATTCCACAATATTTTGGGACAGCAGACGAAGAAGCAAGTGCTGAGCTGAAGTGGTCACTGCTGTTTTGTCACAACACCAGACATATGTTCTTAAAAGCATGTAAGCGCACATTCTTAGGCATTCTCGGTCGTCTTCTCCCTTTCTGACATTATACCAATTGTATACACCCGAATGGAGAAAAGTTAAAATATAAGGTACTAGGAATATGCGCCAAAGGTAGGCAAATTAAACATTTCAAGTACAAATATTACCATATTTATTGATGTAAAATGTAAACAAGTTAGACTGAAAATATTTGTGTGTGTTTACAAAGGATGTCTAAAGTGTATGCTGTGAGGTCAGGTTGCAGTTCACTACTTGCACTTGTGCCTTTCACAAGTGTGAGTACCCAGTTACACTAATGTCTGCTCTGACTTGTTATTCTGAGAGTCATGTGCTAAAGGGGGGCTTCCACCCTAGTTTGAGGGACCAGAGTACGAATGCCCCAGGGCACAGGAAGTACACAGTCCTCATTGATACAACTGTGGCCCAGTAACTTCTGACTGCCCTTTGACCCCACAGACTGGCACATATATGTCATCAGACTATAGCTCCGTGGTGCATATGCACATATGTGCATGTACACGTCAGCCAGTTTTTTATTCATTTATGTGCTAATACTGTTCAGCATCAGGATGTGATGTCGAAGGAGACTGGTGGAGAGCGCCGAAGTCTCTGGTATTTCAAGACAAAACTAGAGACCTTTTCACACTCATATACTGCTCCAGGCAGATCTTCCACTGCAAATGCAAGTTATATGAGTCCAGCTGAAAACTGTTTATTTTTGGGTACTTGCTTTAGTCAAAGGTTACCATTTGCAACTCACAAAAAAAAGCAAAGGGCAATTTCATACATTAACTCTTTGGTAAAGTCGTTCTTTCACACCGTACATTTCCATAAGTTTCTCTCTCCTTGTAAGTTATCCGGTGTGAAGGCCAATTGGAGTCAGGTCCACACTGTGCATCTTACAGTTGTGTAGCCAGAGTAGAGAGGTGTCCACACAGACACAGGACGTAGACAACACCTGTGTGTAGCATCACGTGCCCCCAGCAACGCCTATAGAATAATGTATAGATGCCCCTAAACCGCAGAAACCACGAGGGGAATGAAAAGAGGAAGAGACAGGTTATGTCAGAGATACAAATGGTTTCCTGCTCAAGACCTGCAATAAATTAAAACAAAAGTATTATTACAAACATTCCAGGTCCTAACGATATTGGAACTCAGATTGCTGGATTCAGAGTCCAGAGTGCTAATCATTATATGATGGAACCAAAGTCCACGATCCTCAACCCTAGGAGTCCTGAAGCAGTGTCAGTCGCCACCTACTGTCTATCGCTTGAATTCGTTCACACTGTAAATCAAACATGACAAATCCAACAGCACAACTAAAATGTGTATTTCACAAGTAATAACATAAAAACAGAAATATACTTTTGCTGATGCAGAAACAAAGAAAACGTCTTGTCTGATGCTTCGAAATCTCCATTTAGCATGGCCCCTTAACTAACCACCAAGAGTCTTTGCACGGCTGGGAACCTTTGTAAAAGAGTCAGTGGGTCACTGTGAATGCAGCAGATCTTCACCCCTGTATTTCTTACAAAGAAGCAGAGTTTTATTCCAGGTACAGGAGGCATCTCTGGTGTCTGATACTACCGGTAGTGTTCAGCCTACCCTCTCTGAGAGAGCAGCAGTGAGGGTACAAAGCACACTGGTTGCAAAATGTGGACACTGCAAACAACAGCTGCAATATCACAGATGATATAAAACACATAAAGTACTCAAGTCTTATACTAGATACAACACAGCAGGGAAATCATGTCATAAAACAAATGATGAACCCACAGTATGGACGGGGCAGGTAATAAAATGCAAATTTCCCATGGTGGGACCACAGTCAATTGCTGCCTTCTTCTCTGTGCCCCGGTCTCTTTATATAATCTGTACTTTTTGTTGTGCAATAAAAGAAAAACAAGGAATAAACCTTCATAGTATTAATGTACAAGTCAAGGGCTGGGGAGAGAGGGCAGTAGATTTGGGGGTTGGTGTAAACCTCTGACGGCATTAGATGGAAGCAGAAGACAAAGCAAGTGACATTTATTAAGACTTTAGGTGCATTTAGGTTTATAGAAAAAAACTGAGAAACTTTAAAATGTCTGAGTAGTGAAAAAATAAATGGAGTTCCCATAGCGGGAGTCGAACCCGGACCACCTGGGTGAAAACCAGGAATCCTAACCACTAGACCATATGGGAACTGTGAACTCATCATACAGCTCAGTATATGTGAGGTGTCTCCCAAGGTCACACTGCATTCCGTACACTGAGAGTTATATTGTTCTTCTCAGTAGTACACAATCAATTGGGGTAACAGACACCTCACTTCTGACAAAAGAGAAGGAATCACCAGAAGTCATCATTTCTGCCACAACCTGTCAGGTCTCATTATTTACAACCTTAGAACTTCTACATATACACAGAGCCCAGGACACGGAGGACAGCAGCAGTCCCTGCATTCACTATTACTAACCCCTCCCCTTGAGTCAGACAAAGCCACGCCCCTCCCGTAGGACACTCCTGGGTTTCCTCACCAGACTGATGGCCCCACAGAGCCCTCTCCAGTTATCTTCCAGCTGCTTCCTTGACGACACTCCCCTGCACCTGTCACAGGCTCCAGGCTGCCCTCCTGTGGCTCGAGTTATACTCCTTCTCTATCTACTAACAGCACCGACTCCAGTCCTGACACTGGATTGGTTCACACAGAGAAGAAACAGCTCAGAAGTAGTCTGGGTTGTTCCCAGGTACCTGCATCTTCACAGAGTGACCGCTAGGGGGCAGCACAGCCAAAGCACTCACAGCCCACAAGGCTACGAATCATCAATTGGATGTCAGCAGCCTTGTCAGAGGCGCAGAGACTAGTAATTCCACAATATTTTGGGACAACAGAGGAAGAAGCAAGTGCTGAGCTGAAGTGGTCACTGCTGTTTTGTCACAACACCAGACATATGTTCTTAAAAGCATGTAAGCGCACATTCTTAGGCATTCTCGGTCGTCTTCTCCCTTTCTGACATTATACCAATTGAATACACCCGAATGGAGAAAAGTTAAAATATAAGGTACTAGGAATATGCGCCAAAGGTAGGCAAATTAAACATTTCACGTACAAATATTACCATATTTATTGATGTAAAATGTAAACAAGTTAGACTGAAAATATTTGTGTGTGTTTACAAAGGATGTCTAAAGTGTATGCTGTGAGGTCAGGTTGCAGTTCACTACTTGCACTTGTGCCTTTCACAAGTGTGAGTACCCAGTTACACTAATGTCTGCTCTGACTTGTTATTCTGAGAGTCATGTGCTAAAGGGGGGCTTCCACCCTAGTTTGAGGGACCAGAGTACGAATGCCCCAGGGCACAGGAAGTACACAGTCCTCATTGATACAACTGTGGCCCAGTAACTTCTGACTGCCCTTTGACCCCACAGACTGGCACATATATGTCATCAGACTATAGCACCGTGGTGCATATGCACATATGTGCATGTACACGTCAGCCAGTTTTTTATTCATTTATGTGCTAATACTGTTCAGCATCAGGATGTGATGTCGAAGGAGACTGGTGGAGAGCGCCGAAGTCTCTGGTATTTCAAGACAAAACTAGAGACCTTTTCACACTCATATACTGCTCCAGGCAGATCTTCCACTGCAAATGCAAGTTATATGAGTCCAGCTGAAAACTGTTTATTTTTGGGTACTTGCTTTAGTCAAAGGTTACCATTTGCAACTCACAAAAAAAAGCAAAGGGCAATTTCATACATTAACTCTTTGGTAAAGTCGTTCTTTCACACCGTACATTTCCATAAGTTTCTCTCTCCTTGTAAGTTATCCGGTGTGAAGGCCAAGTGGAGTCAGGTCCACACTGTGCATCTTACAGTTGTGTAGCCAGAGTAGAGAGGTGTCCACACAGACACAGGACGTAGACAACACCTGTGTGTAGCATCACGTGCCCCCAGCAACGCCTACAGAATAATGTA